>NC_139891.1:37948013-38693013 GCF_905171665.1 Trachurus trachurus | reverse complement strand
ACACGTCTGTAACAACATAGGAAAAGTTGGCAAGTTGCTCAAAACAGCGATATCGCAGCCACAGGGACCTGCCGTGTAGAGAAAAATAAATAAAACGGACAGCGAGTGAGTGTTACGACTTCCTGTATGTGGCCCTTCAAATTAAAAGCCCTTCAACCTTTCACATGGTTCAGTCACATTGACTTAATTTTGACAAGCCACGCCTCCAAATGTTGAAATTTAGGTCGACTAATGACTTTTTGGTCGATAATGCTTGGTCGACTATTTGGGGGCAGCCCTAGTACAAACGTGAACAAAGTTTGTTGTCCTTTTTTTTCCTAATGAGAATCGATAAAGAACCGAATCGTTAAGCAGAATCGAAAATGGAATTGGAATCGTAAAAATCTTATCAATCAATCAATATCAATCAATACAACTTTATTGTCCCTGCAGGGAAATTTGTCATGGACAGTCATGTGCCGCAAGTAACTGCATTACATAAGTACACAAAACAGATAAAAAACCAAGTACATTTGACACAGTTCTCACATACACACAACTCTCTCCCATTCACACAGATACATATAAATATGGTAGATAAAAATCATATGAATTATCAATTCCCATCCCTACTTCCAGGCCAGCGACCTGCGGGAGAGCACGGTGCAGGAGGACATGGAGTGGTACCACGCGCTGGTCCGCGCCCTGCTAGAGGCCGACCTGCTCATCCAGCGGGCCTTGCTCACCTTCGACGCCGACCCCGTCGCCACGGCGCCGCAGCTGGTTCTTTGCGCCAGCCGCAGCCCATCGTCGGCCAAGGTGCAGACCATCGTCCTCCAGGACTTGTCCAAGGCCTGGGAGAGCCTGCACCCGCCGGCCCCGGCCCCCGACGACAGCTGGTTCAGCAGCTTTAAATTCCCCCAGTCCAACCAGCCTATGGCGACTCTGTCCAAGCGGGTGCTGCTCAACGACCTCAGCACCTTGGACACGCCCAAGTGGCGGCAGGGCGACAGCTACGTGACCAATCGCAGCGGCGTGCGCTGGGCCGGCGCCCCCTTCCTGGACTGTACGGACGGACGCTTCGTTCCGGCCTGGATGCTCACGCTGTCCACGTCGTTCTACGGCCTCAAGCCCGACCTGACACCTGAGTTCAGGTTAGGGTTCACACACACACACACACACATACTGTCTCATGCTGATGATGTCACTTGTTTTACACGGGAGCGTACCTATGTTCCCCTATAGGGGAATATAGGACCCTCTTTTTGAAAATGTTCCCCGTTTTTACCAAAAAAGGTCCTATGTTCGCCGGTCGCAGTACATACTGGGGAGCATGTTCCCTGCTGTTGCTGGTCGATGGACTCTCTCTCTATCTATCTGGCCTGTCTAGCCTCTACCTGGTCTTTTTACTAAACTTAACCAACTCCTTTCTTCATTGCCTAAACCCAACCAAATGGACAATAACACTTCTCACTCAAAGTCACAACTCAACTTCTCACTCAAAAATAGGCAAAAATATGCCAATTCACTCACAACTCCACTTCCAGGTATGGGACCAAAAATTGCATGTTCCCCGGGTCCTTTGGGGGAAAAGTGGGGAACATAGGACCCTTTTTTAGAAAAAGGGTTCTATGTTCCCATGTCCCATACAAAGTGGGGAACATTGGACCCGGGGAACATAGGGATGATCCCGTTTTACACAGGTGCATTGTTGTGATTGGTGGCTCCAAGAACATGATCATCTGACCGTAGTGTCGTCACCATCAGTTGTTGCTCTAAAAGCCTGTGAGACATCTTCTAAAACCTCCTCCATGTTCACAGTTTATTTATAAATCTAGTTGTTGCATTAATTGTATAAATATTCTCCCACAGTCTTTCTTCTTGCAGTCATTTATAAATCTGTTCTCGAGCTTTAAATCTAGCGGGAAGAGAAGGAGGCTGAAATCATTGATACAGACCAGTTTGCTTGGGAGCCAAGAAGCTCATCGCCATAGTCTGGACCATCCACTGTTGTCCAGTGTGTCCATTATGTTAACAGAATAATCATGAGGGCCTGATCCATCACATGTTGAAGATGTTATTGTAGAAGCAGACGGAGTTCATGTTTGTTTTGTGCTCTTTGCTAAAGTTGGAGACGTTTCTTTTGGATTTCTAATTCTGATTTTAAACACTTGTCTTTAGATCCATCAGAACAACTTCCTCTTGACTGTGACAATAGAGCTCACCTGTCTTGTCTGTGTCTCCCTGGGATTTTTAGAATAAAATGCAGCCTGACTTTAAATAAGAAATCAGTTAGAGAAGCATGTGGCTAATTTATTTTATAATTAACGTTCACGTCTTAATGAGCCACACGCTGCTCTCGATCCACAATTAATTAGTGAATATTTCTCCAGCTAATTTCAAAGGAGATCAATGTTTGGATTGATTAGAGAGTTTCCTCATTAGCGGAGCTCAGCTGTTACTTACTCTTCAGATCTCCTTTAAAACGGACCTGATGTCTTAATTTGCTTCAGGAGGCACTTTAACCTCAAATCCATGTCACATAAACACCACATGGTCTAAAATAAGACCTCTTTTTTCTACAGTGTACCTGAAAACCACAGAAGCTTTGAAGCAGTTCTTTGTATTTCACATGTCTGTGTCCTTCTGTGTCGGCCCATGTGACCTTTCCTGCAGCACTCTGCAGAATCGTTTGATAGGCATTTAGGATAAAAGGTGTTTTGAATCAACAGTTGGATAAAATCTGACATTTGGAAAGGAATCCACTTAAAGGCCACACAGAGGAAATGAGGAGCTGCAGGAGAAAAACAGATCATTGTAATGAGTCTGATGGTATTTGGAGACACGCTTTTGTTTGTTTACACCCTCACCCGTCTCTTTTGTGTCTTCGTCTTCTTTCTGCGTCAGAGGTGTGATCCGTGTGGACGTCAACATCCAGGACATCGACTTGGACCAGTGTGCAACAGGAGACAACTGGTTCGCCGATACGCACCAGTGCAATCGCACCAGCATGGAGGTAAACGCAACGATACAAGGACCTGGGAGGGAAAATGCATATTGCTTGATTTTGTTTACTCTTGAATTCTGTTCAGTGAGCACCACATTGCTGATTCACAGAGGAAATAACACTTGATAACAGAAGTCACCTTGTTCAGTACCTGGTTTCTGACTTTTGACACAGGTAGTCGTGGATATCTCAAAACATTTCAACAGATTTCTGTGACATTTAGTAGTTTTGGTGCAGATAGAGCCAATTGAATGAGCAGCACATAGTCATTTAGACAGCTTTAGACAGCTCTTTCAGATGGAGATCAGATCAGTGATGGATCAGTGATGGAGATGGTTGGTTTGTTCATTACTTTGGTTCACACTGGAATTTCTCAACAGCTATTGGATGGATTACCATTAAACACTGCAGCAGATGGTTCATCTGGTCATGAATCCTGCTGGTCTTGGTGATCCTTGGACCTTTTATCACCAGCAGGTCAAAGTTTTCACTTAGTCAGTCAAATGGATGGATTGATGTTTCATTGCCCTTAATATTTGGTCACGGTGAAGGTAAGAGACTCTGAAAGGTCTCAACAAATTATTAAATAAACAGCATGTGTCATAAATATTCACTGAGAGATCATTTGTAGTCACTTTTGCTGTTGACTGTCCTCTTTGCAAGAAGCAAAAACTATGACCTTTTCATATATGCATAGGGTGTGAGTATTACCTTTACAAATCTGTCTAATCTTGAATGAAATCAGGAATGCGTCATGCATCTTGAATGCAAAACCGAAGTCACAGCAAGGCAGGTTTGTAAATTTGTACCAGGTGGTAACTAGCTAGGTTGTCTAGCATAATGGATTAATAATTACCTTAAAGTGAAGAGGGTCTGAAGTAGCCAGAATGGTTAGCAAAAGTAATCAATTAATAGTTTTTTTTATCTGATTACCATTTTACTAAAAGTGTGGTTCAGCATGCTACTGTAGCTAAACAGTAGATATTAGGTCATTCAAAGTAATAGACCAATAGATTGCTTAATGTGATTGATAAACAGTTGAAAGTAAATAGTTCAGCTAGCTAAACCAAGATTGGTAAAAGAATGGATTAATATTCGCTGAAAGTAGTAGGCCTAATTGATCAACTATTTAAAGAGGAACTATGCAAGTCCGGTCACTTTTCCACTGTTTTGCTAACCCTCGTCCTGGCCATGTGCATTTGTTTACAACAAAGCCATCGAGAAATCAATCCAGAGAGCGGTAGATAACATTATATATCATATACATTGCTACGACGTGTATATTTGTGTAGTTTAATCTGGCATAGACAAGAGATTATGGGTTACAGGGTGTTTGTGTGGGTGGTGCGCAGAGATGAGAGCTGGGACACCAGGGCGGCATCCCCGATCTTGCAAAGTTGTTTTTCAGGCAAGAGATGCAGTAAGTGACACGCACATTAAGCCATTTATTAAACCATACTCCAAAGCTGTTTAATTAAGGTAAAAATTTAGCATAGTTAAACTACAAATCCTGTATAGTTCCTCTTTAAATAGTTAATTTAAGGTAAAGGATGAAGGGATCAATATAAATAATGATTAAATCATTATCTGACTAAATGGATCAATAAATGTCTTAAAGTTATCAATTAACAGTTGAAATTGTTAGCTAACATTATGGTTCAGTAAACTAAACAATAAATTAATTGGTCATAATTAGCCTAAAGTGCCTGACAAACATTTGAAATGGGTAATTACGTTTTAAAAATGAATGGTTTAGTAAGATACCATAACAATAGAAAATGGTTAGCTTGAGCAAGGAATCAATATTTAGCTGAAAGAAGCTGAAAAAGAGAGGAAACTGTTAAGTAAGTAGCCTAAGTATCTTTCAGTAAGATAGCTAAACAACAGATAATAGGTTAACTAAAGTACAGGATCATAGTTACCCTAATACAGATGAAATAGCTAATAACTAAAAAAGAAGGCTCAGTAAGATAGCCAAACTAGAGAGATAAACAGGTGAGCTAAGTAGTGGATCAATAGTTTAAGATGAAAAGCTAATGGCCTACTGTATAACGGGGGGAAGAAGCTAAACGTTTGGATTGAATTGAAGTAGATGGAGAAAAGGTGATAACTGGTTCATGAATGGATGGATTAGGAGATTGTTGAAAAAGTTTTGTAAACAAATAGATAGGACAGATAAGTGGGTTTGTCGGTGCAGGACTACCCCTCTTTATCGCCCACCTGACCCAGTGGTCGGGAACCACTGGTCTAAGCTGAGGCAGTTACATCACACAAATACACTCTAAACTGTTGACGACCTCTTAAAATGCTTTAAACCCTTTTTTGTCTGTACTCATTATTCTGTTTTGCCTTTTTATCCTTTCACCCATTCCCACTTCCACTCTTCTGTCTGCTCGCCCATCCCCTCCACCACCACCACCACCACCACCACCAGTCTCTCTGCGTCAGTTTCCCTTTTCCCTGCCGGCCCGTCTGTCCAGACCCAATCCCCTACCTCTCATCTCAGCCGTCTATTTAAGGATGGCTGTGCTGGGTGGCGGGCTGCGGGATGATCTGATGGATTATGGCGATAATCCAGCCCGTTGACATACTTCCCCTTTATGCACCGCACTCACAGAGGTCTGAAACACGAGAGAAGAATGGGCCCAAAAATCCCCAAATCCACATGGCACCCTTTGTCCTGTCCTGTCCTACCTTGGCTTAGAGGATTCAAACCCTGTGGCTGAGCAGAGCAGTGTCACGGGTCACCCACTGTCTTCTGCTCTGGGTCAAGTGTCTTATTACCTTGTCATGTATCGTCCCATATGGTCCACTCATACTGTGTCTCTTCTTGTTCTGGTCCGTCCTCCCTTTTCTCAACTCACCATCTTGTCTTTCCTCACTTTGTCCTCTCCAGTCTTGTCTTATTTGACTTTGTCTGGTCTTGTTTTGTCTTTCTCTTCAATCTTGTCTTGTCATACCACCAGTCCATCGAATCTCCTGCCATTGTGTCGGTCCATTTTACTGTATGACATCTAAAGCGTTGCCCTGCAAACAATGGAACAATGACTTACTTACTTACTTAGGCCTTTGTGGAACAATTGGAGACAGGTAAAATCCAGGTGAACCCTCTCTTATGTAGGACTTGGGAAAGCATCAGAAATGTTTTGGTTCATTAATTGTCAAGTTGTTGACATTTTAAACAGAGAAACATGGCGATAAAGAGTAAATATTTGGTTGATGGTGAGTAAACCTTTGATAATGCTCCATATTCATGTGTTGCATATCAAAGGTTTTGCTGAGAGTTATTTCTAATATGGCACCAGATTTTCTCTGTAGGTTATTTTCCACTTGGAGAGACTCAGATTAGTTATTTATTAGCACTGACACAGTATCATCAACATACAGATCGTCTTTGAAGCATCAATGTTGTTTCTGACTGAAAGCACATGGACACACTGAAGTTTAAAACTTTGAACCAATCTGATGGGCAGCGAATGAATGCAGCATTATTTTACATTTCTACTGGTTTGATAAACTGGCTGTAGATCACTGAGGTCATTCTTAGTGTTTTTCAAGCTGAAAATCAATACATTCACCTAAATATAGAGAAATTTCTAATGTTAGTTTTGTCTGAACAACCAGGAACAATTTGACAAGAAACACACAGTAATTATGGCTGTCTAATTATTAAAGGGATACTTCACCCAAAATAGTTCACCTATTTTCTACTCACCGTCATGCCAAGGAAGGGTTTGGAGGACTTTCGGAGTCATCAAAACGCTTTAGGAGTTCCAGGGGGGGTCCGGCTGGGAAACGGATTTTCATATAATGGCGGCGGATAGAGTTGACTTTTGAATCGTCCAAAACACACACTATGAAACATCCAGATACCTCCATACTGCTCGTCCGTATGACCCAAGTGTCCTGAAGCCGCCACATGAATAAGTTGTTCGGAAAAAATGAATGTGATCTCTGTTTTTAGCCTTGTTGTAGCAGTAGCTCCCAGTGGCTCTGTTGATGTTTGTGCCCATGCGCGAGATGTTCGTTTGTCGTTGTAAACCATTGGATGTTTGATGTAAACATGGAAGAACATCTTGCAACAAATCTTGCGCATGTGCGCAAACATCAACAGATAATTTAAGATATTTGCCCATTAACAGACACTTCTTCTATTCTTAATTGCTCATTTTAGATATTTCTTTTTATAGTATTAAACTTTAATTTAGCAGTACAGTTACTTAAATAACAAATACATAATTTGTGATATCATGACACATTTGTGTATACAATAAGAAAAAGATAAGTCCGCACACCAACAAAAGCTCCAAAGCAATAATTTATTATCACCCAAAAGGGGAGTGACGTTTCGGGTAAGAAACCCTTCCTCCTACCCGAAAACGTCACTCCCCTTTTGGATGATAATAAATTATTGCTCTGGAGCTTTTGTTGGTGTGCGGACTTATCTTTTCCTTATCATTTACTTGTTTTGTCCGGCACCCAGCGTTTAGATTTAGGGATGTGCGTGCTTTTTCTATTTGTTCAATACATTTGTGTATAAATACATTAATTTCATCTAAATACAAAAAAAATATTGACATTTTATGGTTCATCAAAGTTGCAGTTTTTTTCATTTATTTCATGTTTGACATATAAAATAGTTCTACCTTTGTAGTTGTATCAATATTTTTCCTGTATTTAAAAAATACTGGAAAATAAATGGTAAAAATCTGGTTAGATTAATATTTTTTTTCTTTACCATGTACGGATAATGTTGATTCTAAGTGAAACGTTTGGTTCAGGCGATGTGTATTGGTACATTTGATCTATTGGAGGTTAATTTCCATGATGCGCTGATGTAAACAACGCTGTGTAGCTGTAAAGTGTGATGACCTGCAGTTTTAAAGTTAAAAATGACCGACGAGTGAATCCACTGATTTACAGCGACTGTTGAACTGAGATGTGACCGTGAAGAGAATTAAGTTGACGGCTGCGTATAATCCATATCACATTAATGTTCAGCTCGTGCCATTAGGTCTTTGAGCATCTGAGAAGGGGGTTGTGAGTCTGTATATATGTATGTGAGGCCAGAGAGAGAGAGAGAGAGTGTGTGTGTGTGTGTGTGTGTGTGTGTGTGTGTGTGTGTGTGTGTGTGTGTGTGTGTGTGTGTGTGTGTGTGTGTGTGTGTGTGTGTGTGTGTGTGTGTGTGTGTGTGTGTGTGTGTGTGTGTACACATGGGAACAGGATTTCTCTAGAAAAGGATAATACTCTCAGTTGAGGCATTATGTATCCATTTAGCTTTTAACTTAGATTAACACACAGAGCATCCACGTGTGTGTGTGTGTGTGTGTTTGTGGTGTGTGTTTGTGTGTTTGTATGTGTGTGTGTGTGTCCTGACTGACTAAATTGACGCCAGCATCAGCAGGAAATAGAGTGAGAGAGTAATGTGACCCCGTTTTTAACCTTTATTCATTCAGCTACTGTTGAGCAGCAGAAACCTGACACAGCTCCACCTCTGCTTTAAGTTTTCATTTATTCATTTGTGTTCATTTGAAAGACGTTTAACTTTAATTTTATATATAAGTGTGGATGGATTAGCCCCCATAGTTTAAAAGCTGCAGATCATTTTGTGTCCGTTTGTGTTATTTCATGTCCCCGTGTAGTCATTTTGTGTCGTTTTGTAGTTGTTTCGGCAGTTGTTGTCATTTTCTTATTGTCATCTTTTCTCTTTCTCTTTCACCCCCATTAATATTATCCTGTTATTTTGTTACGTTGCATTGCTGCAGTTTTTTGGTCTCTCTGTAGTTGTTTTGTGTCTCTTTGTGCTTATTATGTAGATCTTTACAGTTGTTTTGAATTTGAATGGGATTTTGTGTCTCTATGAAGTCATTCTGAATCATTATTTTGTCATTCGTTGTCTGTACATCGTTTTTTGTGTTCCATCATGGTTGTTTTTGTGTCTTTGTAGACGTGTTCTGTCTTTATTTTGTGTCTCTTTGCAGTCCCGTCCCATGTCTTTGTCGTGTTTAAGGTCATTTTGTGTCTCTCAGAAGTTGTTTCAATGACTTTCACTAAGTTTAACATCATGGAGACCCAGGTTCATGAACGCTGTGACCTCTTGTACCCGTCGGGCCTATTCAATGATCCATCTACATGTTGACACCACTGTGACTGCTGCAGGATGCATGTCAATGTAACTGCCACCATGTCTGTTCAATGTTAATGCAACATGTAAACCTACTTAATGCATCGCATCCATCTCTAATAATCCACGAGTTGATTAAACACAGTTCCATCCCATGATCAGAAAACAGTACAGGAAAGTGAACATGTGCAAAATGCAGTTTAATCAGCATATTGAACTGGGGGTCATGTGATAGATGTGAGGTTGGTAGTTCAATCCCATCTCTTCCCGCCCTTTGAACTCATACCTGTTTGTAGGAAAAAGCTTCTTCTTTATTAAATGAATAATGTCCTGTCACATGTTTGGTATTTTAAAGAGATAGTTCAACATTTTGGCAAATCGGCCCATTGCCATAATCCCTATAGTCATAGCAGTAGGTTCGTTACCTTTAATTGTCGGTGCAAGCTATTTTTAGAACGGCGGAGCAGAGCCGTGAGCTGCTCAGAGCTACGCTACGGAGGCTCATTATGGGATTTCTTGGTTTCCCTCATCAAACTCATCAAATACACAATCCAACAACTCCACAACGCTCTGGTGGACAAGTTGTGAGCTGCACATTCACCACGCTATGAGATAATAACACAACGTTACCACACAGAGTTGTTTTAGAGGGAAATTCATGCAAAACTGCTGATTTGCGTTGCCTTCAGGGACAGTTTTTCATCAAGCAGTCTCTGCATTTCCCTCTAAAACAACAACCAAGAAATCCCATGAGCCTCCGTAGCGTAGCTCTGAGCAGCTCACGGCTCTGCTCCGCCGTTCTAAAACTAGCTTGCACCGACAAATAAAGGTAACGAACCTACTGCTATGACTATAGGGATTATGGCAATGGGCCAATTTGCCAAAATGTTGAACTATTCCTTTGGCAGTGGGAGACGTTCAATGACCAGTGGTAGAAACCTTCTACTGAGACTGTGGCCATGTGTGTGACTGATGGATGTTAACACTTACCCAGTGGTTGATGATGAATGAGTTCACCTAGAGCATCGACCCTGAAAGAAGACAGAAAGACAAGGAGATTATATGTAGTGATAAAAATGTGTTTCTACTTGTTTGTATAGAATAAATAACGTGACCATGTCCGTGTGTCTCCTCTGCAGTGTGAGCCAATCCCAGGCCGGGGCTTCAGACTGGGGCAGTACTGCTGCCGCTGTAAAGTGGGCTACTACAACCCCGAGTTAGTGCCTGATGACACAGGTAAGAAGATCACTGTCCTCTGTCCACAGCAGGTGAACTAACCTGACTTTAGTGTTCATCTGAACAAGACCTGGATTCACAAAATTACATTTGTATAAGTTTTAATAGCTAATCAGGTTTTCCCTTTGGCTTGGTGGTGAGTGAAGTCAGGACATTGTGGGTTTCAGTTACTATTACCCTCTTTTAGCTCGTAGTTTTTGTACTGCAAAGCATGCATGTGTCTTAAGTTGAATTTTAAGGCCCTTGTTCACCAAGTGTCACTCCACAGGAAGCCACTTACACTTCAAGTCTTTAATGAACCCATTGTGATAAACAGCAGAAAAAGCATAAGCATAAAGAGGACAAAAACTATCCCAGATATCAATGCTAATGTTGCTACATGACTGGATGGGGGATCATCCCTATGTTCCCCGGGTCCTATGTTCCCCACTTTGTATGGGACCGGGGAACATAGGACCCTTTCTCTAAAAAAGGGTCCTTTGTTCCCCTCTGTGTCCGGACTGGGGAACTGCAATAACTATGTTCCCCGTTTTTCCCAAAAAGGACCCGGGGAACATGCAATTTTTGGTCTAAGACCTGGAAGTGGAGTTGTGAGTGACTTGGCATATTTTTGCCTATTTTTGAGTGAGAAGTTGAGTTGTGACTTTGAGTGAGAAGTGTAATTGTCCCATTGGTTGGGTTTAGGCAATGAAGAAAGGAGTTGGTTAAGTTTAGTAAAAAGACCAGGTAGAGGCTAGACAGGCCAGATAGATAGAGAGAGTCCAGATAAGTAGAGAGAGTCCATCGACCAACAACAGCAGGGAACATAGGACCCGGGGAACGTAAGTATGCTCCCACTGGATGGTAGCAAGGAAATATTGGCTAACACACTAACCCTGCAATGTGGTGGTATTGTAAGTTTATTTTGATGCATTAGAGGTAACAAAATGTGTTTATTTTACTTTCTATAATCCTCAATTGGAAACAATTTATTGTAGGTGCTCATCTGTTTCTCTACAGTTCACACCTCAGGTTCTAACTCTGAAGTTGAACAAAATGTGTAACAGAAAAAGACAAAATGCACAGTTCATTCACAATGTACGGAGCTGTTAAACGTTTGTAAATTGTTTGGTCCTTGACGTAATGGACGACCGGAAAAACGTCCAATACTAACAAACTGAAAGGGCCAGCACTGGTCAGTAAACTGATTCTCCTGCCCGGCCACATTCTGGGGCACAATCAAGGATTGATATCCGAAGCAAATTATTCTTGGTGATTATAGATTCGTAGAAAAAAAGGAGACTAGACGTGAGAGACGTGACTTTTACTCAGTTTCCCGCCAACGTAGCCGCTTCGTCCTACCTGAAAAGATGTGTAACACATCAGAAGGTCGAGGCTGCACAACCAGCTGCTGTCACAAGGACTTGATCCCTCACTGATTTCCCTTCATGTTAAAGGGATAGTTCACTCAAAATTGAAATTTGTCCATATAACGGTTGCAAATGGATACCAACTGTCTTCGTAAACAAACAAAAAGACACACCAAAAAACATCCAAATACCTCCATGCTGCTCGTATGTAATGGACATTACATATGAGCAGTATGGAGGTATTTGGATGTTTTTTGGTGTGTCTTTTTGTTACGATGACAGTTGGTATCCATTGACAACCGTCATATGGACATGCACTGCTACGCCGAGACCCCCTGTAACTCAGAGAAGCCACGGAGGACTCTGAAACTTCTCCCAGCCCTTAGTCCACATGAGGGGGAGGAGATAATGAGTGAAATTTTAATTTTTTGGGTGAACTATCGCTTTAACACTTGGGAATCAAACCCAAAGTATTTGCAGTAGTATAGAGCATGAGATGAGCTCCTGTCTTCCTGTGCTTGTTTTGAAGTGAAGACAGAATCCACCAGAGAAGCTTCATGACAGCACAGGTGTGTGTTTGATGTGTGAAGGCCTGGAGCTGTGAGTCACATGTATCTGAGCTCATGACTGTGTGTGTGTGTGTGTGGGCGCACTTCATGTTTGTGTGTGTATGTGTGTATGTATGTGTGTGTGTGATGCAGATGGCATCGACGGCGGCCCCGTGAACGCGAGTGATGGCGGCGGCGGCGGAACGTGTTACCCGAACATGCCCATCTGCCTCCCGTGCTGGCCGGGCTGCCGGAGCTGCCAGGACGGCGCCCCCTGCTGGGTGCAGGAGTACGGGCCGCTCCGGGCCGCCGTGCTGGCCGTCCAGGGGGTCTTCATGCTCCTCATCTTCGTCAGCATGCTGGCGGCATACCGCCACCGCCGAAACCGGGTGAGTCAGGTCCCTTCTGGGGCCACCGTATGGATCTTGGAGTCAAGATGGAGGCTTTCTTTGACCCATGATGCATTGTGGTGAAATGTACAATCCGGCCATTTGTCTTTGCAGAAACATCTTGTCGTCTTATGATGAAAGTCTTTTCTCAGTCAGAGTTACAGCAAGAAAAGCGTTGTTTGATTTTTCTTGGAACAACTTTCGTAAACTTGACTTTGGGACTTTCTTTGGTAACACTTTACTTGAATAGGTATTCATAAGACTGACAGCTGTCATAAACATCAATGTATACTTATGACAGCTGTTGTTAAGTGTCATTCGGTAAGTTATGTCACTTTTGATGCAAAGTTGACATTGTTTGAGATGTTTTTGTTCTGACAACTTGACATAAAGACAATTTAAACTGTCATAGCAGACCTGATTGCCAAACTTTAAAAATTATGTCAAGTTCTCATAACAAGGACATCTCAAACAATCTCAACTTTGCATCAAAAGTGACATAACTTACCGAATGACACTTAACGACAGCTGTCATAAGTATTCATTGATGTTTATGACAGCTGTTATGTCATGGTTATGACAGTTTTATGTCAATCTTATGAATACCTATTCAAGTAAAGTGTTACCTTTTCTTTACATGTTGGTTCAGTGTAAACAAACTGATTCAATCAAATAGTAGGGAGGTTAAGCGACTTTTGACTTCAAGTCATGATGCAGAGGTCCCCTTTGGCATGGAAGTACCTTAGGGTCATACAAATAAATCTATCCTAAGACACAAGTGAGATCACACTTTGTGTCTGAAATAACACGTTTTTTTTTTTTTAATGGCCGCCGACCATACTTGAGAGGCCCATATCTTTGCTTTTGTTGTAGCTTTAATGACAAATTTGGTGTCAATCTGTACATTTTCGGAGTCAAGGAATCCAATAAAATAGGTTTCAAGACTAAAAAACAATGATGTTCTCCTTACCATGACCATTTGATCTAAAATATGCATGTTTTGTAAATTAGGGGATCTGCCTGAGTTTATATGGGCATTCTAAATGGAATGTGTTTTTGGCAAGCATTTTTATCTTAGCTCCAACAGTCATGGTAAGGAGAACAACGTTGTTCTTTTAGTCTTGGAACCTATTTTATTGGATTCCTTGACCCCAAAAATGTACACCAAATTATTATAGCTACAACAGAAGCAAATAGTATAATAATAGTATGGTCAGCGGCCATTCAAATTTTTTTTGTTATTACGGATACACACTTGTGTCTTAGGATAGATTTATTTCTATGACCCTAAGGTACTTCCATACCTTTGCATCATGACTTGAAGTCAAAGGCCTATTTTTTGGGCTTAACCTCCCTACTCCCAAGTCATTTTATTAGTTCTGTAAAGAATGTAAAGCGAACTGAGTCAACGGAGCATGAGGAAACAAGGTTGAAAGTTGAATCAACGACCGTTAAGCATCGCTAATGCTAAACACAGATTTGCACCCTAACGGTTCAAACACTCGTTGGCTCTTCTCCTTCTCCTTCTTCTTCTTCAGAAGTGAACGCTGCCGACAGACGAAGCTGCTCAGTCACTTTGTTCAATTATGAATGTGCAGAGGAGCGGAGGCTGAATTAAACATCATGGTTGACTTTGGTCTCATCATTGTCATTCATTCACCTCATCACTTCAAGGTCTGATGTCCTTAATAACCACTGCGCCACTGTGCCGCCATAGCAGGTCTGGAAATTTAAGTCCAAGTTAATGAGTGAATCCCTGACTGAGGTTTAAAGTGTGAGGCATCATGTGTCGTCCTCTGGTCCCACTTCGGAAAATTAATTTATACACACTTGGTTTGAGTTTATTTTTGTGGTTGTCATCGCCTCTGACTCTAAACTGACGGTAGGTGAGTGTGTGAGCATCTTTGCATTTCAGCTCTGCAGGAAATGTGTCGCCATCTGAAAGGTCGTTTTCACACTGCAGCCATTTGTTCTGCTTTAAACGGACCAGAGTACAGGTGCAAACTAACAAACAAGCAAACTCTGGTCCGTCTGAAAACGTAGGTCTCGGTTCGCATGCAAGTAAAACCTTGGTGTGGTTCGTATGCAGTGTGAATGCTCACCAGACAAAACACAAGACCAAATGTAAGAAGTCTGGCAGTGCACAGTGCTTCATAGAGAAAAGAAGACAGAAACTCTGCCGCGAAAAACATGTCGTCGTTCGTATTTTACTCCGATGACGTTTTTCATTCATTTTTTCCATGGTAAAAGCGAATCGCTCTCGGCCTCCCTGTCTAACCTGATGGTCACGTTGAACAAACACAAACCCCCAAAACGGATGGTTACAGAGGTAACTGTGGTTCTATAAGGTGAAGAACTGAATATTAAACAGAACAGCAAACTTAACACGCTGCTCCATGTTTGTTTTTCGTGGGGTCGCTACTTTGTCCAATCAAGGAGCACCCATCATAACTGCAGGATGTTGTTCAGAAAGTCTGGTGTGGTCCAGTGTGAAAACGACTTAAGAATGAACAGTAGAGTTAATGGAAGAAGTGGACGTCTGTTTGAGTTTGGAGCTTCAATTGGAAACAGAGGCCACAGTGTCATTTAAAGGGATATTTCAACATTTTGGCAAATTCGCCTATTGCCATAACCCCTATAGTCTTAGGAGAAGGTTAATTACCTTCAATTGTCGGTTCAAGCTGTTTTGAGTTCGGCTGGGCAGACTTGAGCTCTGCACTGCCCTCCCTCATCAAACTCATCAAATACACAATCCAACAACTCCACAACGCTCTGGTGGACAAGTTGTGAGCTGCACATTCACCACGCTATGAGATAATAACACAACGTTACCACACAGAGTTGTTTTAGAGGGAAATACGTAGCCGGAACTACATTCCCGACACGGCTGCTCAGCAGAGTGTTACATAATTATACATTATTTCATAGCGTGGTGAATGTGTAGGTCACAACTTGTCCACAAGAGCGATTTGGAGTTGTAGGATTGTGTATTTAGTTTGATGAGGGAAACGTAGAAATCCCATTAGCCTCCGTTGCGTTAGCTGAGCAGCTCGTGCCTCTGCTCCGCCGATCTCAAAACAGCTTGCACCGACAATTAAAGGTAATGAACCTACTCTACCCTAAAACTAAAAGGCAAATTTGCCGAAATGTTGAAACATCCTAATTTAACCTTTAACCTCTAAACTGGTGCAACATCTACTCATTGCTGTTGTTTTGTCTCCTCCTCTTCCTCAGAGGATTCGGGCGTCCGGCCTGCTGCTGCTGGAGACGATCTTGTTCGGCTCTCTGCTCCTCTACTTCCCGGTGAGTGAGGGTTTGGCGTCAGATTAGAGCTCTTTACAGATCACTGCGCAGCACAGAGCCACGGATTATATCATAATGGACGATTTGTGGGAGGGTGAACGGGGTGAGGGCGTGTGTGTGTGTGTGTGTGTGTGTGTGTGTAAGTGGAAATGGGTTGGGCGTGTGCGGTGGACAGTTTTCATAACGTCTCTGTGCTCCGGTGATAGATTATCAATCAATCTTTAGATTCATTTACCAATTAAAGAGCCATTAACGGAAGTCAGCCGTGACTTTATATCCATCAGTGTGAAAGCGTCAGTCGATGGAGCTCGTTCCTGCTGACACCCGGTGATTCAGGGAGTGTGAGTGTGTGTGAGTGTGTGTGCAGAGCTCTCACACACACACACACACACACACACACACACACACACACACACACACACACTGTACTGCACATTATTAATCAATGGTTGAGTTTAATGTGATGTGTGGACATGTTAATGGGCTGCTCTGCTCCTCTTAACTGCACATTGGTTTTACTCAAGAAAAAAATATAAAAAAATAAATAAAAATTAAACTTTACCAAAAGTAAATATGATTATGAACAATCAGAATAATACATAATATATTCAAACATATAATTTTAGTGTTGCAGCTGCTAAATAGAGGTTGAATTCTAATCAAGCTTGAGTAGCTTGAATTGTCCAACCAAGGATAGTTTTATTTTATGATAATACATTATAACAGATACTTTATAATCAATAAATAATGAACCAAACTAGAAATTAAAGTTATCAAATGTAGAAAAAAACAGAAGTTTAGTGCGAGTACTGGTCATTAATAATTTATTTATTAATATACACAGCCATTCATTAAATCTTTCATATTAACTTCCTGCATACATTTTATTTTTCAGGATAAACTAAATAAAGACTTGTGTGTTTTTCTGTGTACATTTATAACGTTGGATGTCTGGATTTGATTTTCCCTCTCGCTGCCATCTTGGCAGGTGCACGAGGCAATCCACATTTATTCGCCTGAATTAGGATTTTATTTTGGGGGGGTTGGGGGTTGGGGGATTATGATTATGAAGGAAGCCCAGGTTCATCTGAGGTGGATGATTGTGATCAGCTGAGACACCCGTCACTCAAGCAAAGTGGGGATGTGCTGATCTAATCTGTGGTTATCGGTCCTGATACAGAGTTAATCAGTTCAATACCAGACAGGATCGATCAATATTAAAAAAAAATAACATAAATGCCATGAAAACAACATAATCATGAGCTCTGATGCGTCATATTGGTCTTATTCATGTTGCACACACACCTCACAGAGCCTTATAATGAGTTTCTCTTGTTTTTATGACTAGTTTTATCTGGTTCAGATAAGATGGTGTTTTGATTGGGGTTTTTTGGTGTTTTGATTGTTGCAAAAGCTGCAAAAGAACTGGTGGAGACCAAATATGGAGCTAAAAGAGCCTAGTGGCTTGTCTACCTGGCCCAATGGCCCTATGAGAGGCTACAGAGGCCCAGGAGTCCCACCCACGCATGCTCTAGACCCCCCCTCGTCCAATCACTAGTTTAATGATGAGGAGTCATGATGAGAGAGAGAGAGAGAGAGAGAGAGAGAGAGAGAGAGAGAGAGAGAGAGAGAGAGAAAAACAACACACCAGCGCACGAAAACGGAAAAGAAAAGATAAAAAAAAAAACGCAAAGGCAGCGCGGAAAAATGGAGGAAAGTAACAGAAAAAGAAAAGCTCTAGCAGCACAGACTGCTAAAAGTACAACAATTACGCAGATCAGGGGCCGCCTGGCCTGGCCAGGGCTAGAAGCACCGATGCTGCAGCTTCAGCAGCAGGTCCTTCACTGAGTCTGAAGGGAGTGAGGCTCCCATTACCAGTGCCCTTACGGTGCAGGAGGAGGCTGAAAAGATAAGTGTTGAGGAAAACTCTCCACCATGTGAAGGAGGTAGTGATACCGTGTTAAGCAGGTATGTGCTTTCCAGAATGGTGTGGATATAAAATACTGTAAATGGTCCAGAACGGTTGCTATGAACTTTACTTGACATAATAAATAGCTATAGCTAATAACATGATGGTGTGGTGTGTTACAGCTTGGAAAACAATAACTATATTCATATACTATCCTGATTAATTGATTAGTTGCTTTTATTAAAGTGCCCCCACTCAAATTTGGTCATGAAGGACATTGAGCTAACAACTTAACAAATATGTAGGCTCCATATTTTTTTCAGTCAGTGTTTATGGTTTATTGTCCTTTCAACAGTTTAACATTATACAGTTAAAATTAATAAAACACTGATTAACTGCTGTTACAGTAAAACATCATTCTGCATACATATTACTCATGATGCAGTACACAAATTACAAGTATTTCTTGTCATGCTTCATTGTCTATACATTATGTTGAGCTGTACTGTCTTTCTATGATAAAATTAGTGTTTGTCCATTTTTCAGATCATTGTACTATTGTTTTCCATACTTTAGCCAACTAGCCAAAGTTCTGATTGCAGACTCATTATGTGCATGTAATCTTGTCCAAACTTAACTTATTCCACACTATTCCTCTACTTTGTTGTATATTGTATATCGTTTAGTAGTGGTGTTATTAAGAGCTTGTGTGTTTGTATGCACATCAACGGTGCTAGTTTGCAAAATATCCGCGCGCAGATAGTGGGCCGGTCTGGACCAAAAAGTCCAGGGCCAAATTTTTGTCCCAGTCCACCCCTGCTACACAATAAAATCTTTAAATGCTTGAGTGCAGTAATGATAATGAAAATGGGACTGGGAATAAGGGACAATATGCTAGAATATAGTTCAATGATATTTAAATAATAGTGTCAAACAGTACAGACCTCAGTTGGTTTTGAGGGCTTTGCTTGGTTTCAATCCAAAGCTGAACTGTAGCCCACATACCTGACTGTAGATCCAAAGGCCAAAGTCCCAGATGAAAGGTCAAAGGTCACTCTCTCATCTCAGTGAGGGCCGGGTTGTGGTTGGTTCTCCTCCGTTTGATCTACAAACAGTCGTCTGCTGCAGGACGGCCTGTTTGGTGTCGACATGAAGGAAGGTCACGGTGTTAAAAAGCCTGATCAGTGGATTGTTTCTTATCAATACACTTAGGTACACAGTGATTTCATCAATAAAAGTAATTGGAAAGAAAGAGGAGTTTGAGCAAAGAAAAAGCCCATTTTCCCATGAGTCTGAGGTAAATTACCAGATCAGTCACTAACATTCAGGTTGTAGTAGATTTGTGTAAAGGTCTAAACATTTGCAGGTAAAAAACACTGAACCAAAGTGACCCAAAGGTTTTAAAATAATCAACATTTTGACTCAGATGAGATTAAAAAATGAGAGGAGAGGAATAATAAACCATCTCTCCCTGTGGAGGTTTTTTCCCCCTCTAATATGTAAAATACTGGCAGTTCAACAGGGCGGATTAACAGATATCGAACTGAGAAACAGATTCTAAAAATCTATTATTTTGGCACAAAGTGAGTTTAAGCCAGTTTAAACCACTCTTCTTCTGTCGTGCCCTGGTTTCCCATCATGCTGTTGTTTTCCTGCAGAGCTGATGAATATAAGAAAAAGACAAAACTACATCTTCTTATTAAATCCCTCTGATGAAAATCAGGAGTTAAACATCCATAACGTCTATACGACAGGCCTAAATAAACCTGAAAGAGAGCTAGCATTAGCACAACTGCTAACATTGTGTCGGCTACAGACAGAAGCTGAAAATGTAACAGTAAACTAACGATGCTTTATGCTATTCTAAAAGATGCTCACGAAAACTGCTCAAAAAGACTAACTAACTATGCTAACTGTCCTAAAACAATGCTAACCTCACTATCTGTTCTAATAGTTGCTAAATAACTATTCTGAAAAAATGCTTAGGTAGCCTACTAAATTAGGCGTTTAAAAAAAAATGCTAATGCTATCCTAATGATTCTGAAAAAATGCTAAGCCCACTAGATGCTAACAATACTTAGCATTTCAAAAAGATGGTAAATATAGTAACCGTTTTAAATGTACCTTTTAAATGTACACATGTACCTGTGTAGTACATGTGTATTATTATTATTAGAAGTGGGAGGCCATAGGCTACTGATAATTTATAACCCTCCTCTCTCTCCGTAGCTGTAGTTTGAACCAGTCAGATCACTCCTTCGTCTCCATCTGCGTCCTCTCTCTGGATGTTTGCTGCACATTGTCTGTGATTCTATATGAGTTTTGCTCTCTGCGGTTTTTATCCCTCATGATGAGTGGTTTGAACACAATGATGTAAATTTGCGTTCACATTTTAGGCTTTAGCTGATGCTCTTATCCAGAGTGACTGACACTGACCGACTGTCACAGCAGAATGAGCTTTAATTCCTGGATTACAGCCATCCACTCTACTGTTACACCCTGAGCAGAGACCGAGGTTCAACCTGTTGTTGACTCTCTGACGGATTCACAGTGTTCAGCTCAGACGTCCTGCCTGCTTTTAAACAGCAGTTACAGTCAATATACTGTCTGTTTCCATATATATTGTTGAGTACTTTCCCCATCTGGTCCCATCTAAAATGTGTTTTTAATGGTTCTACCATCAAATAGAAATATGCATTATATTAGCCTATAAACAGAGTCACCAATATCCAGCTTCACACAGTTGTTTTGGGAAACGTCTTTGTAATATGTTTCTTATTATTTTATTGTCTCTATAAATTTCAACAAGGTTTCTTTCCCAATTATAAACCTCATTAACGTCCATTATGTCAGCATATGTTTTCATATGGAGCAAGCCTAAGTATTATGGTGGTAAAATTAGTGATAAGAGCAGCACTGGCATTATTTGATTGATTGATTTATTCGTCCATTCCACAAAACATTAACATACACAAACAAGTCAAAATTTCATAATCAATATGGGCGAAAGGGCAAGGCAGAAGCAGCTTATTAATGCCTACCCCATTTACAAGAAGAAAAATTGCAATAACAAAACAAAATTTGTAGGAAAATTACACTAGAAGAGAGTAAGTAAGGTGAACAATATCAAAACGAAACAAACAGAACCTCCATTTGGTTATAATAATTTTCTTACTTTATGTTAGTGTTAAATATTTATTCAATACATTGATTTTAAACATTCTTTTAAATTGGGTAATAGTTGTACATGATTTTAATTCATTGTCAAGGCTATTCCATAATTTTACTCCAATAACAGAAATGCATTTGGCTTTAGAGTTTGTCCTTGCTTTTGGTTTGTTTAAAATGCAGGTCCCCCTGAGGTACTAGTGGCAGTAAAAAAAAAAGTAGGCTATTATTATCAGCAGAAGCTACAACTCTAGTATTACTACGTTGTTGCAGCAGTAGTTCCAGTACTAATAACAGCCTAACTAATAGCAATAGTATTAATTAGCAATGGAAGTAATGACTGTTTTCAGTATTGATTAACTTGCAATAGGAGTTGTCTGATTTGATTTGTTTGCTATAAAAATGTCATCAAATATATATATTTTAAAACCCATTTAAAGGGATAGTATCATTTTTTTAAAGTGTGGTTGTATGATCTACAAATAGCCCCTAAGTACTTTAATTGCAGTAGAAGACTCTCTGCACTCCTCCCGTTAGCAACGCCAGCCCATAATAGCCCTGCCCAGAGATTTACAACATACAGTGTTGTGAACAGACCCAAAGAAACGGCCTATTTTCACGGCCTGAAAGAGGTTTTACCTGAAAAAAAATACACAGTTCCATTGTTCGCTAAAATATAATTTTTTCCAGGAAAAACACAGTTTTTATTTGATCGGCGGGCGCTAACCCTGGGCGGAGGGATACGTGAGTTGGTTAGGTCCAAATAAAAACTGTGTTTTTCCTGCACTTTGAAGGGCTGGAAAAAATTATATTATAGTGAACAGTGGAACTGTGTATTTTTTTTCAGGTAAAACCTCTTTTAGGCCACGAAAATAGGCCGTTTCTTTGGGTCTGTTCACAACAATGTATGTTGTAAATCTCTGGGCAGGGCTATTATGGGCTGGCGTTGCTAACAGGAGGAGTGCAGAGAGTCTTCTACTGCAGTTAAAGTACTGAGGGGCTATTTGTAGATCATACAACCACACTTTAAAAAAATGCTACTATCCCTTTAAGGTTAAAATGTTCAATATATTTGTTCATGTGTTTCCCAACTCTAACCCTAATATTCAAAAAACAAACACTGTCCCAGTTGTGAGAGCTAATAAAGCTTCAGTAACAGTAATAGTTACTGTAGTAGTGATAGTTTCACAGCAGTGAAAGAACTACAGGTCATTTTTACTCATGCAGTACTTCCTACACTCTCTCTCTCCTGCAGGTCTTCATCATGTACTTCAAGCCGAGCACCTTCAGGTGTATCCTGCTGCGCTGGGTCCGCATGCTCGGCTTCTCCATCGTCTACGGCACCGTCACTCTGAAGATGTACAGGTGGGTTCACACCTCACCACCAAAGAAGATGGGTTTTCAATTTCTTTTTAAAAATGGCTAAGGAGGCTGCCATTCTTAGATCTAAAGGGAGGGTATTCCAAAGTTTAGGGCCATAAAAACAAAAAGCAGCTTCACCAGTTCTCCTGTGGGACACTTTGGGCACAACTAAAAGACAGGCAGTGGAAGATCTTAGAGTTCTTGACGGGGCATAAGAAGAAAGGCAGTCGTTAATATAAAATGGTGCTAGGTTATTTAAAGCTTTGTAAATGAGTAGCAGAACTTTGAAATCAACCCTAAAAGAAACAGGCAACCAATGCAATGATGCAAGCTGAGGACTAATGTGATCTCTTTTTCTTGTATTAGTTAAAATCCTGGCTGCAGCGTTCTGAATCACTTGTAGTTTTCCCAGTGACTTTTTAGGCAGACCAGTAAAAAGGGAATTACAATAGTCTAAGCGGCTAGTGATAAAAGCATGTACCAGTGTTTCAGCATCATTCTGAGTTAAAAAAGGTCTAATTTTAGCAATGTTTCTTAGGTGAAAAAATGATGTTCTTGCAACTCTGTTAAAATGGCGAATAATAAACTGAGTGTATATTTAAATGTCTTAATTTTAGTTAGTTTAGTGGTGTCTACTCTCTCCTCGGAGCAGGGTGCTGAAGGTGTTCCTGTCCCGAACGGCCCAGAGAGTTCCCTACATGTCCAGCTTCCACCTGCTGAGGATTCTGTGCGTGATGCTGATGACGGTCAGCTGGTTCCTGTGCGCCTGGACCGTGGGCGTCCTGCAGAACCGGGACAGGAACATCCCGGTGTTCCTCACCACCGCCACGTCGGACGGACAGGGCTTCAACCTCTGCTACCTGGACCGCTGGGACTACATGATGGCCGTGGGTGAGTGTAGCCTCAGAAACAACTGATGGAGCACTTCGCTCAGTGTTGTTATGATTAAAGGGACAACAAGGAGTTTTGGAAAGCAAAGTGTTCTCATACTACATTTACCATGAGCCTCCGCGCGCACCGTGAAATTCTTGGACCGGAGCAAGAATGTTTTCATTCATCAAGAATTAAAGTCAGAGGTTCAAAGAGGTTCAGATACCGTCGTAGTCCCGACAGGGCCGCTGCTAGAAATTCTGGGCCCCCTTAAAGAATATTAAAGTGGGTCCATACCCCCTAACTTTTCCAGTTTTTTTTCTTAGACTATGTACTGTATGTATTATCTTTTTTTATTTAGCCTACTTTGTTTTGATGCTAATGCAGCATTACTGTGAGTATTAGTCAGGGTCTTATGCAGAATAATTAAGTCATACAAAGATTAGACTACTGGGGTTTTTTGTGGGCCCCACTGGGCGCTGGGCCCCTAGAATTATCATCACCTTTCTCCCCTATACAACGGCCCTGAGTCCCGACCATAAACGGCGATTCGGCAGCGTTATTCTCATGACTCACCACGAAACCGAAAGTAAAGAAACGCTGGTCAGCTCGCCCAGCATTTCCGCCACCACTAATAATAACAAAATAACGATAGAGACAAAACCATATATTTATCTAAAATGGGCCCATTAACAAGTGGTAACGTAGATTCATCCACATTAATATGATACTTTTTTATTGTCGCAGAATTTTTCGTTCTGCCGATGGAGAAACTCCTCGTTGTCCCTTTAAAAGTTTTATTTATGATTCATGGAACATTAGAATTGGTTCCATTGATTGTAATAAATATATGAACCATGTGTATTGCACTGACCTTAATTTTTGACCTTTGACCACCAAAATCGTATCAGTTTGAATACATTTCAAGAAATCCCCTGAAGGTGTCATGGAGATATTGAATTTACAAGCTTAAAACTGTGTTTTGTGAAGTCACATTGACCTTGATCTTTAACCTTTGACCACCAAAATCTTTGAGTCAAGTGAATGTGTTTTTGCCAAATTTGAAAGAGCTTCCATCAATACTGAGATACTGTGTCCAGGAGAATGGGACGGACAACTGGAAAGCAAAGTTGTAAACAAGTCGACTGCAATTATCTAAACTACACTGCTCAAAAAAATAAAGGGAACACTTAAACAACACATCTTAGATCTCAATTAATGAAATATTGCAGTTTAAAATCGTTATTCAACATATAGTAGAGTGTGTTGAGAACAAAATAACATAAAAATGATCAATGTAAATCAAAATTATCATCCCAGGTTGATTTCACACAGGTGTGATTTACTTGGAGTTACAATGTGTTGTTTAAGTGTTCCCTTTATTTTTTTGAGCAGTGTAGTTTATTTGTCGATAAAAACAAAAATACCTCAGTGCACCGAACCACAGAAAGTATGGCCTAAAAGGTGAACCATAAACCTATTCAATAAAAAAACAAGATACATTTGACTTAAAAAGTCAATTCTTTACCAATGTCAGGTTAAAGTTGATAAAAATCAGTAAACGTCACCCTACTTTCCCCGGCCACAGCTGAGCTTCTGTTCCTGTGCTGGGGGAGCTCCCTGTGGAACGCCGTCCGGCCCGTCCCCTCGGCCTTTCACGAACCTCGCTACATGGGCATCGCCATCCACAACGAGCTGCTCATCTCTTCCATGTTCCACCTGTTCAGGTAAATGACGAGCACAGCCTCTCTGTCTCTGAAGATGTCTAACAATGCAGTACATGATGCCCACAGATTGTTAACACCATCATCCTTTTGGGGAAAATATTTCAGACCCAAACAAAAACACTTTTGAACCTGGATTTTTTTTAGAAATAAAGTGTGACGCCAATTTCTTTTGGAAAAAATTATTGCATCAAATCAAGACAAGGTAGAAATGCATAACAAAAAATGGGAAAAACTTTTGAGTGAATGTATACTAAGTAGTTACTGTTAAATTAATTTTAGTAGTTTTACATCCTTTTTTGTTGTAGTTGTTTGTTCTTTTGTTTTATTTTATTTTTCTTGTGCGTGTTTTTTTTGTGTACCTTTTCTGTCCTGTTTTGGTCATGTTTGTTGTGTTGTTGGTTTTTGCTCTGTTGTTTGTCTTCTGTCTGTCTGTCTTTTGATCAGTGTATTGTCGGTTTATATATTGTATATGCCTGTTCTCATTAACAAAGAGAAAAAAACAAAAAAAAAACAATATTAGGATATTTGTTTCATATGCTACATTCTAAACATGGTTAAAGAAAAAAAAAGAAAAGAAAAACAATGCAGTAAAAGCTAACGTCGTGCTCCTTTGCATTTCCTGTCCCCCGTCAGGTTCACCTTTCCCTCTCTGCATCCTGATTGGATGTTGCTGCTGTCCTTCACGCACACCCACGTCACCATCACCGTGACACTTGCCCTGCTCTTCATTCCCAAGGTGCTCAACATGCTTTAACGTGCCATAGTTAATTAACTGTGAGGTAAAATCAGAGGCCAAAGTAGAGAAAGGGTCATCAACCATGTATTGACGAGCAATCAAAGTCTTACTCTTGACAACTAAAATGTCCAATATTAGTTTAATTAAATGACATTCAAGTTCAAGAAAACTCACATATTTGTGCCTTGTAAACTCTGATGTTAAAGATGTACAGCGGGGAAAATAAGTATTGAACACGTCAACATTTTTCTCAGAGAAAAATGTTGACGTGTTCAATACTTATTTTCCCCGCTGTACATAGACCAGGATGTGCAAGTGAATGATTAACTTTTGGCATCATAAGGTTTAGCCTTAGTTAGTTAGCATGTTAATTAATGTTTATCATCTTGGCATAAGAAAATATGCTGAAAAAATAATATGACATCCTCCATCTGAGAGGGAACTGTCAGCAGAGATGGTTTAACTTGAGACTGCAGCTGATTCATCTCTGGCTACTGATTAAAACCATTGGATAACATGTTGTTACCAGTTTAACTTTGGCAGGCGAAATCAATATAAATAGCAGATAACAGATAAATAATTATCTTAATTGATCCACAAGTGAGATGCTTTCACTGTCGCCATTGTTTGTGAATCAACTGGCTGAAGTCATGCATGCACAGGTTGTCGACGGCATTCAGAGAAACTAGTCCTCCAGCAGCAAACAGGCTTCTCAAAACCAGGATAAGAACGTAAAAAACCAAGTTTGTGTAATCAGACTCAAAAAAGTGATGCTTTACAAACTTAAACATATCCATATAAGGACCATCAACGTTGTTTTATACTTATACTTGATGATCCTTGCTTGTGTCCCACAGTTTCTCCACGTGTCCAAGCCCGGGAGAGAGGAGATCGCGGCAGAGGTGTACGAAGACGAAGTGGATCTGCGGCGCTCCGGCTCGTACCTCAACAGCAGTTTTCACTCTGCTTGGAGCGAGCACAGTGTGGACCCAGATGACTTTCGGGTAAACTCCCTTGTCCCCTCAGACCGATGTTATCACTTTGCATTGGGACATAATTTACAAAAGGTGGAAGAAATTTCCAAGGTCACATTTAAATAAGAGAAATAAATGTCCCTTAATTTTTAGTTATGACCACATGCAGACTCACTTAAACAGATCTTAAATGTATTATAATTAAATCATAAATTAACAGGAAATACAGTAGAAAAGATATATGGATGTTGTATGACCTCTCTCCAACCTTTACCCTTTTCTTATCCTCAACTGTCTTTTACCTTTCCTCTGACTCGTTATCGTCCTTGTCTTTTCCTCTCCTCAATCATTTCAACCATCTCCTGAATCCCTCCATCGATTTCCTCCCTTCTTCACATGCACCAGGATGAACTGAAGAAGTTATATGCCCAGTTAGAAGTCCACAAGACGAAGAAGATGACTGCAAACAACCCTCATCTGTCAAAGAAGCGGAGTTCTCGTTGTACACTGGGGAGGTCCATTATCAAACGCATTGCAGAGTTCCCAGAATCCATGAGCCGACAGTGCAGCCGTGAAGAGAGAGATGGATCATTCCGCAGTGTGAATATGTCGGATTCTTTCAGGCGGACCCCAGACACCATCAGTATCAGTTACAAAAGTTCAATGAAATCACGATCACCATCTCCACGCCCAAGCATACGCAAGTCCCAGAGTGATCATCATTATGTCAGGGAAAGAGAGTCCTCGTTTCGTGACTCCAGGTCGAATGCCAACTCGGCAAAGAGATGCTCCCAGCGGTCTGAGACAGACTCCTTAGATATTCCGCCAGGGGTCTGTAAGTCTGCCAGTGCCCAGAACCTGACTATTGATACTAATCTCCTGCATCCTGATCACACAAGGCTTCATAAGTCCTGGAGTCTATCGTCCACCACCGGCCATTCTGTTGAAAATATCCCTAAAGTTAACAGAGCCAGCACCATACTAACAAGGTCGAGGCAGAGCATTTCCATTAGTGACCAGACCAGGAGTGCTCTCCAGTCAGAATCATTTGACAAGTCTGAAGTCTGTCCTTGGGATGTAGAGCAGGAACCATCAGGTGACAAGAACCAGAAGCATGTCACCTACGCAAACTCTCAGGATGGTGAGATAAAAAGACCAGCATCTCCACAGACCCTCATCTGTCCCTGGGACCATCTACCACCTGAGAAGCCTCCATCTGAGGAAAAAGGACTACAAGCTGAAACTGAGTCACCCAAACCACAAGCTCCTGTGTCTGCAAGTGCACCAGGCTCCCCAAGACCTATGATCTCAAAAGATCAGCGTGTCTTCTCCTTCCGCAGCACCACCACCAAGTGGCTCTCTGTGAAATCAATTATGGGATCAATGGATGCAGGAAGCAGATCCAGTAGAGAGGGGAATTTGAATAGAGAGGATTCAGTCTCACAAAAAAGTCATGAAAGTGCTTCCACAACTCCAAGGTTAGGAACATCTAGTAGACGTCCAAGCATGGAAAAGAGGACACTGCAGAAAAGAAGTATGTCTACAGTAGACGGAAAACCATGCCTTGTAAAGCAGAATGCAGTCAGACTTTCCTCTGCAGATTCTTTGGAAAGAAGCCCAAGAAGGCTTGTGGTTGTAAAATCTGGCGTCTATCCTTGGGATACAGATGATATGCAAAAAGATGGCACCTATGAAAATGTGTTTTTATCAAGGCAGAACAGCAAACGCAGCAGTATATGTTCATGGGACACTGCTAGTAGCTCGAGAACTCCCTCAACTAACAGGAGAAGTAGTATTCGAATTACACCAGTCCGTACTATTTCCCATGCTGATGTGTGTCCATGGGAAGGAGCTGGAACTATGCAGCAAGGAGAGGGCCCAAAGAAACAGCAGAGCATTAAAGCCGATGCTTGCCCATGGGACTCCCAGGTAACGGCATCCAATGTATGTCCATGGGAATCTCAAGAACATGGGAATGTTAAAAGACAAGGAAGTGGTCGTGGTGATGTGTGTCCTTGGGACTCACAAGATATTCCTGTCATTTCTCGTACTACTTTGTCCGTAGATTCACAGAGACGACAGTCTTTGAAACCTGTAGCAGACGTTTGTCCGTGGGAGACAGCAGAAACTTCACAACCTCCAAAAAGACAAGATAGTGAATATGCTAATGTATGTCCTTGGGATATTCAGGAGAAGCCGGAAGTTGTATATGAAAATCTTAATCCTTTGGAGACCAAGGGATCACTCTCGGTGCCCCTTCGACAAGAGGTTATGAAACCTGCCATCTATTCTGGTGCACCAAAAGACATGCCAAGTAATGAGCAACAAAAACAAGTGAACAGGACATCAGAAAGTTGCCCATGGGAATTCCCTGAACCTCCTAAAGCCATGGATAATGTTTGTCCATGGGAAGGGGAAAGCACAGTGCCGACCAATAAAGACCCAACTACGCAACTGACCGTCAAGGTAGATGTTTGTCCTTGGGAAAGTGGAAATCAAGACAAGCCAGAAGGCATGCAAGGAGGTATCTCACCTTTCAAAGCTACATTGGTACAGTCTGAAGGAAAAGACAACACAAAAGTAAATGTATGCCCCTGGGAAACTGAGACAGTGTCAGCAGATGTTTGTCCATGGGAAACTGGGGAACCAGAATCAACAAAGCCAGAGACCTCCAAAATATCAGACAGTATTTTAAGGCAAGACACGGTTCGGGACAATGTTTGTCCATGGGAAACTGGGGAACCAGAATCAACAAAGCCAGAGACCTCCAAAATATCAGACAGTATTTTAAGGCAAGACACGGTTCGGGAAAATGTTTGTCCATGGGAAACAGGGGGGACAGGGGTAGTCAAATCAGAAATCTCAAAACTAGAGAAATTACAGACGCAAGGAAATTCTCAGGAAACTGTTTGTCCATGGGAAACAGATGCTCCAAAAGTTTTGAAAAAGCAAGACAGTGCCAGGGCAGATGTTTGTCCTTGGGACACAGAACAACCAAAAGTTCTCCAAAAGCAGGATAGTGGTCGGGGTGATGTTTGTCCTTGGGACACAGAACAACCAAAAGTTCTCCAAAAGCAGGATAGTGGTCGGGTTGATGTTTGTCCTTGGGACACAGAACAACCAAAAGTTCTCCAAAAGCAGGATAGTGGTCGGGTTGATGTTTGTCCTTGGGACACAGAACAACCAAAAGGTCTCCAAAAGCAAGATAGTGGTCGGGCAAATGTCTGTCCTTGGGAGACTGACCAACCAGGAGTTGAAGACGGGACAGGAACAGATGCTTGTCTGACAGATCCACAAACATC
Organism: Trachurus trachurus; assembly: GCF_905171665.1. NCBI lineage: Eukaryota > Metazoa > Chordata > Actinopteri > Carangiformes > Carangidae > Trachurus > Trachurus trachurus. The sequence goes on along the minus strand of NC_139891.1, from coordinate 38,663,030 downwards.
CACAAATGTTGATATTCCCAACAGTGAGTCACAAGTCATCACAGAGGACCAGGGCCAACTAAGTCCCGAAGAGTTCCCAGCTGACATCAGCGCAGAGGACATGGATGAGTCTAAGGCGTCCCTAGGCCGGCGCGATGCCATGTGTCCCTGGGAGATGGTAAGGACCCGATCCGGTTCCTTCACAGACAATACCTCAGATGTTTTTACGTGGGAGCCTGAGAATATTCCAGAGGAAGATGAGGACGACGATGCAGAATGTGCCGCTGAGGCTCTTGTATTTCCACCTGACTTGTGACCGAAATCTAGCCATCATTTGTTTTCACTTTTGATCATCAAGGAGAATGTGAACATTTTTGACGGTACCCTGTTGATAGTGGAGGGGAACTTTGCTTTTTAACTCCCCCCGATCCTCAGGGAGGTCAGAGCACAGGGTCAGCTCAGCTAGCTCCCTGTGCAACTGGCAACACTGAAAGCCCATTCAGATGGACTCGTGCTTGAGATAATGGAACACAAAACATAGGGCTGTGCCATTCCAGGTTGGACTACCACAATATTGCCCAGCTGAAATGCCTGTAGTAAAGACTTGACAACTTGGACACTTTGCGTGCAAAGCTTTCTTTTTACTGAAGCACATGTTGTGGACTCATTTCTTCCTTTGTTGATCCAGAAATGACCTAGGAACAGACAGTTTCGAATGATGGAAGGGCATCTAAGCAATTAGATGAAGTTCCTTTTCTTCCTGCTTCTACCCCCTGTTATGAGTTGCAATGTTTTTTTGTGTCTTTGTATGTTTTTGGGTGACAATTAAACACATTTGCCATGTAAATACAATATGTTGGGCACATAGCTTGGGTGACAGTCTCTTAAACAGTCAGCAGTGTTCACAAACACAACCATAGCGCAGGAGCTATGAGATGAAACTAATCTTAACCAGCACATGCAGAATAAATTCAGTCTAATTTTGTTCTTTTGTGGAAATATTTTCAAAATTTGAGAAAGTGTCACGTGTCAAGCAGTGCCACCAGGACTACATTATGGATGTCAAATTATATTTCAATCAGGTATTAATGATTGATAAAAATTAAAAAAAAAACTATGCATACTTGTTTGCTTGGGTGGACTGATTACTCAGTCGTAAGAATGTGAAAATGACATTCAACATTCATCCACCCAAAAAACAAAACACAAAGCCAAACACTGCATAATTCACCATAAACTCAGACTTATACCCTAAAAATTGTACTTTTACAGCAAAGTTAATTCATCAGATTTATTTTAATATCCAATATCAGTAGAAAATCATGTCATCACTGCTTTTTATGTGGATGCACTTCAGAGAGATGGGACAATAACATTAACATCAGAATGGTAATTACAGTGAACATTAAATTGATGGTTATTATACTAATGCAAGCTACAGAGTTACAGAGGCCACAGCTTTAATGAAAAACTATTCCTATTTCCTATTACTTTGATTAAATAATTGCTAGTCAAGCAATTCCATCTGGGTTCTTTCAGATCAGATATTGACATTGGCCATTGTAGTTGCTGCTATAAATAGATATTCTTTGGTCTATGAAAGGTACTAGATGAGATAAGATGTCCTGCTAGAGCCAATTAATATGGAGAAATAGGAAAGGAAATGTTTTAATTCAGTCACCTTCTGGATAAGTCGAAGATTTAAAATGAGTTTTTTTTTTATTTATTACATTTTTACTTTTAGGTAATAATTTATTTGCTTCAGAGTAGCCACACATTTCAACATCCGACACTGCCGAGTTGGTACTTTACTCACTTTTAACCACTGCAACGTTTTGAAATCTGTTTTCTTAATTTAAACTGAAAATGAAAACTTACAATGTTGGCAGTTTTTCTGTGTTGATGTAATTACGTCGTGTCTATGCCAGCAAGTATTCTGTGAAATCGACAGGCCGTTGTTTCAAATGGTGATAATTATCAGCACTAATGCTGCTGCTGCTGCTGCAGTGTCGTTCAGTCTCACACAGCTTCAGGTTTCTTTCATTCAGTGATCTCATTGCGCCAAGTTTTTCTGTCAGTGGAGTGACCTAGTTTTGTGAGCATCGTTGCATGTCAGTGTGTTTTTTGAATGAGCGTGCTGTAATCTGTTGTCACGTAAAAAAAAATGAAAAAAATGAAGAAAAAAACCCCCCAAATATAGTTGTAAGTAACACACCCTTTGTTTTGCATAGAGAAACATCATCAGCCTGTGTACTGTTTGTACCGTTTCAATTTTGTTTGTATCTTCTATGAAAGATTACTCTGGAAAAAAAAAAAACAGAAGAGAAAAATCCTCCTGAAATCTATTCGTGTGTGAAGAAGAAAAGCAGATGGGTCACTTTATTTTTGTATCTCCCGAGGTCAACATGCAGTATTATTATTATTCATCACAGAAATAAAAAACCATACAATTTCTGGAGATCTGTACATTTTATTTCTTACACGACATAGAACACAACATTAAATTACTGTAGTCCCATGGAGAAAACATAAAAATGTATGAAGGTAGAAGGTTTTGTTGTTGTTATTCCAGACCGTTGTGTGTTGATTTACAGAGTAAGAAGCAGGTTTTATTTCTGGCGTTGGGACAAAGCGGTTTGTTCACCTGCTGCTTCCTCCGTCTGAGCAGCCAAACAGCAAAGGAAACCTTGGTCTGCTGCCAGAGTGGACAAACTATCCACACACACACACAGCCAGGTTTTAAACTGCTGCTGCTGCTGCTGCTGAACGGTGATAATGTTCCTACTGTGGTTTTAAAGCACAGTGCGGCGCCATCAGGTGGTCTTACTTATGCCACTGCACTGCTGCCGGTTTGGGAACCTCGAAGCTGCTGGGATCAAACTCTTCTCCCGGACTCAGCTGGGGACCGGGGATCATGACCGTCTGCAAGACAAAAGAGGAGGAAAATTAAATTAAAATGAATGAATGAATACATAATCGAAGAATTTATTTACAGAACAAAAAACTCAGGATACTGCAGATACAGACTTATTATTATGGAGGAATGAATCTGTCAATTAGTTAGTAGTTATTTAATATTTACCTCAGTTTTTAATCTTAAAGGGACAACGAGGAGTTTCTATTTGGTTATAAAAAAGACTCATATTAATGTGGGTGAATCTACGTTACCACTTGTTAATGGTCCATTTTAGATAAATCTATGGTTTTGTCTCTATGGTTATTTTGTTATTATTAGTGGTGGTGGAAATGCTGGGCGAGCCGACCAGCGTTTCTTTACTTTCGGTTTCGTGGCGAGTCATGAGAATAACGCCGCCGAATCTCCGTTTATGGTGGGAACTACGACGGTATGTGATCGTCTTCCAACCTCTGACTTTAATTCTTGATGAATGAAAACATGAGTCTGTCTTGCGCCGGTCAAAGAATTTCACGGTGCGGAGGCTCATAAATGTAGTGGAAACACTTCACTTTTCCAAAACTCCTCGTTGTCCCTTTAAATATGAAGAGCAAAAGATAAAAGTAGCATATTCAGGTCAGGTTGTGTAAAATCTGATTTTGAAATTATTAAATTATTATTATTAGTATTATTATTTCATAGACCACAGCTGGTGGAAGTGTCCTGCTTTTCATGTGTCAGTTCACTTGACAGAGTGTGATTGATTGATCGATCGACAGGCAGCAGAGCCTCAAATAACCAGAGAGGAGGTCTGGTGACTGGAGCCACTAAAACCAGAGAGGTGTTTTGTTTTTAAAAAAGGAATAAAAAAAGATAAAACAGTTTTAGTCAAGCAACAAGAAGATAAGTGAAACTACAAATTCACTTTTAAATTAAAAAATAACTAATGATTCAGAGGTAACTATTAAACAGGGCCACAGATATAAAGCAACAATAAAACCTGATACTTAGGGTTGCAAAGGGGCGGAAAGATTTCCAGTAAATTTCCATGGTAATTATGGGAATTTATGGGAATTATTGGAATTTAAGGGAAATTGGGGGTAATTTAAACAAACTGTATCATATCCAAACATAAATGTAAATATTTTGTTCCATGCAAAATAATACAATTAAAAAACAGGACATTTCTACAGATTTATTTGTGAGTAGAACTTTATCAAGTTTTAATTCTTGTTGCTTACATTTTTGACCGTTGGAATAAGATAGCATAGATATTCAAGTGTACTTCTGGTTGTTTTAGTCAAGATTATGCTATAATATATTTTCCCCAACTATATTTAAGTTCCCTGTTAAGGACCATCCTTCAATTTTGTAAATTTCTGATTTATTCCCGTTAATTCCCATATATTTACGTTAATTCCCATGGTAAGTTTCCAACTTTTCCAACTAACTTTTGCAACCCTAACGCTACTGTATGATTATGGTGTGTATATATATATACATACACTGCTCAAAAAAATAAAGGGAATACTTAACACATCTTAGATCTCAATTAATGAAATATTGCAGTTCAAAATTATTTAAAAATTAAAGTTATTCAATATATAGTAGAGTGTGTTGAGAACAAAATAACATGAAAATGATCAATGTAAATCAAAATTATCATCCCAGGTTGATATACTTGGAGTTACAATGTGTTGTTTAAGGCCCAATCCCATTTCTCTTTTTTACCCCTACCCCTTCCCCTACCCCTTGCCCCTCGCCCCTTGAAACGGAGCTACAAGGGGTAGGGGTAGAAAGTCAACCCCTCCGAATTGGGACACCCCTTCAACAATCACATACGTCATCACGTAGTCTCACTGGCTTTTACGTAAGCTGATGCGGCGAGCTTTTGCCAGAAATCAAATAGCGTGTTCCATATAACTTACGGTAATAAAATAAGATAAAACTTAATGCAGACTGATCGGTTCATTGTAAAACATTTATTTACTGATGTAAATGTGGTGATTTCTGTACACAGAGCCCAGAGGCAGCGCTGCCTGCTCCTCTGACTGGTACATGAAGCATAACTTTTCATCCAAATAAACTAATGTTACTGCCACAATTGTCAGATTTCATCAATGAGACCAACATTTAAATGCTGAAAAGAATTTAACATGCTGGTGGTAAACCTCTAAAAACCCGCGGATAAGTTAATTAACGACCGCCTTCTCTCCCGGCGGGACCGGGACGAGGACGTACTTTCGCCGGTGGAGCAGCGCTGCAGACCGGCTGCTGCCTCTGTGAGGAGCCGCTCCTCCTGGAGCTTCACTTCTCCGAAAAATCGTCGGAGCAAACTTCTAACCCGCCGTCATTTGGATAACCTAACCGCACATTTGGGACCTAAATAGTTACTTTCTCGCAAGAAAAAATATTAAAACTTAATAAAGTGACGTAATAACCGCGCTACAGTGAGAAATAAAACAGCTTTTCGTTTTACAGCCACCGCTGCCGGCTGCCGCAAGATGCATTCTGGGAAACTTTTCATACCCCTCCGTTTGGAGTGTGCCTCTGAAAAATCTCCGTTTGGAGGGCTATGTAGCCCTACCACTTCCCCCTACCCCTCCGTCCTAACGGGGATTGGGACACCCCTACCCCTACACGTGAACGCGCAAAACGGAGGGGTAGGGGTAAGTGGTAGGGCCAAGGGGTGAAATGGGATTGGGCCTAAGTGTTCCCTTTATTTTTTTGAGCAGTGTTTATCGATATATATCGAGACACGTTTCAGAATAAAACACAAACTTCTCTTTACACAACTCTTCTTTTCATAAATAAAATTAATAAAAGGAGTTAAAAATTTATTGAATTCTTATTTTCTGATCTCATTTACAAATCAAAGCATCACTGTTTTTTACGCCGACGTGACAAAGTGAGAAACACGTCGTCTGCAGAGAATCGACGCTGCTCGATTGTGTCCGAGAGGAAAAAAAGAGACAAAGACAAAGAAAGAAGAAGGAGAAACACCATCTGTCAGCTGGTCTGGACCGAGGCAGCAGCCGCAGCAGCAGCAGTAGCAGCAGCTGACTCACAGGTTTAAGGTGATTATGTTCTAGGTTTTGTAAATCATCTTCTATTCCACTGAGTCACTGAGCAGTTTATTAGGAACACTACGACACATCGGGACCAGAGGGCGGAGCGCCGGCCTCAACAGGCTCAGTCTCATGTCTGATGTCTTTAACTTTACCTGAAGCCCCTTCTCACAGTGTTTTATACATTACACTGCTGCTGTATAATAATACACACTATATTAAGTGTTATTAGTTAAGCATTAAACTCTGAATTCATCATTTATAACACATGAATACTCATTAGTATGTAGTTTATAATACACGGTTAAAAATGTTTTACTCACCATTGATAAGCACTAACTATATAAACTATAGTAATGAGTTTTCATGCGTTATAAATGAAGAATTCTGTATTTATTAATGCTTAAAGGGATAGTAGCATTTTTTTTAAAGTGGGGTTGTATGATGTACAAATAGCCCCTAAGTACTTTAATTGCAGTAGAAGACTCTCTGCACTCCTCCCGTTAGCAACGCCAGCCCATAATAGCCCTGCCCAGAGATTTACAACATACTGTTGTATAGTGCAGAGAGTCTTCTACTGCAATTAAAGTACTTAGCGGCTATTTGTAGATCATACAACCCCACTTTAAAAAAAATGCTACTATCCCTTTAACTGAAGCCCCTTCTGACAGTGTTTTATACATTACACTGCTGGCCCGTGATTGGCTGAGATGTTCTGTATGATGACACTGAGGCGTCCAACCAGAGCTCAGCGAGCAGCCTGACCTGAGGAGCTTCAGCTTCAAGAGTTAATGAACCTAAAGCACAAACACATACAGCTCTGGAAAAAATTAAGAGACCACTTCAAAACTACGACTTTCTCTGGTTTTACTATTTATAGATATCTATTTGAGTAGAATTAAGTATTTTGTTTTATTCTATAAACAACTGACAACATTTCTCCCAAAGGTGAATTCGAAAAATATTGTCATATTGTCAATATTGTCCAACACCCGGCACCACCCGCTCAGGGTTCTTCGCCAGGTGTGCATATAAATTGTCGTAATTTCTTGCCTTGTATTTTAAACCTGTTAAAAATGTTGTTTCTTTGATATTTCAATAAATGATTCTGTTTACCAGTGAGGACAATGAAAATTGTTGAAATGACCAGAAGGCTGACCAAACCCCTGTAGGGGTGAATATATGCAATGCATACTGTAGGCTACTGTATGCCTGCAAACTCAGAAGGAGTGAAAAAGGTGAGTCACCAAACTCCTGTAGTTTTCTACAGTTCTCGAGTGAAAAAGGGAAACAAAGCAGAAGCCTGGAGAAGAACGGGAAACCCAGGAGACTTGAACTCTCAGATAACTTCGAGTTCTACTAGTTACTGACTATGCAGGGGGGCCAAACCTGTTCTGTTAGTTTGTAAATGTAAAAGATGAAAATTTTAAAATAAAATTTAATAGTTTTAAATGTAAAGGGAATGTGTCATCTGTAACTTTATGTCTTTTGGAGGTCAGTTCACCTTCCACTTGCTGAACTGTTCACATTAACAGACATTTTGAGAGGGGTCTGGGGGCATTCCCCCCCAGTATAAAATTGAGATTTTAACACATAAATGAAGCATTCTGGTGAACTCTGAGAAGAACATGAAGGGAACATTTGTTTCGGATAAAAAAGCACATTGAGTAGCTACTGACTGAGCTTCCTATCATTGTAAGGTAACGAGGCCAGAATGGCTGGAGTGTGAAACTAAAACTGAACTCAGAACTGGTCTAGTGGGGAGCAAAAACAAATCTCATATTTTAAATCACGGGTCTGGACCAGCCATTCAAGGGCCTGTTTCCTCTGCTATGGGGGGGGCACGTCCGTGCAGCGGTGCACCGCGGACATGCAATGAGTGCTGTACATGTACAGATGCTTTTTAAGAAACATTTGAGAAAGTGGTCTCTTCATTTTTTCCTGTGGCTGTGTTTCCTTTTTATTCCCTCTGGGTGGATCTGCTGCTTCATCACCATTAACTCTTCTCACCTGATCTCATCTCTGCCAGTTGACACAGTCTCTAATAAACTGATCACAGGTGTTTCTATTATTATCCGAGTGACGTCATTAAAAGGAGTGGTCAGAATACTATTATTATTATTATTAGAATAATAGACACTGTGTCTTTATAATACAACAATTCAACAGGTAGAGAACAAACTGCAGCCTCTTCACTGATACAGATGAGTGTGAGGGTGAAGCAGCTTCATGAGGAGGATTTACTGGTGAAACCTCATAACTACTGCTGCTGCTGCTGCTGCTGCTGCTGCTGCTGCTCAGACTGGTTCATCAACACCAGACATTTCATCCTCTGTGTTTATGAGAGGAAGTGACGACCGTTCATTCAGATGTGTAAACAGCTGGAGAGGACAGACTGAGGACCTCGTGTTCTGTCGCCGTCGGCCTCGTTAAAGAGACGGATGAACCCTTTAGTTCATAAAAGCTGTTTAACGAGCTTCACACACTCAGAGAGAGAGAGACAGAGAGGGTTTGGACCTCGGCCCTTTCTCCTCCTCTCTCTAAAACTAAAAGATAAAAGCTGTGCAGAGACGGAGAGACGAGCGTCACCTTGACGACGGGGTCTTTGGCCGGCGCCCAGGACGGGACGATCTTCCCGTGGAGCCTCCAGCGGCCGTAGCGGTTGACCAGGTGGCGCTCGATCACCAGGTACTCCAGCACGTCCTTAGGCTGCTCCTCGCTGCCCAGCAGCAGCCGGCCGAACCGGTCGTACACCGCCAGAGTCTGAGGGGAGAGACACACACACACACACACACACACTCAGCTCTTGGTAATATAGTGTCATGCAAAAGTTTGGGCAACCTTTGTCCCAATGTGTGTTAATGTGAACAGTTCAGCAGCCAAGTGGTGAAGATGAAATTATCTCAAAAAGACATAAAGTTAAACATGAAACACTCTTTTTCAGTGTATTATGTTAGTTTTCTACAGTTTCAGAGTGAAAAAGGTAGGTATTAACTATGCAGGGGGCCCAAACGTTTGCTGAGGGCCCTTTTCCTTTTCTGTTAGTTTGAAAATGTAAAAGATGAAAATTAAAAAATAATTAATTTTTTTTTTTTTTTTGAAATTCTGTATTTATTTATTAGACTTTTTACCACTTTTTCAAGAATTTTTAAAAAACTTTTTTTTGGAGAAATTTTACCACTTTTTTTCTAGAATTTTTTATTTTTTAGAAATTCTTTAATTATTCATTAGAATTTTTAAAAACTTTTTCAAGAATTTTTTTAAAACTTTTTTTTTTGTTTTGAATTTTTACCACTTTTTTCTAAAAAATGTTTAAAGGTTTTTGGAAAATTGCACCACTTTTTTCCAGAAATTTCTCAACAATATTTCCAAAAAATTCACACCCTTGGCCCTAATTTGAACATACATTGACTGAAAAAAGTAACATCCTTCAGTCTCAGAACAAACATTTGTGTATTTTCTGGTGTTTGCTTCAAAATTGTATCCGATGGGGGTCCAATGGGTGGTTTAATTTGTGTCAATTTAAGGGTCCTTGATGGAAAAAAGTTTGAGAACCACTGGTTTAAAGATATTTAGCTACTTTCACTCACTGCCACCCTATGGATGTATTTTTTCTTGCACCACTGCAATGCATTGCACCAAGTTCATTCAGCTTCAGCGATGGGGGGGTCGTACCTGTTTGGAGTGCATGCGGACCGTCACCTGGCCGTACAGGTTGCCCTTGGAGACCATGTCGGGGCAGCGGGCCTGCACCACCTTGGGCGGCTCCAGAGACTCCACGAAGCTCCAGCGGATCGTCTTGAAGCGGTTTCCCCTCGTCATCTCCTGAGAAGAGGGATGGAGGAGAAGAGAGGGAAGAGAGAGAAGAGAGAGAAGACAGGGAAGAGAGAGAAGAGAGAGAAGAGAGGGAAGAGTGTGAAGACTAGAGAACATGTACTTTTACTTTACTTTATTTGTTTATTTGGTCGGGACAGTGCATATTAATGAACAGTGAGTGCTAGAGTACCCACAGTAAATACACCGGATTCAGCACATGTGCTAAATTACATCCGTAGTCCCCAGAACAATACAACAATTAACATAACAAGTCCATAAAGACGGAGGACTAGTAGATAACAGAATAAGTACATTTACATAGTTACAGGGTTAGACATGATTCTATATATAATCTATATAGCTGGAATTAACACGATTCATTGGAATATAGAAATATAAATCTATACAGTTGAGCTTGTGAGGGAACAATCTGCTGCTTCTATCGTCACCACCGGAGAAAACTTACTGGATAACAGCGCTCCGTCACCAGGGAGTGGAGCTTCTCCTTGTTAAACCTGAAACAACAACAACAACACAAGTTCATGTCTCTCAGACATTTTACAGAGAATATATTATTATCTGTGCTGTTGTTTACTTAACTTCTGCCTCATGTCACACAAACTGACACTTTGAGAATAAAAACCTCCTTCCTTTTGGCAGAAAACACAGTTCATTTCAATGTAATGTTGGACGAATTATACGTTTTACAACTGAAAGTGAACAATTAAAACAAGCTGCTTTTCCTTTTGTTACCTGAAAATTATATTAGGGGTGTAACGATACACAAAAATCACGGTTCGATATGTACTGTACCTCGGTTTTGAGGTCTCGGTTCGGTTCATTTTCGGTACAGTAAGAGAACAAAATGCAAAACATAAATTTTCTTGTTGTTTGGAATTTTTCTAAACTAAATTTACATGTTTTAGTCAAATGTAATTATTTTACTCACCTACTAATGTTATGTTGTACATTGTCCCTGATGCAAATAAACTTATTAAACTAAACTAAACCATTATACAAAATATGAAAAAAAAAAAAATAGAATAGTAGCCTACTGTTCTAAAGTGCTGCCTAACACACAGAGATGTAAAACATATGTATCATTCATACTTATCCAATATGTATTCAATGGCACTACTCAGGGTTTATTTGCACTAGCTTGTACTGTCTGATCTGGGAACACTTTCAATTAACTGTTTCTGTGTTACTATTCTTCTATTCCTAACTCATGGTTCAAAAATGGTTTTAAAAATAGACTCGATCAATGTTGGTCAAACAAGGACTTTTTATATAATTACAGGGTAAGGAGTATGAATTATTTTGTTTTGTGTTTGTTTCTTTCTCTTTCTTGTTTTTGTTTTTCTTTTGTAGTTTTCTTGAGATTTTTGGGGATTATTCTGTTATATGTATTTTAGTGATTATGTATGGGTTGGTATATTTGTGTTTAATTTTTGTATGTTGTTATTTATTTGAGTCTGATGTAAAGGATTTATATCCTGTATCAGATGTTTTTCATTATATTTCATTACATTAAATTAAATTTCATTAAATTTCAGTTGTCGTAGGCACAGAGAGTTACATAAACCAGAGTCACAGTCTTTGTACTGTATGTGAGCAGCACAAACTTGGCCAATTAAGCCGATGCTGAATCTGAAAAGCTGTTTGAAAACATTATTTAGATCAAAAGTATTAAAAATGAAGACGTGTTAGTGGACGTCTGCAGGAATCCTTTCATTATTTAATCTGACAACAGCGCCTAGGAATCCTTCTGTGGACGTTTATCAGTTTTACTTTCACCTCTGTAACAAATGTCTTCTCTGAGTTCATGTTCTTACTGTGTCAGAGCGTGGTGAGCTTCGATGAAGATCTCCTGAGCTCGCACTGCAAACGTCTTACTTGAGAACTCAGGGTCGTGCTCTTTGATTTTACGAATCCTGCAAAGACAAAAAAATGAAGAAATTTGAAGAAAAAAATTGCACATTTATATTCACACAGCTGCAACACCACGTCTGACCTGACAGGGAAGGAGTTAAATAAATAACCGTACGTACGCCAGCTGAGAGGCGGCGGTCTGTTTGATCTGCTCCGTCCGCTGCTTCAGTCCTTCTTTAGACAGCGTGGAGAGACGGGCGTCGCCTTCTGGTGGGATGTAGGCGTCGAAGACCCCCGCTGGAGAGGACACACAACAGTTTAATTAATTAATTAATACCAAACCACCGTCTGACAGAAAACAGCTGCAGAAACTGGTGCTGAGTTTATCTCAATATTAAAGGGATAGTTCAACATTTCTGCAAATTGGCCCCATTGCCATAATCCCTATAGTCATAGCAGTCGGTTCGTTACCTTTAATTGTCAGTGCAAGCTGTTTTTAGAACGGTGGAGCAGAGCCGCGAGCTGCTCAGAGCTACGCTACGGAGGCTCATTATGGGATTTCTTGGTTTCCCTCATCATCAAACTCATCAAATACACAATCCAACAACTCCACAACGCTCTGGTGGACAAGTTGTGAGCTGCACATTCACCACACTATGAGATAATAACACAACGTTACCACACAGAGTTGGTTTCACTGCAAAAACTCAAAATCTTACCAAGAATATTTGTCTTATTTGTAGTCAAAAACAAATGTCATTCTACTTAAAATAGTTTTTATGTCTGTCAAGCAGATTTTCACTTAAAATAATCTGATAGTGGAGCAAGTTTTTCTTTCTTATTACAAGCACAATTTGGCAGATTTTTCTTCTTATTTTAAGTGAAAATTTGTTCGAAACAAGTTAATTTTTAGGTGATGAGTCTTATGTAAGTGGAAAGAGATTAGTTTTGACTAGAAATAAGACAAATATTCTTGGAAAGATTTTGGGTTTTTGCAGTATTAGAGGTAAATTCATGCCTTCAGGGACAGTTTTTCATCAACAGTCTCTGTATTTCCCTCTAAAACAACTCTGTGTGGTAACGTTGTGTTATTATCTCATAGCGTGGTGAATGTGCAGGTCACAACTTGTCCACCAGAGCGTTGTGGAGTTGTTGGATTGTGTATTTGATGAGTTTGATGAGGGAAACCAAGAAATCCCATAATGAGCCTCCGTTCGTAGCGTAGCTCTGAGCAGCTCACGGCTCTGCTCCGCCGTTCTAAAAACAGCTTGCACCGACAATTAAAGGTAACAAACCTACTGCTATGACTATAGGGATTATTATGGCAATGGGCCAATTTGCCAACATGTTGAACTATCCCTTTAACACTGACCAGGTTCTTTATATTATAGAGATGATTTCTGATTTCTGTCGTTTCTTTAAATGTATTATCATAATAAATAAGCAGATTGTTACCGGTGCAGGCGATGTTGATGGGCCTCTCGAAGTATTCCTGCCTGATGACGACGCCGGCCGCTCGGCTCTTCTCCTCCGTGTTCCTCTCGACCTTCCCCTTTAACCCCGCGGCCGGCGGGATGAAGTAGCGCTTCTTGGTCCGGACCGGCAGGAGCAGCGGGGCCGCGTGCCGCACATCCAGAGGCACCTCTGTGTTCTGAGATAACATGGGTAATCGAAAACAAATCAATCAATATAATAATGCAGTCCATTAAAGGGATAGTTTAACATTTAGTCCGATCCTCCTCTCACCATAATAATCCCTATAGTAGGGATGTCACGATTAATTGTTTTCACAATTAATCGTGGTATTAGACGCCACAATTAATTAATCGTAAAGATTCCTAAAAAATACTGTCACTTTCCAAAAAAAGATAATATGTTAGAACCATGTCGGCAAAGTAAAGGTAAATGCATAGATACTGGTAAATTTGTACGCAATTTGTACGTAACACTGAATTTGTAGGAATTTAAATGAAAGCGTGTCATTTGTAATTTAAAAAAAAAAAGATTAAAATAAACTTAAACATTTCGTATAGATTTGAAACATTATATTAATACATATTTAAAATATTTTGTGTAAACAATCAGTTATGTAAGTATATTTTGGCTACATTTGATTTTACACATTCATAGTGTTTAAAAGAAATTGATTATTGCATAATAATCGTCATAATCGTAATTATTTCTCTGACAATAATCGTACCAAGAAAATCTATAATCGTGCCATCCCTACCCTATAGTCATAGCAGTAGGTTCGTTACCTTTAATTACCGGTGCATGTTGTTTTGAGATCGGCGGGGCAGAGACGTGAGCTGCTCAGTGAACACAATGGAGGTGAACGGTACAGGTCCCCTGTCCCTCATCAAACTCATCAAATACACAATCCAACAACTCCACAACGCTCTGGTGGACAAGTTGTGAGCTGCACATTCACCACACTATGAGATAATCATGTAACATTACGAGACAAAGAGGCAAATGCAGCCGGAACTACATTCCAGACACGGCTGGGCGGAGGGATTTCAAAAGCGCAAGTAGTTCTGAGTATTTGCTTCATGTGTTGTAATGTTACATACAGTAATAATACCCGATTATCTCATAGCGTGGTGAATGTGCAGGTCACAACTTGTCCACCAGAGCGTTGTGGAGTTGTTGGATAATTTGTGTATTTGATGAGTTTGATGAGGGACAGGTTGACCTGTACCGTTCACCTCCATTGTGTTCACTGAGCAGCTCACGTCTCTGCCCCGCCGATCTCAAAACAACATGCACTGATAATTTAAGGTAACAAACCTACTGCTATGACTATAGGGATTATGGCAATGAGCAAATTTGCTAAAATGTTGAACTAACTCTTTAAGGCAAGGCACATATTTGTATAGCACAATTCATACACAGGGCAATTCAAAGTGCTTTACAGAGGCATTGAAATACATTAAAATCAAAAACAGAAAAATACATTTAAAAGGTAAAGAAAGAAAGAAATAAGACTCTAAAAGACATTCAGTATGACTTTAAATAGTGAGATAACAGGTTGAAATTCAGGTTTATACAGTTATAACTGTAAAAAAAAAAAAAATAATAAGGTAATTGCTACAATTTTAACCCACAAACATCATAGCTACAGTATAACACATTATTCTCTATAGAAACATCCTCTATTATTTGACTTTGTTGACATAGTTTTATCATAGTCTCCCCTGTCCTGTCAGTTAGCTACGTTAGCTCAGCTAGCTAGCCCGCCTACAGCGCAGCGCGTTTAGTTCGCAACAAACGAGTTATTTAATATTTATATTTTCCGTCTGTCGCTGTTTTTAATAAAAGAAACGTGTCTTTAAACGTTTCGTTACCTTCAAACTGCTGCATGTTGCTCTGTGAAGGACCAGCAGCGTCCTCCTCATGGACGTCGCCATCTTTACACCGCTAACCGGAAACTAGCAGCACTTCCGGTCTCCCCTTTCAAAATAATACTAAAAAAAAAACGTTCTGCAATAAATAGACATAATAAAGACAAAATTATGAATTTTTATTGCTTGTATTTGTTCATTTATTTTACAAAGATAAACATTTTCATTTTTTCAATTAGACTGACACACATGGGCTTCATCATTCAGAATAATAAACAATTCTTGCTAATTTAAAACACTAAATCAAACTCAAAGGTGAAATTCTTTAATCTTTTTGATCAATGAGGCAGTGACCTTTAATTGGCCAAACGGTGGCACTACAGTTGTATTCATACCTGAAATTGCAGTCAAAAAAATGAAATGACAGACAGATAATAACTGATAGCAGTTAAAATGAAAATGCAACAGTACATGAAAACTTTTTAGGTATCACCTTATACATCACATCTGTTATATGACAGATCTATTTAGTTTGATGCACTGATGAAAGTAGTATTTTATTACCTTATATGCATATTGTCTATATATAATATACTTCAGTTGTTCAAAAGTGAGACTTGAAAATGAAGGAAAACTGTATTTGTTTTAGACTGCAGGACATTTGTATTTATTTATTGCTTTGTTAACAATTATATTATATCATATTTATATATATATTTATATTATATTATATTATTATAATATATATTATCCCTAGCTAAAACAGTATTGTTCTATATATAGAACTATACTGTTTTAGCTAGGGATAATATAACTATATAAATTATATACACAAAGAGTAGGGAAAAAACAAAAACAAAATAAATAATCAATAAAAACATTTACATATTAATTAAATAAAAAAATTGACCAACAGAGTTTGTTTTTGATGCCTTTTGGTTTTGGTTTTTTCCAGTGCGACTGCAGGGAATGGTGCACGCGGAGCCACCGTGCAGTGCGTGCACTCACGTTAGTCACGTACGCAGGAACGTCATGACGTCGCTCGTGTGTGAGTGTGTGCGTGCGTGCGTAGGTTAAGCGGAGTTGTTTGGGGCTGTGCGGGGATAGAGTCGCCGCTGAAGACGGAATCACTACCTACCAACCAACCTACCTGCTGCTGCTGCTGTCGCTGTCCATCCCCACTGCCGAGGCCCCGGTTACGGTTCGGTTTGGTCAGCCCTGCTGCATTAATTAATTAATTAAATAATTAATTAATTAATAAAAACTAAGAGAGAGAGAGAACAACAACCACTCTCATACACACAGACAGCACAGCACAGTAACGTCTTCGTTAGCACAGCCCGCCGGTCTCCCCCCCCTTCAAAAAATAATACAGGAACCATGCCCGAAAGGAGGCCCTTCGTACGGTTACCGACTGACGTTTACCCCGTCAACTACGGCTTATGCCTGAAGCCCGACCTGATCGACTTCACTTTCGAGGGCAAACTGGAGGCGGTGGTGGAGGTATGTTGTTATGTAATGTCACCACCAGCTAATATTATTTGCCTGTGTGTGTATGTGTGTGTGTCGATGGCGCTGGGAGCAGCTGCTGTTGTAACGTTAACGTTGGTAGTGAACGGCGGTTGGTTGGTTGCTATGCTCAGTCCGTTGCTAACTGGGGCTAGAGAGAGAGTAGCTCGTGCCTTGGCCGTTAGTGCCGCCGTCATCATCGTTCTATAGTCCTCGTGCACGGAGAACAAAATAACGGCTGCTGCCTGCGACTGCGAGGCTCGAGCCAGCCAAGTGGAGCTGAGCTGAGCTAACGTTACTGCGGCTAACTAACTAGCATGCTAAGCTAACTAGCACAACAACAGTTCCCATAGACTTCCAGCAGACTCACGTTAGCTTTTTTTAGCCAGCTGTCTCATTAGCCCTGCCAGCCAGCAGCATTAACGTGCCCTTAACCAATACCCGTAACGTAACATAACACCAGCGCAATGATATCAGCATTAATAATAATATCACCTGATTGGTGGTATTATTATTTTTTAATCTATCACAGCAGGCAGGTGTTAACGCGATGCTAAGTAATAGCAGCTAGCAATCGCTCACTAATGTTTGCTAAATCATGGCAACACCATGTCGCCCCCTCCCACCCCCGAGCCTGAGCCTCAGTCACTCAGTCATTCAGTTCACAGGGCTCCAGACTCACTCTTTTTTATTTAATTTTTAATTTTTATTTTTTTACCAGCAGCACAGTGGCTCCTAAACCTAACATTTTAGGAGGTCAAGCTGAAAATGTAATGGGGTTCACACTGTAAATCCACTGGTAAAGCAAATATTCACATTTCCTTTTCATTCAGTCCTGTAATGACAGATACCACAGTCTTTGATCCATAAAATCATAAGACATAAAAGTGTTTTATTAATCCCACACATGGGAAATTTGGTTGTTAAACAATATTTTTTTAAAATTAATTTTTCACTTTTACATCAAGTAAAGGCTGGATACATAATATGGTCCGCAGGAATCAGAAACAAAACAAGCAGACACACAAACAGAACAGACCAAATTAGAAAAGAAGACGAAGAAACAACAGCTCAGATCTATATAAATAATACAGTCAAGAAAATCCCTGCAACATGATGTTAGAGACACCAGGCTCTACATACCGGTAGTTCAAATATTCAATGTTCAAAAACAGACCACTTTATAGAAGTGGTCTGTTTTTAAATGTAATATGCATGTAAGTTATTCTAATGGCCTTAGATCAAACACTACTCCTCGCCAGCCTTTAACAGTTTGTACTGTACCTTTTCATTGATCCATTGTACATTCTTCCTCGCTGCATAAGTTAAGAATACAATACAGCCTCTGTTTTGATGTTAAACGTTGACTTGGGAGGCCCAATAGAAGAGACGGGAATTTGGTTGTTACCATAGCATTTTGTAAGGTAAAAAAAAAAAAAAAAAAGTAGAAGAATATGCAAATATAGAGATATAAATATGATGTAAGACAAACATATAGTTATGTACCAAAATGTTTCAGGAATATATACAGTCATTCACAAGAATGGAGTAAAATTAGCATCCCTTCCATGTTTCATCAGTTTCAAAAAAACAAAGAACTGCAAATTTACTGTTTGTATGTGCAAGATAAGTAGTCTCAGTCAAATTTTAGTGGCACAATGTCCTAATTTTAATGGTCAGTCTGGAGCTCTGAGTTCAGTTGAGTTTAGCTCAGGTTTGCACCCAGTTGGCAGTTTACTAGGTTCACCCAGCTCAAACTAAAGCAAAGAAAAACTTCAATAGCATCGTAAAGGAGCAGTTTGTGCCGACAGACACCGTTCTGGAGGCTGCAGCTTGTTTTGACAGGTGTTCATATTAAATCTCTCGACCCCTCAACAACATGACAACATGAACTCGGGGCTCCAGACTGCGTCCTGAATGGAGGAGGCATTTTGACCCTAAACATTGAGACGGTGCAAGTAAATGTACGTTAAACATGGAAGGAGGTGACTCAGAGTATCTGGTATCTGTCTTTACAGGTGGCAGCAGGCCAACGAGTGAGTGTGTGTGAGGGTCATGAATGAAAAGGAAACGTGCATATGTGATTTACTTGTGCTCCTAAAACTTTAAATTAGGGGGCGACTGTGCTCCGGTAAAAAGAAAAAAAAAAAAGAGTTGATCCGCAGCTCTGAAATGTGTACATTGCACTGCACACATCGCTGCTCACTATTTATTGTTCATTCTTTCTATTTATTGATGTTGTTTTCTTTTATTGCTTTTAGAGATTCTATGGAGTCACCAGACAAAGTCTCATTGTCCACGGTGCCAATGACAATAAAGTTTATTCTATTATAAATAGCAGCTAGTAGCAATCAAGCCGCCCCCTCCCACCTCCGAGCCTCAGTCACTTAGTCAGTCACTTAGTAGTTTACCTTCATGCAGGTGGAGTCTCATCCATTGTAGTGAGTTAACTGCTCTTTTAGGTGAATACACGGCACAATTTGACCTCTAGTGGGTCAGACCAGTGAAATAACAGCATGGTAACCTAGAAATAGAAAGAATTTCTCCCTTTGTATTAGTGCAGTATTTACAGCTAATGAACTTTCACTAAACATATTGTGAAAAGCCTGAAATTTCTTGATAAAAACACGTGCAATTTCAACAATACTACTAACCCTCCTCTGTCTTCTGTCCCTGAGGGCCGGACTGTAGACTGTAGTTAGATAGTTCTGTTGTTGTGGGAATGCATTTTCAGTGGGTATACCTGAGTTTCACAGTTCATTTTCCATCTACTTTTCACATGTGCATCAGTAAATTTACCTTAACACTGGTGAAATGTGGAAGCGGCGACTCAAAGAATCTTGAATGAGTCCTTTCAGGTGTCGGGACGATGTGTGAGAGGATGATGAATGGAAAGGAAATGTGAATATTTACCTTGCAAGTTGATTTACGCTCCGACATTTTCATATAATTTTAAGTTTGGGTGTCCACTGTGCTCCTACTGTAGTTAAACACCCTCAACAACATCACAACAGAGCTGAAGCCTTTAATAAACCGACTATCAACACTTGTGTCAACCAGTGTGACCACATCAGCCTGTTACATGTGGGAGCAGCTGCTGCATGGGAGCATTTAAACACATTATTATTGGATAATGACAGTTTTGAGGGATTATTTGCATGATAGCTCAGTATCGGCAGCTCGGCTCGAGGTGAAGTTAAACAGTTTCCTTTAAAGTGGATGTTAATGGGTCACTGGATCACTGTGGTTCCTTATTACTGGACTGGACTGATAGGGACGGCCATAAAACATCACATCATCAGACTATATCAGCTCCGTGTGTGTGTGTGTGTGTGTGTGTGTGTGTGTGTGTGTGTGTGTGTGTGTGTGTGTGTGTGTGTGTGTGTGTGTGTGTGTGTGTGTGTGTACACCTGTCAGCTCAGTGTCCTCACACCTGTGTCCGACTGTAAACACTCAGTCATCACAGCAGCAGCAGCCTAACCCTCCACACAGACAAAGTGCTACATATGAACACTGTTGTTTATATGACGCCTTCTACTAATGAGCTATAAACTGATAAACAGATGAATAACTCGTAATAAATTAACAATAATGCGATAATACAAACAGTTGCAAAACAAAACAACGTTCAGAGTGACAGAAAAGAAAGAGAAACCAGAAAGTTTGTCTCATTTTGTTGAATTAAACATCTTTTTTGTAGGTGAAAGTGTTTAGAAACATTAAGAATATTATTTTTATAGGAGGTTAAATGGGAGGTGTTAGATTGAGATGCTGAAAACAACAAAACAAAAACCCACTGGAGCAGGAAGTAATGCCAACATCGTGAGACTGTGTTCATAAAACATTTAATCAAGTTTTAAATATATTCAAACACTCTGTTAATCATTTAAATGTTTGGCGGCACAGTAGCTGTGAATCCCAGTTTCAGCACGTTGGAACTTTTCTTTCTTTTTTTTTTTTTTTTATTGCTCAGCTTTTGCTGATTGGTGTGAATTCTTTCACCTTTAGGAGTAAAAAAAGAGAAAAAGAAGAATCCAGTGGATAGAGGAAACTGACGCACGTTTCATCATTTCTGCTTCTCTGTGTTTAACTCAATCACACACGAGGCCAAAACATTACAAACCCACACCGTTAGAACCAGAAATCTTCCCAATAAGAATAAAATTAAAGAAGCAAAATGAGAAAATATCAGAAATGAACAAGTTTGTGAAAACAAAACACATATGTTCAGCCTGCTTTTCTCTCCTGTGTCATTTAGTCCATGTCAGATACTCGGTATACAGCTGTTGTACGTATGTTATGAATATGTTGCAGTGCATTATGGGATTTGTTGTGTGAGAAGTGAGCGCTACACAGGCCTTTTTTCATTAAGTATTTATTTGTCTCCTTCCTTCCTCATTTCTTACTTCTTTGCACATTTGTCATGTTAAATGTTTAAGATCATAAACACATTTTAATATTCAACAAAGATAACCCAAGAAAATATAAAATGCAGTTTTTAAATGATGATTTTTTTTAAGGCAAAAAAAGCTATACAAACCTACCTGTGTGAAAAAAAACTAATGTAGCACTAGCAACCCAAAAGGTAATAACGGCCAATAACGTAATAATGTTAGCCATTTAAAATGTAATAAGGCAAATAACGTAATAAAATGTTTGTGTCAACGTAATGGCAATAAGTTATTACATTATTGGCCTAGTTAAAAAAACGTTTGACATTGTAATAACCAGTTATTCAACATGAACAAATCAATATAGAACCTGTCTGACAAAGCAAAGTAAACTAAAAGATAATTCGACAGGGTTTCTGCTCAAAAAGTATAACATTTGAAAATCGAAATTTTAGGCCTTAAAAAGTCTTAAATTGAAAAGTATTATAATAGTATTGTGTTCAAGTCTTCAATCATTTCAGACAGGTCTTAACTTTCTTATGCCCATGTAACGCTACCTCAAATGCTCCTGCAACATTTCATTGTTTCAACATATATACTATATTGCAGCCAATAATTTTGTGACTCTGCATTTCTATTACGTTTTTGTTTGTCGTGATTTATGTCTTGAATTTCATCTATAAAGGTCTAAAAAAAAAAGTCTTAAATTTGATTTGGTGAAACCTGCAGAAACCCATTTAGCTGTGACAGATGTGCAAAAATAACATAAGAAATCAGGAAGGAAAAGGGCAAATGAATATGTTTTCACAGCAGTGAATCTGAGTTTGATGTGTTTGGTCTAAAATGTTTCCACTAGTTTTGTCTTTCTCTCTTTTTCTTTCTTGTCACCGTTTTCTCACGGCTTCAGTTTAGATTTAGCGTCATTTACATTCATGGCTCCTCTGACTTGTTTTATCTCTCCCAGACAGAGTTTGGAGGATTTGAAGCTTGTGTGAGGTTGTGCGGTGTGAACACACACACAGCAGATTAAACTAAAAGAGAAAAGGAATGATGCTGTTTAATGTCAATATTTACAGGTCACACAAGCGACGAATCAGATCGTGATGAACTGCGCCGACATCGACATCATCACAGCTTCCTTCGCACCGCAGGGAGGAGACGGTGAGAAGAGAACAACACAAAGTCACACTTTACTGCACAAAGTCACACTTTACTGCACCACTCCTAATTGATCTCATCTCATCTCTTATATATGTGTGTGTGTGTGTTTTATTTCTTCTTCCTTTGTGCAGAAATCAACGCTACAGGATTCAACTATCAGAACGAGGATGAGAAAGTCACGCTGTCGTTTCCCAGCGCTCTACAGAAAGGTGAGACAGACGGCGACACTAGCTGCGTTTCCATCCACCTTTTTTTTAATTCGCATTTTCAAAATTTGCGAATAAATACTTGAATAGAAACGCCAGAAATTCGGAAAAAAAAGGCAGTAAATGCGACTTTTTGTCATGGAAACAGGTTATACGAATTGAGCCAGAGTTCCCGACTGTCTTTCTGTGTAAATATTACAACATGAAAACCTGAGGCTTATATTCATTGGGTCTATATGTACAGTATTTTCTTTTAAAATGTAGCTGGTGCGGCTTATACAGGTGCGTCTATAGTCTGGAAAGTACGTAAATTGTCCATGATGTTGAGTGTCAACTGTTGGATACAGTCACTCTCTCTTATGACGTAATCTCACGGCGCACTCCTCCTCTCCCAATAATTGCAAAACACTAATGACAGGGCCGTTGCTATGAATTCTGGGCCCCCTTAAAGAATACTAAAGTGGGCCCCTCCCCCTAACTTTTCCTTTTTTTTTCTTAGACTACGTATGTATTATCGTTTTTTATTTAGCCTTCTTTGTTTTGATGCTAATGCAGCATTACACTGCAAAAACTCAAGTATCTTAGCAAGAATAGTTGTCTTATTTCTAGTCAAAACAAATCTCATTCTACTTAAAATAAGACTCATCACATTAAAAGTAGCTTGTTTTTAGACACTTTTTACTCCTTTCAAGCAGATTTTCACTTGGAATAAGTAGAAAAAATCTGATAGTGGAGCAAGTTTTTCTTCCTTATTACAAGCACAAAAAACTTACTTTCACTGGCAGATTTTTCTATTTATTGTGAATTTAAGTAAAAATGATCTAAAAACAAGTACATTTTTAGGTGATGAGTCTTATTTTAAGTGGAAAGAGATCAGTTTTGACTAGAAATGAGACATTTGGACAAGAAATAAGACAAATATTCTTGGAAAGATGTAGAGTTTTTACAGTGTACTATGAGTATTAGTCAGGGTCTTACGCAGAATAAATCAGTCATACAAAGATTAGACCACTGGGGTTTTTTATGGGCCCCACTGGGCGCTGGGCCCCTAGAGTTATCACCACCTTTCTCCCCTAGACAACGGCCCTGACTAATGAATGGAAACTGTCATAAATTCGCTTTTGCTTTTTGCGCATTTTCACAAAATCCGCTCTTAAATTGGATACATTTGGATGGAAACCCAGTTACTCACACTGACACTGCTGTTGAACAGTAACAGACTCTGTGGTCGTGGCTCAACGCACACCAAAACTAACTCTCTGTGTGTGTGTGTGTGTGTGTGTCTGTGTGTGTGTGTGTGTTTCTCTGTGTGTGTGTGTGTTTCTCTGTGTGTGTTTCTGTGTGTGTGTGTCCTAGGCTCCGGCACGTTGAAGATCGACTTTGTCGGGGAGCTGAACGACAAAATGAAAGGATTCTATAGAAGTAAATATTCAACCGCTGCTGGAGACGTCCGCTACGCCGCTGTCACACAGTTCGAGGTGAGGCGACGACGACGATGACACCGTGAGGGGGGGAGGAGGGGAGGGGGAGGAGAGGAGGAGGGGGTGTGGTGTGTGTGTGTGTGTGGGGGGGAATGGGAGGATGTTTTCCTTTCTCTGCTCTGTTGCTTCACCTCCACTCGGCCGGCGTTGTTGCGACATCGGCTGTGATGGTCATGTGACTCCTGTTTGCTCTCTGAGTCGTCCCCAAGATGAGGATGATGATGAGGCAATCGCTCTCATTTCACTCTATTTATACGCAGGTTTTGTTTTGACATCGCCTCCTCCTCCTCTTCCTCCTCTTCCTCCTCTTCCTCTGTGTTTTGTGGGAAAGTTCAGAACCGGGTCAGTCCGGTCTGGACCTCGGCTGTAAATCTGTCATTGAACATGACACAGAGAGAGAGAGAAAGAGTGAAATTGAATGAGGAAGAAGCAGTCAGAAACAAAGCTGACCTTTATTTTGGAGGTCTGTCGGTCACGAGGTTTGACATATATACAGTATATACTATATCTGGTTTCAGGACAGTGTGCACTTGTATTAATTATTTAAAAAACAAAGACGTGTGTGAAGCTAAAGTGTGACCAAGCAAACTTCCTCCGTCAGTACGATAAATATTAATGTTGTGACGGTTTGTATAAATTAAATTCACCCCTTTATTCCCACACTGTGCAGCCTGTAACCAAGTGAGTTTAATGAAATGTTAGATTTTCTTCTACGTTAAAATAAACAAATCAAGGAGGAATATGATAAATAATTATAATTTAAAAGATAAATTATATATAAACACCCCGAAAAACACAAGAGCACTTCTAAATCTTGCCATCAGACGATGTGTTGTGGTTAAAATAATCAATAAATGGATTGAAGTTAGATTTTGTAGAACTTTCCTTCCTGGTTTTATAATGAGAATCTTATTTTCTGCTGCTCCAGATGTTTCACAACATCTGTCATTAGTTGCTGCTGTTTGTTTTTTGTTCCAGTTGAGTAAATCCTGACAAACTGAACAGTTTTCATCAAGTCAGTGTCGAAGAAAAGCAGCAGACGAGAAATAAACCACGTACACGATGAGATTACCTCTGTCTTTAAAGGGATAGTATCATTTTTTTTAAAAGTGGGGTTGTATGATCTCCAAATAGCCCCTAAGAACTTTAATTGCAGTAGAAGACTCTCTGCACTCCTCCCGTTAGCAACGCCAGCCCATAATAGCCCTGCCCAGAGATTTACAACATACAGTGTTGTGAACAGACCCAAAGAAACGGCCTATTTTCACGACCTAAAAGAAATACACAGTTCCATTGTTCGCTATAATATAATTTTTTCCAGCCCTTCAAAGTGCAGGAAAAACACAGTTTTTATCTGGACTGAACCAGCTGCTGATCGGCGGGCGCTAACCCTGGGCGGAGAGATACGTGAGTTGGTTAGGTCCAAATAAAAACTGTGTTTTTCCTGCACTTTGAAGGGCTGGAAAAAATTATATCATAGCGAACAATGGAACTGTGCATTTTCTTTCAGGTAAAACCTCTTTTAGGCCGTGAAAATAGGCCGTTTCTTTGGGTCTGTTCACAACACTGTATGTTGTAAATCTCTGGGCAGGGCTATTATGGGCTGGCGTTGCTAACGGGAGGAGTGCAGAGAGTCTTCTACTGCAATTAAAGTACTTAGGGGCTATTTGGAGATCATACAACCCCACTTTAAAAAAATGCTACTATCCCTTTAATTTACCTACTTATACTACTATTTATTGTTATTATAATAATAATCCAATAACAGGCCGAGCTCCTCACCACCGTAACCTGAGCCAGAGGATGATGAGCTGCTGCGGTCGGAGATGAAATGTTTTGCCTCAGGTTGTTTGTCTGATGACTTCATTGACTCGGGTTTGACAGACGACTTCACTGTGAGGGCGTTCACCTGGCGCACAGAGAAAACACACAGCGTGTATTATAATTATCATTACAGGGCTGTACAGTGCGAGCATTTCACTCGCATATGCGCCTAAAAATAGATTGTGCGAGTAGAAAAAATAAAAAGGGAGCACACGTGCGAGTACGGATTTCAACCCTTTCATTCGCATTTTCTAAAATAAATCCATACAAAGTGGATCAAGCTAGAGTAAAATGTTCACACATCTCTAAACAAATCCATCCTTCGGCAAATAACAACACAGCTCTTGTGATGACGCGCGATCACATCTCAGTCACACAAGCTGCACTTTTTTTTATCAGTAGGATACTCAAGCGTTGCGGTAAAGTTTGTCTATTTAATTAACTGTGTTTAATTGACTGTCGTTTAATGTAGCAGGATCTCTGTGTAAACGTATGCGCAGCGCACTGATCACACAGGGAGAGAGGAGGTGAAAAGAGACAATAACACGGTACCTGTTGTAACTGGCTTCAGCCTGTACCATCGCTAAAACACCGCCGACCAGAAGAGTGTTAATGTAGCCTCTAACTTCATGACCGCAGCTCAAACCGGACTGGTGCCTCAGCACGGCGACCAAGCTTTGATGATTACACCGGATCCGCGCTGGTTTACAGCAGCGGTCCCCAACCTTTTTATCTCCGCGGACCGGTCACCGGTGGAAAATTTTACCGCGGCCCGGGGAGGGAGGGGGGGGGGGAGGGAGGGGGGGGGGGGGGGGAGGGAGGGGGGGGGGGGGGAGGCGGTCGTTCTCTTCGGGGGCGGGGGCGGGGGTTAGCGTACGTTCTCCTGTTTACATTATGTAGGCCTACTGTATAAACAGGACTACACGTTCACATAGCCTAGTTTTCTCTTACGTTTACGTTCTTTGTTACAACTCACCATAATATAGTATCACAATAATAATGTCAGTCATCTGGGGGTGATGCTCCGTCTGTCATCTCGGGTCCTGTCTACTCTGTCTACTCTGTCATTTCGTTTTGCTGCTGAAACTGCAGAAAACTCAGTTTCACAAACATAATATGTTTGTAATGGAAGCAGGTTTCCAGTGCTTTTGTGGCGATCTCAGGATATTCTGCTTAAATCCAGAACGCAGGGAGAGAAGTTTTCTGTGAAGTGATGAAGCGGCAGAGAGCCGGCCGGGTCCCGCACACACATTGCGTTGGAGCATGTGAATCACCTGTTGCAATGAACCCGTCATTTAAACAGGACTCGTGCTTTTTCTTTTAGAACAGCTTTCTTCTTGTTGGAAGGCGTCGGGTCTTCTGTCGTCTCATTATTGAGTTTTTCCCGGCCCGGCGACGTGTGTTTTTCACTCTTTTACGTTTGTGCCTGCCTGTCAATTGCCTGTCATTTGCCTGTCAATTGCGCAGCACTGGGAAGATGCACAAACGGAAGTGGCAACATTTTCAAAATAAAACGACCGGAAGTGTGAAATAGATGAAACAAACGATTTTTTTTTTTTTTTTTTTTTCATTTTCATTTCATCTTTCTGCGGCCCGGTACCAAATGATCCACGGACCGGTACCGGTCCGCGGCCCGGTGGTTGGGGACCACTGGTTTACAGTATCCCGCCGTATTTCAGCCGGGTCGCTACCGGAGCTTCATTAAAAAATTTTTAAAAAAGCGCTCCTGGAGGCGTTTCCTCTGCTGCAGCTGAACAGCTGACATGTGATCACAGTCTCACGTTTAATTTAATTATTATAAACTTCAACCTCAGAGCTCTCTGTCTTCAGACTGTCCTGACCTGTCCCTGGACATCACACAGGGACAAATTGGAGCTGCCTGTGTGAGTTTTATTAATGTTTACATCAGGCTGAGTTCAACAAATCAGTTTATGCTATTGTGATTTAAGTAGTTAAATAGAGTTAATATCAAGTGTAGTGGCAGGAAAGACCAATTCACCGGTATCAAATATGGTGTTGGTCATAGAACAAGTAAAAAAAAAAAAAAAAGTTGAAATACTTCCATGTATGACCCATGCTTGGTCACATTAGAAGTCAACTTAAAGGCAGAGGAAAAATGTTTAGGGTGTTTTTACTGTTCTCAAATGTAAAAATGGGTCACATTTGACCTTCAACATTATTTAAAGGTTAAATAACGTGTTACTTAAACATTTTTCATTGTGCTAACTAACAAATAGAGCCATGTAAAAGGACTCTTTAGCTTAAATTCCTCAATTAATCGTTAATCAATCAATAAAGTCTATCAACTAACAATTAATTAATTAATCGATAATTTTCATCCCTACACTGTGTGACAAAGATGTTCTGTGTTTAAATGACAGAGCAGTTGGCCTTATGATGGCACTGTGTGTGTATAATGAGTGCACGTGTAGTGTTAATAATAAAAACAGGTTATTTATGAAATTTGATAGTGCTCCTAAATTTTTTCTGTGCTCCTAAATTTTTTCATTTAGGAGCACCTGTGCTCCTAGTGAAAAAGCTAAGCGTACAGCCCTGCATTAGACGTTTGTGTTACAGCTGCTGCAGCGACGTGTTTGAGTCCAGACCGTGTGTGTGTGTGTTACGAGCCGAGTGTTTAACGACTTTAAATTAGAGCAGTGATTCTACTCAGCAGATTAAAAGGAGCTGTCGTCCAGTCTGACTTTGGAGAAAAAAAACGACTGGAATAATAAGATTTTTATCGTCAATTCAACTGCAGTGCACAACAGATAAGACATGAACTGTTTAATTAAAGGGATAGTTCACCCAAAATTCAAATATCATTATCTCCTCCTCCCCCTCATGTGGACTAAGGGCTGGGAGAAGTTTCAGAGTCCTCCGTGGCTTCGAGCTCACTTTTCTTCGTCCAAAAAGACACACCAAAAAACATCCAAATACCTCCATAGTGCTCGTCTGTAATGTCCCTCTGGTATTGAAGCCCCGACATGAGAGATTGTTCCGCCGCGTGATTTGCACTGACACAGGAAGAGCATTGAACTGAGACACTGGGAGCTTCCGCTACAAACAAGCTTAAAATATAGACTTATTTACTTTTTTTCGGAACAATTTCTCATGTCGGGGCTTCAATACAAGAGGGACATTACAGACGAGCAGCATGGAGGTATTTGGATGTTTTTTGGTGTGTCTTTTTGGACAAAGAAAAGTGGTATCCATTCACAACCGTTATATGGACAAATACTGCTGCACGGAGCCCCGCTGTAACTCAGACCAGTGGTTCTCAACTGGTGGGTCTAGACCCGTTCTGGATGGGTCGTGGACAGCTGGTCAAAAAAGTAAATAATATTTAATGCACATCTGATGTTGGACATGTCTTTTATTTTGAAAAATAACTTATTTTGAAAGGCACGAGACACGTGAACACATGCAGTTGTAATGCTCCTCCTCACTTTCTTATTATTTGCTCCATTTGCTCTGAATGCAAAGATATCAGTTTCTTATTAATGTGGCCTGGATGCAGTGAATCTTGTTTTGTTTTGTGGGTCTTTATTTTGTGCAATTTGATATTTATTCACTTTTGTGAACATGCTCTGAATGCAGAGATGCATTAGAAGTCAAATATATCGTTTTGTGCAGTTTGATATTTTTGTATTCACTTCCGTACATGCAGTTGTCATGGTAACTCCTCAGTTTCATTCATGTGCTCTGAAATGCACTTTGCTCAATAAAGAGCTAAATGAGTTTTTAAAGGCTTAAAAAAAAAAAATCTTGGTTTGAATTCTACAAAAGTCAATGAGTCACTCTCCTCCTCCAGACTGGAGCTAAACTCTCTGTTTATCCCCCCCCCCCCCTTCCTTCAGGCCACGGACGCCCGCAGAGCGTTCCCCTGTTGGGACGAGCCAGCTATCAAAGCCACCTTCGACATCACTCTGATAGTTCCCAAGGACCGAGTAGCCTTGTCAAATATGGTACGTTGACACACACACACACACACACACACACTCCTCTGTTCAGCTGTTTGACCCAAATACACAACAAAAATGTGATCATGAACGACAAATTACCAACAAGTGTTACAACACTTGATGATATTAAAGGTCCAGTGTGTAATTAACAAGCTTTATATGCTCCCCATGAATATATTTGTTTAAGTGTTTAATCCTCCCATTTTACACACTGGACCTTTAAAAAAAACACTTAATATTGTGAAAGAGCTGAAAGAGATGAACAGAAATATTTAGGAGTAAATAAAAACCTTAACAGTTATTACAGTATTAAAATAATCAAGTACAGATGAGCTGAAACAGGAACATCTGGAGGTAAAGTGTGATGTCAGTAAAGATTGAAACTGCTCTGAGGATACAGTAAAGGGGAATAAACCTTTAAAGTGACGTGTTTGATTAGAAGAATCTGAAGATCAAAGATCAATACGACCAAAATAATCGACACAACGAGGCTGTGATGACCTCATCGTCTCCTAACGACCTCTTTGGTAGCAACCACCATTATTATGACATGTAAAACTTTTTTTAAAGGGACAACGAGGAGTTTCTCCATCGGCAGAACGAAACATTCCGCGGCATATTCCTAATTTTAGCAGGAAAAGAAGAGAGAGAGAGCATTTGGAGTCGGGAGTGTGTATGCAATATGTTGCCGGTGTTGTGCCGAAAAACGACTGCCCAGGCAGTCTCTATTCGGCACAACACCGGCGGCGTACTGCTTCCTCCTCCTCCTCCTCTTCTCTCTGCATGAATTTTCGGACACCGAGTGGAAACAGAACTTCCACATGACCCGCCAGTGTGTTATGAAATGTCTTGCTCGACATTTTCCCATATATACAGTGGGTACGGAAAGTATTCAGACCCCTTTAAATTTTTCACTCTTTGTTTCATTGCAGCCATTTGCTAAAATCAAAAAAGTTCATTTTATTTCTCATTAATGTACACTCAGCACCCCATCTTGACAGAAAAAAACAGAAATGTAGAAATTTCAGTTTTTCTTTTTTAACTCATTGAGTGCCAACCACGTAATTTCTCGTTTTTCGTTCCCATGCGTTGAG
This sequence comes from Trachurus trachurus, assembly GCF_905171665.1. Taxonomy (NCBI): domain Eukaryota; kingdom Metazoa; phylum Chordata; class Actinopteri; order Carangiformes; family Carangidae; genus Trachurus; species Trachurus trachurus. The sequence continues at coordinate 38,632,430 of NC_139891.1, read as the reverse complement.
TGCCGAAAACGTAATTTTACGTTTTTTGCTTTTTTTTTAAATTATGAAAATAGACACTTTAATACACATTATATGTAAATTTGGGGACTCTACGACGAGGAGAACTGAAATAGATGACGATCAAAGTCACATGACAGCTCATGATCTGGAAGTTTTTATCATAACTCGGCTTCTGCAAACGGAGTTCTGCATGCAGATGCAGCAGCAGCTGCTCCGCTGCTGCTCTGCTCTCACCCGCGCTGCTGCTCCAGCTGCTCGAGCTGCTCGGAGCTGAACCAGGAAGCTCTCAGCCGACAGTCCGCCCGGTCTTCATCTGGAGCAACACCGTGTCCTCCCCAAAGTCCTCCCGCGGTAAAATCTGATGGTCTCTGGGCCAAAGCAGACCGGCATCACCGACCCGTACCACAGAAGGACCGCGACCACCGGTGGGACCGGTCTTCCCGAGCCGCGGTGGCCGACTGACCCTCACGTTCTGCGGCGAGAAGCTGTGACACGGCACGGTGCGTCTGTGTTATTGTTGTTTAGTGGCGCCCCCCCCCGCCCCCGATGGTGGTTTTGTGAATAGAACAACAATTGTTGTATATATTTATCTTATACGAGCCCTTTGATCCAGAAATGCGAGTGTCAGAAGAGCGACAGACACAAACAGAGCAGCTTTCATAAAAGACGCTCTATCTCCTTTTCTAGAAAAAAAGGAGGGATTTTGGTGAAACCCAGCCATGTTTAGCTTGACTTTTCTCAGGAACAGAGGCACGTAGAAACAAACGGTTTGTGGCCACTTGAAGCATAAAGTTAAACCTTTCAATTGAGCCACAGTATGTGTTGGTGGCAATAATATAGAATACACTGTGGCTCTACATAAAAAGTCAAAAATGGTCTAAATTGCCGGTACACTTGACTAAAACTTTGGAAAGGAGCGCGGCACTCAATGAGTTAATAAATTTGCAAAAATTTCTACATTTCTGTTTTTTTCTGTCAAGATGGGGTGCTGAGTGTACATTAATGAGAAATAAAATGAACTTTTTTGATTTTAGCAAATGGCTGCAATGAAACAAAGAGTGAAAAATTTAAAGGGGTCTGAATACTTTCCGTACCCACTGTATATATGACATTTTCACTTGAGTGACAGCGAGGCAGGCACGGCTCGTACGTGCTCAAGCGTGCGTGCGTGCATGCGTGCGTACGTCAAGTCCTGAGCATGCGCTGAACGAACGCAGCCAGGGATCGACCCGTTTCAAGTGTTTACATGACAGACAGATCGCTTTAGAAACCGTAATACCGTAATTGAAACGGTTTGAGGTGTTTACATGAAGTATTTTCAATGGGTTTGGTCTCCCAAACCTTTCTGAAACCGAATGAAACTGTCCATGTAAACGTACCCATTATTGATAATAGAATTGAATAGTAGAACTTTATTAGTCTGACACCAGACGGTGACAGAAAACAGAAGTTGTGTTAGAAACGACCTGAGGAAACCTGAGTGTTTCCTCCGTCAGGACGCTGTGACCTTTACAGACAATAATACTCTGTTTGGCCGGAGCGCGGACAGATGCTGCACAGTGGTGGTGTTGAGACGGAGAGAGAGAGGGGGGGGGGGGGGGGGGGTAGAAGATGTTTTATAGTGTAAATGAAGTGCCTCCTCCTCCTCTTCCTCCTCCTCTTCCTCCTCACTGAGTCACAGTCGACCACCAACAGCTCCTTCTTCTCCTTCTTCTTCTTAATCCTCCTGTGGACGTGGCTGTGATGTGTCTGGACCAGCAGCCACTGGACAGATGTTCACACCGGCTCAGATGCTGGTGTTTCGAGTTGTTTGATTCTTTATCATGCGTGTGGGAAAAAAGGCCTAGTAATGCACATTTTATTCTAGCAATAGAAGTTATTTTATTATTTTTTCTAGATGATATATTATCCAACTTTATTCCAACCTTTTGCTTCCAACTATTTTCAAAATAAAAGCACTTTCTTTCCCAAAAAAAAAAAAGAGTTGTTTGATTCTTAAAAACCAAATCTGATCCGATACAGTCAGTGTGTAACCAGTTAGCGACCATCAACACTGTGACAGATTAACTGACTCATTTCACTCATGTTTTTTTTACAATGATCCCTCAAACACTGGTATTAAATATTAATGAGAGGCTCATTATTTACTTTATTTAACAATAAATAAACAGTGTTTTATTCTTCCAGTTGTGCAGCAGCTGTAAACTCTTTGGGAAAAGTCAATAAAATCAATGAAAATAAGCAGAAAAAAGCCCCAAAATAAATAGAGTTTATTGATACAGTTAGAATATAAAGGACATAACAGAAAATATAGACCATGTACATCCAATGTTTTATATAAAATACTAAAAATAGAAAAGAAAATTGGGGGAAAAAATGTGTAAATAATAATTATAATAAATGAATAATTACACACTTCTGTCCTTGTTGGTCCTACAGTGTTTGGAGCTGATTTCTGTGTTTTTTATGGGATGTGTTGACAGTGAGACAGATGTCCTTTAGTTTAAATAGTGTCTCTAACAAATAAAAACTATATTCCTCTTGACCTTTTGCTTCACTGAGCACAAAGTTTCCATTTGTCCAAAACAAACACGTTCTGCTCTCCAGACGATGGAGCTTCACTATCACAGGTTTAAAGGCTGAAACTGTAAAAATCTTCAGTTTGTTGTTTTGTTTTCACTTTCAGACTTTTATTTTTTATCACTCGCCCTCAGACATTTTATAAACAAGGTATCTGCAGGGTCTTGAAAAGTATTAAAAGGTGATAAATCAATTTTGGGAAAATGAAGACCCTTAAAAAGTATTTAAAAGTCTTCTGACGACTTTATAAAGTCTTAAATTCTGATGGTATTTTTTCTGAATTAGCTGTCCAAGAGTTTGAGTCCTAAAAAACATTGTGAAAGTGTGTGAATTTATTCATTTTATTAAAAAACAAAGATGAACCGGTACATAAAAAAGAAAAGAAGATTGTTGTTTTTGTTTTTTGAGAGTGGAGCAATTTTTTTAAATATAAACTTTGCCTTTGATTTATTATCCCAGCCTATTTTGAATTCTGTTGCATCATAGTGGTCTATAGTCTTTATCACAAACTAAAACTGTTAAGTTAAAAGTGTCACTGATGTAAATGTTTACAGCTTGAAGCGGCGGTGAGGTGTTGAAAAATATTGAGAAGGTCTTGAAAAAGTCTTAAAGCTGGGGTCTGTAATCCTGTTCAGAAGCACTTTTCGTTATACTGGGGGAAATGGCCCGTCTAATTTCAGAGGAATCAGTACATTATGTCATCAGGAAAAGGAACGGAGAAAAACAGAGCTCTGTGACAGCCGCAGGACTGAGAAAACTCCGCCCAATCTGTATCCTTCAGACCGAAGGGCACGGATTGGTCGAAGTTTGCTCGGAGAGTAAAGAACCAATCAGATGCCTCCGTGTCTCGTTCTGCACCCGCCCCCTCCTGCGCGCGCGTGCACTGTCTTCACGTCTCGCTGTTGTTGCCCGGCTGGAAAAAGTCAGCACTGCTCTGCAGAAGAACGGATTTCATGCTCATTTCTGAGCAACGGCTGAGAAAATGCAGCCCAAATCACCACTTCCACGGTTACTTGTAACGACTCACCCTGAGAAAAAGGCAAGGAAGAGAAAGCCGGAGGAAGAAAAGGCTGGCTGCTGACAAAACGGCTCGGGATCAGTCTATGCTCTGGTGCAGCAAGAGGCTAAACCAGAGTACATCGGTGTAGCTTCAGGTCGGTGGAAACAACGGAGGGATCTGGGCCTGAAAAGTGATGCCGAGGTTGCTCTCTTTCTGCTGGACAGGTAATTATTTGTTTTGCTTCGGGGAGGATTTCTTATTTTCATGAAATATGTAGGCTAACTTTTGCTAACGTAGCTACTATTGTAGCTTGTATTAGCCAAATGCTAATTATGCTATTAGCTTCTCTGTGGGTTTAAAACTGGTCGGTGACTCTAGTATTGAATAGATTCTACCATAGTCGTCAGTGTCTGCATTATTATTGTGATAAAAGACGCACATATGTTGGCTTTTACGTTTTACAACTGTTGCGTATTTATGTTTTCATAGTCATGACATGAGAAGGATCGATCAACCTCGACGCAGTCTAAACACGGATTGATTAGGCCCCGCTAGCTTCAACTACTGTTTCCAAGTCTCTGTCCACGGTGAGTTCAACTTGCTGCTGCTGCTGCTGCTGCTGCTATGAGTATGAATTTGACCAACGTTGTCTTTGGTGTGGTGTAAAAATCTGTCTTTCATATCTAGCCCTTTCTGTTTTATGTGGCTCAAAGTGCTATTTGAGGTACTTCAGAAAAGTATTATTGCACATATAGTATAAGTATATGAAGTGATATCTGCCGTATCATTATAGCCTACAGACATTGAGTAAATGTTAGTGTTTAGATCTTTTGAGAAATATGATGGCCTGAGGATAAAACCTGTCCTTCACCTTAGGAGGTCCAGCACTCCACACAGAGTTGTTAACATCAACTACAACAACCACCAACACTAAAATAAAACACAGCTACCTTAGTTTGTACCTCTAACTTTGTGTGGTGTTGGTGGAGTAATTGATAATGTTACAAGCTTGTCTATGGACTATACTCTGTTAGCTGCTGTGCAGAGAGGATAGGGGAAAACTGAGGATCTTCTCAACAGTTTATATAAATCTTTATGCCTTTTTGTTCTGTCAAAACATCTTCCTTTCAACTGCCAAACCCAAGACGTCTATTTCTACATATAAACAGTTCTGTGTTTTGTGCTCTATGAATGAAGGGTAAATGTATGTTGATGCTGCACTGACAGTATTCTCTAATTTTGTAATCTTCACAGAGATGATGACTTCTCAGTAGCTGGGGTTCAGGAATCAGACATTTGCTGCCCAGAGGAGACAGCTCTTCAGCAATTGGATGCAAGGTATGTTACTGTGACAACCATCCCTGCTGCCTTGCTCTCTCTCTCCTCACAGCAGCAGGGTGGTCAGTGGCCGAAGCTGCACCTGGGCTCTGGGGAGGCTGTGGTCTACAACCCCCTCCTGGAGTCAGCTGCTCTCCCTCTCTCCTGCCTGCAACACCTCCTGCTCTTTGGTTCATGTTTTGGTTCTGTTTTTACACTCTACAACACCCCACACACACACATACTCTTCCATCCATACACCCACTTACATTACTGATCTTACAGACCACACACGCCATGCTTAGTTTGTTCTTTTTCAATCCTTTTTAATCAGGAAAAAAAGGGGGAAAAAATATTGAACATTTTTGAAGAGGACACTTTTGTCCCTAAATGATAAGAACGTATGTTTTTCATAAGGGTGTAGGTTATAGGTTGTATCACAGCCACCACACTAGACAGGAGTTACCTCCTGCTCCTTATGATGTTGCTCCTTTCAGACGTTGTTCAACTGGGGCAGAGCTTTATGCTTCAGACCTTGACGCATACAACTCCACCCCGAGTAAACTGTAAGCTAATATGAATGTATCACACAAAGCTTATTATCTTTTCTCTTATTACAGATACGGCAAGGTGTACAATAAAAAGTGGAAGAAGTGGAGCCTTTCCACAGAAAAGGTGGAGATGGACTACAGTTACATTGCAGATCAACAGAGCTGACAAAACACTCCTCATACACAGCCTGACCTGTCTGCCTTCCCTGGAAACACCTTTTCCATGTAAACACCTTCTCCAATGTGTAGATATACTCATGTTGAAAATGTACAGATACCTATGTAACAATAAAGGGTTATACCAACTTTGTTGTAATTTTTCTGTAATCACTTATTTTTGTTGTGGTGGTGAGAAAATGTATAGCTTCTTTTGCAGAAATACTAAAATGAGAGGCATTCATCACTTTCAAATTTTTATTAAAAACAATATAAATAACAAAAGACAAAATTTAAATACAAGTCAAAAATATAAATAAGAATAATAAAATAACTTTGGAATGTACAGACTGTAAACTTCAGTGCAAATTTGACAGGAATCTAATGTAGAACACAGTATAAACAGCAGGGCTCTAGTAAATCTTACAGTGTGTTTACACTCTACAAGGGACAAAACCTTTATACTGTCCATGAGGATCTGGGTAGCGGTCTCTTTATTTTCCAGACACAGGAACTAGGTAGACGTGAAGCTGGAGGGCCTGGCGGAGGAGCATCTCCTGATGCTGACATCTGCAGGTATCAAACAGGAGGTTTGGGTTGATGAGATTCTTCCAAGCTCAAGTCGTTCATTTCTAGCCTGTAAAGAGAATAGTTCATCAAGAAGATTAGACTTTCTCATCATGTTGTCCTTTATTACTAATATTACTGGAATTTCATTTATTATTTTTTATTTTACAGTTTATGAATGACAATGAACTCTCTAACAGAAATGTTGTGTTCACAGTAAATGGCATGTCATTGTTTACAGTTGTTTACAGTTCTTGATTATGTTGAGATCAAGAGAAAAAAAAAAGGCCCAGACTGTAGCTCGGTCTGAGCCAGTGCTGTCATCGTGTAAACTCTAACGATCAAACAACAAAGATATCGTTATCCTATTAGCATATCTGCCTAACTAATTTATGTAGCCAAATTGAGGTATTGGCCTAAATTTACTTTCCTAACACTTCTGCATCACCCTGCATCAGTTTCAATGAAAAACTGAGTTAGGCAGATATGCTATGTGACTAATAAAAACACTAAATACACATTTGTCAGTGAAAAACACATCACAATCAGGCTACAATGTAATTTAGCTGATGGGTCTGAATCCAGCCGGATCCTCGGGAAGATTCAGCAGATTCAGACCTTCAGACCCGACCTGCCCCTGGGTCTGCACAGACTGATGTGCTATAAAACAAACAAAAATAATAATATAGTTTACTTACAGGTACGGTAAGTGAGACATGACTGTTTGTTGTCGTCCAAAAATACTCCTAGCTCGTTAGCTCGTAGCTCGTAGCCCTTAGCTCGTAGCTGTCCTCTCCTCCGTGCTGCTTCTGTGCGCGTGCTAGTGTGTGGGGGCGTGGCTTGGACGGACTCACTGACGGGAGGGGGAGCAGGGGGGAGGAACTTTAGGAGGTGCTTTTTTCAAATCTTGCTCGCTCTCTTGCTAGTTTTCCAGGATTACAGACCCTAGCTTTAAAAAGGTGTTAGAATTAACTTCAAGATTCCTGTATTTACCCTGATAAAAAAAACAAGATAAAAACCTCCCACCTAACATAACTCTCCTCCCTCTCCTCCCTCTCTCCCTCTCGTCTCTCTGGTCAGAATGTCATTGATCGAAAGCCATATCCGGAGGACGAGAACCTGGTGGAGGTGAAGTTCGCCACCACGCCCATCATGTCCACCTACCTTGTAGCTTTTGTCATCGGTGAGTACGACTACGTGGAGAGCCAGTCGTCAGACGGAATAACGGTACGCGTCTACACGCCCGTGGGGAAGTCCGAGCAGGGCAAGTTTGCACTGGAGGTGAGAACCAACACACACACATGAACACACACGTGAACACACACACATGAAAACACACTTTCCAAACAGGAAACCACCGTTTTAGTCCAAGTCTCTGCAGCTGGGAAGTCAGGATGATAGATTTTCTTGGTACGATTACAACACTATGAATGTGTAAAATCAAATATAGTCCAAAATATAATTGCATTACTAATTGTATAAACAAAATATTTAAAGTATCTTTTAATATAGAACCAATTATTAAAGGGATACTTCACCCAAAATCGATAATTCACCAATTTTCTACTCACCGTCGTGGCAAGGAAGGGTTTGGAGAACTTTCAGAGTCATCAAAATGGATTTTCATATAATGGCGACAGATAGAGTTCATTTTTGAATCGTCCAAATTAAACACACACTATGAAACATCCAGATACCTCCATACTGCTGGTCTGTACTGACCCAAGTGTCCTGAAGCCAAGACATGAAAAAATAGTTCAGAAAAAATTAATGTGATCTCTGTTTTTAGCCTTGTTGTAGCAGTAGCTCCAACAGAGATTTGCTGCGAGATGTCCGTTTGTCGTTGTAAACCATTGGATGTATGATGTAAACATGGGTGAAGTATCCCTTTAATCCTTCAGAGGAAGTATTTCTTTAATAGTTTTTTGTTGTTACATTTAAATGTAATGTAGTTACTGTTTACTTAGTTTACTTTGCCGTACAAACCCGGGTGTGTATCACTGCAGGTGATGATTCATATCAGACGTTTTTCCTCTTTTAGCCGCTGTTTCATTGCATCAAGTCTGACAGGCTGGCGAACTGCCGTCGTCGACTTGATATGTTTCTTTGGAGGGAAACAGTTTCCTCTGACATCAACTTTTCTCTTTGCCATCAAATAATTGTGTGTGTGTGTGTGTGTGTTGCAGGTTGCGACGAAGACCTTACCTTTCTACAAAGACTACTTCAGTGTTCCTTATCCGTTGCCTAAAATTGATCTCATAGCTATCGCTGATTTTGCTGCTGGTGAGTCGTCACAGTCAAACTCACGTGGATCACAGTGAAACTATCGTAGTGAAACAGTCGAATGTTGATAATTAATAAAACACACACTCTCCTCCTCCTCCTCCTCCTCTTCCTCCTCCTCTTCCTCCAGGTGCCATGGAAAACTGGGGCCTTGTAACTTACAGGTGAGTTTCCTCTCTGACGTTTCATTCACCGTCACTGAGATGGTTTTAGTTTGTACAGTGAACACAGTGATGTAAAAACAGTTTATAACCAACGTTTCATCATCATGTAAGTTTAATTTAGTTTATTTATTAGTTTCATTCATTGAAAAAAGAAAAGAAAAACAGTTTAATACAAAGATAATAATAAAATTCCTGAATGAATGGGGGCAGAAAGTATTGTCTACCCCTTTTTTTTATATATATATAAAGAAATCCTTTTACAAATTAGATAATGTGTGTATCATATTGATCTTTAAGGAGCTGTCAGGGTTGGACACAATGTCAGGACAGAATTTAAATATGAATTTATTATTATTATTATTATTATTATTATTATTATTATTATTATTATTATTATTATTATTATTATTATTATTATTATTATTTATAGTGTTGAATTCATTCCAGACTGACAATAAGGTCTATGACAATATGGTGGTGGATGACTTTGAATTTGAATTATGTGTCATTTGTTATAACTTTTACAACTTGTTGCTGAGTCTCAGCAGCAAAAACTGAGACGTCAACAGTTAAAAAAAAAAAAAAAAAAACTACAAGTTTGTTGTGAGCCAGAAGAGACAGGAAGTTTAGCAGCAGAACATTTTTACTATTTATTTATTTAGAGATGTGGCATGCAAAAATAATTGCAGTATAATAATAATATTACTAATGATAATAAATTGAAAATAAGAAACAGCCCCCGCCCCACAAACCTCAAGTGGTCCATGGCTGTAGTCGTTTTCTACCTAATAATTATAGGAAACCAAACAAATATATAAATATATCCAGTCGACCTGCGAGTGGAGACCGTTTGACCTCATTTCCAACTTTATTCAGTTGATTTAGTTGCAAAAACAAAGACAAAAAAAACCCAACAACCAGCCAGAGAAGGAAGAGAAGAGACTGCGTGTCACGGTTTCACATCATGGAGAGAAGAACATGATGAACACAAACAAGTTTTCCTTTTTGTTTTTGAAACCGAACCAGTTCCCTGTTTGTCCAGAGAACAGAAACGTGACGGAGCTCAGGTTGAATCCTTCACATCCACTAACCACCAACACCTTAACGCCTCAAACAGCAAATCACAGCTATTAGACTTCACACAGCTGCTGGTTTCACCCAGAGGAGGAGATAGATGGAAACAACATAAATATGATGATACAGACTTAATATATTAATAACATGAGATTAAACATAACATCCACAGGAATAAACAGTAGATTTGTTGAAATCCAGATCACTCATTTATTTCCTTCCTCTGTGAAACCCTCTGCTCACAGTGTTGACGCAGGCAGGCTATCTGCTGGGTCTTAAAAAGTCTAAAATTTGAAAATCTTAATTTTAGGCCTTAAAATGTCTTAAATTAAACATCTTAAACATTTTTTATTTTGCTCCCCGATTTCTTTTTGTGCCCCCAAATAGTTTACTTTAGGCGTGCTCCTTGAGAAAAATGTTATGGTAGAGCCCTCGCTGCCGCAGATGCTCAATAGTATAGATGCTGGTGTTGATGTATAATTAATTCAAATATCATGACAAGGAGAGTTTGAAGGTGATCCGTGACTAAATCTGACGTTAATTCCCATCTACTGATTACCTTGTTTGAACCAATCAACAGGCCTCCTGACTGAGGTGTGTCTTGAAATACACAGCATCATAAAATATGTATGCACTTCAACTTTTATATGAAATAACAGGGTATCCGCAGTCAAAAGATTTTTTTTTTTTTTGCTTTAACCCCTGAGTGTCATGGTGCATTAATATAAACTTCAACCTCAGAGCTGTCTGTCCTCAGACTGTCCTGACTGTCCCTGAACACCACACACAGACAACATGGAGCTGTGTGTGACAGGTTGAGTTTTATTTATCATGATAATTAATACATACTTAGTAACAAGCCTGTAAGTTCAACAAATCAGTATATAGGGTTAGAGTTAGGTTAAATTCCTCCGTATCCGCAACCAATCATAAAAGTACAATTTACATGGAATTTTACATGTACATGTTTTCTCAAAATGAGTTTTTCCTCAGACTCTGAGCCCAAAATCTCCACTTCAGCAGCACTTGCAGACACCAAACCTTCCAGTTTGATCCCTTTCTATATTCTGAAGGTTTTTACAGAGGGGTTTGTTGATATATCATTCATAGCCTGATTTATACAACATTTTACTCCTAAAAACATGGCGATATTTGAATTTTTAGGGCTGGTGACAGTATTTTCTCATTTACAGAGTGATAAAAAGAGATATCCAAAATCCCCTCTGTAAAAACCTCTGACTCTAGTATGTCAACAAAATAAAACAATCATTTTGAAAGTAGCTTTATCCATTGCTCAGTTTTCGGTTCTGGAAATGTATGCAAATTAGCGCATATTTAATGAGATATTGCCTCATTTACATATTTAAACATACAATTTGACAAAACTTGTAATACAAAAAATATTTGTCTTAATGTAAGTGATAAACTTGGGAAGTTTCATGGTGAAATCTGTTAGTTAAAAGTTTTTACCCGATTCACCTGTGGTGTCTCCTCAGGCTTCCTATCCATCTTAGACGCCATCTTGAAAATAACACCTTTCTAGTGGTCAAATTTTGGTAAACTTTTAGTATGTTATTAAGGTCATCTAATACTATAAAAAACAGCTGAGAAACCTTTTGTTAGAATTTTTTTGGGGTCAAGTCATATTTGCACCTGACTAATATGCTACTGTGATTTAACTAGCCTAGTTCAATAAAAAGATGTAGTTTAATACCATAATATGTAGGGGCGACCAAAGGCCAATGTATTTACTTAATGTGGCTCTAAACGTACTCTGTGTCTCTCCGTCTGTTTCCAGGGAGACGGCTCTGCTCATCGACCCCAAGAACTCGTGCTCGTCCTCCAGACAGTGGGTGGCGCTGGTGGTCGGACACGAGCTCGCACACCAGTGGTTCGGGAACTTGGTCACCATGGTGAGCAGAGCAGCCGTCAGTCACTCACAAGTCTAGTTGTGTGGTTTCTGAGTTCCTCTTGCTTCTTGATTTGATGTTTCTATGTTTGATTGTTGTGTTTTTCTGCTGTGGTCTGGTTTTTTTAATTTTTAATTTTTTGTTTTTTCATGTTCCTGAGGTGAGATTTCCTTTATCACCTGCACATCCTGGTTACTGGTAGTGATGTTCGAGACCACAAATTTGCTTTCTGATCCGATACTGAGTAAAATTCAGGCTGGTATCGGCGATACCGATCCGATACTTTGTGCAAATACACTTAATGTGCCTGGTAAATCTAAAAAAAAGTAGTGTATTTCAAGTCATAGCTTCCTAAGGATACAAGACATCAGAATAACATATGTATCTATTTATTTTAAACTCTGAAGTATATTGAGGCAGTGACCTCGTTTACAATATAGCCAGGCTAATACAACAGAAACAGAAAAAACAGAGGACTCACACAATCATACAAAATATGTGAAAATGGTGTTTCAAACACTAAAAAAAGAACATATTGTAAAATAATAAAACCATTAAACCAAAATATTATTTATAATTTTCCCACAGATATCTGTCTTCGCTGTTTGTGGAGCTGAAATAGCTCCACACATGACTGCTCTTACGCTCCGCCATCGACTCTACACAGACTGAGACAGACTGACTGTTGAGTGAGCAGCGTAGTTCCTAAAAACTGCGTGTCATTTAGACAAGGTCTCAATAGTTTAGTTACTTTCCACCATGTTCCTGTTAATTATATACATTACCACAAGTATGAAGTATCAAAAGTATCGATATTTTCATTTGAGAATCGATTTTTGAGCACACAGACCTGGTATTGGAAGTATCGATATTTCAGTATCGATCCACACATCACTAGTTACTGGATTATAATTATTTAGCTTGCTTGATTATAATATTATGCAAATTAAAAAAAAAAAAACTCAGACAAGGAGGTGAATATGGACCAAATATAAAATTTCATAATAAAACTGATGATTAATGCAGCAGGAACTGAGACGTTTAACTTTAAATATCCTGAAGTTATAAACTCAACCTGTTCATATCTAGAATTATAGTATATTGATGCTAAGTGAAGTTTATCATCAATATCTTGAGTCAAGTGTCGACTGTTTTATCCAGTTAACAAGACGAGGCGCATCAACGTCCACAAATAACACGAACCAACTCCCAAAACACTGGGGACAGGTTGCCGTGGTGATCAGAGTTCTCACAGGTCCTTGAAAACCTTAAAAGTGTGTGAAGTTGAGAAAAATTAACGAGGCCTTGCCGGGGTTTTTTCTTGAAAACGGACATAAATAAACATGATATTAAAATATTCTTAGAATAAAAAATAGAAATGTAAAGTATTTATTTTATGTTTGTGAATGGGAAAGTGTGTGTGTGTGTAGTAATTAACCTTGGTGTGAGTCTCTGCCTTGAAGGTCTTTGATCCGTCCTTGGATTTAATGTTTAAAGGCGGCGAGAGAAAGAGAAAAAAAACTCTGTTTACAATTCATCTCTCACCTTAAAGGTTGGGTCTGGAGTTTTGTGCCCAAAAATAAACATTAGACTTGTACAAATCATCACCTCTGGGCTTCTAGTCCTGTGTGGTGGGGGCTGTGTCTGCAGCCCCCCAGACCCCTGCCTGTATTTGGGTCTTTTGCTCTGTTTTGTTCAGATTTTGTTCTGCACGTGGATGTTTCTGGGTGGAGAGCAAGAGAGTCGCGAGAGAGCATAGATATCTATGGCGAGAGAGTCGGTGTTTTCTCTCCAGCCAATGACAGAGCTCAGGTGAAGCTACGTGCAGCAGAGTAGTAGCTCAGGGCTGCTAGCTGCACTAGCTGTCTGATGCTAACGAGTGCTAGCAGCTAGCACGTCTCTCTCTCTCTCAGCAGCAGCAGTCAGGACCGCAAAGAAAAATAAATACAGTCTGAGTGAAGCGCAGGAGCCGCGGACCGATTCCCCACCGTCACCGACACTGGTAACAAGTATTAGAGCCGTTGTAGTGAGCTAGCTCGATGCTAACTTCGGCTAGCGGTTAGCATCACCTGCTAACACCCGCTTCTTAGGCACAAAAACATACACAGAGGCTCCCGGTGTTGGCGATTGGTCGGCTATCGGCCCACGGCTCCAGCGGTTCTTTCAGACTGTATTTCCTTTCCTTTGTTGTCATGACAACGACTGCTGTCAGGAGCAGGAGGCTACACAGTTTAGCCCGAGAGGAGGGGCCCAGTTTCAATGTTTTGTTTACAAACTGCAAGGAACAAAACTCCAGACCCTACCTTTAACTCATTGAGTGCCGCGCTCCTTTCCAAAGTTTTAGTCAAGTGTACCGGCAATTTAGACCATTTTTGACTTTTTATGTAGAGCCACAGTGTATTCTATATTATTGCCACCAACACATACTGTGGCTCAATTGAAAGGTTTACCTTAATGCTTCAAGTGGCCACAAACCGTTTGTTTCTACGTGCCTCCGTTCCTGAGAAAAGTCAAGCTAAACATGGCTGGGTTTCACCAAAATCCCTCCTTTTTTTCTAGAAAAGGAGATAGAGCGTCTTTTATGAAAGGTGCTCTGTTTGTGTCTGTCGCTCTTCTGACACTCGCATTTCTGGATCAAAGGGCTCGTATAAGATAAATATATACAACAATTGTTGTTCTATTCACAAAACCACCATCGGGGGCGGGGGGGGCGCCACTAAACAACAATAACACAGACGCACCGTGCCGTGTCACAGCTTCTCCCCGCGGAGCGTGAGGGTCAGTCGGCCACCGCGGCTCGGGAACACCGGTCCCGCCGGTGGTCGCGGTCCTTCTGTGGTTCGGGTCGGTGATGCCGGTCTGCTTTGGCCCAGAGACCATCAGATTTTACCGCGGGGGGACTTTGGGGAGGACACGGTGTTGCTCGAGGTGAAGACCGGGCGGACTGTCGGCTGAGAGCTTCCTGGTTCAGCTCCGAGCAGCTGCAGCCTCGCGGGTGAGAGCAGAGCAGCTGCGCTGCAGCAGCTGCTGCATCTGCATGCAGAACTCGTTTGCAGAAGCCGAGTTATGATAAAAACTTCCAGATCATGAGCTGTCATGTGACTTTGATCGTCATCTATTTCAGTTCTCCTCGTCGTAGAGTCCCCAAATTTACATATAATGTGTATTAAAGTGTCTATTTTCATAATTTAAAAAAAAAGCAAAAAACGTAAAATTACGTTTTCGGCACTCAACGCATGGGAACGAAAAACGAGAAATTACGTGGTTGGCACTCAATGAGTTAATTTACCCATAATCCCTCAGAGAGAGCTGTGATTCGCTGCAGCAGTTGGACGTGACGACAAACATGCCTGATCTCTCTGTGTGTGTGTGTGTGTGTAGGAGTGGTGGACCCACCTGTGGCTGAACGAAGGCTTTGCGTCGTGGATCGAGTACCTGTGTGTGGACCACTGCTTCCCAGAGTACGACATCTGGACCCAGTTCGTCTCGGCCGACTACACCCGGGCTCTGGACCTGGACGCTCTGGACAGCAGCCATCCCATAGAGGTCAGTGTGTGTGTGT
This sequence comes from Trachurus trachurus, assembly GCF_905171665.1. Lineage (NCBI taxonomy): Eukaryota > Metazoa > Chordata > Actinopteri > Carangiformes > Carangidae > Trachurus > Trachurus trachurus. The sequence goes on along the minus strand of NC_139891.1, from coordinate 38,617,266 downwards.
GTTAGTTCAACATTTTGGCAAATTGTCCCATCGCCATAATCCCTATAGTCATAGCAGTAGGTTCGTTACCTTTAATTGTCGGTGCAAGCTGTTTTTAGAACGGCGGAGCAGAGCCGTGAGCTGCTCAGAGCTACGCTACGAACGGAGGCTCATTATGGGATTTCTTAATTGGTTTCCCTCATCAAACTCATCAAATACACAATCCAACAACTCCACAACGCTCTGGTGGACAAGTTGTGAGCTGCACATTCACCACGCTATGAGATAATAACACAACGTTACCACACAGAGTTGTTTTAGAGGGAAATTCAGAGACTGTTTGATGAAAAACTGTCCCTGAAGGCAACGTGCATCAGCGGTTTTGCATGAATTTCCCTCTAAAACAACTCTGTGTGGTAACGTTGTGTTATTGTCTCATAGCGTGGTGAATGTGCAGCTCACAACTTGTCCACCAGAGCGTTGTGGACTACCGCAAAACAGGAGCAATTAAAAAGAAAAATCTTCAGATTCATTCTTTTAGACCTAAAATATTACGAAACTAGAGCCGCAGGTTGAATTTGCCAGGAATTGTCCTTTAAATTCACACAATGTAACGCCACTGACAAAACAAAACAGGACAGAAAAGGTTAAAAACAAAACAAAAAGGATGTAAACACAGAATTAGACGGTTAATGCTCAGTATGCATTTAATCAAACTTAGATTTTTCCCATTTCATGTTGTGCTTTTCTATCTTATCTTGATTTATTGCAGTTATTTTTTCCAAAAGAAACTGGCTTCACACTTTTTTTTAAAAACAAACTAATTCAAATTCAAGTTCCTTTTTAATTGGGCCTTAAATATAAATAAATATTTCCCCCCAAGAGAATAATTGTGTTTTCCGTCTGCAGGCAATTTACACCAAGTACAAAATATTTAACAGTGTAAATTCAAAGTTATATATTTATGGGCCAATTTTAGAACATCTAACCACAAACTGACCAAACATGGACAATTAAAAAATAAATGTACATACAAAGGATGTACAAACAAACTTTACATAATGGTGATTGGTCAGTGTTGAAAATATTAAGTTCAACAAAAGTAAAGTTGAGGAGAAAACGACTTTTCCCAGTGAGACAGAGAAGATTATTTGTGACCCGTTCCATCAAAATGAGTCGGAAGTCGCAACGTTCTATTTTTAGATAATCAGCTGATAACGTGGAAAACCCATAGAAAATAAAAAAAAATTTTTTACCCTAATTTCAAAGCAATGACATTCAAAAACAATCTCCCAAAGTTTCACAGTCCAGATAATTGAGAAAAGGCACGAAAATGATGATTAAAGTCGACTTGCAACTTAAACCCTCTGAAAATGAGCGTTGCTTCGGTGCAAAACATGAAATATCTCCTGAACCGTTTATGATAGAGACGAGCTGTAAACTGCATCTGAATCGCGGGATTCTCCGCTTTCCGACGGTCATTGAATGGTGCCTCTATGACGAGAAGGGACGGGTACAGAAACAGATGCTAAACCGAGTAGCATCGACGCTAACAGAGCGTAGCATCGTTGCTAACAGAGCGTAGCATCGATGCTAAACCGAACGTACACGCTTGCACATGTTTTACAAAAACAAAACATCACAACATGTCAACAAAACATGACAACTTCTGAACCGTTTATGATAGAAACGAGCTGTAAAAAGCATCTGAATTGTGAGATTCTCTGCTTTCCGAGGGTCATTGAATGGTGTCTCTATGACAACAAGGGACCGTACAGGGTGCGTGTAATCACGTGGTACAGGAACAGATGCCAGAGTCACTGGCAAAAACTTTAACTTTAACTGCTATTTTCTCAGGTTTTAGAACAGAATAAGAGAGTGAAAGATCATAATTCAAATGGCCACATCTCGAAAACCATCAAATGTATGACTTTGACTAGGGTATCATTTTAAAGCTTATTTTCTAATCTTTCCATTGATACCAAAATCTCAACTTTGAAATTTGGGTCACTGTGACTCATTTTGATGGATCAGGTCACATTTAAGCTGTAAATAAGTTGGTTCAGTCTGGAAATAAAAGTTAAACGTGAGTAGGGATGTCACGATTATACATTTTCTTGGTACGATTATTGTCAGAGAAATAATCACGGTATTACAATTATCACGATTATTATGCACTAATTAATTTCACAACACTATGAATGTGTAAAATCAAATACAGTCAAAATATAATTACACTGCTCATTATTTATGCAAAATGTTTCAAGTATCTCTATTAATATATGACCAATTCTTAATCCCCCAGGGGAAATGTTTCAGGTCATAAATTGTTATCTATACCAAATATTTGCGTTTATTTTAATCGTTTTTTGTTTTGTTTTGCTTTAAAGAAAAAAAAAAATATTATTAAAAATGACACACTAACATTTAAATTCCTACCAATTCATGTTACGTTAGATAAATGGACCAGTATCTGAGCATTTACCTTTATTTTTGCGCCACATCTGCCGATAAAGGTTCCACCATCGTGTTTTTTGGAAAGTGACGGTATTTAGGAATCTTTACGATTAATTAATTGTGGCGTTTAATACCGCGATTAATTGTCAAAACAAGTAACTGTGACATCCCATCACATGACTTCTCTCCTCCAGGTGAACGTTGGTCATCCATCAGAGGTCGACGAGATCTTCGACGCCATCTCCTACAGCAAAGGAGCGTCTGTGATCCGCATGTTGCACAACTACATAGGAGACGAGGTCGGTGGCCGCATGACGACATCATCATCATCATCATCATTATCATCGTCGTTTACAGTTTTTATAATCTCATCAACGTTGGTTCTTCTGTTGCAGGACTTTAGGAAAGGAATGAACGCTTATCTTTTGAAGTTCCAACACAAAAACGCATCGACAGGTAAGAAAGTTCATGAAGGACCCATTTCACTCTCGACACGGCTGTTGATTGTTCAGTAGAAAATTACAGCTCAACATAAACACAGCAGAGAGACGGACAGGGTCTAAGAAAAAGTGACAAAACAGAAAATACGCTAATCAAAGTAAACAATAAGTAAATAAAGAAAGTGTATAATACAGGGTTCCTACGAAAGTATGGAAAGTATGGAAAAGTATGGAATTTGATTTTATACATTTCCAGGTCTGGAAAAGTATGGAAAATGGAAATTATTGTATGGAAATATATTTTTCTTAATACTTATCTGGGTTTGGTCTTATCTGAAGTTATCTGGGTTAATTATTTTTGTATGCGCTACCTATAGCTACAATCTCCTGGAAATTATTTGGTTACATAATGGCATACACATACTCAGAATAATGAAAACAAATTATTAAATGCATGATTTTTTAATATAATGCACAACTATTTACTCATTTTTACAGAGAAGTCTGGAAATTAGGGTCTGGAAAAAGTATGGAATTTGGAAATTTCAAATGTGTAGGAACCCTGATAGACATTTAGACTGAAGAAGTGTAGGCTGAAGCTTAGTTTATTCTGCCTTCCCCCATTATAAATCAGGTTATATTAAAAACTATGCATCTACTGTTTCCTTTTATCAGTAAATAAAGTAAAAAAAAAAAAAAAAGAAAAAAGTTTGTAAGGAAAACTATTTGATTGTATACATTTCCAGGTCTGGAAAAGTATGGAAAATGGAAACTAGTGTATGGAAATACTATATTTATCTCATATCTCAATACTTATCTGGGTTTGATTAGCTACAATCTCCTGGAAATGATTTGGTGACATATCAGAATAATGAAAACAAACCATTAATTGCATAATTTTTTTACATGATACACATCTAATTACTCAAATGTCACAAATAAATCGATTTTTTTTCTGGAAAAAGTGGAGTTTTGACATTTCAAATGTGTAGGAAGCCTGGATGTAGCACAGCAGACGCCACAGTCCATTGCTCTAACTTATATGAATCTATCCTCCTACTTCTGAATGTTTTTTTAAATGAGGTTATTGTAGCATACTGCATGTTTTTAAGTCATTCTCCAGACTTTTAGATTAGTGTTGGTTCTGATTTTTGTCTTTCTGAATCTACACACCTGTCTGAAGTTGTAATGACTTTGTCTTTTATTGAACATTTTCTGAAGACAGTCAGACAGCTTGTTGTTGGCAGCAGTTTTGAAGTCCACCAGGTGTTTGAATTTGAGTTCATATGTATTTATAAAGAGCTGATTGGTCGGTTGCAACTAGTTTTGCTTTGTTTATGACTTTTGTTTTTGAAGTAAGATGGTTGGTTTAGTGTCGTCCTCTCTCTGTCTGTCCACAGAGGACCTATGGGACTGTCTGGAACAGGCCAGTGGGAAACCCATCGCCGCGGTGATGGGCTCGTGGACCAAGCAGATGGGCTTCCCCATCATCGTAGTGGACCAGGAGCAGGTTCGTCTCTCTGGACACTCAGCCGTCCTCGGCCTGGACCGTTCATAGAATCTGGCTCATGATTTAGATTCTGGATTCACACGATCATAAAACTTACCGTACTTTACCGTACTACTGTATATCTCATTTTGTCAGAAGCCTGTTTTTTTCTATACTCCTTTATTTTTGCCTCTTTTATGCAGTCCAGGCTTTTGAAAAGAGAGTAAACATTAGAGTATATATATTGCTGCTGAATGAATCTTAAAAACTGACTTACATGTGATGTGTATTTTTGGGGGAAATACGTTTCCTGGAATAGTCTGTAGGCAATCATAATCATTCAACTGTTTCACTGGTGTTAAAAATGCAGACTAAAGATCGAGAAAACCGGCATTATCGTAGAATCGCAATTTAAACCAAATCGGCTTCCAAAAAATCGTAGAAGAATCGAATCGGGGGGAAAAAGCATATCGTCCCAGCCCTAATATTCAGGTGCGCTCTATAGTCTGAAAATTACGGTGTATATAATCCGAGAAAAATGATTATTTTTTTTGTAATTTTGATTATGACCTTTTCCATAATGGTCCAACCCGACTGCCGTCTGTTGTCTCTGCTGTTTGTAAAAGAGAGAGGAGTGTTGTTGTTGTAACTCTGCAGTGTGTTTGTTTCTCTCTGACCACGGTGTCGTGGTTTACAGCAAGGTGACGACCGCATCCTCACGTTGTCTCAGAAGAAGTTCTGTGCCAGTGGACCACACAACGGTCAGTAGCACCGACCACCACACGCTGCTACACGCTGCTACACGCTGCTTTAACAGTATTAGATTTCTTTGCTACTTATTACTCTTACTTGAATACATTTCCAAGACAAATATTTGTACTTTTACTGGAGTTAATTAGTAGGAAGGCTGAAAAGTACTGGTTACTTTCAGGTCTTTTTCTAAAATCCTATTGGACACAAGCTGTGTTTGTCTGTGAAGGAAACCCTAACCCCTAAAAGCAGCACATCAGTGCAGCTGCTTTCAAAGAGTTCATTCTCACTAACAAGAGTTAAAAGCTCCTTACATTCATTTAGAAACAATTAGAGTCATTCATTGATGTGAACAATAAGACATTTACTCTGACTCTGACTTTGACTTAAAGTACATTTAAAAGCATGTACTTTTGGATACTTAAGTACCTTTAAAAGCAAGTACTCTTTTACTCTTACTGCAGTAACATGTTGACTGAGCTACTTTTACTTGTAACAGAGTAAATTTTGACCAGTAGTATTTGTACTCTCTTACTATCTCTGGACGCAGCAGACTGAACTGTCTCCTCTGTCTGTCCCGTTGGGGATGAATAAAGTTTTTTGAATTGAATTGAATTGAACTGTCCGTCTGTCCAGGTGAAGACTGTCCCAGCTGGATGGTTCCCATCAGCATCTGCACCAGCGAGGACCCAAAGTGCACCAAGCTCAACGTTCTGCTGGACAGACCCGAGACCACCGTCACCGTGAGCGGCGTCGCCACCGACCAGTGGATCAAGGTGAGAGACAGAGAGACGGCAGCTGATTGGACGAGAGAGAAAAACAACATCTGCAGCTGCCAACATCTGTTCACGAGCACAAAGACGACACAAAAGTATTTTCAGTCATTAATGAAACAGATTCACTGGGACGACGGCGACAGAGGAGAGGGATACATGTTTAGAGCTGCAACAATAAATCGATTAATCAAACAATAATCGATTATTAATCGTCAAATATTCTGATAATCTAATAATCAGTTTGAGTAGTTTTTTAAAGGAAAAAAAGTCCAGATTCTCTGATTCCAGCTTCTTCAATGTGAATATTTCTGGTTTCTTTGTTCCTTTATGACAATAAACTGAGTCTCTCTTTGGTTTGTGGACAAAACAAGACATTTGAGGACGATGTCGTCTGGTGGTTTGAGAAACACTGGTTGATATTATTCAACATTTTATTGACCAAACAACTAATCGATTAATCGTTTAAATAATCAACAGATGAATCGATAATGAAAATAATCGTTAGTTGCAGCCCTAGACATATTATCATCTCATGAACGCGCCTTTATTTTGAAATTCCTCGTCTGTTTCCACCCGTCAAAGCAAAACCAGAGCAGCAGCAGGAAGCCGGAGGAAGTCGACTGTTCTGTCGTCTCTTCTCCAGCAGCGTGTAGAGATATTTTTTAGATTTTATAGAAGAAGCATCGACTAATAAGTCACGTGCTGTGTGTGAGATTAAATGGTCAGGAAATATAACAAACTCTGCTGGAAAAATGAATTAAAACACAACTTTAAAAGAGATGCGACTGAGTGCTAAAGCTGCAGGTTCATGTGAGAAAAATCAACAAACAGGAAAACTGAATGTTTCAAGGTAAAAACAGGGTATCCGCGGGGTCTTGAAAAGTATTAAAAGGTGATAAATCAATTTTGGGAAAATTAAAGCAGAAGTGAGTGATATATTTGTGTTAATATAAGTCTTAAATAGTTATATCTTCCGACAGCAATCACTTACATAGAGTGTTTGGACTGAAACACGGGTCTCTCAGTCCCTCTGCTCTGCTCTGAGCCGAAGAGAAAACATTTATCGTATCCTACAGTTTTTATCCAATGAGGAGAGAGAACGGCATGCAGGTCTGTGTGTGCAGCCAAGGAACGCCGTGAATGTGGTGACGTAGCGACGAGGACTGTTATGGTGCGTTCAAGGAAACTCGTATTTTTCCGACCGTGAAGTGGTACCAGTTCGATCTGGTACGAGTTCACCGGTCGGAAGTTACGAGTGGCCGTTATAGTGACTTTCACCGGTAAAACAGGTCGGAGAGACACGAGTGGGTTGCCTGGAACGCTACAAAGTCGTAAGTTGTGACTTGAAGCTGTAATTTACGATTTCAAAAGCCTGCCTGGAACGCAGCATTAGCCAAAACGACCGGATCACTCACTTCTGCTTTAAGACCCTTAAAAAGTATTAAAAAGTCTTTTCACGACTTTATAAAGTCTTAAAAACAAAATCAAATGAGCTGAGGCACGTGTCATGACTGTCTGTACAGACTGTAGTTTTTGTTTTTGGAGAGTTGAGCAATATTTCTTTTTTGATAAACTTTTCCTTTGATTTATTATCCCAGCCTATTTTGAATTCTGTTGTAAGTGGTCTACAGTCTTAGGGGCCGTGTCCACCAGGCGCGCTTTCAGCGCTCTGGGCGTCTACTTTCCATTCAAACCCTATTGAGTTGGGTGCTCACAGCCACGAGCCCGGAAACTGCTTTTCCACTAGCCCTAGTACCTGGTACCAGGTACTGAAATAGTACCAGGTACCATTTTTAGTACTGAGCCACGCCACGCCATGCGGAGCCTAGCAGTGCCGCGCCGTGCCACGCCATGCGGAGCCTAGCAGTGCCGGGCCGTGCCACGCCATGCGGAGCCTAGCAGTGCCGCGCCGTGCCACGCCATGCAGAGCCGAGCAGTGCCACGCCATGCGGAGCAGTGACGAGCCATGCCGCGCCATCTAGTGCCGAGCAGTGCCGAGCAGTGCCGAGCCGTGCCGCACCATGCAGAGCCGAGCTGTGCCGAGCCGTGCCGCGTCATGCAGAGCCGAGCTGTGCCGAGCCGTACCGCGCCATGCAGAGCCGAGCTGTGCCGAGCCGTACCGCGCCATGCAGAGCCGAGCTGTGCCAAGCCGCGCCGCGCCATGTGGAGCCGTGCCGCGCCATGCAGAGCCGAGCAGTGCCGAGCCACGCCGCGCCATGCAGAGCCTTTGTGCCATGTAGTGCCGAGCAGTGCCGCGCCATGCCGAGCCGCGCCATACAGTGCCGAGCAGTGCCGAGCCACGCCGCGCCATGCAGAGCCTTTGTGCCATGTAGTGCCGAGCAGTGCCGCGCCATGCCGAGCCGCGCCATGCAGTGCCGAGCCGCGCCATGTAGTGCCATGTAGTGCCAAGCTGTGCCGCACCATGCAGTGCCGAGCAGTGCCGAGCCATGCCGCGCCATCTGGTCCCGAGCAGTGCCGAGCCACGCCGCGCCATGCAGTGCCGCGCCGCGCCATGTAGAGCTGAGCAGTGCTGTTAAAGTGTAGTGGAAAAGCGCCACTAGTGTCGTCACTCTGAGAGTTTCTCCTCAGAGTGACGACACTAGTGGCGCTGTGAAGATAAAAGTTAGTGACAGATGATCTGAGACAGACTGCCCAGCTGGTCAGAGTTCCAGAGGAGGAAACCACAGACAGACAGCCCCTCATCAGACTCCAACTCCCTCACACAGACTCAGAACGAGGACACACTGCCTTCTCCTTCTACGCCCCACACCGATGGAATAAATTACAAAACTCACTGAAAATCGATAGACTTATCTCACTTGAGGCTTTCAAAAACCTACTTCTCACCACAGCATTGGGGGCTCAGACTCAGACGTTTTCGCTAATGCTGCGTTCCAGGCAGGCTTTTGAAATCGTAAATTACAGCTTCAAGTCACAACTTACGACTTTGTAGCGTTCCAGGCAACCCACTCGTGTTTTTCTGACCTGTTTTACCGGTGAAAGTCACTATAACGGCCACTCGTAACTTCCGACCGGTGAACTCGTACCAGATCGAACTGGTACCACTTCACGGTCGGAAAAATACGAGTTTCCTTGAACGCACCATAACAGTCCTCGTCGCTACGTCACCACATTCACGGCGTTCCTTGGCTGCACACACAGCCCTGCATGCCGTTCTCTCTCCTCATTGGATAAAAACTGTAGGATACGATAAATGTTTTCTCTTCGGCTCAGAGCAGAGCAGAGGGACTGAGAGACCCGTGTTTCAGTCCAAACACTCTATGTAAGTGATTGCTGTCGGAAGATAGAACTATTTAAGACTTATATTAACACAAATATATCACTCACTTCTGCTTTAAAATAAAGGTTAAAGGGATAGTTCAACATTTTGGCAAATTGGCCCATTGCCATAATCGCTATAGTCATAGCAGTAGGTTCATTACCTTTAATTGTAGGTGTAAGCTATTTTCAGTACGGCGGAGCGCAGCAGCTGGCTGCTCAGAGCTACGCTATGGAGGCTAATGGAATTTCTTGGTTTCCCTCATTAAACTCATCAAATTCAACATCCCAAAACTCCACAGCGCTTTTGTAGACAAGTTGTGACCTGCACAACCACCACGCTATGAGATAATGACGGAACGATACGAAACGGAGCCGTTTTCGAGGTAAATACAGGGTAAATACGGAGACTGCTTGCTGAAAAACTGTCCCTGAACGCAACGCGCATCAGCGGTTTTGTATGAATTTACCTCGAAAACGGCTCCGTTTCGTATCGTTCCGTCATTATCTCATAGCGTGGTGGTTGTGCAGCTCACAACTTGTCTACAAAAGCGCTGTGGAGTTTTGGGATTTTGTATTTGATGAGTTTGATGAGGGAAACCAAGAAATTCCATTAGCCTCCATAGCGTAGCTCTGAGCAGCCTGCTGCTGCGCTCCGCTGTACTAAAAATAGCTTACACCTACAATTAAAGGTAACGAACCTACTGCTATGACTATAGCAATTATGGCAATGGGCCAATTTGCCAAAATGTTGAACTATCCCTTTAAATAAGAGAAACATCCTCCAGACTCTGGATGACAGAGGTTTAACTAGACTGTAAGGCTGAACCCCCAAAAATCGAAGCTTCGTTCGTTGCCATGGTAATCGATCATGAAGTCCGTGATCGATTGTTTTTGTTGACACCGGTTCTCATCGGCAACGGCTACTTGGCATCCTGGAAACCTGCCTGACTTTGGAGACATGTGTTTGTTTGCCATAATTCATTATTTACGCTATGATTATCAAAATATGGTAATCGGGTCAGCCCTACTAGACTCTGGAGGAGGATGTTCATGGTCGACCTCCACCTGTTAAAGCTGTACAGAAAAGAAAATTGAATTTGAGCCCACTCTGGGTCTGGCTCTGTGCAAAATTCTATTTTTGAGTAAATCCGGGATGAAAGGAGCGACGTGGGCCCGCCTTCCAGTAGGCCCACCAACCGCAGGAAGGACCATGAGGGGTCGGTGCCGTGTGTTTTGGGTGGCAGCCGTGGGCGGGGGCCCCGGCGACCCAATCCCCGGACAACGACTCTGGCTTTAGGGACATGGGATGTCACCTCGCTGGGGGGGAAAGAGCCTGAGCTCGTGCGGGAGGTTGAGAGGTACCGGCTAGAGATAGTCGGGCTCACCTCCACGCACAGCCTGGGCTCTGGAACCCAACTCCTTGAGAGAGGCTGGACTCTCTTCCACTCTGGAGTTGCTCACGGTGAGAGGCGGCAAGCTGGTGTGGGCTTGCTCATAGCCCCCCAGCTCAGCCGCCATGTGTTGGAGTTCTCCCCACTGAACGAGAGGGTCGTTTCCCTGCGCCTTCGGGTCGGGGATAGGTCTCTCACTGTTGTCTCGGCCTACGGGCCGAACGGCAGTGCAGAGTACCCGGCCTTCCTGGAGGCCCTGGGAGGGGTGCTGGAAAGTGCTCCAACCGGGGACTCCATCGTTCTGCTGGGGGACTTCAATGCCCACGTGGGCAGCGACAGTGTTACCTGGAGAGGTGTGATTGGGAGGAACGGCCTCCCTGATCTGAACCCGAGCGGTGTTTTGTTATTGGACTTCTGTGCTAGCCACAGTTTGTCCATAACGAACACCATGTTCAGGCATAAGGGTGTCCATCAGTGCACGTGGCACCAGGACACCCTAGGCCGGAGGTCAATGATCGACTTTGTAGTCGTGTCATCTGATCTCCGGCCGTATGTCTTGGACACTCGGGTGAAGAGAGGGGCTGAGCTGTCAACTGATCACCACCTGGTGGTGAGTTGGATCCGCTGGCAGGGGAGGAAGCTGGTCAGACTTGGCAGACCCAAGCGTATCGTGAGGGTCTGCTGGGAACGTCTGGCAGAATCCCCTGTCAGGGAGGTCTTCAACTCTCACCTCCGGGAGAGCTTTGACCAGATTCCGAGGGAAGCCGGAGACATTGAGTCTGAATGGACCATGTTCTCCACTTCCATTGTTGACGCGGCCGTCCGGAGCTGTGGCCGTAAGGTCTCCGGCGCTTGTCGCGGCGGTAATCCCCGAACCCGGTGGTGGACCCCGGAAGTAAGGGATGCTGTCAAGCTGAAGGAGTCCTACCGAGCTTGGCTAGCTCGGGGGACTCCCGAGGCAGCTGACGGGTACCGGCAGGCCAAGCGGACAGCAGCCCGGGCGGTCACGGAAGCAAAAACTCGGGTCTGGGAAAAGTTCGGGGAGGCCATGGAGGAGGACTACCGGTCGGCCTCGAGGAAATTCTGGCAAACCATCCGACGCCTCAGGAGGGGGAAGCAGTGCTCCGCCAACACTGTTTACAGTGGAGGAGGGGAGCTGTTGACCTCGACTGGGGATATCGTCGGACGGTGGAAGGAATACTTCGAGGATCTCCTCAATCCCACTGGCACGCCTTCCGTCGAGGACGCAGAGGCTGAGGATTCAGAGGTTGATTCATTCATCACCCAAGCTGAAGTCACTGAGGTAGTCAGGAAGCTCCTCAGTGGCAAGGCACCAGGGGTGGATGAGATCTGCCCTGAGTACCTCAAGTCTCTGGATGTTGCAGGGCTGTCGTGGCTGACACGCCTCTGCAGCATCGCGTGGCAGTCGGGGACAGTGCCTCTGGACTGGCAGACCGGGGTGGTGGTCCCTCTCTTCAAAAAGGGGGACCGGAGGGTGTGCTCCAACTACCGGGGGATCACACTCCTCAGCCTCCCGGGGAAAGTCTATTCCAGGGTGCTGGAGAGGAGAATTCGGCCGATAGTCGAACCTCGGATTCAGGAGGAACAATGCGGTTTTCGTCCTGGCCGTGGAACGCTGGACCAGCTCTACACCCTCCGCAGGGTGCTCGAGGGTGCATGGGAGTTTGCCCAACCAGTCCACATGTGTTTTGTGGACTTGGAGAAGGCTTTCGACCGTGTCCCACGTGGCATCCTGTGGGAGGTGCTCCGGGAGTATGGGGTCGGAGGCCCTCTGCTGAGGGCTGTACGGTCCCTGTATGACCGGAGCAGGAGCTCAGACCTGTTCCCGGTATGTGTTGGACTCCGGCAGGGCTGCCCTTTGTCACCGGTTCTGTTCATTATTTTTATGGACAGAATTTCTAGGCGCAGCCAAGTGCCGGAGGGGGTACGGTTCGGGAGCCACTTGATTTCATCTCTGCTTTTTGCGGATGATGTGGTCTTGTTGGCTCCCTCGAGCCAGGACCTTCAGCATGCACTGGGGCGGTTTGCAGCCTAGTGTGAAGCAGCTGGGATGAGAATCAGCACCTCTAAGTCCGAGGCCATGGTTCTCGACCGGAAAAAGGTGGCTTGCACCCTCCAGGTCGAGGGAGAGTTCCTGCCTCAGGTGGAGGAGTTTAAGTATCTTGGGGTCTTGTTCATGAGTGAGGGGAGAACGGAGCGCGAGATCGACAGGCGGATCGACAGGCGGCCGCAGTAATGCGAGCATTGTATCGGTCCGTCGTGGTGAAGAAGGAGCTGAGCCGAAAGGCAAAGCTCTCGATTTACCGGTCGATCTACGTTCCCACCCTCACCTATGGTCATGAACTCTGGGTCATGACCGAAAGAACTGGATCCCGGATACAAGCGGCCGAAATGAGTTTCCTCCGCAGGGTGGCGGGGCGCTCCCTTAGAGATAGGGTGAGGAGCTCTGTCACCCGGGAGGAGCTCGGAGTAGAGCCGCTGCTCCTCCACATCGAGAGGAGCCAGCTGAGGTGGCTCGGGCACCTGTATAGGATGCCCCCTGGACGCCTCCCTCGTGAGGTGTTCCGGGCATGTCCCACCGGGAGGAGACCAGAGGAAGACCCAGGACACGCTGGAGTGACTACGTCACTCGGCTGGCCTGGGAACGCCTTGGGGTCCCCCCGGAAGAGCTGGAGGAAGTGTCCGGGGAGAGGGAAGTCTGGGGATCCCTGCTCCGACTGCTGCCCCCACGACCCGACTCCGGATAAGCGGATGAAAATGGATGGATGGATGGATGAAATTGTGGTGTTTTTTTTTTCGCATTGGATAATGCGCACAGATTATACGTCATCCTGTACACGATTCACCAGCCACTGATATTGGATCCGTAATCCGTCATTCAAACATCTGAGATACACACACGGAGCTCGGTCTCGCCCCAAGCTTTGAATATCCCGCCCGCTCGATAACGACCAATCAAATTCAAATTGACAACTCGGCGCGACAAACAGGACAAACGGCCGTTTCTGTACAGCTTTAAACAGCCTGCTAGGCGGTTGAGCGGGTCGTCCAGTAACCAGAGGGTTGGCGGTTCGAATCCCGCTCTGTCCCAGTCTCTGTCGTAGTGTCCTTGGGCAAGACACCTTACCCACCTTTCCTCATGTGCATGTGTATGAATGATGGTGGTGGTTTGGTGCACATTGGCAGCTGTGGCTACACCTAGTTTACCATCACTGGTGTGAATGAATAATGGTTGCTGTAAAGCACTTTGGGTGTTGGGTGAAAAGCACTATATAAATGTAATCTATTACTACCAGGAGAATGAAGGAGATGCTGTTTAAACATGCAGCAGCTTCTTACATCCTGGTTCTGTAGAGCTGCTTGTTCATTGACAACACACATCGTTGTGTATGATGGGACCAGCATGACGACTACACATAATTAATAACTATCTAATAACCATCAGCAGGTCTGATACTGCAAAAAAAAAAAGCAACATACGGTATTTGGTGGAATGAGTGAAAAGCAAGGCCGAATATATAAAAAAAAAAAATTAAATACACCTGAAATGTCTAGTAGGCTAATTGAAAAATTAAAAAAAAAAAAAACTGACCAACAAAGGTTAGGAACCACTATTTTAAAAGACACTTGGGTTTTTTTGGAATGTACTTGTAGATCTTTCAGCACTCACTATTAGGGCTGTCAGAACGAACTTCGCTATTTGAATACAATTCGAATGTTAGTCAAAATGAGAACATTCGATGGTGGAAACTGACGTTCGAATGTTTTTAATGAGGCAAATTAACGTGGTGCGTCGCGACGTTCAGAGTAGTACACATGTTGATAAAACAACATGCAGTTATTGTTGTGCACAAAGTAAAGCTGCAGCTTCAAATATACAAGCAGAGTTTTTTTTAAATTGCCCGTTCATTCGGCTGCCACGGTGCGCGTATGCGTCCCCACTCTACACACACACCTTTTTTTTTTTTTTTAATTGATCGATCCGCAGACCACTTGTGTGCTGATCACGGATCAGCTGTGATCTGTTGCACCACAAGTTACTCTGTGCCCTAACCCCGCCTGTGAAGCCGGGTTTCCACCGAATCAACGATCCTTCTTTTTTTTTTTTTTTTTTTTTTACCGCAACATATGCAGGGTTTCCGCAGGGTTGTAAAAGGTATTAAAATGTAGTAAATGAAATTAGCAAAAATTAAGGCCATTAAAAAGTATTAAAAAGTAATAAATGTCATCTGACGAGGTATTAAATTTTCGAAGCACTATCCAACTAAGAGTTTGTTCCCTTTTAAGTGCAGGCCTAAAAATCCCGTGAATTTATTTAGCCTATATTTTATAAATTATATGTGCAAGTAGGACCAGAGCGATATCAATGATGGGACGTCGGTCAGTGTGCGTTCGCGGTAAAACTATTTGCGCTTCAGTCTAAAACTGTGCCGCCTGGGTGATTTTGGCTGCTGCCTTGGTTAAAACGTGTGTGCACTGGGGACCGTTCAGATGTATTGTCATTACTTTCAATATAGATGCGCATCATGCGCGATCACAATGTGTCAGTGTTGGGTCAGACCAAGATTCTCCCTCGGTGTCTCTCCTACTGTTTCCCACGGAGCTCTTCCCCGTTTGAAAGGTGAAGGAAGCCCATGTGAAAAGACGTCAGGTCAGTAAAATGTTGAACAGGCTGATAATCACGTGAAAGTGAAGCAACCTCATTCATAGTAATAATAATTTGTTAATGATGAGTGTCACCGCCCTAAGCACACACCCCTAACGGGTAACAGGTACTTGATTTGAATTGTAAGCATTTGCCTACTACACTTAGTCACTCAGAAAGTTAAGTAAGAAAATGACAGTAATCTGTTACTTTTTAATTAGTTACCCCCAACACTGAAGTTCGAAAAGTTGCCACTACAGTTGCAGCTCGAAGTCGTGTTGGTATTAAAAAACATTGTGACGGTATTAAAAAAGGTATTAAAAGGTATTAAATTCAACTTAAGAATTTCTGTATAAACCCTGAAAAATTACAAAACTTGTTATATTTAAACAGAATTAGACACTTCAATATGGGAAAAAAAATCAGTTTAAATGTCTGGTTGAGCTCAGAAATGAAAATCTCTTGTGATGTTTTAGCTGTTTGTGGTTTGATCTGGTCCCACTCAGCTCAGCCAATCAGCTTGGACCGTGACATTTGGTTACTGGTTGTGTTGTTGTTTATTGTTCTGTTTGGTATTGATTGATCAGTATCAGTAGTAGTTCATTGATCAGATCGTATTGGTCTGATATTGAACATGTCCTCCGCTCCAGTGGGAGTTGGTCGTCGTGGTGACTTTGTTCAATGAAACCCTGTGTTTCGTCACCGGCTGTCTGGGTGTGTTTGATTTCCACACAGGCTGAAGTTTCCACTGTCTCCACCTCCGGCCTCAGCGTCGTCATGTCACCGTTCGTTTCTCTCTGTCCAGTGTTGGTTTGACCTGCGGCCGTGAAGCTGCTGCTGTTAAACTTTAAACTCATCTGGATCAGTGTTGTTATTTTATATTTTATTTGGTAACATTTTAAACCGAGCGCTGAGGTTTCCAGAGTCTGTAGCTGGAGCCTGAAGGCAACTGAGTCAATCAGAGGAGGAGGATGAGACGACCGACCGACCGGGGGGTTAAACAGAGTTCAGAGACTGACTCCACTTCCTGTTTGTCATCGTCGTCGTCGTCGGTTACGAGCAGGGAGGAGGACGAGGTCATCACAGACTCACCCACACTCCTTCGTCTTCTTTAGTTTCCTACAGTGTTGTCACGATACCAACATGTTGGTACCGAAAAGTATAGAAAAGTATAGAAAAACATGTTGGTACCGGTTTTCGGTACTTTTCCAAATAAAAAGAGAATACAAAAAATGTCATTATTGACTTTATTTTAATAGAAAATCTTAGAACTATAACATATTAATCTGAACTCTTCCTAAATTAAAACATTAGTAGTCTGTTTAAAAATGAATATCAACTTGTTTTATTTGCATTAGCCTATTTGAGGTCTGAAAACACTGCATCTCTTTTTGTTATTTTGACCAGTTGTAATATTTGGGAGAAATTGTCATCAGTAGTTTATAGAATGAAACAAAAACGATCATTTTACTCAAACACACACCTATTGTTTCCCATACGTAGACCAAATTGATTCAGCCACCCCCCCCCATCAATGCAATCGTTCCGTTAATTCATCTCCGAATGAAATGAAAGTACCGGTCCCATCTAAGCGCAGTATGGTACCGTTTTAAATGCGTCAGGTACCGGTATACCGAACAACCCTAGTTTCCTACAGTAACTCAGCTCCTTCGTCCGATGACGCCGTGACGAGAGGAAGCAGAATGAGAGTCATGGACTCGCTCCACCTCTCCTGGGTGGAACCTGTTAATGAACTCAAATGTTGATGATGAGTTTGTTGCTCCAAATAAAAACTCATCAGAGGTGCAACAGAGCAAAAAGCAGCGAGAATGGGTTTTTGGGCCTGTCCCAATTCTCCCCCTAGCCCTAAATATTTGCCCTAACCCTGTATTTTGCGCGTTCACGTGTAGGGGTAGGGTGTCCCATTACTCTAGGGAGCAAGGGGAAGTGCGATTTTGCCCTTAAAATCAGCCCTCAAAATGTAGTGAGGTCCGATGCGGGCTTAAAATGAAGTGGAAGATGAAATTACCCGTTGTCACGATCGATCGCCGTTTAGACAAATCTGAAATGCTTGAAGAAACATTACTATTTCTGTGTGTGTGTGTGTGTGTGTTTTGTGTCGCGATGTGTGGTATTTATTGGGGGAATCACGGTGTCGCATCAGTGGCTGCAGCTGACAGGGACAGCTAATGGTAGCTAAGCTAACAGCAGCAGCAAAGCTAACGGCGGTAGCTAAGCTAACAGCAGGATGTCAGCTGTTAAAACCCTCCCGTTGTGGGACACGACATGAAACTACTCCAGTTAGCTCAGTCATGTTGGAACTCAGATATCCGCTGGAGAAAATATTTTTTCATGGAGCGTTTATTGAGTCACTGTGTCTTACTGTTAAAGTTAAACAGGTAGCTAACCGTTAGCCCGGCTAATCTATGATAACCATGACTAATTACAAAAATTGTTTGGACTGAGATAAACAAACACAGCCAACGCAACAGGCAACACAACAGCTGGAACCGCCGACATTTTTCCTGAATGAAAATAGTAGCACGCTCCACCGGTAGAATTGTAAACATGTGACGTATGTTATCACGTTCGCTACGTTCACGACACTAGTGGTGTCCCGTTTCCATAGGGAAAGATTTCCAGCCACTTTCCCTCAACGAGGGGGATTTACGGTTGAGGGCACTCAAAACCAAGTGGAAGTTTTAAGGGGGAGAATTGGGACAGGCCCTTTATTCAAGCAGCCGACACTCGTCTATAAATAGATTGAATCTACAACTGTGATGCTGCTGATCCACATGGACTCGTTCTCATCTCTGCTCCCAGTCAGTCTTCCTTCCAGGTTTTATTTTTTTCCACATATTTAAAGCAGAAGTAAGGTGAATGTTTGTGTTAATATAAGTCTTAAATAGTTGTATCTTCCGACAGCAATCACTTGCATAAAGTGTTTGGTCTGAAACACGGGTCTGTCAGTCACTCTGCTCTGCTCTGAGCCCAGGAGAAAACTTTCCTTGTATCCTACAACCTTTATTCAATGAGGAGAGAGAACGGCATAAAGGGGCAGTCCTCTCTGTGTGTGCAGCCAAGGGATGCGCCTGAATGTGGTGACGTAGGGACGAGGGCGGGGACTGCTAACTCCATCTGCTGACAGGAAGTTAGACAAAACCACCGGATCGCTTACTTCTGCTTTAAACCTTCTTGGAAATAAGTGTAATAAATGTTCAGCTCATGATGTAACAACGCTGCATTTCGTAATAATCTGACACATTTTGTGATGAAATTCCTGAACGCAGTAGGTAATAAACTTGGACACATTTTGTAATAAGTTGTTCCATGTTGCACCAAATCATTACATTTTCTTCATTAAAAAAAAAGTGCAAAACCTGCATTTTGTAATAACTAATGCATTTTGTAACAACTTATTACAAAATGCGGTGAAGTTGTGTTCAAGAATTGTATTACAAAATGTGGCGTTATTACATCACAAGGTGAAAATGTATTTCATTATTACATAATGTGGCGCTGCAGGACTTTACAAACCTGGGAAATAAAAGACAAGAAAATGCTAAACATTCACCGCCATTCGATGTGAATATTAGACAGATGCCACAATTAACCAACTCGCGTATCCCTCCGCCCAGGGTTAGCGCCCGCCGATCAGCAGTTGGTTAGGTCCAAATAAAAACTGTGTTTTTCCTGAACTTTGAAGGGCTGGAAAAAATTATATTATAGCGAACAATGGAACTGGGGTTTTTTTTCAGGTAAAACCTCTTTTAGGCCGTGAAAATAGGCCGTTTCTTTGGGTCTGTTCACAACACTGTATGTTGTAAATCTCTGGGCAGGGCTATTATGGGCTGGCGTTGCTAACAGGAGGAGTGTAGAGAGTCTTCTACTGCAATTAAAGTACTTAGGGGCTATTTGGAGATCATACAACCCCACAAAAATGCTACTATCCCTTTAATTTACCTACTTATACTACTATTTATTGTTATAATAATAATATTCCACTTGCCTTGCCTCCCAACTCAAAGGTTTAGGAGCACAAGCAGAAAATCTAGGGGCACAAACTGTCAATCAACTTGCAAAGCAGATCTATTTCCATTTCCTTGTTCACACACCTTGGTCTGACACCGGCACTGACGGATTTGAGTGTGAACAGAAAAACAAAACGACACATTTACTTGTCGCACATCTGCAAGTAGATGAAAGATTTAATCTGCACTGTCTCAAGTTGTGACCCAGATGTGTGATCCAGATGTTGCTGCTGTTCCACAGATCAACCCCGGCACCGTGGGCTTCTACCGCATCCAGTACAGCTCGTCCATGTTGGAGAGTCTGCTGCCAGGCATCAGAGACCTCAGCCTGCAGCCTGTGGACCGGCTGGGCCTGCAGAACGACCTCTTCTCCCTGGTAGCACGCACACACACACTCACTCACAGACACACACACACACACACACACACACACACACACACACACACACACACACACACACACACACACACACACACACACACACACTCACGCACACACACACACACACACACACACACTCACGCACACACTCACACTCACACACACACACACGCTGTAAAACAATAACAATCATCTCCCCGTTTTATTCCTCCAGTGTTAATCAGCATCAGGTGATCAGACTCTGAGCGGCTCAGTGGAAACAAACTCACTGAAGCAGAACAGACAGAACTAGACCACAACCATGTTCAATCTTTAATTAATTAATTAATTAATTTCTATAAATAAATAAATAATACATCTATTTATTTAAGCCTCCACACACAAAACAACAATCTGATAATCTGAACATTTAAAAGCAGAGAAAAGTGAGAGTGGTGTTATGTTCCCGGTCGACTCAGCACAGAAATTAAAGTTTTAAGTTTTATTTGCACAACTATTAGAATCAACAAAATAAATGAAATAAAAAAGATAAAACATGTGCAGGTTTAGGTAGAAACCCACTCTGGGTTTATCTTTAAACCTCACCTATAAAAAATAATTGCACAAATAACAAAGAAAAACATTTAGATGGATAGATAGATAGATAGATAGATAGATAGATAGATAGATAGATAGATAGATAGATAGATAGATAGATAGATAGATATTCCTTATTACAGACTCGGGTCCGTTATGGGAGGGTTGTAATAGCATTACAAACAAAATAATACAAAATATAATAAAATAAAGGAAACAACAATTAATTTTAAGATAAAAAATTAAAAACAAAAGAAAAAAGAACAGCTGAAATTAAGCTTTAGATAATCTCTGTGGATTCATTTGACTTTTAACACTTTATGAATAAAAAACGACCAACACATGGAGGTCCAGAGCTTCAGATCGTGTCACAAAGGAAAGAGAAAGATCTGGAGGAAACTCTTCATCTGGAAATAACTCGTTTTATTTTCCAGGAAAAAGTTTCCAGTGAAATCCAGATTCTGATTTGTTGTGTAACTGAGTTTAGAGTTTTTCCAGTTCACAGGAAACACTGAGGCAGAAAAACACAGTGGTTGGGTCAGTGAATGAAAACAAGAACAGGAAGTTCATATCACATCAACAGTTTAGATCCTAAATATAATGTAATGAATCAGTGATTATTTCTCTTCAGGGACAGTTTGTTTCTGACACAGGAAGTGACCGATCTGTGGGAAACTTGGGGTGAAACACGAGTTGTAGCTCGCATGTTTTACTTTCTGTTTCAAACTCTGATTACAACAGTTTTTACAATATACAACTTTATTTTTTTTACAATTACAGTAAAATTAGTTTAAAAGACAGACACAAGTTATTATATCTCCAAATTAAAATTCTTTCATGAATTAAATGACACACAGGCCTTTTATAGCTCTAATTAATTTATAATTCAACAGAAACCAGATTTATTTCTTCTTTCTGTGATTAGTTTATGAGTTAATGATTTTTAAAAAGTAAAAGTACAAAGTTCAGTAGTAATTAACTCTATATTTTCAGTTTGTCACCTCCTCCTCCTCTTTGTGTGTTGCCGCAGAGCAGAAGTCTTTTCAGAATAAAGCGGAACTGTGTTTGTTATTGAGATGTTATCCTGTTATCACATGTTGCTTCACTTTGAACTTCTCATAATCTCGGTCGCAGCTCAAAACCAAAACCAAACCGCAGCTCTGATCATGTTACATGAAGTTACACGTCGATTATGATCCTATCAGGACCCAGAGGAAGTGACATCATCAGGTCAAACCTCAGCCAGAAACATGATAAGGGCTGCAGCTAATGATTAGTTTGTGTCAATGATTAATTGATTAGTTGTTTGGTCAATAAAATGTTATAAAATGTTAAAATATAAAATGTAAAGTATAAAATGTCGGGGAATTTCAAAATAAAGGCACGCCCACAAAATGGTAATATATTGTTAAGCACCTTGTAACTTTGTTTTGAAAGGTGCTCTACAAATAAAATTATTATTATGTATAGGGCTGCAACCAAGGATTGTTTTCATTATCGATTAATCTGTTGATTATTTAAACGATTAATTGATTAGTTTGGTCAATAAAATGTAAAAAAAAAAGTTGAATAATATCAATTAGTGTTTCTCAAACCACCAGATGACGTCCTCAAATGTCTTGTTTTGTCCACAAACCAAAGAGAGACTCAGTTTATTGTCATAAAGGAACAAAGAAACCAGAAATATTCATATTGAAGAAGCTGGAATCAGAGAATTTTGACTTTTTTTCCTTTAAAAAACTACACAAACTGATTATTAGACGATACATTTAAAGGGATAGTTCAACATTTTGGCCAATTGGACCATTGCCATAATCCCTATAGTCACAGCAGTAGGTTTGTTACCTTTAATTGTCGGTGCAAGCTATTTTTAGAACGGCGGAGCAGAGCCGTGAGCTGCTCAGAGCTACGCTACGGAGGCTCATTATGGGATTTCTTGGTTTCCCTCATCAAACTCATCAAATACACAATCCAACAACTCCACAACGCTCTGGTGGACAAGTTGTGAGCTGCACATTCACCACGCTATGAGATAATAACACAACGTTACCACACAGAGTTGTTGTAGAGGGAAATTCATGCAAAACCGCTGATGCACGTTGCCTTCAGGGACAGTTTTTCATCAACAGTCTCTGTATTTCCCTCTAAAACAACTCTGTGTGGTAACGTTGTGTTATTATCTCATAGCGTGGTGAATGTGCAGCTCACAACTTGTCCACCAGAGCGTTGTGGAGTTGTTGGATTGTGTGTTTGATTAATTGATGAATTGTTGCGGCTGTAAACATGATGATGATGTGTTATGTGTGTGTGTGTGTGTGTGTGTGTGTAGTCCCGTGCGGGGATGATCAGCACGGTGGAGGTTTTGCGGCTGATGGAGGCGTTCGTCAACGAGCCCAACTACACGGTGTGGAGCGACCTGAGCTGCAACCTGGGCGTCCTCTCCTCGCTGCTGTCGCACACAGACTTCCACGAGGAGATCCAGGAGTTCATCAGAGACCTGTTCACCCCCATCGGCCTCGAGCTGGGCTGGGACAGCAGGGCTGGAGAGGGTGAGGAGGGGGAGGGAGAGGGGGGGGAGGAGGAGGAGGGAAGAGAAGGAGAAGTGGATGAGGGAGAAGGAAGAAGGGGAGGAGGAAGAGGAATAGAGGGTATGCACGTGACGTCACGGTACTCGCAGGGATGTGATTCTTCCGGATTTGCCACAGCCGAGTCTCGGAAGTCGCTGTGGAACGTCCACTGAGGGGCAAAAAGACGAGTGGCAGAAAAACGACACAAGTAACGGAGCGATTTCCTCCGAGCCCATACAAGTCTGACAGGTCATGCTGCTTTACATGCTGGCAAAGCTAGACATAACAGAGCTGCTAAACATCTTGAGGATACGTCTCACTTTGACCGAGTTACATTCAAGAACCTGTTCTCAATGACGGAAAGTAAATTCACTGGAGCGGCCATTTATTTCTAGGGCTGACCCGATTATCATATTTTGATAATCAAAGCTTCGCGGACATAAAATCGATTTAAATCGAAGCTTCGGCGGCCGGGGGGGTGCGAGATCCTAACGTCTGACGGGGGGCGGCGGCGGCGGCGGCGGCGGCGGCGACTGTAACGGAGGGGGGTTGCGCGATCGTAGCGGAAATAATGAAAGTAATGGCAAACAAACACTGCATATCTCCAAAATCAGGCAGGTTTCCAGGATGCCAAGTCGCCTACTCATTGTAATGTAACAATTGCAGATCAGAACCGGTGTCAAAAAGGAAAAAAGGAGCAAAACAAAAAAAAATCGATCACAGACTTTCATGATTGATTACCATGGCAACGAACAAAGCTTTGAAGCTTCAAATTTTTTGGGTCAGCCCTGTTTATTTCGATCGATCAGCTGTGTTTACAGTTTCAGGTGTCATAGTTCTGATGTTTAGACAGATAAATTAGTCCTAACACATCCTACAGTTTGCCTGGTCAGAGTTTTTCAGAATAAAAGCAGCTTGTGTTTTAGTGTCGGGAGTCACAGTCAGGACGACAGTAACAGCTGTAATCTGGTCCCTCTGCACAGTAACAGTGAGCCTGTCTGTCACTCTGCAGGTACCGGGTACACTGTGTGTTACTATGGTTACAGGATTGTCAGTGTGTTACTATGGTTACAGGATTGTCAGTGTCCGTGGAGCAGACGGTTTCGGGGAGCTGGTTGTCGATTCCTTTTGACATCAATTTGTTTTGATCTCAGATATTTTATCCAGTTTATGAGTCCTCCGCTATCCGCCAGCACGTTGAGGGAGGTTTGTTTTGCCACTCAGTCCGATCGAACGGGGCGTTGTCGAGGGCAACGTGACGTAAACGCATACCCTCTATAGGAGGAGAGGGAGAAGAAGAGGGGTATTTAAGACTCATATTAACACAAATATTCTGCTTACTTCTGCTTTAACAACGTGTGTGTGTGTCTCTCTCTGTGTCTCAGGTCACCTGGACGCTCTGCTCCGAGGTCTGGTTCTGGGGAAACTGGGCAAAGCGGGACACAAACCAACACTGGAGGAAGCCAGACGGAGATTCAAGGAGCACGTGGAGGGGAAGCAGGTGCTGCCGGCCGACCTGCGGAGCCCGGTGAGTACAGACTGAGACCAGGACCAGGAGAGACCAGTTCAATCCAATCCACTTTATTTGTATAGCACATAAAAACAACAAGGTTACCAAAGTGCTGCACAGCGGATATAAAAGCAGTCAAAGAAAGAAAGTTGAAGGTACAGTATGTAAGAAATCTAAAACAACTGGCCGTAAAATCCTCCTAATATGTCACAGAGACTCAGGAATAATGTTCATATAACATGATGAACTCACCAACAACAATAGTACAGCCAGAGTATTCGTATTAAAATCTTTTTTTGCAGACTGCAAATCATGTTTATGTTTTGAATTTACATGTTGGCATGTTGCACCACCTAGCCCTCTCTCCCCGTCACGGCGGCGTCAGTGGCGTTTCAGCCTCAGTCTGCTTCCACTGAGCTGCCGCTACGACTGGGAGAAAAAACCAGATCACTGTGTTTTGAATTTGACTGCAGTAACCGTTCTTGGCCACATTCTTACATATGGCACCTTTAAATTAATAGTGTATAAAAGCAATTGAGAGCCGAAGCGGAAGCAGGAAGTAACGTCGCCATGGGTCCTCAATTCGGAAAAAGTCTCCATGTAAGTGAACAGGAGTCAAAGTTTTATTTCGTGATCTGATTGAATTGTGCGA
The DNA here is from genome assembly GCF_905171665.1 of Trachurus trachurus. Lineage (NCBI taxonomy): Eukaryota > Metazoa > Chordata > Actinopteri > Carangiformes > Carangidae > Trachurus > Trachurus trachurus. The sequence continues at coordinate 38,592,318 of NC_139891.1, read as the reverse complement.
TGGGAAAAAAATATGACCTCTACCTGTTTAAAACATGCAGAGAAACCAGCAGTTTGTTGTCAAAGTCAAAATCTTTATTTGCCATTTGTGCATACACACATAGGAATTTTTGTACGGTTGTTCCAGGTCAGGTGGAGAAACAAAAGAGAGAACACAAAGACATACAAGACACAACGAAAAACACTTTAAAAAGGCTCAAGCCTGGGATTAAAAAAAGGACAAGGACATACAATTTCTAAAAAGGCCAGAGATCTATGTCTATAAGTAAATAAATGTAAGAATAAATAGGTGTAAAGTGCCAAGTGCTACTGAGGTAGGTGCGTGTTGTGTTGCCATGTGCCCTGGTTATTTTGTGTTTGCTAAAAGTCTGACTGTAGCCGGGTAGAAACTGTTGAAAACTATTGTAAAATAAAATTCAGAAGAATCTGTAACCAGAAAGACTACAGGTCGCGTAGGTGACGTCACCACATGGCGTCCTTCCTTTCCCGTATCAGTTGGTGAGGTATTTTTAGTGGGACACAGATCTGTAGTCCGTAGAGCGTCTTCACACTAAATACATTCTTCTGTTGCCGTTTTACAACAAACTGCTGATTTCTCTTCATGAAACGTGATGTTTTAAACAGGTAGAGGTCAGAGAGTTTTCTCATGACACAATTCAATCGGATCACGAAATAAAACTTTTGACTCCCGTTCACTCACATGGAGACTTCTTCCAAGTTGAGGTCCCACATGGTGACATTTACTTCCTGCTTCCACTTCGGCTCTCTATAGGAAAAACATCAAATCAGATGAGACACTGAGAAATATCAGACCAGTTCAGACCAGTTCAGACCTGTAGACCAGTGGAGACCTCCAACCCTCCTATTCTCTCTCTCACATCTTTCTCACATACACTGTCTTAGCCACACACACACACACACCACAGTCTCTCTCTCCTCTCTTTCTTTCTCACACACACACACACTGTCGCTTGCTTTTTTCTTTCTTTCTCTCATTCGAAGACAGACTCTCTCTCTCTCACACTCACTATCTTTCTTACTCACACACAATTTCTGTTTCTCTGTCTTACTCACACTCTCTCTCTGGTGTCGGTCGGTCTCCTCTGGTGTGTTGTGGTTTCTGCAGCTTGTGTGTGTGTGTGTGTGTGTGTGTGTGTGTGTGTGTGTGTGTGTGTGTGTGTGTGTGTGTGTGTGTGTGTGTGTGTGTGTGTGTGTGTGTGTGTGTGTGTGTGTGTGTGTGTGTGTGTGTGTGTGTGTGTTAAACAGAGGAGGATGTTATTCCTCATCATGACTCACTGACCTGTGTGTTTGTGTGTGTGCAGGTTTATCTAACGGTGCTCAAACACGGAGACAGCGCCACACTGGACACCATGATGAAGGTGAGACTGATGCTTCCTTTCAGAATAAGAGTCTGTCAGACATATAGGACCAATCTCCTTGTTTACAACTACTTCCTGGTAGAAAACCAGCATGAGAACAATAGTGACGGACGAGAGTTTCTCTATATATATCTAATTTATCATGTCATTATATCACCATTTAGACTAATCTGATGTTTGTAAAGTTTATAAAACCAGTGATTGGACAAACATTACTATTTATGTGTGCACATTTTTGTAATTAGTCATGGTTATCATAGATTAGCCGGGCTAACGGTTAGCTACCTGTTTAACTTTAATAACTCAGTGACTCAATAAACGCTCCATGAAAAAATATTTTCTCCAGCAGATATCCTAGTTCCAACATGACTGAGCTAACTGGAGTAGTTTCATGTGGTGTCCCACAACGGGAGGGTTTTAACAGCTGACGTCCTGCTGTTAGCTTAGCTACCGCTGTTAGCTTAGCTACCGTTAGCTTAGCTACCGTTAGCTGTCCCTGTCAGCTGCAGCCACTGATGCTTTCTAGACACTGTGATTCCCCCAAACTGAATAAATACAACACATAGCAACACAAAACACACACACAGAAATAGTAATGTTTCTTCAATCATTTCAGATTTGTCTAAACGGTGATAGGGCGTGAAAAATATGATGTATACAGGGTTCTTACGGATCCTTAAAAAGTCTTAAAAGGCATTGAATTCATTAATCTAAAAACAAGGCCTTGATTGGCATTAAAATGTCTTGAAACAATGTTTCAAAGGTCTTAAAAATGTTAACACATGGTAAGCGGTATGTTATGATTGTAATTAGTCTCAATTCTCAAAATAATTGGTAACAATCCGACATAGAGAAGTTAGTGGCGGCCGTCAACACTAAATTTCTCACCGCCACCAGCTCCCGAGTCAGTGTTTTTTTTTTTTTCAGACTTTTTATGCATTTATTTTGAAAGGACAGCTGGAAAGAGACACAATCCAATGTTCATGTAGCAGTCACTTTACCTTGGAAGTGGTTAAAATTGTCCCTATAACCCTATGTAATTGATGTGGTGTTTTTTTTTTTTGGGGGGGGGGGGGGGGTTCTGCATTTGTGTTTATTATGAAATCGGTCTTAAATTTTGTTTCAAGTGGCTTTAAAAAAGTCTTAAAAAGTCTTAAATTTAACTTGGCTTAAGCTGTAGGAACCCTGTATATAGCTAAACTCTCGTTCGTTACTATTGATCTCATTCAAATTACGTGCTGGTTTTCTACCAGGAAGTAGAATGTAAACAACAAGGAGATTCGGTCTATTGTGTCGTCTCTATCTCTCTTTCTTACCTCTTCTTCCTCTCTTCTCTCTCTCTGCAGCTCCACAAACAGGCCGACATGCAGGAGGAGAAGAACCGTATCGAGCGAGTCCTCGGCGCCATCTCAGCCCCCGACCTCATCCAGAAAGTCCTCAACTTCGCCCTGTCGGTACGTGTGGTGTGACCTCCACCTGACCCCGTTCCTCACAGGAAGTGAAACAACCGGCTTCTATTCTGAACTCCTGTTTTTTTAACGCTGAGTCATGACCAGAAACGAACCATCAACGTTTTTCTGCTTTAAAGGTTTTATGAATACACGGAATAGTTTGAGTCAGATGTGAGGAGTTATAAAGGGAAACAGGAACTGAAGTTTTTTTAAAACATAAAAAAACAGAAATACCTGGTATTAAGAATACCAAATCAGGGCTCCAGACTGCGACTAAATGGTCGCATTTTGCGACTAAAAGTTGATACAATGCGAGTACATTTTTCATCTACTCGCGCATGTGCGACCAGTAAATTTGCCGATTTTTTTTTTTTTAATGACCACTGTGATTGGCTCATCATGTGTGAAAAGAAACTTGTGTTTCTCTTCTCTACATCTCGGAGCGGAGGAGACGTCTTTCCACAGCAGAGCTCCGTGTGAAACAGCAGGAGACACACAGACCGGTGACCTGCACGTGTGTGTGTGCTGAACATCACCCTCGATATTTTTTTTTCTTCCGACGGCTCGCTACAAACCTTAAACATCCCATAATATGCTCGCGCTCTCAGCAGCGGTACTCAAATCGTCACAAGGCAACGAAGCAGGTTGACTCGCGCTGCAGAACAGCGCTGCACAGAGCGGTTCCCATACGGAAATGATTATTGATTGATTGTTGATCGATAGATTTTTTTTTTTGGCCGTGCGGGGGAGCGGGGGTGTCGACGAGTTTGATGCCAAGGAGTCCGTGCACATGTGGCTCAGTCAGGGTCAACAGACAAGGAGGCCAACAAGGGCTGGCCTACACAGGCAGGCACCTTATCCCCCATGAGGAGGAGGAGGAGGAGGAGGAGGAGGAGGAAGGGGGGGTGGGTTCTAGGATGAGTTCACCACAAGTGATGTGTCAACGTTAACTTTATATTTTCAATATTTAAACTGTTTCACAATAAAACGTGAATTTAAAACATTATAGTATATGCATTTATGCAATATTTATCAGTAATATAGTGAAAATTAGAGGAAATGTGAAAATTTACTTTGCAAGTCGATTTCGGTGTGCGCCCCTAAATTTTTTGTTTGCGCTCCTAAAATTTTAAGTTAGGGGCCACTGTGCTCCTAGTTAAAAAAGTTAGTCTGGAGCCCTGCAAATATTACTAGTCATGAAAGCTTTAAAGGTCCAGTGTGTAAAATGGGAGTAAGACCCTTGCTATATGTATGTATGTATAAAAGAATAATTATAAGGCTACAAAAACCAAACAAACTTTATTTTATAGCGATTATACACTTATACAAATATATTCATGGGTAGTGTATTCAGTTTTTTTTTTTTTTATTGTTATGTATTTAATGGAAACAGGCAATGACGTACACAATTTATAAAACTGACAATACACTGACCAAGAACAGACAAACAGAAAATAAAGAACAAAACAAACCTGACAACATAATAAAGCAGGACCAAAACAGGACAGAAAAGTAAAAAAAGATAAAATAAAATAAAAAAAAAGGGATGTGAAACATACTAAAATTAAATGTACAGTTACTACTTAATATGCATTTACTCAAACATAAGTTTTTCCCATTTTTTATTATGCATTTCTACCTTATCTTGATTTGTTGCAATATTTTTTCCAAAAGAAATTGGCGTCTTGACAATTATTACACACTGGACCTTTAATTGGATTCCAAATGATTGTAAATGCCTCAGGCTTCTTGTTTAAATGATATAAATGAGCCACACCTCAGAAGTGGGAACTGACTCCTCTTTCCACATCTTAAAAATGGCCCTTTTTTTTCCATTACCATAATAAATGAAACTGCTTGTGATTGAAATGTATCAGCCTTATTAATAAGTGCGGCCCCCAAAACACTTGTTAGTGAATCTGTCTTCAGAGAGATTTCAGATATTTTCTAAACAGTTGGAGTGGAGCGATGAACCTTCATAAATCTAACAACCATCACACAGGAAGTGAAAGTTTAATGACAGAGTCTCAACGTCTTTTATTTATTTTATTTATTAGTTAATTTTCTACCTCTAACCCCCCGACAGGAAGAGGTTCGTCCCCAGGACACGGTGTCGGTAATCGGCGGCGTGGCGGGAAGCAGTAAACAAGGTCGGAAAGCCGCCTGGAAGTTTGTGAAGGACAACTGGGAGGAGCTGTACAACCGCTACCAGGGCGGCTTCCTCATATCACGGCTCATCAAGGTAACGGAGCGGCGCAGCCACACGGGAGGAACGCCACGCTACGCCACGTCTACGTCTTCCCGCTCTCACTGCTGTCTCTCTTGTCTCTCTTGTCTCTCTTGTCTCTTACAGCTCACGGTCGACGGATTCGCCATCGACAAAATGGCTGCTGAAGTGAAGGTGAGGCTGCTTTTAAAAACATTTTAAAACGCCAGAAAAGGTCACTCCCTGTTTCTGACACACTATGAAGCGTTGGTTAAACTTTAAAGATCAAATGTAAGCCATAATAATCTATATAATGTCACTTTTTGAATTGAATTACTGACATAAATAAACGTTTCCAAGATATTCTCATTTATTGAGATGCAACTGTATGTACTTAATGCGTACTTGCGCATTAAGTATTAATAAATACTGAATTCATCATTTATAACACATGAATACTCATTAGTATGTAGTTTATAAACACAGTTAAACATGTTTTACTCATCATTGATAAGCACTAACTGTATTTATGAACTGCATACTAATAAGTGTTCATGCATTATAAATATAAAGTATTTATTAAAAAAATAAATATTACAAAAGACCTTTTATAATATGGAAATGTTGGCTTCCTTAAAGGGATAGTTCACCCAAAATTCAAATTTCACTCATTATCTACTCACCCTCATGACGACTAAGAGCTGTGAGAATTTTCAGAGTCCTCCGTTCCTTCTCTGAGTTACGGGGGGGTCCGTGCAGCAGTATTTGTCCATATAATGGTTGTGAATGGATACCAACTTTCTTCGTCCAAAAAGACACACCAAAAAACATCCAAATACCTCCATGCTGCTCGTCTGTAATGTCCCTCTTGTATTGAAGCCCCGACATGAGAAATTGTTCCGAAAAAAATTAAATAAGTCTATATTTTAAGCTTGTTTGTAGCGGAAGCTCCCAGTGTCTCGGTTCACTGCTCTTCCTGTGTCAGTGCCAATCTCGCGTGATTTGCACTGACCGGCGGAAAAATTTCTCATGTCGGGGCTTCAAGACAAGAGGGACATTACAGACGAGCACTATGGAGGTATTTTGATGTTTTTTGGTGTGTCTTTTTGGACAAAGAAAGTTGGTGTCCATTGACAACCATTATATGGACAAATACTGCTGCGCGGACCCCCCCGTAACTCAGAGAAGGAACGGAGGACTCTGAAAATTCTCACAGCTCTTAGTTGACATGAGGGTGAGTAGATAATGAGTGAAATTTGAATTTTGGGTGAACTATCCCTTTAAAAGTTTGTCCATTTACGTACAGTATATGCACTCAATACTTTGTCGTGGCCATGTGACTTGAACTACTAGAAATGGACTTTTACATGATATTCTGATTTATTGAGATGCAGCTGTCTATGTGAATCAACGTACCAGTAGCCCAATGTTCTCCACCAATAAGAGAAGCCGGTGTAATCTCCACCTCACATTAAACAGGTGGCGCACACAAGCGCAAAAAAAAAGGAATACGTTCATTATCACTAAGTGAAATTGCAAACAAAACGAACCGGTAGATGAGTTGACAAGCGTTGGAAAAAAAGAAGACGTTTGCAGCCGTTGCGATGGGATGGTTAGTTCCTGGTCGGTGCACAACGACAGGATTTGATTTGAGACGACACTACCTGTGGAAATTCGCACATTACAGAACTAAAGTACATAGTGTAGATAGTAAACGACATGACGGTAAACTCATGGAAGGATTCACACAGAGCAGTGATCCTGGTGCAGTCGGAGTCTTTGGCCACTAGAGGGCAGAGCGACACCATAACAAGCTCACAGCTCGTCAGGGTTCAGATTAACAGAGTTTCAGCTGCTCCTCAGTTTCACACAGAGCTTTCTGATGCTGTAGGTCAGAATCTCTCCATGTTTCTCCTTCTGCCACAATAAAAAGGGACGTTTACATTTTTTCAGATGAGACGCCTCATAAACAAGACCTATTCCATTTCTTTTTTCCATTGAATGAGTATTCGACTATTCAAAAATCATGATAAATAACCTTATTAGCCCTACCACTTCCCCCTAACCCTCGTCTGAACCAGAATTGGGACACCCCTACCACTTCACGTGAACGCGCAAAACGAAGGGTTAGGGCCAAGGGCTAGGGGTAAGGGGAGAATTGGAATTCACCCTTAAGGCCTTTGCACACTGAGTCCGTTTTTTTCGTCCTAAATTGCCGCACGTCAAAAAATAAATTCGACCTCATGTTGTGTCGATCATGTTTACACACTGAATCCCAAACTTTTGTCCGTCATTAAACTTTTTGGAACAGGTTCGATTTAATGCGTTTTTTGCATCCGTGAAAAGTCTTTTTGACCACATCAGCGTTTCGAGGCTGGAGAGAGAGGGGGATCACCGCTGAGTGTGTCTGAGTGTGTCTGCGCGTGCGTGTGTCTTCTATTTACTGTGTGAGCTAATAATCAATATCAATCAAACTGAACTGACATCCTATAATAAACAGTTGAAGTGATCATGATAGTTCCGCTGCTCATTAACAAGCAGCAGATCCCCTCACTATCGGCTCCTCTCAGGATGGACACAATATTTTAATGTTTCTCTTTCATTTCTCAACAAGTGAGAGAACCACAAAGTGCATCATCAATGCGTGGCGATTTTGTCTCCCTCTCCGAAATTTGGAACACAAAATAAAAACGCATGCGAATAAAACGCAACGGACTCAGTGTGCAAGGAGCCTGCGCGTAACGTTTTTTGTCGGATGACGGATACGAAAAACGCATGCGAAAAAAACGGACTCAGTGTGCAAAGACCTTAAGATTGAACATTTTCTGAATACAGTCGGGCAGCATGTTGTTTTTTTCAATTTTGAACATAAGCTGTGCAGTTTTGAAGTCCACCAGTTGTTTAAGTTTGAGTGTGTGACCTGTGTGTCCCTGTGTGTCCTGCAGAGTTTCTTCGAGAGCCACCCGGCGCCGGCGGCCGAGCGCACGGTGCAGCAGTGCTGCGAGAACATCAACCTGAACGCCGCCTGGCTGAAGCGCGACGCCGACGACATCCACCAGTATCTACTGCAGCGCAAAGCTCCGCCAGTCTGAGCTGCTCCTCTTCCTCCTCCTCCTCTCCCAGTCTGAGCCGCCTCCCCCCCCCTCCCCCTCCTCCTCCAGCGCGGACCTCCCAGCATCATAGCTGCCCCCCCCCCCCCCCCCCCTCCTCTCCTCCCCCGGAGCGTTGTGACAGCATCAGGCTTCATTTCTCTACAGAATAAACTCTATGATGAACCCGAAGACGACAAAAAGTCAAGAATCTCACCGAGCGTTGGAAACACACAGACTCTTTCTACGTCATCATAACCAACAAGAAGAATAAGAATAAGAAGAAAATCCAGTTAGATCCAGACCACGAATGTTTAGTTTTTACCCCCATTCTGCCCCCCCCACAGGTCGTCGCCGCGGCAACAGGCAGTGAGGTCGCATCGCACCGACTTCCTCTTTTTCAGCGACTCTGCAAGAAAAACACCGGAGCGGCCGCCGCCTTTCGCATCAGATCGATTCCTCCTGTTCCTCTGCATCACCCGCTCCCCTTCCCCTCCTTCTCCCCCCTTCACCTCTGTGTCATAGCTGAGAAAACTGTGAACCCCCCCCCCCCTTCCTCCTCCCCCTTCTCCTCCCCCCTTCATCCCCCCTCTTTGTTTATTTCCTCTCGTTTTGAATGCATGAAGTGTGATTTTCTGCATTTGCTGCTTTGTTAACTTCTGTTTGTTTTCTGCACAAACAAATTATTTGTCGTTTTGTTTTCACTCCCTCTTCCTCCCCCCATCCATCCCTTCCTCCCCCCCTCCCTTTCTTCCTCTGTCCTGGGCAGAATGGGGTTAATGACAGTAGTGTGTGTTGTAGTTTCCAACAGCACTGATTCTCCATTGCTAATAAATAAAAAAAAGAAACCGATTAGGACGAGTTGAGCAGCGCTAGCATGGTACTACATTGTAAACTGAATAATGCAAGCATTTGTTTTTCTTTTTTTTTCTTTTTTTCTTTCTTTTTTTTTGCGGACGATGTTCCTTTAAAAAGAATTAAATGGAAAAGTTCATGATCACCTGTTTCCACTCCTCCACCTCCTCCTCCTCCTCCTGCAGCTCTTTGAATCATCATCGACACACGTTTAATCCTCTCCTCCCCCTCCACCACTCCTGTTTCTTTATCTTCCACCTCGATGAAATGAAATGAAATGAAGGTGTTGGCGTGCTTTTTTTAATATATACATATATATATATAAATATAAGACATCAGATGCAGTGATTTATTTAAATGTGGAGATAATCATATATCCTGAGGAGAAAGAAAAGAAAAGAAAGAGGATAAAAAGAAACAACAAAAGCTAAAAAAAAAAAGAAAAATCACAACACTACTTTTTTTTTTCGGGGCCTTTTCATGCTGAAGTAACATCAGGAAACGCCTCCTTGTACGGTTTGAGAAGTCCGGCTAAAATCTGACTGAAGTCCAACTTAAGTCCGGCTGAGGACTTTGTGCGACGTGACGGATCGATGACTTCTAACTTCGCTGTCGAACTTGGAAAAGCCTTAAATTGGGTCGAATAGTTTTGCGGTAACTTCCTAAAAACACTGAAGTGGTGACGATGATGATGATGATGATGATGATGAGGTGACTTCCACACAACAACAACAACGTCAAAATGTATCTAATGTGACAGATTAATTATGCAGCAGACTTGTTGAACGAGTATATCTATATAGAATTTACAATTTGATGTGGTTCTTTTTTCTTTTCTTTTTTTTCTTTCTTTTTTTGGACAAAAACAAACCCACGACGAGTCATCCAACCTGTTGTCGAGACTCTTCCACCTGAACCTCCCCTACCCTCCCCCACCGGAACATTTGTCGTTGTTTTATTTTATTATTTTCTCTTTTTTTTTCTTTTTTTTCTTTTTTGTTTTACTTTTTTTTTCTTTATTTTGTTTAAAACTACAGTTGGTGTTCATTAAAGTGAAAAAGGATTATAAAAACAAATCAAGTGACATTAGTACACACTGATTCTTGTGGGAGGTGTGAGTGTGGATGGCTGCAGATGGACAGACAGACCTGTCGTTTATTATTTGATGTATTATCTCGCACAGCGGGGGAGGAGTATGACGATTTAATCTGAATAACATGTACATACAGTAGAAAAAAAGAAAAAAAAACGACTGAATTCACCTTTAACAAGAGTAAAATAAAGTTGGTAACGGATCAACAACAACGAGAATCTGTAGCAGATGTTCCGGCAGCGGAGACGTTTGATGTTTTCTTGTCGTTTGTCTTGTTTTTCCTAATGAATCTGACTTTTCTTATTCTGTTCTGAGGACAGCTTTAAATTTAAGTGACGCCAAGGAAAAACGTTAAAAAAACGTTAAAAAAACTAAAACAAATCCAGTCCGATAAAGTAACAGATGATGATACAGCAGCAGCATCTGTCACTATAAGACATTTATCACAAAAAAACCCCAAACAAAACTGGTTCAGTGCTTTTATTTTGAAAAGTCCCAGCAGGTTCACATCTTCTGTTGTTTCTGGACTTAATGCAAATGTGTAGATTGAGCTCTCCGGGCCACCGTACCGTAGGTTCAGGTGTTGGATTTGTCCAACATTAAAACTTCATAGAGGAATACGACAAAGACGACGACCCGCAGACTCTGGAGGAGGAAGAAGCTGAGGTGAAGATGAGTCGACGTTATTGATGTGTGGTGAGGTTTGTTGTTTCTTGTTTTTTGGGTGTTAAGTGTGTGAAAAAACATTTAAAATTGAGATTATTATTGAAATAAACCTCAGGTGCCACATAAATCCAGCTGTGGTGCCTTTTAATACTGTTGCGTTACACAAGCTGATTTAAAGCTGGTTGATCTCAGTAAGCACTGACTTAACTGTTGTAGAGTGACTTAATAATGCTTACAGACAGTTAAAACGGAAACAAACACTGTCATTGTAGCTGTAAAGTTCAAAAGTCCTCACACACAGCTGGAATTCAATCCTTATTTTAAGCTGCAGCATCGTGTTTATAATAATTAATGCATGAAGCAGATTTTATTTATGCAATAAGCTACAAAAAAAGTCCATAAAGTTGATTTAACGTCTCTGTAAAACAGTTTAAACACAAACTGAACGTTAAAACCATCATGGAGGGAGGATTCACTGCAGGACTGATGCTGTTTGTTTAACTGACTGTTCCTAATAAACTGCCAACCGAGTATATGAGATAATTAATGCATGGAAAATATATTTAAATAGTTCAAACTACAAAACTTTGCATCAGAAACAGGAAGTGGTCAGTAGCACATCGGATGACGCTTCTGAGTCGCAGTCGAAACTGTCAAACAGGTAACATCATTCTTGATTTCAATGTCTGAACACAAGAAAAATATAACTAATATATTTGAGAAGACAAAATGAACATAATTAATCTAGGAAGTGGTCGTATTCGGAAAGAAGAAAACAAATAGATGAACTAAAGACTCTCACTTTGAATGTTAATTATAGTAAGAGGTCTAATAAAGATAAGATAAGATAATACTTTATTGTCAGATCACTCTGAAATTTGTCTTGCGTCCCATGACGTCCAAGTTTCACACAAATAATAACAAAATACAAAAACACATTTACAAAAAGCATAAATGTTACCCTCAAAGGTCACATTTAAAGAGAAACACAAACTACCTCCTAACTCCATTCACAACATAAATCCAACATTACAATGTGTCTTTGGTGCAACACCCAGTGCTCAGTCTGTACATGAACCTTAGGGTCGACTTAGAGACCAAACTCTGATTTAACAGTTTGACAGACTGAGGGACAAAAGAGTTCCTCAGCCTGTTCAGTCGAGTAAACAGGACTGGATGCTCAGATGTTGAAGTTGAGTTTCCCCTGTGCTGAACAGAACCAATGTGATTTCCCGTAAACGTGAAATCACTTCAGCTTTCTGAAACTCCTCGCATCAATGTAATGGGAAATGGAGTAAAACTTCATGATGCTAATTATGGTTTTCTCTAAAATATGATATTGGGGGTTATTTGGCTGCACGTTGCACGTAGCCTACTTAAATTTGAGAAGGAAAAAAAAAAGGACATGTATGCTGACTTGACTCTGTGGACTCATTCATGAATACATTCATCTGACAATGAAACAGCCCACACACACTCTTGTGAGCGAGCCTCTAGTCAGATTGGAACTGGGCCAATTGGAGCAGCCGGTGAAAGTGAAAGTGTAAGTGAGAAAGTGAAAGTATTTAGTTCAGAGTCCATTTTAGGGTTGATGCAGCAGCAGGAGAAAAACTGAAGTCTGAGGCAGGTGAGTGTTATTATTTCTATTTTTATAGTTGTGATGTGTATAGTGTGAAGTGTGAGAGTGTCACAGTCAGTCAGTCCCTGTGAACCCAACTGTGGAGTTCACACAGAGACACTGAGACCAAAGGAGGACAACACAATGTGATCAGTTGGGGGGGAGGGGGCACTTAAAGTGCAAAGACTGTAGTGACTATTTTTCCTCAACTCAAAAATATCAAAACTATTGTGACAGTTGACAGTCCTGTTACTATGCCTCCAATTGATCATGTGTCCTGGCTACTTGGCCACAGGGATATACTGTATACAGGGTTTGAAATTAACTTTTTGACCTACTAGCCAAGTGGCTAGTAGGTCAAAAAAGTTACTCGCCAGACAGATTTTTTACTAGCCAAAACCAACAAGTTGCTTCACTATTGTATTTCGACGTCAAGTTATATAGCAGTCATAGTTGTACCATATAACAGTCATCCTGTTCTTCTCAATCAATTGTGCTCTGTAGACGATGACCTTATAACTTTTCTGGAATAACAGTAGTTTATGTGTGGCGGCCTGCCACAGGCTCTCACAGAAGAAGAAAAAAAAAAATATATATATATATACAGTATATATATATATATATTTTTGATGACTTTCTTTAATGGAAGCAATTTCACAGGTAGCAACATGACAGTACAATGTGACAGAGAAGACTTCCATTCTTCCGTTTTTTCCCCAGTTTTTTATCCCTCCCACAATCCCACCCCACTCAAAGAAGAACAGTATAATAATAATTTTTAAACAGGGCTTCACCAACTCTCATCTCTGCCAGTCAGTCCACCTGCCGTCTCTCTCGCACGCACGCACGCACACACACACGCGCGCGCACGCACATGCACACACAGACACGGGCGCATGGACAGTTGGCACTTTGCCGTTTGCCGCTCGTAAATGCGCTATATCGCGCTGATCGTCCGTCCGTCCATCGGATAGTCCGACCACCGACCCCGGCGTGCTAACAGCTACCAGCTACCAGCTAACAACTGTGCTACAGCAGCTGACTGAGCCTTTTGGAGCCGCGGCTCGGCTCACGTTAACATGGACTCGGTGCGTTCCTCTCGGTCAGCTGTGAAGCAGCAGCGGTCTGATAAACATGATGTCCGTGACGTGTCCCGTTATGCGCGACTAAGTTGTGACGTTGTCAGGTGACTATAAGCTTATAATACACTGGGGGAAACCCTGGAAACAGATTGGGAGTCTCTTTTTTTCTAGCTCGCCAAGTGGCGAGACAGCTAAAAATCTGTCTCGCCACAGAGAAATCTGGGTCGCAAATGGCGAGTGGCGACCGCTAATTTCAAGCCCTGACTGTATATATTGGTCGAATCTTACCCGGGAGACTAGGTTTCAAACCCCACCCGGGCACTCCTTTGTCCTGCCACATTCTGGTGGACGTGCCTGTGAAAAGAGGGGGAGAGATGTGACAGTTGACAGTCCTGTTACTATGCCTCCAATTGATCATGTGCCCTGGCTACTGAGCCACAGGGATATGACTTTGGTCGAATGACAACATGACTCGTTCAAACCCCGCCCCGTCCCTGCCACAGTAGATAATTAAACAAAATCAAATCAAACTGAGACACCTAGCGAGTGAATGTACGCAGGATAAACAGAGTCAATTGTCCTGGCAAAAATTAATGTTTCATAGGTTTATTTTCCGTTGGCAAACAAACAAACAAAGAACAATGGCCCTTTGCCGCCTCTCTTGCCCTGGTTAAAAAAAAAAGTGAAAGTAAACTCTGCGACTTGGTCGGAAATTTCCTAACAATACACCCTCAGTCTCTCTTTTCACCTGTCAACCCCCCCTCCCCCCCTCCCTCCACACACACAGACACACACTAGAAGATTGTCTTTCATGGTGAGAGACGGGAGATCGTTTTGGAGTCTCCAGTTGCTATGGATACGGTACATCTTCTGTGGTTGCGTTTATGGCTAGGGGAGAGTGGGGTAATTTGTGCCATGGGGCAAGTAGTTCCACCCCTGTTATCTAGAAAACCATAGAAGAAGTTGGTCGTGTGACCACATATTTTTGAAGGGACATCCATTTCACTCATCCTATCAAGAAGGGAGACACATGGCTTGAGAAGAAAGCACATTTATGTTCAAAAAACAAGTTTTTGCCCATCAAAGTAAAATTTCTATGATCAAGGTTTTTTGATTGCCGTGTTTGAATAATTATAGATAATTTTGAAAACAGTTCACACATGTTTTAGTACTTTATTAAGCTACACCATGAGTCTATACAGTTAGCATGATGCCAGCTCAAAACAGCTGGGGAATCCTTTTTTTTTTCAAAATGCTGGGCTTGGGGTAATTTGTGCCAAAGGGCCTGGGTTAAGTTGTGCCAGTGGCAGTGCTGTCTGTGTATAGGAGAAACATGGCAGTGGGCACAGATTTGCTTGAAACTTAACATGTGTGATGAGGGACCGCCCCTGAACACACCTGCCCAGTCTGGTTGTGCTCGTAGCCTGGTGGATGAACAAAACATTGCGTTTCTTTGCGCCACAGCCCCCAGCGTGCCTCAGGCCTCCGCGACTGCATGGGGACAAGCGAAGGCCCGACCATCGCCGCTTCTGGCTCTAATTTTGTATTGAATGTCTTGCTTTTATATAGCATTAACATTTGTGAGATTGAAATGATCAGTTTTACTTCAATTATCAATGGCACAATTTACCCCAGTGTGTTCTCTCTAATGGCACAACTTCCCCGCACTGGGGGGCAAGTTGTGCGCTTGGCAGAGGGTCATAAAGGTGTATTGTCTTGAATTGAGTTTACTTTCACTTTCATCAACCCTTTAAATACCTGAATTAACTCAAACAATACTAAATATCATAAGCAAACAAAAGGTGTATTCCTCAAAACTAAACAACAACAAAAAAACAAAAAAATAAGTGATTAAATATTACAAAAATAACAAATAGCTCTAACACAGACTATAGTGTCAAACTATTCCATTGTTCTTCGTAGTTCACCGGAACACACCCGAGTGACGTAACACAGACATGAATAGGCCTTTTGATTTTTCTTTTACATGTCTGTCTTCACACACGTTAATCTGGTTGACTGTGTAACGGAGGTCCGTGGGTATAGGCACAGTCACAAGGTACCAGTGAGGAGAAGTGACGACGTGTGGCGGTTAGCGGTACTGAAGTTAAACTCACTCACCCATAAAAGACGTGCTAACCCACTTGCCAAGCGGTCATTGACCTCTTGGTGAAAGTAACATTATGCAAACAGTTAAAGTAATAGCTATAGTATACGGACAAAATTTCACAGAGTTGTGAGTAGGTTTTTAGTGCAGATGACTGGATCACCCACCTGACAGTGAGGCTCCCGCCATAAGCTTTAAATAGCTTCTTGGGAGACCTGGCGCTCCACACATCTGCTTCTGTTCTATTCTGCGCTGTCTACTAATGTCATGTGTGTTGTGCGAAATAAATACTGAAATACTGAAATACAGCGGCCAGAGTCAGAGTTAGGGGAAAGACGCAAAGTGGCCACTTGTGAGTTAAAGGGATATTCCGACAGAAGTTTAGCCCATGGTCTAACTCACCGTCAGACCCAGTAGAAACCCCCCTCCAGGGATCAAGTTTGCCAACCTCAAACTTTTCTAGTTGTAGCAACTTCAGCACAGTCAGCGAGATAGAAAAACACTGCTGTCTACGGAGCCAAGAGCCAACCACCATCAAAAAAGCTACTCACAGCCACAAATAATGCTCAGAACAGCACTAACTTCATCAACAGTACAAATAGGGTTCCATCCCATAATACCAGGCATCAAACACCTGCTAGCTTTTACTGGTTTCTTCTGAAAAGAGACGAAAACACAACTCAACCACTCTCCTCCAGCCGCTTCCTACTCATGCAGAAGCCCCAACAAGTCAATTACCGAGTGCAGTAGAAAAGTCAGGAGCCCACTGACGTTTAGTTCCAGTTTGATCAACTCAACTCGTTCATTTCTCTGTCAACACTCACTAGTTGTTGTTAGAAACAGATAGAAACACTGATGCACTCGGTAATCGACTAATGTCAGGGCTTCCCCACAACTAGCAAGCGGCTGGAGGAGAGTGGGTGAGTTGTGTTTTTGTCTCTTTTCAATAGAAACCAGGCAAAGCTAGCAGGTGTTTGATGCCTCGTAATATGGGATGGGACACTGTTTACTGTTTAAAGGGACAACGAGGAGTTTCTCCATTGGCAGAACGAAAAATTCTGCGACAATAAAAAAGTCTCATATTAATGTGGATGAATCTCCGTTACCACTTGTTAATGGTCCATTTTAGATAAATCTATGGTTTTGTCTCTATCGTTATTTTGTTATTATTAGTGGTGGTGGAAATGCTGGTTGAGCCGACCAGCGTTTCTTTACTTTCGGTTTCGTGGCGAGTCATGAGAATAACGCCGCCGAATCTCCGTTTATGGTGGGAACTACGACGGTATGTGATCGTCTTCCAACCTCTGACTTTAATTCTTGATGAATGAAAACATGAGTCTGTCTTGCGCCGGTCAAAGAATTTCACGGTGCGGAGGCTCATAAATGTAGTGTGAAAACACTTCGCTTTAACAAAACTCCTCGTTGTCCCTTTTAATGTGTGTGTTGTCTTTTACTGGTTTTCCTCTCAGACTGACTGAAGTCCTGAAGATGAGTGTTCGTGTAGATAAGGATGAGGACAGTGCAGGATCCATCTGTCTGTCCATGAAGAGTGACTGGTCCAAAGAGTCTCCTCCATACTTCAGTCCTGAACCTGAACCTGGACCCTCAGAGTCACAGTAAGAGATCTCTGCTCCTCTTGTTACTGAAGCCCCGCCCTCTTGAGGTGGAGAACCAATCAGAGCACAGATGTGGAGCTGTGACTGTGACATGTTATTGATACAGAAATGTCTTCACAGAGAGAAGAGGAGTGGTGTCTCTGTGGACCAGCAGCTGTCCTGCTGTGGTCTCTGTCAGGACGTCCTGAAGGATCCAGTCTCCTCCAGCTGTGGACACTGGTTCTGCAGACAGTGCTTCACCTCAGACTGGGACCAGTCTGGTTCTTCAGGACCCCCCTCCTGTCCCCAGTGTGGACAAAGACCCAGAACCAGAGGTGAGCTGCAGACAGCCAATCAGAGCAGCTGTGTACAAAGTGAGACTGAACATCTGTCTGCTGATGTGGTCATTTCTGAAACCAGGACCTGTTGTTTTCTCCAGAGTTCCATCACACAGCACTGACATTTAAGATGATGATTCAAACCTTCTCTTTGTTGTCTGGAGTTTTTCTGTGGCTGATGAAAGTAATTCAATCAGATTGTCAGACTCTCTGTCTTCAGTCTGACTCTGTCTCTTCTCTCTCAGCAGATCGTGGTCTGCAGGAGGTTTTAGATCAACATAAGATCAGTCTGAGGAGCAGATGTGAACGAGTGACTGAAGGAATTGAGGGAATAGGAAGTGGAACAGGAAGTGGAACCCTCCTCAACAGGATCTACACTGAGCTCTACATCACAGAGGGACAGAGTGAAGAGGTTAATACCCAACATGAGGTGAGACAGCTGGAGACAACGTCCAAGAAGAAGACCCTCCATGACACTCCAATCAAGTGCAACGACATCTTTAAAGACTTACCTGTCCAACAGAGAGAGGACGTCTCTATGGTCTCACCTGTCCAACAGAGAGAGGACGTCTCTATGGTCTCACCTGTCCAACAGAGAGAGGACGTCTCTACGGTCTCACCTGTCCAACAGAGAGAGGACGTCTCTACGGTCTCACCTGTCCAACAGAGAGAGTACGTCTCTACGGTCTCACCTGTCCAACAGAGAGAGGACGTCTCTACGGTCTCACCTCTCCAACAGAGACCCATCAGAGTGGTTCTGACCAACGGCGTCGCTGGCGTTGGAAAAACCTTCTCGGTGCAGAAGTTCACTCTGGACTGGGCCGAGGGCTTGGAGAACCAAGATGTCAGTCTGCTGGTTCTGCTTTCGTTCAGGGAGCTGAACCTGATCAGAGATCAGCCGTTGAGTCTTCTCAGGCTGCTCCATGTTTTCCATCCAACATTACAGAAGGTCACAGCAGAGCAGCTGGCTGTCTGTAAACTTCTCTTCATCTTTGACGGCCTGGATGAAAGCCGACTGTCACTGGACTTCAACAACAGGGAGGTTGTGTCTGATGTCACACAGACGTCATCAGTCAACGTGCTGCTGACAAACCTCATCCAGGGGAATCTGCTTCCCTTGGCTCTGGTCTGGATCACCTCCAGACCTGCAGCAGCCAATCAGATCCCTCCTACATGTGTTGACAGGGTAACAGAGGTCCGAGGCTTCACTGACGCCCAGATGGAGGAGTACTTCAGGAGGAGGTCCAGTGATGAAGATCTGTCCAGAAGAATCATCTCACACATCAAGACGTCCAGGAGCCTCCACATCATGTGTCAAGTCCCGGTCTTCTGCTGGATCAGTGCTACAGTTCTGGAGCACATGTTGACCACAGACCAGAGAGGAGAGCTGCCCAAGACCACGACTGACCTGTTCTCACACTTCCTGCTGGTCCAGACAAAGAGGAAGAAGAACAAGTACGGTGAAGGACATGAGACGAGTCCACAGGAGCTGACGGAGGCCGACAGGGAAGTTCTTCTGAAGCTGGGGAGGCTGGCGTTTGGACATCTAGAGAAAGGAACCATCATGTTCTACCAAGAAGACCTGGAGCAGTGTGGTCTGGATGTCACAGAGGCCTTGGTGAACTCAGGACTCTGTACTGAGATCTTCAAAAGAGAGAGTGTGATCTTCCAGAAAACAGTCTACTGCTTTGTTCATCTGAGTGTTCAGGAGTTTCTGGCTGCAGTCTACATGTTCCACTGTTTCACCAACAGGAACACACAGGTCCTGGAGAAGTTCCTGGGAAAACAAGGTGTTGATTTAACCCTGGATGACTTCCTGCAGAGAGCCATGGAGAAATCCCTCTGCAGTAGAAACGGTCACCTGGACCTGTTTGTTCGCTTCCTTCATGGCCTCTCTCTGGAGTCCAACCAGAGGCTGTTAGGAGGTCTGCTGGGTCAGACAGACAACAGTCCAGAAACCATCCAGAGAACCATCAACAACCTGAAGAGGATGAACAGTTGTGAAACGTCTCCTGACAGAAGCATCAACATCTTCCACTGTCTGACGGAGATGAAGGACCAGTCAGTTCATCAGGAGATCCAACAGTTCCTCAAGTCAGAGAACAGATCAGAAGAGAAACTCTCTGAGATCCAGTGTTCAGCTCTGGCCTACATGCTGCAGATGTCAGAGCAGGTTCTGGACGAGTTGGACCTGAAGAAGTACAACACATCAGAGGAGGGACGACGGAGACTGATCCCAGCTGTGAGGAACTGCAGGAAGGCTCTGTGAGTGTTTCCAGGTGTTACTACTATACTATTTGACCAATGTGACTCTTTTGCAAAAACCTATCCACACTAGTAACTCATTCAAACATAATTTGTTTTAAATCCTCAATTCATCCATTTTCGACCGCTTATCCGAGGTAAGGTCGCGGAGGTAGTGAGCCCCAGACTCAGACACATGTGGACTGGATCAGCATACTCCTAGGCCACCTCCAAGATACCTGCAAGAGTGAACAGCTGATCTGTTGTTCCATGACTAGGATGAAATCCACATTGTTCCTCCTTGATCAAAGGTTCAACAGTCAGCTGAACCCTCCTCCCCAGCACCTAAGAGTAAAATTTTCCCCAGGAGGCTAAGCAGTGTGATGCCTCTTTTTTTGGCACCTCTCTGGTCACCATTTTTAAATAGGTGAAACTCACGGGCTCATCAGAGGCTTTGCACATAGACCATTCTGATTCGATGCTCCCTGCCTCCCCTGGGACGAGAGAGAAGCTCAGTCAATGGTAGGAGTTGAAGTTATCTTAGGTAGAGGCCTCCTCCAGACTTTCCCAGTTCATCTGCAGTTCTTGTTTGGGTTTACCAGCCAACTCACCACCACATGGTGTTTTAGTTGACAGCTCAGCTCCTCTTTGCACGAAATGTCCAGCTACCGCAGCTCAGATGATATGATTACAATATCGACGTGACCTTTGGCCATGGAGACATGGAGAGTGATTAGTTAAGGTATATGCAGAAAGTTCACTTCAAGGGATGCCCTGATTACAGTACATTACTCAACTGTGAAGCATGCCAGTATTTGTCCTGTGTGAGATGGCATATGTATCAGACAGAGACACTGAGCTCTCTCAGTGCCTGTGGGTGTGGTTATGAGGTCAAACCAGCCACTTAACAATGGGCCAAATATTACACATAGATTAAATGTGGCCATGTGATGTGTTGACTGATTCTATGTTTCTTCCAATCACAGACTACGTTGCTGTGGACTCTCAGAGACTCACAGTGAAATTGTGGCCTCAGCTCTTAAGTCCAACCCCTCCCACCTGACAGAACTGGACCTGAGCTACAACTGGAACCTGCATGATTCAGAAGTGAAGGTTCTGTGTGCTGGACTGGAGAGTCCAAACTGTAGACTGGAGACTCTGAGGTCAGTTTGTCTGTTTTTTGTCTGTATTAAGGTCAAATGTTTAAAGTTTTACTTGTTCATTGGTTGATGATTTAAACAAAGAGCTGGAGAAGAGAAAGGACTCAGTGCTATTATTACTAAAAAAGAAGGTGAGACCAGTCATAGTGTTTGTGATGGAGAGAAGTTCTATCATCTTAAAGACAAACTAAGTACGATTTCTCCCGTGGCTATGCTACATTTTTACCTTAATTAAAAAGCTCCGGAGTAATTGTGATCGTTAACTACATGACTTGTGACTTGTGACTTGTTACGAGTGACAACGGAGGCTCTCTGTCTTCCACCTGGCGTCTCACGGCTTAAAACCAACCTTGCAACATCAGTGTGGTTACTTGGCCACCGTCCCGGTGTCCCAGCTCTCGTCTCTGTGCACAGCAACACAAATGCGCTCCGTAACCTGTGATGTTTTGTTTATGACGGTTAAAACTACACAAACACACACGTTGTACCATCATATATGTTATGTAACGTTATCCACCGCTTCGTTGTAAACAAATGCACATGGGCGAGAGGAGCAGAACCAAAACAGTGGAAAAGCAACCAGACTTGCATAGTTCCCCTTTAAGACCTATATTTTTATCTTCAAATCAGAAACTTGATGAGAAATAATCCACTGTAGATCTGACATGTGTCTGAAACGCTCTGATAGAGCTCAGGGCTCTTTGACGCCCAATAACATAAGAACACAACAACAGAAGGAAAAAGTCTCTCTACTCATTTAGACACTAATCATTGATCAGGACACAGCTGTTTGATTATCAGTGATTTGATCTATATCTTTAATTCTTAATTTAGATTGGAGCGCTGCAGTTTGTCAGAGATCAGCTGTTCTTCTCTGGTCTCAGCTCTGAAGTCCAACCCCTCCCACCTGAGACACCTGGACCTGAGCAACAACAGCCTGCAGGATTCAGGAGTGAAGGATCTGAGTGGTTTTCTGGAGAGTCCAGACTGTAGACTGGAGACTCTGAGGTCAGACTCTGTTTTATGTCTGTGCTGCAATGTATCGTATGTAAATCTCTGATAAGTGCAGCTGCACAACATTAGTTTGTATAGATGGAGCCACAGGTGGAGCTGACAGGTGAAGAGGCGGAGTCACTACATCTGTGTTGAAGCAGCAGCAGCTTCTCATGAATATTAATGAGCTGTTTTCTCTCTATGTGACTGTTTAACCTGCTTCCTGTTGGACTTTCATTTTCTAAACTTTTTCTTTCTGAATCTTCTTCATCTCTGAACAGATGATGAGACACTGAACGCTGTCAACAAGGAGCTTTGTCCTCAACTCACTGCTTTTATTCTTTATTCAGATTGGTGAACTGCAGTTTTTCAGAGATCAGCTGTTCTTCTCTGGCCTCAGCTCTGAAGTCCAACCCCTCCCACCTGATACACCTGGACCTGAGTGACAACAAGTTGAAGGATTCACACCTGAAGGATCTGAGTGGTTTTCTGGAGAGTCCAGACTGTAGACTGGAGACTCTGAGGTCAGACTCTGTTTTATTTCTGTGCTCCCATGTTTGTTGTCTTTGAAAACTTGAGCATTGTCAGTAAATCTCTGATTAATGTGGCTGCTCAACATAGATGGAGCCACAGGTGGAGCTGACAGGTGAAGAGGCGGAGTCACTGCGTCTGTGTTGAAGCAGCAGCAGCTTCTCATGAATATTAATGAGCTGTTTTCTCTCTTCTTTTGTTCTTTTTTCAGATTAGAGGACTGTAGTTTGTCAGAGATCAGCTGTTCTTCTCTGGTCTCAGCTCTGAAGTCCAACCCCTCCCACCTGAGAAACCTGGACCTGAGCATCAACAACCTGCAGGATTCAGACCTGAAGGATCTTAGTGGTTTTCTGGAGAGTCCAGACTGTAGACTGGAGACTCTGAGGTCAGTTCACTGACTGTTACTGTTGTAGATCTGAGATCTTTGATCCACAACTGAACCTGATTGATCTTCACTCAGAACTTGAATCATTGACTTTGAGGTCATGATAGTTAGTGTTATACTATATAGTATAGTGTTGATAATAGTTGTGTGTAGGGGACATTTCCCCTCTTAATGGATTAATAAAGTACTTTCAATCCAATTCCAGTTGTTCTCTCACATAGACCAGGACCAAGAAAGACCTTAGTCCTGGATCAGGACTGGACCTTTAAACTTAGATCCAATGTTGGAGTCAGTGCGTAGTCCAACATGTCCTGATCCATGATGAGCCTGAGCCATGATCAGTTTGGTATGAAGAAGTGGATGAATGTTGTACTTCTTTTATTCTTTATTCAGATTGTGGAGCTGCAGTTTGTCAGAGATCAGCTGTTCTTCTCTGGTCTCAGCTCTTAAATCCAATCCCTCCCACCTGAGAGAACTGGACCTGAGGTACAACAACCTGCAGGATTCAGATGTGAAGGATCTGTTTGATCTCCAGGAGAGTCCAGACTGTCGACTGGAGACTCTGAGGTCAGTTAAATCTGTAGCTGTTTTCCTCCAGATCAATGAACTTATGAAGAAAAACGTATAAAGAAAAGTGTTTCTGGGCAATTCCGGTTATTTATCACCTGTGTGTGTGTGTGTGTGTGTGTGTGTGTGTGTGTGTGTGTGTGTGTGTGTGTGTGTGTGTGTGTGTGTGTGTGTGTGTGTGTGTGTAGGTGTTACTAGAGCTTCATCCCTTTTGACTGACAGAGGAACCAGAGGAAGTGGAGGTGACTCCCAGTGCTGCAGTCTGAACTGATCACAATTCCCGTGGATTAGATGGATTTAGGGATATAAACAATTAATCGACTATCGATTAATTGTCGATAAGAATTTAATTGATTAAATTAAATTAATTGCAATTAATCGTTCCTTTTCAATGGGAGTTTTACTGTGAAATGTAAACAAGCAAAGCCGACATAATGTAGCGGATCTCTGTGTAAACGTGTGCAGCGCACTGCAGCACACAAGGGAGAGAGGGAGAGGAGGTGAAAAGAGACAACACTGTTACCTAGTTGTAGCTATAGCATACGGGACTCAGGCTGTACCATCACTAACACACAGACGACACTGAGCTGCCTGAGGAGTTTTAATGTAGCCTGAACGCAGCTCAAACCAACCTGGTGCCTCAGCACGGCGACCAAGCTTTGATACACCGGATCCACGCTGGTTTACAGTATCCTACCGTATATCAGCCGGTCGCTACCGGAGCTTAATTAAAAAAAAAAAAAAAAACGCTTGTCGCGGTGGTGCGGAGAACAGCGGAGTTTCCTCTGCTGCAGCTGAACAGCTGACATGTGGTCAAGACGAAGCTACAGACCTGTCACAGTCACAGGTGTCTCTCATCTCATCTCATTATGATAGGACTTCAACCTCAGAGCTCTCTGTCCTCAGACCTGTCCCTGAACATCACACAGGGACAACATGGAGCTGCCTGAGTTTTATTTATGTATTAATGTATCAGGCTGAGTTCAACAAATCAAATTTAAGTAAATTTAAGTTAAGTAAATTTAAGATTTAAGTAGCCTAATTAAATACAGTAATCATAGTGTAGTGGCAGGAAAGACCATTTAATCTGTATTGTGTTGGTCAAGAACAAGTTCAACTTAAAGTCAGAGGAAAAACGTTTAGGGTGTTTTTCCTAAATATAAAAATGGGTCACATTGGACCCTCAACATTATTTAAAGGTTAAATAACGTGTTACTTAAACATTTTTCATTGTGCTGTGCTCTTAAAAAAAACTAACAAATACTAGTGTAAAGTCCTATAAGGAATGTTGAGCTTAAATTTAGGTAGGAAAATCGCCGCTTATCAATTAATCGATCATCGATCGATAAGGTCTATCAACTATCGATTAATGAATTACTCGATAATTTGCATCCCTAGATGGATTATCTTCTAAATTCTATAAACTATTTTCCCAGCAGATGGCACCCTTTCTTTTACAAGTATTTAATGAAAGCTTACTTTCCAGTACCTTACCTGCAAGTATGACCCAAGGTTTGATTATGTTAATCCCTAAACCACGTAAAAACCTCTACATCGACAGCTGGGGTTAGGGTTAACCACAGATACCACAGAAGAAGAATGTTATGAGCATGCGCAGTCAGATGGTCCAGAAGAAGCAGTCAAATGGCAGATTTTAAACCGTGCATTACTGTCATGCATGCACACTTCTGTGTGTGTGTGTGTGTGTGTGTGTGTGTGTGTGTGTGTGTGTGTGTGTGTGTGTGTGTGTGTGTGTGTGTGTGTGTGTGTGTGTGTGTGTGTGTGTGTGTGTGTGTGTGTGTGTGTGTGAACAACAATAACGGAGAAAGAGCGCTATGTACACATGAATGAACGGAATGATATTGTGTGGTCAAGCCAAGCCGAAAAATCTATTCGTGGCGGACGTAAATCATTTGTGGCGGGCACTAACTGACTAACTAACTATTAGAATATACAATCACTCATGCCAGCCTTGAATTAAATAAAGCATTTTTACAAATAGAATAAAGGCTTCACAAATCAGAAATTGTGTTTGTATTTTACCCTCTCTGGAAAAGTGTTTAAATCTCACTTTGAATGTTTCACATAATAATTATAACATTAAGAGGTGCAATAAACAGAGGACTGGACATTCAGATGTTGAAGTTAAAGCAGAAGTGTCCAGCCTATGGTAAGATATGCAAAGTTTGCGGCATTTCAAATCACTTCGCCAAAGTATGTCAAGCCAGTAATAAGTCCGACAAGATAAATGGAGGCAGTCTACAAAAAAGGGCAGTGCAGACTGTTTTTCCTCAGACGGCTGCAGTCTTTTAACATTTGTCAGCCTCTGCTCTGTTCCTTTTATAAGTCTTTAGTGGCAAGTGCTCTTTTCTTTTGTGTGGTGTGTTGGGGGGCCGGAGCCCGTACTTCTGACCGGAATCGGCTGAACAAGCTCATCAAAAAGGCCAGCTCCACCATTGGCACCCCCCAGGACAATGTGGAGCAGGTAGCAAACATGAGGATGTTGAGGAAATTAAACTCCATCCTGAACAACGACAGGCCACTCCATGCCCTTGAGGCCTTCAGGCTGAGCTCACACAGCAACAGGCTAATCCCTCCCAAATGTAGAACTGAGAGGAACCTCAAGTCTTTTTTACCAGCTGCCATTAGGCTTTTTAACTCACAGTAATCATGTGCATATGCCATTTTGCTTCTCTTAATATCTGTAATCATGTGACAGCGTCTCTCCCTCCTTTTTAAAAATCTTATTTTAGACCTTGCTACTTTTATTTCTTTTTAAATCGCATTTTAGACTTTGCTGCTCTTATTCACTGACATAAGTTGTAACAGGTTGTGCAATATTGTTGTTATTGTGTTATTGTGTATTTTTGTGCATGATGCGTGTTTGTGGTCTTGTGTTGTCTTCTGCTGCTGGTAACATTGTAATTTCCTGCAAAGGATTAATAAAGTATCTTTAACTTTAACTTAAAGAGTGTGCATGTGCTTGAAGATGCTGAGCAAGGAGAAGGGGACTCAGATACTGAGGATAGACTATTTCTAGCCACTGAATGCATTAATACTGTCGAAGCCCCAAAACGGAAGTGTAAATGGTTTGCACACCTACAGTTGAATAATAAGAAGCAGGCATGTCAGCTGGATTCTGGTGCCACTTGCAATGGCATGAGCCGCAAGACAAAAGAGAGACTGTTACCAGACTGTGTCACACTGACTGTATTATTAAAGGAGAAAAGCACAACCTCATATTCGAGATTGTTGAATCCAAGCAAGAGACTCTTCTGTCGGGTCGGGGGACACATGTGAACGCCTGGGCCTTATGAACATCACAATCCCAGATGAACTGAAAACAGCAGATTCAAGCCAGCACACACCACTCACAAAGGAACAACTGTTACAGAAATACCAGGGTGTCTTTTATGACCCAACTGAGTCAGTGCCAGGTGAGATACACTTTGACCTGGACCCTAGTGTAACTCCTGTACTCCTGTAATATTGTTGTTATTGTGTTATTGTGTATTTTTGTGCATGATGCGTGTTTGTGGTCTTGTGTTGTCTTCTGCTGCTGGTAACATTGTAATTTCCTGCAAAGGATTAATAAAGTATCTTTAACTGTAATTTAATGAGTGTGCATGTGCTTGAAGATGCTGAGCAAGGAGAAGGGGACTCAGATACTGAGGATAGACTATTTCTAGCCACTGAATGCATTAATACTGTCGAAGCCCCAAAACGGAAGCGTAAATGGTTTGCACACCTACAGTTGAATAATAAGAAGCAGGCATGTCAGCTGGATTCTGGTGCAACTTGCAATGATTTGCATCACGAAATGTCCCAGTAGCCTTGAGAGCGAGAGTTAAGAAAGAACTGGACAGACATATTAGAGATGGCAACATTTCACCAGTGACTGAGCCAACAGCATGGATTCGTAATATGGTGACCATTGTAAAACCAGAAAAAAATAAGACTCTGCATTGACCCAAAGCCTCTGAATCAAGCACTGCTGAACTCATTGGCCTGGGGGAATTCAAATCAGTTTTAAAGGATCGAGAACAAAGATCCACTGACTCTTGTGCTTGCCCTCTGTAATTTCTAAGTGTTTATACCGTTTGTGTAAGTGTTGTTGTATTTGTGTTAAAATAATAATTCATAATTTTATGTTGTTAAATAATTTTGATTAAAATGTTCAATGAGTAAATTAGGGCTGACCCAAAAAATTCAAAGCTTCAAAGCTTCGTTCATTGCCATGGTAATGGATCATGAAAGTCCATGATATATTTTTTTTGTTTTGTTCCTTTTTTCCTTTTTTGACACCTGTTCTCATCAGCAATTGTTACATTAAAGTTGCACTTTCTTTTCTTTCAGGAAACATGTTTATACATATCTGGGGTTATCCCGTCATTTTGTTCAGCACAGTGGTACACCGGAGACATGTGTTTATCTATTGTGTTAAAATTGTAACTTTCTTTCTTTCCATATTTTTCACTGATGAAAAACACAGCTCTTTTTCTAAACAATACTGAATAAAACCATGTGCCCTACAGTAAAGTATTTTTTCTCATTTATAGGCCCAATTTAACCAAAACCAAGTCGTTCATCCCCCGAGACCCTTTGGTCTGGAAAGAGGGAAATGGTGTGAAGAGATTATGGGACAGGGGGTTTTAAAATACTGGATATATTATCTAACATAGAAGCACTTCATTTTGGTTGGGGGAAATGTATGGACCAATCATCAGAGGACCTGAAGCTATTACCTAAACAGTTTCTAAATTGTTTGGGAAAAGACCACAATGCCGATGTGGAGTCAGATGGCAGGTTAAAGATTTTAATAGCAAGGACAAACACCCAAATAATTCTGCACAGCCTGGACGTTGCTCAGAGAGGGGCAACATAACTTTGTGTTGAGTCCCCAGATGTATTTGTTTTTGCAATCCAATGGTACCATCAGTTAGCTGTGCATGGGCTCCTACTTCATCACTGGTATGGGTTAACTAGAAGTAGTGGTTCGTGCTCAAGGTAAGGGGCTGGCTTCAGCCTTGCAGGGTTCCATGCTGTCTCTGGAGCTGTCCAGACAGATGTGTTGGCAAGGGAAAGATGACCTGTTGGCAATCACTGGACAGGGGAGGTGGTATGAGCATTTGCTGACAACAAAAAAGTTGAGTCCTGACGGTTACATAGAGAGAAGTATTGAAACATTTGTCAGCTGTGTCTATGATCTCAGGTGGTGGTTTATTCTCCAAGAAACAGTTGTTGAGAAACTGCCTCCAACACGAGGAGCCTTACATGAAGCCATTGCCTGTGCAATGGTATGGAATCAGGATTACATACCTAACCCACAGTTACCACTGCCAACAGAGTATGGATGGGAGGCTGAGGGAGGTCGACCAGTGCCAATCACAACACAACATCCCCAGTCTCAGCCACCATTAAACATCTCATCAAATATGACTGCAAGAAGATCTATTGCACGTCAAAATATAAAATTTGAGAAGTTTATTTGAAAAAAGTCAGAAAAAATGATGACAAATCATCTCAAAGGTCAGTCACACTAGAAGACAGTCCAACCACTCTCCCTACTATTACTGCTTTATGTTTACACCTTGCATGTATATTGTAGAGCTTGCTCTCAGTTGAGGTAAAAGAAAGAAAGAAAGAAAGAAAGAAAGAAAGAAAGAAAGAAAGAAAGAAAGAAAGAAAGAAAGAAAGAAAGAAAGAAAGAAAGCCAAGGTAATGAGACTCTGCTGTGGTGCTTGATAAAATAGAGGAGTTGGGAACTACCAACAGCGCAGCAGAATATTATTTTCTTCGTCACTAATATGAGATCAGCTTTTCCATCGGGGTAAATGCTGCTGTGCCGCGGGCGCAAACAGTTCATGATGAATTGCCACGTAATGAGAGCAAAGGGCAAGACAGGAATGTTTTTCTCGGGGAAGTGACAGAGTGGCGAGAGAAATTAGGTTAAACCATAAGATACAGTTTCATTACCAGTAACACCACCATGTTTGTAGTGACTAGTCCTTTCCTTTTGTTCACTTCTGGATGCTGATTGTTTTGTTTTGATGCGTAGAACCAACGAAAACTTCCTTTGTGTTTGAAATAATAATCAATTGATTAATTTCTTAATGAAGCTACATGGTTATCACTTGTTCACATAAAAATAAACAGACAAAACACTCAAGCACAGTCGAAAACTGTTTGCTCCTCCATTCATCGGCAGCACCTGGGCAACACCACTGAGTTACCTAGAGTAACCTGCCTGACCCCCGCAACCATCCGGTTCAGGTCAGTAACACAAAAAGAAATACTTCTGCCTAGCGGTTTGGTGGTATAGGTGTTTATAAATAAAACATGGCTCCTACCATGGTTGTTTCTGTCAGAATGTGGATTTTTATATTCTGGAAAGAATGAAGGTATATAAAGAGGTGGGAGACGTTGCTGCTGGAAGACAGGTTACAAACAATATGTACTTATATTTCAGTATATACAGATGGCTCTAAGGATCCTGACACAGGAAAAAATGATTTTGCATTTTACATCCCTCAATTACATGTTTCTACTTCAGGTAATAATTTATTAGTGCAGTTGAGTTGCTGGCTCAATAGATATGATAGAGGGATCACAATAAAGTTTAACAACCCATGGAATTTGCTCACAGGGGTAAAGGGCAAGGACATATTATAGACATAGAGTGAACCGATCTCTCCTGCCTCAGGTGTGTCAGCGTGTACAGGTGAGTTCCTTTTTCTTTAGACTTCATTGTATTTTGTAAAATGTATGCAAAAATTTGAGAGTTAGTATTTGTTGTAGCCCAGTTTGATTTAAAAATCATCAGCATTTATTATTGTTGTCCTCCGTCACACAGACCTGCTCTCACCTGGACATGTTAACATAAGACACTGGGATAAACTACAGTTTGGTTGGAGTGGACTTTTCCTGATGTTTCATTTGTGACTGGAAGTCAGTGTGATCTTTTACCCAGCGAAGCTCATGTGTCCCACGCCATGTGAAGTAGCTACTCCTTTACCTGAAAAAAAAAAAAAAAGTGCGTTTGATGCAAAGCCCGGAAGTGACTGACAATTCGAAGTTGTATAGAAGTTGCCGGTAAGTTGCCTATATTTTGCTTTAGTTAATAGTTTTTTATAAATATAATTACAGGGTAAAAACAAAGCTCCGCGTGTTAACCTCGTATTTCCTGTTCTTTTAACGCATTTAGAAAATGTTTTCAACTTTTTCACACAAGCTCGACTGAGACAAATAGATTTTAACTGCGGCATTTCCAATTGCGTTCATTTTTATTTTGTTGAAAAACGGGTCATAGCAATCGTAAGTATTAGTAACACTGTTGTGTCAGTTCATGAAACTACTGCGGTCGAGCAGGCCCAAGTTTGCGCGCACCGCCATGGAGGGCTGGGGTTGAAATTCAGTCAGGAAGTTTGGTTTGGAGAGGCCTTTTATCCGGGCGCAAGAAGGACGCAAAGTGCAACCGTAATTTAACACAAATACTTAATTTGTAGTATAATCTAATCATATTAAACACAACACACAGAGATTAGTCAGTCAGAGAGTATATAGTGTTGTTGAAGTATCCTCACACTTGCCATGCAACTCAAACACTATGTTCCTCTTCACTCCTATGACTGGCAGTATCCTGTCCCTCTGGCCTGTTGTTGTAAACCTAGATAAGGGATTAAGCCAGGATATGTTGGTTATCCTGGCTGAATTTAGCCTCAAGTCGGTTGTCCGAAAGCTGGATACCTTTATCCTGGTCAAGTTACTATGGTGATTTATTCTCTGCAGCTAGCCTGCTCCAGACCAGGCTAACAGCCAGGCTTAGTTGATTCTGTTGTCTTTATCTGTCAAGTCAGCAGCCACTCTGATCAGAAATCAATGTGTTTCATACAGTTATTTCATGAATGAACTGTGACAGGATCATGTGTTAAAAAGGATCCTGGACTGTCATGATGTTTCTAATGAGCGTAGTTTAACAGCAATGTCACGCTGTTTCCAAAACCACACCGACTTCAGCAGAGACATGAGTTTAAGCACATTTTTAGTTTAGCCTACAGATGGAACAGTGGTTCCTGTCATTACTTTATATTCAAAATATCATCATGTTGCTGGCCCTACACTCACAAATAAAAACTATTTTAAATTGTGTATTTTTTTTAGAGGTTCAGAGGCTGTAGTCAAGCTGCTCAGTTTTAATATAGCCTAAGCCTATAATTTTATGTGATTGGCTATTTAAAAAAATCATTTAAATGAGGCTGGATGATCAATAACAAATTAAACTGTGGTTTGACAAATTCAAACACATTTATTGATGATTTAATTTAAAGGAACCACGGTAGCCTATAAGATCATGTGTAAGAACAAATTCAGTGTTAAAGGCGCTCAGGCAGGTGATTTTGAAATACGCTAAAAGTAATCCAGAAAGTACTATTAGTATTACTTTACTTGAGTAATTGAAATGCATTACAGATTACAGATTTTGGGACATGTAATCAGTAATCTGTAGGGGAATACATTTTAAAAGAAACCCCCCCAACACTGATTATAATATATTCTTGTGTTTGTTCGTTGGTGGGTTTTTTTTTTTTTTGGGGGGGGGGGGGGGGTACCAAGGGATGGTTTCGCCCAGGGCGTAAAACTAGCCAGGACCACCTCTGCACCAGACTGCATAATGTTCTTATATTTAATTAATTTTCACCTGTTGCACTTTTGGCCACTTGTATTTGTGCTGTATGAACTTTACTTTAGATGATAAGAGATTTGTGCAATGTATCAACTTCCACTGCTCATCATTAAGGCAAAGTGCACAGCTGTTAATTTGTGAAAGGAACTCTCTGAGCTTCACGACAGCAGCGGTGCTTTTTTTTTTTTTTTTTTTTTCTAAGAGGTGTGCCACCTTATGTCAAGATCCGCTGTTGATTGGAGGAAAGTGGCCACACCTGTCCTCTCATCGGTGAATCTGTGATCAATCTCTGTGGTCTACTGACGAGAGAATTACACCTGGCTTGACAAAGCTGCTGCTCCTCAGCCTGGCTCGGCGTTCCAACAACCAATTAAGCCAGGATGGACTTAGGAGACTTTGTCCAACCTGGCTTTTACACTTATCCTGGATATCGTTATTCTACTTTCGAACACAATGATAACAATAACAGCAACAATGATAAACTTTACAGCAATTTGCAAAGAATTCAACACGAATACAATAGAAAAATCAACGTCTCTCTCTCTCTCTTTCTGTCTCTCTCACACACACACACACACACACACACATTTTATTTAAACCCTTATTTTAACTCGTTGGTCATTGAGGTTTCCCTCATTTACAGGGAAGACGAGTTTACAAGCAGCAGCAGAACATAAATACAATTACACTGAATAACAGTTGCAGAATGATTTACAAAGGTCAGACACCATACGTTTAAAATCAGCAACAGTAGGAATAATCTCCAGGCCCAAAGTATGTTGGAGAATATTCCAAGAGTTTGGAGCATCAAAGGAAAAATCTGATTTACCAAACTCTGAATGTACAAAAGGGACCTTAATAAATGAATAAAAAAAGTGACTGCCCCCTGTAACTCAGGATTGCACGGCACGATATTCACAGAATTTTCTGGAGTGATAGTAACCAGGTGCATGCAGATGATACTACTTTCTGTTTCCAGATCTCAGTGACATGGTGTCTACAGAGCAAGAAAACAACAAAGCTGCCATTTAAGATGACGTCTTGTAGAAGTCCTCTGACAGCTGTTACTTTGCTGGTAAAGTTGTTTTTATTGCAGATCAATACAAAACCTGTGTCTTTGCATTGTTGAAACATTTGTCTTTTCTTTTCTTTGACTCTCTGTCACTCATATTCAATCATTCCGGGGTCCTAAATAACACTATGGGCTCCTCGGTGCTCCCATGGTAGAGTCTGTATCATTTAGGCTCCTACACACAGCAGGAAAGGGCCGCTCGGCGTGGGATTTGAACCGGGGTCGACTGACTGAATCCATATGATTATCTTTAGTTACAACTTTGTTATGTAGGTTTTATATTGGACCAAAGCCAAAGGGGTTTTGTCTATAGCAGATCAAACTGTGTTTTTTCTTTGCATGTAAATCAGAGAAGTGTGATCTGACCACAACAAAGGCCTCAAGGTCAGAGTTCACTGACACAGAATACTTTGTTGTTCTTCACAGATACTTATGATGAGAGTCAACAGAGGAAACTTCTGTCATCCAGCAGAGTATCCGATAGGAAGTGAATGTTGTCCCATGTGTCCACCTGGTAAGATCCAGCTGAATGACAGCGCTTTACTGTGACTTGTGCCATTCATGTGAAAGTGAAGGACCTGTAAAAGGTGGAATTGGCTTCATGGCAGCATGAAGAGTCAAACTGTAGTCTGTTTTACAATCATTACCTTCAACATTACAGTTTCATACAGTAGAAATGTGTTACATTAAATTAAATTGTTTTTACATTTTCAACAGGAAGTAGAGTTAAAACAGACTGCACAGAGTTCAGCAGTACATCGTGTCTGCCCTGCAGTAATGGAACATTTATGAATCAACCAACTGGACTTAAACATTGTATTCCCTGCACAGACTGTAATTCAGGTAAATATCTGTTCATATGTTTTTGTTTTTAGAACCTTATGTTTAAAGCTATAGTGCGTAACTTCTACGTGTCTGTAAATATCCGTTTCACCCAAGCCACTACAAGAGGAGATGATACAACGCTGATTAAGCCGTTCGGCTCCTCTAACGCCTCGCGGTATTTTTCAGTATTTGTTATTTTTGTATTTGTTGTCTTGGAGCGACATTCCCGCGCTGGCTCACAGGAAACCACCGAAATGACGTGTTTTACTCGGTTTTACTTGACAACGAGAAGGGAGGAGGGAGGAGAGCGCTCCGCTGTTGCTAGAAGCAACACCTGTTAGCAGCCAGGTGTTAGCCACATCATTTGCCTAACGAGCAGTGAGTTACAAAGTGTGTAGCCCGTGTTGCTGTGTGTAACTTACTGTGGGGAGTCTGTGTGCTCACTGTGCTGTGACGAGCAGTGTGCGGCGAGTCGCGAGTGTTATAGTCCGTGAACCGTGAACCGTGGTCCGTGACCAGCAGCATGTGGTGTGTTGCGAGTGTTATGTGCATTACCAGTATCATGCAGCTACAGGGGTAGCGGTGGGGAGGGGGGAGGGTTACACCGGGCCATAGGTGCCGGCCGTATCGTTGTAATAACGCAGAAATCCTTTAGGGGGCGACAGAAGTTACGCACACACACACACACACACGCACACACACACACACACACACACACACACACACACACACACACACACACACACACACACACACACACACACACACACACACACATCCCATATAGTGACTAATCAGTGATATAGCTTTATAAAAGGTGCATATGTGTCACAGTAGGTGCGTTTACATGCAGTGTTTTCCTCAATCTGATTGTAAACAATCGTATTAAATGAATCTTATTTGACCTGTATACATGAACACTAAATAAAGCGATCCACATTCAATCCGCGTATACATGGACCAGCTGAAGTCGATAATAAGCTGTGTCTCAATTCAGCAGCTGCAGCTTCGGAGGACCCAGCCTACGCGGTCTCCAGAGGCAATGGCTCCGGAGGCTGTGTCAACCGTCGGTAAATGAGACGGTCTTTCCTGATTGCGTCCGTGTGTCAACAACGTCCTAACAACATCCTAACATTAAACATTTGAAAGTGGCGTTTGCAACGGCTCCTCGGTTCCTCCGCTCCTCACCTGTGTGGCCAGCGGAGCCCGGCTCCATGGCGACCACGCCTCCACGCCACCGCAGAGCGGGGATACGGCGGAGATCCGCTAACGTTCCATAGCATGCTACGTTGCTAATAACAACAACAACAATAATACTAATAATTCTTCTGCTTCCACTCTGTCTACCTTCATGAAAAAATTTAATCTGGTCGACATATGGAGGAAAAAAATCCTGACAGTGAATCTTATACATGGAATAATAGGGCTTGCACTTCAATGTCTCGCATAGATTATTGGTTAGTTTCTGGTAGTTTAGATGAGAATAACATTACAGCTAACAACACCATTAACAGATCATAGGGCCGTGTCACTAACTGTTTCCTTTGGCTCTAACACTACTCACGTGTTTAGAGGCTCTTACTGGAAACTTAATAACTCTATTCTTAAAAATGTAGGCTATTTGTAATTAAAAAAGTTCATACACTAATTAATTTCTATTGGAACAAAGCTTCAGCTGATAAATGTTTTTTCAGAAACTGGGAGCTTTTCAAATTTGAGGTATCCAAATATTTGAGAGAATTTGGTACATCGTTATCAAAATCTAGAAAAATCGAAGAAACAAATGTGATTTCTAAAATAACAGCACTTACTCAAATTTCACCTGAAAATTTATCAGAAAATGACTTACAGGCAGAGGTGGGAGAAAGTCCTTATGTTGCAAGTCCAAGTAGAGTCTCAAGTCTTTGCTCTCAAGTCCCAAGTCAAGTCCAAGTCCTAAGATTTTTTTTCAAGTCCCAAACAAATCGATTATAATTAATGATAAGTAAAGATCATGACCACGCCTCAATTGTTAAGTTGTTTATATTTTATTGTTAATGTTCTGCCACTTATTCATCTGTTTATTTTTATTAATATTCTATTGTGATATGCTTTGTCAATAAAGCACTGCCTTCTCATGCCAATAAAGCTATTTAAAATTTACGTACAGTAACACGCCAGAAATCTTGTGTGATCAAACGTGATCTAACGTAGCTACTCTGTTGGTGGTAGCCATGGAGCCGTTAGCCACGCTGGCTTGTTATGCTACGTGTGCTGCAGTCAGCTGCTTCTTTATTGGTTACATTCAATTTCACGTCACATTCCGCAGAGCCGGTGACTCGAGATTGTCGGCTTCCCCCACACACAGGCCGACTTTTGATCCAAACGGTCACGATTGTTGCGACCAACAATCGTACTGGACATGTTCAATATTTACGATTGTCGCCGCCGACCGTTTTACGAGCCGATCGTTGGGATAATTTAAATCTTAACACACCACACACCACAGGAGAATCTCATAAAATACTCTTAAGAGCCAAGATAATCGGGCGATTTTTGTCTTTGGTCCGAAGGGGGAAAATCGGGGCAAAATCAGCCAGATTATCTTTATGTGTGGTAGGCATTAGTGTGTTGGCATTAATTATAGCCTACACAGCCAAGACTGATAACAGGAGTGAGTTCTATATAGAACGTCTCTGGCTGCTGCTGCAGTATAACATTGATGTGACACTTTTTTTTTTTAAATATTTTAATATTTGTGCTAGCTGCTTGTGACTTGACTTGAATTCAAGTCAAGAGGGTTAAGTCCAAGTAGAGTCTCAAGTCTTTGCTCTCAAGTCCAAGTAGAGTCTCAAGTCTTTGGCATCAAGTCCCAAGCGAGTCCAAGTCTTTTTTTGATTTGATCAAGCAAGTCTTAAGTCATCAAAATCGGGACTCGAGTCCAAGTCAAGTCTCAAGTCCAAGTCCACACCTCTGCTTACAGGAATTAATTTCACAACAAGATAAGTTAAATGACATATACAGAATGAAAGCAGAAGGAGCCTTTGTAAGGTCAAGGAGAAAATGGTTGGAGGAAGGGGAACGTAACTCTGCATATTTCTTTCAACTAGAAAGCACGTGGTAAAAGTAACTCTATTCAAAAACTCAGTATTAACGATGTTATTTACTGATGATCCTAAAAAGATAGCTAACTATTGCGCCACATTTTATAGATCCCTTTATAAGTCACAATATAATGTAACTGAAGCTGACAACTGTTTTGCTCACCTCACTGAACCAAAGTCAATCACTGAAGATCAAAGGAGTATCTGTGATAGTCCTTTAACTCCAGATGAGGTCCTGTTTGCAATCAAACACTTAAAGCTTAATAAATCCCCTGGTGTTGACGGCCTGACGTCTGAATTCTATATTACTTTTGCAGAGCAACTGTCCCCCTTCCTCCATGGTGTGTTTGCAGAGAGCATTGAAGTACAAACCCTTCCTCCCACCTTATGTCAAGGACTCCTAACCCTAATTCCAAAGCCTAAAAAAGATCCTTTTAGACCGATCTGCCTTCTTAACAACGACTACAAAATTTTAGCTTGAATTTTTGCTATTAGAATGAAATCTGTTTTAGATCACATTATAGATGAAACACAAAGTGGATTCATGAGACATAGACATATAGCTAATAACATAAGGCTTGTATTAGACCTTATTGATTATTCTGATCTTTGCAATGACAACAGCTTAATTTTGTTTTTAGATTTTAGAAAAGCGTTTGATACCATCGAACATGATTTTATGTTTCAAGCTTTAAAAAAAATTTGGTTTTGGTCCTTTCTTTTGTGCAGCCATCAAGACCATGTATAATAATGCTAACTGTTCAATTAAACTACATGCAGGGACATCTCCCAGATTTAACCTAGAGCGCGGTGTCAGACAAGGCTGCCCGGTCTCTCCGTACTTGTTTCTTATCTGCACTCAACTACTTTCAGATTGTATCAAACTCAGCGACCTGAAAGGTATCACTATAGCTGAAAAAGAAATCATAATTAGTCAGCTGGCTGATGACACCACCTAATTTTTAAAGGATGCTTCTCAGGTTTCAGTAGCTGTTGACATAATTAAATCTTTTTCTAATGCCTCTGGGCTCTGCTTAAACATCACTAAGAACCCTCTAAATTTCTGATTATAAATAAGATTGAAGAAGTTTCTTTTAAAATGATCCATAGATTTTATCCCTGCAAACTATTTTTACGTAGATACAAAAAAGACATTGATGTGGACTGTTCATTCTGCAAACAATGTGAAGAAGATCTTTATCATCTGTTCTGGTCCTGTCCCTTCTCATCTGCTTTCTGGCCAGATGTTTGTACTTTTATTTCTCAGAATATCTTGTCTGGTGTGTCTCAGTCTCTTACATATGTGAATGTGCTGTTTGGGTTCCACTCCTATCCTGCAAATAACAAAGATCATTATTACATCATCAACCTGCTTGTTCTACTTGCAAAATACCACATACACAAATCCAAATTCGCTAATCACAATCCATTGTTTTTAATTTTTGAGAAGGAACTCAAACAATACTTCTGTCATGAACTAAGAGCGCAGAACTGGAGGACACAAATGCTCAACACAGCAGGTTCAGGCAAGAAAGGCAGGTTTATTACCAGGCAGGGTTCGGTACACGGGTAGGCAGTCAGGTAGGCAGAAGTTTCCAAATCGAGAGGCAAAAGGCAGGTCAAAGGGGCAAGCAGGGTCATACACGAAAACAGGCTATGGCTTGGTCTATGATAAGAGCTGGGACGAGGACTGTGAGGTACAACGAACTGGCAACTAGACTGTGAGACACACAAGGTAAAGTACAAGAGGTAATGAGGGAAGATGGGAAACAGGTGGGGAGAGCAATCAGGGAGCAGGTGTGACAGGACGGGGGAAGGGCGTGCAGGAAGTAAATCTAGAACAGAGACAGAGGGTTAGTGATTTCAAAATAAAACAGGAAAGACAAGACATAAACATGAAATGTGCAATAGCAAACAGAAACTTGACAGACATGACAACTTCACAACTATCCAATATTCATCAAACAAAAAAGCTAGTAAAACCACTGAGTTATGCATTTTATATAATATTTTATTGGATTAATAGCAATGTTTTGTATACTATTTTGAATACTGCGACCCCCTGGCATTGTATTGTTCTCTGTTTTGTATGTTTTACTAAATGTAATACCTGAATTGTCAATAAAATTTGCCTTAAAAAAACAAAAACAACAACAACAACAACTATTTCCTGTTTCCTATTTCCCACAAACGTCAACGTGACGCCTACGTACTATGACGCGCATTCGCAGTATGAATAATCCGCTCTATCAACCGAATCCCCGTTTACATGCGGCATGAAGCTGATTATCAGTCGGCGTAGAGTAGAAAACGACCTCTTTCAATCCGATCCCAAATACAATCCGATCCCAAATACAATCCGATCCGGGTGAATCAGATCCGGTGTTTACATGAGACATTTAGAATCTGATTGACCTCGTAATCTGATTGTAAATAGGATTTTTGGACCCATGTAAACGCACCTAGTGTTACAAGTTCAGTCCGTATTAGATACATACAGATCAATTTAGTTTGTTTCTAAACATGTAACCTGTGTGTGTTGTGTAATATGTGTGTGTTGACAGGTCCTGGTGTGAGAACAAAGAGTTCATGTACAGCAATGTCTGATGCAGTTTGTGAACCACTGGAGCGGTTCTACTGCATAGACATTGAAGGTAACAGCTGTCTGGCAGCAAAGCCACACTCAAGATGTGGTCCAGGACAGTACATCAGTGTAAAAGGTTGGTTTACTTGTTACTTCAACATCATACTGAGCACCACAACAAGTCACCATGTCAGATATACTCCCTCCACCCTCACTTTCACGTTGGGTATATTCAGTGTGAACTGCTGATGAGAAATGGTGAGAAAATTCATCAAGTTTTGTTAAATTCAAAACTGTGCAAAGTTGTCAGTTAATGTGGGAGAGATGGAAATCAGTAAGTTCATCCCGAGGTGATTAAAATATAATGAAACTGTGTCACTTTGTCACAATGTTATGTATTATCTGTTGACATTGTCTTCACATAGTGTCAGTTCACTTAAGACCCCAGCCACATGTTGGGCCTTTGACGCAGATAACAAGTCCGATCTTACACTTACTCAATAAGATAGACATGATTTATATTTGAATATGTTGAAATCCATCTTGTTCTGCTCTTATGAGAACAAAGCTGCAGCAGAACATCTCATTAAACAAACTGAACAAAACAAACTGTCACTTTGGAAACAAAAAACAGAAATGTTCAATTGAATGTTTCAGTGTATATATTATTCAGACCTCTCAACAATCAGTGTTATTAATCTGCAGAGTATCTGATGAAGTTTAATGATGTCATATAAACACTGTGATGCTGTCATGATACATTATTAACTGGTTTCAATGTGTGTGTTATTTGTGTTTGTACAGGAACAGCCTTCAACAACACTGTGTGCTCTGACTGCAGTGAGGGAACATTTTCTAATGGGACATTTACATCTTGTCGACCACACACACAGTGAGTGACACTTCACACCACACACAGACACAGGGTTTCTCACAGCTGCAGTGATTTTGTAGTTTGTGTGCATTTACCTGTAAAAATGTCTCTGTCATTCCAGATGTGGATCAGGAAGTCTGCTGATAAAAGCAGGAACTACTGAAAGTGATGCTGAATGTGAAGAAGAGGAGAAAAGTTCAGTAGTACCAGCGGTTGTGGCGGTCATCATTGTAGCTGTTCTTTTTTTAGTGATTGTCATCGCTGCACTGGTTTACCATTTCAAAAGGAAAAAGAAACAAGGTAAGATCTGTGTGCAGTCAAAAATGTGTTATGGTTTACGTAATAGATGAGTCTGAGTCATTCTCTTGATATTGATAGTGATTACTGTAAGATGTTTTTCGTTCGGGGCGGTGTTTAGCTCAGTTGGTAGAGCTGCCGCCCCATGTGTTGAGGCTATAGTCCTCACTGCAGGCGGCCCCGGTTCGAATCCTTTGTAGAGCGGCCCTATCCTGCATGTCATTCCCCCCCTCTCTACCTCCCATTTCCTCTCTCTCTCTCTCTCTCTCTCTCTCCTGTCATTAAAGGCAATAGACATGAAATAATTGAATTAAAAGTATTATTTTCTGTGTTATTTCACCAGATAGGGAAAAAAGAACTACTGTAAAAAAGAAAACTGGTGAGATGATGCCCCCTACCAACACCAGCAGAAGGTAAATCAGCCTCATAATCTTCCTTGTATCTGAACCAGGGGTTTCTGCTGTTAATTACGGTGGCCCTGAGGTGCAAAACACAACAACAAAAGAGAAAACACAACACAAAAAGAGTTGTTTTCTCTTTTGCTGTTGTGTTTTCTGATTTGCTGTTATGATTTGCACCTCAGGGCCACCATAGTTAATGGACATATTTCTCCCCTCAGTATAGAGACAACATGGACTGCAGAGTAAATGTGCTCCAGGATCCACTGTCTTTGCAGG
Organism: Trachurus trachurus; assembly: GCF_905171665.1. NCBI lineage: Eukaryota > Metazoa > Chordata > Actinopteri > Carangiformes > Carangidae > Trachurus > Trachurus trachurus. Next base: position 38,550,865 of record NC_139891.1, on the reverse strand, counting down.
GGACATGATTAAATCTAGTGAACTACAGGGAGGAGCAGACTGAAGTTACCGGTGCCCAGCTGTGATGTCGGTTGCCCTGTTCTTGTGCAACAACTAATTTCAAAGACAAAGCAGGTGGATGTGTCCAAAATAATTTATGTTATTAGTGTGACTGTGAATGCTGAAATTACGGACACTAATATCTGTCTGTCTTCTTTCTTTCTACCCCTCTATTAGGCTTGGGCGGTATCCAAATTTTGATACCGTCAAACTTCCTCCACATTTTACCACGGTATACGGTATTACCGTGACTAATTAAAAATGATGACGTAAGTGTCATTACCAAACATTGGCTTGTGTCTTCACCATTCAGAAACTGAATACTAGGGCTAAACATTAGCAGACCAAAATCTCATTGGTCGATTGGTTGCAGCAAAAAAAAAAAAACATTTGGAGCCCTGTCTTGTCAAAATTAAGTCAAAATCAATATGACCTAACTGTATATGAAAGGCTATAGGGCTTTTATTGATACAGGAAGTCATGACACGCACTTGCTGTCAGTTTTTTGTTGTTGTGGGGTTTTTTTTTTTATTAACGCGGCACGGCAGGTCCGGTCCCTACTTTTTTTTTCTCTCTTGTCAAGAGCGACTTTTTCCGATGTTGTTCCAGACATTTCTGGTTTGGAGACGTATCACTGCTGTTTTCAACGATTAGCGGGACCGTCCCACAGGCTCACCGGCGGTCTGTCTCACAGTGTCACGGAGCAGAGACATGATAGTCCCCGCTGCAGTCAGAGTCCCGCTCCGCTCCACGCCTCGGACCCCTTTTAAATACCTGCAGTATACGGTATTACCGTAATACCGCCAAAGCCTACCCTCTATCTCTTTCTATCTATCCATCCTCTTTCTTTCTTTCTACCCCTCTATCTCTTTCTATCCATCCCCTTTCTTTCTTTCCCTCTATCTCTTTCTATCTATCCATCTCCTTTCTTTCTTTTTTCTTTCTTACTACCCATCTCTTTCTTTCTTTCTTTCTTTCTTTCTTTCTTTCTTTCTTTCTTTCTTTCTTTCTTTCTTTCTTTCTTTCTGTCTTTCTTTCTATCTCTTTCTATCTATCCATCCACCTCCCTCTGTCTCTTTTTCTTTCTTTTACCCCTTTCTCTGTCTTTCTGCTTCATCTGGTTTATTAAAAGCTACACAGAGAGAAGTACCAAGTTGCAGAGGTGTGGACTTGGACTCGAGACTTGAGACTTGACTTGGACTCGAGTCCCGATTTTGTTGACTTAAGACTTGCTTGATCAAATCAAAAAAAGACTTGGACTCGCTTGGGACTTGATGCCAAAGACTTGAGACTCTACTTGGACTTGAGAGGAAAGACTTGAATTCAAGTCAAGTCACATGCAGCAAGCACAAATATTAAAATATTTTTAAAAGTGTCCCATCAATGTTACTGTAGCAGCCAGCCAGAGATGTTCCTATAGAACCAACTCCTGTTATCAGTCTTGGCTCTATAATTAATACCAACACACTAATTCCTACCACACACATAAAGATAATCTGGCTGATTTTCCCCCGATTTTCCCCCTTCTGACCAAAGACAAAAATCGCCCGATTATCTTGGCTCTTGAGATTATTTTATGAGATTCTCCTGTAGTGTGTGGTGTTTTAAGATTTAAATTCTCCTGACAATCGACCCGTAAAACAGTCGGCGGCGACAATCGTAAATATTAAACATGTTCAATATTTACGATTGTTGGCCCCAACAATTGTGACCATTTGGATCAAAAGTCGGCTTGTGTGTGGGGGAACACGACAATCCTGAGTCACCGTCTCCGCAGAATGTGAAGTGAAATTGAATGTAACCAAGAAGCAAGGCGTGGTCATGATCTTTATGTATCATTAATTATAATCGATTTGTTCGGGACTCGAAACAAAAATCTTAGGACTTGGTTGGGACTCGAAAAAAAATCTTAGGACTTGGACTTGACTTGTGACTTGAGAGCAAAGACTTGAGACTCTACTTGGACTTGCAACATAGGGACTTTCTCCCACCTCTGCCAAGTTGGACATATTGCACTTTTCCATTACTATGAAATAGTAGTAGATTTTTACTACCTCAGGCACTTGGTTAGACAGTGCTCATAAACAGTTTTTTTTATTGTTTGTATCCTTATGAAAGCCAAAATAATCAAGATCACAACCCAAAAACTGTGTCACCACATTGATGTAGCCTAGGTTTCATTTAATGAGTGGGAAAAATAATTTCTTATTTTTCTATGGGTTGAGTTTACTCTGTCTCTTTGCCCTGTGTTTTGCCTAGCAGGCAGGTAGGCAGAGGGGTTTTTACATGGCAGATGTTTTTGTGCACTCAGATGTTCTCACATTTTTGATTAACTACGATGACATTGGGTTCTGTAAAATGTATGCAGATAGGGTTGCAAAGGGACGGAAAATTTCCAGTAAATTTCCGGTAAATTTCCAGAAACTTTCCTTGGGAAGTTAAGCTCAGGAAATATTCCAAATTGAAAAATGTCCATGGTAATTATGGGAATTTATGGGAAATTGGGGGTAATTTAAACAAACTATCATATAAAAACATAAATGTAAATATTTTGTTTTGTCATAAACAGACATTCATGCAAAATAATACAATTTAAAAAAAACAGGACATTTCTACAGATTTATTTGTGAGTAGAACTTTATCAAGTTTTAATTCTTGTTGCTTAGATTTTTGACCGTTGGAATAAGATAGCATAGATATTCAAGTGTACTTCTGGTTGTTTTAGTCAAGATTATGCTACAATATATTTTCCCCAACTATATTTAAGTTCCCTGTTAAGGACCATCCTTCAATTTTGTAAATTTCTGATTTATTCCCGTTAATTCCCATATATTCCTGTTAATTCCCATATAGTTACGTTAATTCCCATGGAAAGTTTCCAACTTTGAAAATTCCCAGAATTTCAGCCTAGACGCCTTCCTTCTTAGTGCTGCGTTCGATACTGTGGATCACTGCATACTATTGGACAGGCTGAAAAATTACTTCGGCATCTCTGGTCAGGTACTTACATGGCTGACATCCTATCTGTCAGGGAGATCTCAACGTATTCTTTATAACAATGTTTTCTCTGATCCTTGTCCAGTTAGCCATGGGGTTCCTCAGGGCTCCGTCCTGGGGCCATTACTATTTTCATTGTACTTGGCACCACTCGGTCAGATTCTACGTTCTTTTGGGATTGTCTTTCATTGTTATGCCGACGATGTGCAAATTTTTATGCCAGTGGTTGCAGGAAGAAGGTCAGACTGTGACAAACTCATAGCCTGTCTGAGTGCAGTGAAGTCTTGGCTGTCAACCAGCTTCCTGCTACTAAACTCAGCCAAAACTGAGATGATAGCCATTGGACCCCTGAGACAACAGTTTGATAAGTTATATCTATCCTTCGACAACGATATCATACATTCTACAGATAGAGTAAAGAATCTCTGTGTTGTCTTGGATCAGTCCCTTTCATTTGATTTACATATAAAAGAGGTGACACGTGTTGCATTTCTTCACCTACGAAATATAGCCAAGATCAGACAAATTCTGTCAATGAAAGATGCCGAGGTGACGTCCTTATTCACGCCTTTGTTACATCTAGGATTGATGACTGTAATGTCCTCTTATCAGGACTACCAAAGAAGAGCCTTCATTGACTACAAATGGTTCAGAATACTGCAGCTCGTATTCTGTCTGGCTCATCTAGGTATGAGCACATTACACCAGTGCTGGCTTCTCTTCATTGGCTCCCTATTCAGTTTAGAGCAGATTTTAAGGTGCTTTTACTAACATTTAAAATCTTAAAAGGCTTGGCACCTTTGTACTTGAGTGATTTAATTAATGTGTATGTGCCCACACGGTCTCTACGCTCCCAGGAGAGTGTGTCTCTTTGTGTTCCAAAGGTTAGGAAGAAGACGGTTGGTGAGCACGCCTTTTCCTATCGTGCTCCAACACTGTGGAACAATCTCCCTTTGGACATCAGGCAGGCCTGTTCAATTGGGGTTTTTAAAACAAAGCTTAAGACCCACTTATTTACCGTTGCATATGGGTCTTAGGTTTTCATTATTAAAATCCTGCCCTGTTTTAAGTATGTTCTGTATTTTGTTGTTTTGGAATGTCTCTGCTTGTAAACTGCTTGCAGTTTTGATGTGTTGTACAGCACTTTGATGTAAAGCGCTTTATAAATAAAATTATTATATTATTATTATTATTATTATTATTATTATTATTATTATTATTATTATTATTATTATTATTATTATTATTATTATTATTATTCCTGATCGCTCTATTTGAGCGACAGCACAGTCTGGGGGGTGCAGTCAGGATTTCATTTCATTGCTTGTTGTAAGTGTACACTTTAACTATGCATGTGACAAATAAAGAAGCGTGCCCTTTTTTCAATAGTTAACAGATTTAGATAAAAATAAAGGAATCAGAACAGTAACTTGATTAGGGTACTTTTAATAAGTAGTAATCAGTCATTTAAATACCTTTCTAGAGTAATTTGTTACTTTATTTGTCATTGCTGTTAAACTGCTGGTTTTAAAGTGCATGGAGCAAAGTGCCTACTATTTTTAGTATTCTAAAATAAGAGATGTTTTTTATATGTTGAATTGTCCCTTATGACCAGTGGTCATGTATTCCATGTTGAGCAACCATAGACTGATAAAACCTTATGTGCAAAAGCTGTTCTCCTAAACTGTACCTCATAGCCCCCCCTGGTGGCTGATCTTGTTATTGTCACGCTTTTTTTCTTTTTAATAAAAATTTTCCCAGAAAAAAAAATTGTATATTGAATTTTATGGTGCTGGTAATTTTCTTGGTGTGCTTCTTGAAAGTGAAGTTGGAGTCCAACATCACCCCAAGATACTTGAATTGGGTTACTGTCTCCAGTTCCACTCCGTCCAAGAGAACAGCATAGCCTATTCACTGCAGGAGTGGACTGCTGCTGTTTGTTTAGCTGGGTGTTCGTTTTTTGCATATTTGTCACACTTAAATGTTTACGACCATCAAACAAATTTGGATATTAGACAAAGATAACCTAAATAAATATAAAATGCAGTTTTTAAATGATGATTTCATTATTTTAGGGGAAAAAAGCAATCGGTTTCACTGACAACACCCAGGCCTGATCACTGCCAGTCACTGTAGAATCAAGAAATCACTTTAGAAACCTGTTTGAGTGAAGTGAAACACATCATGCTGCAATCTAAAGAAATTCAAAAAAAGATGAAAAAACGAAATCATTCACAATTATCAGTCTGGAAAGTGTTACAGAGACATTTTATAAAGCTTTACTTTACTTTATTTATTTGTTTAGTCGGGACAGTGCATATTAATGGACAGTGATTGCATAAGTTACCGGATTTAGCATTAATGCTAAATTACATCCGTAGCCCCCAAAACAATACAACAATTAACATAAAAAGTCCATAAAGACAGAGGACCGGTAACAAAATAAGTACATTTACATAACTGTAGGAGGACTGGACATGATTGATTCGTTGAATTATAACATTATATATATCTATAGTATACAGTTGAGTTAGACATGATTCATTGAATTATATACAACATACAATTACCCATCCTTGTACTAGATTTACTTTCACCAGACTGAGCATGCTTACATGATTGCACACGTACCGGTCATAAACATTCGCACATAGTAACTACATATGCTACACTATTGCACACGCACCGGCCATAGCCATACAACTGCACACACAAGAAAGACCCGGGTTAAACATGATTACAGGTGCTCACAAGTTTGTTTGTCTAATATCCAGTCTGTAAGTTGTGCTTTAAAGGTGTACAGAAATGGCCGTTTGTCCTGTTTGTCGCGCCGAGTTGTCACGAGCTGCAACACGAGTTTACCCGAGTAAGGAAAACTAATTTGATTGGTCGTTATCGAGCGGGCGGGATATTCAAAGCTTGGGGCGAGACCGAGCTCCGTGTGTGTGTGTGTGTCTCAGACGTTTGACGGATGATGGATCCAATATCAGTGGCTGGTGAATCGTGTACAGGCTGACGTATAATCCGTGCGCCTGCATTATCCAATGTGAAGAAAAAAAACACACATTCATCCCGGATTTACTCAAAAATAGAATTTTGCACAAAGTTTGGCCTACAAGGTCTGAAAGATGAGTTATTACACTAATGTTAGGAATGTTGGGCTCAAATTCAATTTTCTTTTCTGTACACCTTTAATCTTTATTGTGATCCCTCTATCCATTGCAGTGCAGTATCAATTGCCACCAATAAATTACCTGAAGTAGAAACATGTAATTGAGGGATGCAAAATGCAAAACAGTTGTTCCTGTGTCAGGTTCCTTAGAGCCAACGCAAAGTTATGTTTGCGCAAAGTTCTCTGAGCAACGTCCAGGCTGTGCAGAATTATTTGGGTGTTTGTCCTTGCTATTAAAATCTTTAACCTGCCATCTGACTCCACATCGGCATTGTGGGTCCAGCTTTCAGCCTCTGCTTAACAGAAGGAGCAACAAAGCTGCATGAGTATTTGGATGTAGGCTACATTCTTCAAGTAAGAGGTCTTTTCCCAAACAATTTAGAAACTGTTTAGGTAATAGCTTCAGGTCCTCTGATGATTGGTCCATACATTTCCCCCAACCAAAATGAAGTGCTTCTATGTGAGATAATATATCCAGTATTTTAAAACCCCCTGTCCCATGATCTCTTCACACCATTTCCCTCTTTCCAGACCAAAGGGTCTCGGGGGATGAACGACTTGGTTAAGTTGGGTCTATAAATGAGAAAAAATACTTTACTGTAGGACACATGGTTTTATTCAATATTGTTTAGAAAAAGAGCTGTGTTTTTCATCAATGGAAAAATATGGAAAGAAAGAAAGATAAACGCATGTCTCTGGTGTACCACTGTGCTGAACAAAATGACGGGATAACCCCAGATATGTATAAACATGTTTCCTGAAAGAAAAGAAAGTGTAACTTTAATTATAGCTGCTGCGTAGCGATGGGTCGGGTCCGGGCTACTTTTGGGCAAATTTAGGCAATTCTGAGCAACAAACAGGAGAATAGGAAGACAAGACAGTTGACCTTATAATGTTCAATTTGCATCAGTTGAGGATTGAACCCACAACCTCGGGAACCAAAGACCGTTGTCTATCGTACTGAGCTAACTGACAAGTGGCAGTTCAACAGTGGCTTCACAAATTGACTAAGCCATTCACTGTCGTGTAGGCAGAAAAAGAAAAATCAGTTTTTGAGGTAAAATAATGATATGTATTTGTAAAACATCTACTATGAGTCTAAGATGTTAGGAGCCTTTGCACATGGTCCAGTCCAAGCTATTTGGATTTTTAAACTCAGAGGCTTGCTGTGATGCCACCATTAGGACAATTGTCTTGTGTTTCGTGTTGAGGACATCTGACATTTTGATCTGTCATCATCATCATCATCACCCTGGCCGGGGCTCGAACTCACAATCTCTGACAATTTCAGAAATTCAGTCATCTAAACAAAAATCTGATAATACATAAATTGCATCTTGACAGCATGGAAATGTTGGTGATTTGTTTTTAATGATAAGTGTTTTGCTTCATAAGAGAAAATATGATGTTTATAAATTCCACTCTCACATTGGCTGCAGTTGTTCCCATGAGAGCAGAATTCAAAATGTTCAAGAAAATTCAGTTTTTGAGATAAAATTCTGATATTTGCTAAACTTCATCAACCATGACTCCAGAATATTCTCAATTTTTTTTCAGGAAGATTGAAAATATATTTATCAAGAATTTGATGGTATATGTTTACAGTAGTGTTTACAGTCAAACGTTTTCATGCACTGTAGGCTCAATTTTTGCTTAATCAAAAATCCGAGAAACAAGTTTTGTGGAGGACGGTCTGGAGATGCTCTGTAGCAAGTTTGGTGTCAATTGAGAAAAAATTGTGGGAGGAGATACATTTTAAAAGTTTTACAGTTATTGAAAAAAACAGAGTGATGGACTTCATAATTTGTAATAAGTTTAAGTGGACAAAAGTTTCAGCAGTATTGAGGCTACATTGTGGTGAAGTTTCAACACTGTAGCATCTACCGTTGGTTTGGTAGGAATTTTTAAAGTTTTTAAATTTAAACGCTTATTGTGCCCCCCCTAGGAGGGGGGGGCACATGTCCTTGGAGTTGAGTGAATCTGGCATGGGACTGGACCTTTGTGCAAAGTTTGGTGAGTTTTCGCCCATGGGAAGTATGACTTCCTTGGAAGAAGAAAGAAAGAAAGAAAGAAAGAAAGAAAGAAAGAAAGAAAGAAAGAAAGAAAGAAAGAAAGAAAGAAAGAAAGAAAGAAAGAAAGAAAGAAAGAAAGAAAGAAAGAAAGAAAGAAAGAAGAAGAAGAAGAATTCCTAGGAATACAATAGTGTGTCCCGGACCCTAACTATTTTTATGACTAGTTGGTACTAATATTTCTTCATACAAAAAATATTCCCATGTTAATTTAAATGCAAAGCAAAACCTGTTACATTAAACATTATTTACCGTCAGTTCCCGAACCATGTCCTGGGAAAGGAAACTCGACATAAGATCAAGTTTCCTTTCCCAGGACATGGTTTGGGTGAAGAGAGGTAGAAAGTGTCAGTCAACTGCTGCTCCCGTTGTGCAGGACGTGGAGGCAACTCAAGAAGAGGGAGGCTATCTATTTAAAAGGAAAGATAAGAGCAGAGGACATTTGAGGACATTGACCATGAAGCAGGTGACCAAAGCATGGAAACAATCAAATACACCAAAATTAAGAGCCTGGGTAGCAACAACGGAACAATGTCTAGAGATGGAAAGATTAACTTTTATAAATAGGGAACAAATACATATTTGGAATAAGTTATACTGTAAAGAAAGGCTGATAAAAACAGTGGAAATATTCAATCAAATTAAGGAGGTGAACTAAATGGTCCCCACCCCAACACTGATGCTCACATGCATACACACACACAGATACATGAACACGCACACATGCACCACCGCTTATTTTCTCATTAGTTGATGTTAGTTTATTCTACTATATTATTATTAACTTACTTATTTATCTTTTTTGTTTGTTTGTTTGTTTGTTTCCTATCTTTGAGATCCTCATTTGGGAAGCATCAGTTTGAAAATTGTGAAAATATACGCACATCCCTTGCTTGGGGTGATGCTTGGGGGATTCTGGAGTGTTGTTATTTACTTTGGAATATACACTTGGAAAAAAAGAAGAAAAAAATGCAAGGTACAATTAAGAAAATGAAATGATTATGACTATGTTTGTGAAGGTGAGAAATCTTGCAATAAAGTTTTTTTTTTTAAAGAAGGGGGAGGTTTGATCTCCAGTTCTATTTTGTGAGATGACCTTTCATGCTCTGACAAAAAGCTGACACTTTCTTTTTCTTTAAACCAGTGCGGTGGGTCGAGTAGTGCATCACAACCATGGATCTATTATAATATGCAGTATATAATACTGGGGACCGCAGCCTCTGAGCTGGGAGTTAATGGCAAACCTTTCCAGGGAGAGTATCACACAACTTAAAGTCAGAGTTTTCCAATAATGTTCATCAGGACCTTTTGTGCTAAACTCTCACTCTGAGCTTTAAAAGTCTCTGCTGTGTGTAGGCATTTTACTCCATGCACTTTATAACAGATGCACTTGAATGAATCTTAACAGCACTTTACAACACTTTTGTCGATTAAATGCATTTTAATTCTGTACTACTCCTTGCTCCTTCTGACTGCAGCTACTGTGTGATACATTATTGTGATATATGGTATTTGTACCATGTTGTGCTTTGTTCCTGTCCTGAGTGTCCTCGTCTAAAGTTGTTTTAGTGTGAACTGCGGGACTGCAGATGGAAATTAACTTTAGAGCTAAATCTGGCATATTTACATATTGAATATTCATGAATATGTAGAGTCCCGTTACAAATAAATGAAATGAATCCTCCCTCCATGATGGTTTTAACTTAAACACCAATAACGTTTTAAATTAAAGTTTCACTGTTATTGACATGAATTAATGCCAAATTGTAAATTATCATCTTCAGTTTGTTTATCTTGAATATCCTTTAAATATAGTGTAAACAAAAAAATAATACTGTAGATTAAAATATGATTTATAAAGTCTGTACCTTTCTATATTTTGATTTGCTCATATTTGCATGTGATTTCTTTTTCTTTGGGTGTTGTGGTGACTATTCAAAAACAAAATCTGTCACCTGGTGGTTTGGGATGGTTCTTGACTCGATGCCAGAGTGAATAAAAAAGAAAGGTTGCAAAGGTGATGATGTCTTTGGGTTAGGTTCCCGTTTATTTGAACAAAAAAGATAGTTGATAAGATAAATTGGCAAACAAAAAGGTTTTCTATTGATTCTCTGGCTGTCGTGTAAAAACTGTGTTTCTCCCACCACCACTCAACTCAAACTTATCAGCTCTTCTGATCTCAGACAGCTGGGGCAGCTGCTGGGGTAAAAGAAAGTAACTGAAACAATACTGCACCCTTGTGGAAAAGTAAATACCTACACAACATAAAAAATGGCTCCTACAGGTGTGTATACTTTTTTTTTTTTAAAGGTTGCCCTTTATTATCAGGCAGAGGGACAGGCGATGAAAACTAGCTTTTTTAGCTAACTCGGGTGCATTTACATTTGTTTTGTTTTTTTACAATGTTTTATTAATGTACATTGTCCCTTGTCAAATAAATTAAACTGAAACTGAAATTGATGTCAGTTTTCAAAAACATTAGGTTTATCACAGTTAGTTCATGATTTAACAACAACAATTTAAAAAAAAAAACTTCATTTTATATTTACTTGGGTTATCTTTGTCTAATATCCAAATTTGTTTAATGATCATAAACATTTAAGTGTGACAGATGTGCAAAAAAACAAAGACATCAAGAAGGGGGCAAATACTTTTTCACAGCACTGTAGATCCTGCACAGAAAATATAATTTCAAAAGTACAAACTACAAAACGTTGCCTCAGAAACAGGAAGTGGTCGTATTTGGAAAGAACAAAACAGATGAATTAAAGAGAAGAAAATGTTTAATGTTATTCGATCAAATGGTGTTAATAGTGTTAACATTTTTAAATATCACAAACACACAGAGTATAGATTATAAAGCTCAGAGAAAAGGTTGAACACATGATGAGTTTAAGTTAAAATGGTTAAGACGTAGAGCTTCATTCAGCTTCATCGATAGCTTGTCGATGAGTGTAAACGATAAAATAAAGTCTTAGATCAGAGGTGCAATGAAAAACACCCAAACAACTACACACATCAAAGTGAATCAACATGAAGAGCGGCAGCATATGGATATTATGGCATGGTTACTCCTGTATTTGGAGAACTTTGGTCATTGATTTAAAAAAAATGGTTCTTACACGGTTTAAAATAATTAGGGATGTCCCGATCACACATTGGCAGTGTAGTAAGAAAACACATCCCAGTTGTCTGTGATGATCATTTTGTGTAAATGATCATATCTCATGAAAGAGGAAGCACCACAGTAGTAGTTGCTACTGGCTGCAGGCTGCTGCACAAAGACACGTTTAATGTTTGATATCAGGGCTGAAGTTGAACAAACCATTGCCATTTTTTTTTTATTATGATTTTTTGCAGCCAACTGAATGACACTCCACATAATTAGTTGCATAGTCCCCCTTAAAATTCCTGTACAGACTTTTCATTTAGTGTTAGGGACATTACAGACGACATTACAGACGAGCACTATGGAGGTATTTGGATGTTTTTTGGTGTGTCTTTTTGTTACGAAGAAAAGTGAGCTCCGTTCTCAACCGTCATATGGACGTGCAGTGCTGCACGGAGCCCCGCTGTAACTCAGAGAAGCCACGAAATTTCAATTTTGGGTGAACTATCCCTTTAAACTGAGATGATGTGTGAGGAAGTCTGATTTAACTAGCATGTCCGAAATAAATGAATGACTGAATTAATAAATAAAATAATAAATAAAACATTTATAAATAAAGAGGAAGGTATAAAGGAGATAATATTCTGGGATGACTCTATGCAGCCATATTAGGCATTAGGTAGATCTTGTCAGCTTTTCATATGCGCTTTCCTAGTCGACCAGCGACCTGCTCACGTTGCCGCCCACTCATAGACATATACAGCACTAGAAGCCTCGTCACCTACTCGTTGACAGTGAATATGCGCCATACAGCCTTAATGACGCGACTAGCACTATCCAAACTGTATATTTCTATCCACCCACTCTCCGCTTTCCGCAAATGTGTAGCGTTTACAACATGGACGTACATGTATGGACAACGTAACGTTACATTTTTGATAACATCAGTGATCCGGATCTTTTAAAGTGATGTGATCGACCTCGATTTCTGATCACGTGATCGGATCGGCGACATCCCTAAAAGTAATCAATAAAATACAGTCTAATGATAATTATTACAGTTCATTCATATGCATAAACCTGATTGGACAAAAGAGGAACAGGTCAAATATTTAAACTGATTCTACGGTGACACGTCTTTATCATCTGTGATGCTGCGATGATAAAGGTGTGTGACAAACATTTTAGTGGCAATGTAAACATGTCTGATGGAGCAGTAAACTTTGCCTCTAGTCAGATGTTCCTGCACTGATCTCTGACCAGACTGACTGAAGCAATAAAACACCAGGATGACTTAAGCCTGGCTGCTGTTAAGGTCTTTGCACACTGAGTCCGTTTTTTTCGTCCGAAATTGCCGCACGTCAAAAAATAAATTCGACCTCATGTTGTGTCGATCATGTTTACACACCAAGTCCGAAACTTTCGTCCGTCATAAAAGTTTTCGGAACAGGTTCCATTTAATGCGTTTTTCGCATCCGTGAAAAGTCTTTTGACCAATCACATCAGAGTTTCGAGGCTGGAGAGGGAGAGGGGGGGGGATCACCGCTGAGTGGGTGTGTGTGCGCGCCAGCCGCTGTTCAGGATCATGGGAATTGACCGTCTTCTGTTTAATGTGTGAGCTAATAATCAATAACTGGACCACTGACATCCTAGAATAAACAGTTGAAGTGATCATGATAGTCCCGCTGCTCATTAACAAGCAGCAGATCCCCTCTACTGGCTCCTCTCAGGATGGACACTTTTTCTCTGTCATTTCTCAACAAGTGAGAGAACCACAAAGTGCATCACTGCGTGACGATTTTTGTCTCCCTCTCCGAAATTTAGAACACAAAATAAAAACACATGTGAATAAAACGCAACGGGCTCAGTGTGCAAGGAGCCTGCGCGTTATGTTTTTTGTCGGATGACGGATACGAAAAACGCATGCGGAAAAAACGGAGTCAGTGTGCAAAGACCTTTAGCCTGGTTGGGAGCAGGCTGTCTGCAAAGAATAAATCTCCATGGCAACATGTGCGTCTCTGCTCTCAGGGTTTAATCGGCCATCTTGGTTTTGTGCAACAGTCTCCTGCTCTGCATCTCTGTCTGTTGAGGGTTCACGCTCCTTCCTGCCAGCCGTGTAGCCTGTTGGACACATGATGAGAGAACAGTTCAGGTTCACCACTAGTAGTACTACTACTACTACTAATAATAATACCACCGCAGTTAGACATGAAACAATGAGAACAATGGGTTCATTTAAACTTAAAGGCGTAATGAATGTTTACTAGGGGTGTGCCAAAAAATCGATTCACATAAGAATCGCAATTCTCATTTAATACGATTCAGAATCGATATAAAATGTCCCAAAATCGATTTTTAAAAATAAAAAAAATGAAACAAATCTGCTGCTGTCAGCCTCCATTTCCATAGAAATTAAAAGGCAGCTGTTTAACTGCACTGTTTTTTTTTTTAAATAAAGAGGCAGTTTTAATTTTGTTAGTTAAGCAACATGTGATATTGCTTTTATGCAACAGTTTCAACAATTCCATCTAAGCATGGATAAATGTTTAAAACTCAATAAATGTGAAAAAGACACTTTAGTCATTCTGTCTTGTAAAGCAGACTGGAGTAGATCATGAGGATCCTTTCACACCGACAGACTGAAGCAGAAATCATTAGGAATCAAATCGTTTTGAATCAAAAATCGATTTTGAATCGAATCGTAGCCCCAAAACTCAGGATCGAATCTAATCGTGAGATAGTGAAAGATTCCCGCCCATAATGTTTACCTCAGATATCAGGTCACCTATGATCAGTTCATATCATACCATCCATACTCTAAACTGCAGCGTCTGGACGTTTCTATTCGTTCGTTCCGGGTCAGAGAACAAACGCCTCAGAGTCCCTCAGATATCTATGTGAGAGTCCCTCTACTGCTGTGTTCTCTGACCTGGAAAGAAAGTCTGAATTTTGATTTAATTTAATTGTAAAGGGAATTTTAAAATTTTGCAACCACAGAACAATTTTAAAATTAGTCCGGAGCCCATTAATGAACCTCGAAAAAACGCTGCAGTTGGGAGTGTGGATGGTATGAAATGAACTGATCATAGGTGGCCTGATATCTGAGGTAAACATTGATTACGGTAAATTGATTACGACTGGAAATGCCCTTTAACTGCAGTTTGTTTTCACAAGATGTTTGAGGAAAGTTCAAACCTCACCGTGTTTGTACAGAACTCCCCACCAGGAACGAGCCGCAGTCGAGACCGAGCTCAGATCTGTCATAGAAATAAAAGAAATGTTACATGCATTAAGTACGAAACAAAGTAAGTAGTAACAAAATCTTATCGATCACCTGATGGTGGCTGGAGGACGATCTTTACTTGAGTTCAGAGGAAAAAATATAAGTAAAAATGAGGTTGTGCCAGGTTGTTCTCTTTGGGTGAGATTACCACTTATTGCAACAAATGCCCAGGGGGCAAAGCAAAAAAACGGACAGGGAGCGTTGTAAAAGGTTTGACAGCAGAAATGATCTGTAGGAAGTTGAAGGATTAAAACCTGGGTGGACAACCCGGTCAACTAGCTGCTGGAAAGCTACAGGGGCCAAAACCCCTTTCTGGGGTCATTCTGCTGGTGAAATGATGTAAATGCAAATATTTAGGTACTACAATGACATAAATAGTCATACAACTATAAAATGTGGCAGAGAGTATCTTGACACATAGGGGGAGGCAGGAAAAAAACATTCTGGGGTTTGTTGCAACTGGATTTTAAGATATCACCCTCAACATCCCAAAAAAGACCAAAAAAAGTACTGTTCGCCTGACAAATTCTCATGAAAATTATTATTTTTCAGCACTTTATGGAGAATATCTATCAGGGTTTCCCGCAGCGCTTTCCTGTTAAGGCGGCCGCCTTAACAACAAAGAGCTGCCGCCTAAACTAACTTCTTAAAAAAAAAAAAAATGTAGCGATATTCGCCGCCGCCGCCCACCCCCCCCCCGTCGGACGATGGCCGCATCCTCCCACACACATACACAGCACAGAGAAGCGCGCATGCATAACAGCAGCGCGTGTTGAAAGCGAAACTTAGCTTAACGTCGACAGGTCAGACACCACCTTAACTGACAAATTTTCTGGGGGAAACACTGTCTATGCTTAACATGTATATAGAAAATTTCCTTAATTCATAAGCTTCCATTTGAGTCCAAGATAGCCTTTCTACTAGCTACTGGAAAGCTACAGGCTGTCTCCAAACAATGCAACACCTATTGTGAAAAACTCCATGTTAACTGGCATGATCAGAAACCATTCTATTTCTGAACAGATAGATAGAGAAGACCGTTGGCCACAGCAAGTGGAGCTTTGGAGATAGAAAGGCTACAGTATCTTGGACTCAAATGGAAGCTTATGAATTAAAGAAGTTTTCTATATACATGTTAGGCATAGATATTCTCCATAAAGTGATGAAAAATAATCATTTTCATGAGAATTTGTCAGGCGAACAGTACTTTTTTTTTGTCTTTTTTGGGATGTTGAGGGTGATATCTTAAAATCGAGTTGCAGCAAATCTTTTTTTCATGCCTCCCCCTATGTGTCAAGATACTCTCTGCCAAATGTTACAGTTGTATGACTATTAATGCCATTGTAGTACCTAAATATTTGCATTTACATCATTTCACCAGCATAATGACCCCAGAAAGGGGTTTTGGCCCCTGTAGCTTTCCAGCAGCTAGTTGACCAGGTTGTCCACCCAGGTTTTAATCCTTCAACTTCCTACAGATCATTTCTGCTGTCAAACCTTTTACAACGCTCCCTGTCTGTTTTCCAAAAAACTGGGATTTTGCCCCCTGGGTAAAAAAAGAAGTTATTAATAAACAGAAAAAGTACCATAAAGATGATGCAGATTGCAGCAAAACAAAAATCCCTGGCTTTCCTCTGACTGCCAGTAAGAACTGTGAGAGAGCCCACCAGCACCATCCAACTCAAACTAATTGCTTCTCATGCCTGGCAGCTTTAACTCCACAGCAGCTGCTGGGGTTTCAAACAAACTAAAGAAAAAAGGTACTGCCCCCTTATGGTCAAAATAAAAACTTGCACAAGACACAAACTTGAAAAGGTTGCTCCTACACAACTTCATCAGTTTGAGCTGCAAAAAGTCACAACACAAGGGACCAAAAGGATACATTTTAATACATTTTAATAACTGTATCTTTCTGATATGAAATATGTCTCGAGTGTTTGTGATGTGTGAGAGGGTGTATTATGCACATGTGTATGGATGTTTAACATGATACATTGTTTTTACTTACCTGCCCAGGGACTACGGATGGAAAGTAGCTAGTAAGCTAAATCCGCTACAAGGCATCTCTTCTCATTTCCAGACTAATGTTATTTTGTACATTGTCCCTGATACATTTAACTTATTAAACTAAACTAAACTAAAGGCTAATGCTAAACTAAAGCTAATAAACCAAACAAACTCAGCTTATCATCAAACCCACTGACAGGAAGCTGTCTGCACAACTTCTAAAGTCAAGAAGAACAACCCTTGTGCAGCTCATGTGTTGTTGTCTTGTGAATATGAAGAACATTTAACCTCAGAGGGTTAAAATGTCCTGATGACTGGAACTTACTGATCTTTCCACGTTTCACCAGCACTCCAACGATGAGACCAAGAAGAACAACACCAACTACACCTCCAACTACACCTCCAACTATGGCAGCGTGATGCTTCCTCTGAGGCTCTGAGGGAAAAGCAGAAGGAGATGAGTGGAGGTGAAGAAGAGTTTCTCTGCAACAGTTTAGTGGAGAACAAGTGGAGGACATTTACCAGCGTCTGGAGTCTCTCTGGTCCTGGGAGCTTCTGTCCTGGTCGTCGTCCCGAGGCCTCGGCCTTTTTCTGCTGTTTCACATGATGACACACAAACTGGTTCAGCTTCAACTTCAAACTTTATTGTCCCCAAAGGGAAATTCATGTTGCAGAAGGGCAAAAAAACACAGAACATATCGACCGAATCTCCTTGTTGTTTACATTCTACTTCTGGGTAGAAAACCAGCTGTAATGTGAATGAGATCAATAGTAACGAACGAGAGTTTAGCTATATATCATATTTTTCACGCCCTATCACCGTTTAGACAAATCTGAAATGATTGAAGAAACATTACTATTTCTGTGTGTGTGTTTTGTGTTGCAATGTGTTGTATTTATTCAGTTTGGGGGAATCACAGTGTCTAGAAAGCATCAGTGGCTCAGCTGACAGGGACAGCTGACGGTAGCTAAGCTAACAGCAGTAGCTAAGCTAACAGCGGTAGCTAAGCTAACAGCGGTAGCTAAGCTAACAGCAGGACATCAGCTGTTAAAACCCTCCCGTTGTGGGACACGACATGAAACTACTCCAGTTAGCTCAGTCATGTTGGAACTCAGATATCCGCTGGAGAAAATATTTTTTCATGGAGCGTTTATTGAGTCACTGTGTTATTAAAGTTAAACAGGTAGCTAACCGTTAGCCCGGCTAATCTATGATAACCATGACTAATTACAAAAACATGCACACAGAAATAGTAATGTTTGTCCAATCATTGGTTTTATAAACTTTACAAACATCAGATTAGTCTAAACGGTGATATAGTGACGTGAAAAATTAGATAGCCTATAGCAAAACTCTCGTCCGTCACTATTGTTCGAATGCTGGTTTTCTACCCGGAAGTAGTTGTAAACAACAAGGAGATTCGTCCTATAGAGCACATCCACACAAACTCTACACAACATTGAATGGCACTACCCCAGAAGGCAAACTGGGAGCTGTTAA
Source organism: Trachurus trachurus (assembly GCF_905171665.1). Taxonomy (NCBI): domain Eukaryota; kingdom Metazoa; phylum Chordata; class Actinopteri; order Carangiformes; family Carangidae; genus Trachurus; species Trachurus trachurus. Next base: position 38,532,688 of record NC_139891.1, on the reverse strand, counting down.
TACAATCGAGGTAAAAATAAATAAATAAGAGTGTATCATATAACTGTTTAGTATTTGAATTAAGTTGGATAATGGCTTGTGTTATGAATTAGTTTTTCAGTCTATTTGATTTGGCTTTTGGCAATCTAAGGCCCTGTCCCAATTCTCCCCCTTAAAACTTCCACTTGGTTTTGAGTGCCCTCAACCGTAAATTCCCCTCGTTGAGGGAAAGTGGCTGAAAATCTTTCCTTATGGAAACGGGACACCACTAGTGTAGTGAACGTAGTGAACGTGATAACATACGTCACATGTTTACAATTATACCGGTGGAGAGCGCTACTAGTTTCATTCAGGAAATATGCCGGAGGTTCCAGCTGTTGTGTTGCCTGTTGCGTTGGCTGTGTTTGTTTATCTCAGTCTAAACAATTTTTATAATTAGTCATGGTTATCATAGATTAGCCGGGCTAACGGTTAGCTACCTGTTTAACTTTAATAACTCAGTGACTCAATAAACGCTCCATGAAAAAATATTTTCTCCAGCGGATATCTGAGTTCCAACATGACTGAGCTAACTGGAGTAGTTTCATGTCGTGTCCCACAACGGGAGGGTTTTAACAGCTGACGTCCTGCTGTTAGCTTAGCTACCGCCATTAGCTTAGCTACCGTTAGCTGTCCCTGTCAGCTGAGCCACTGATGCGACACCGTGATTCCCCCAATAAATACCACACATCGCGACACAAAACACACACACACAGAAATAGTAATGTTTCTTCAAGCATTTCAGATTTGTCTAAACGGTGATCGAGCGTGACAACGGGTAATTTCATCTTCCACTTCGTTTTAAGCATTGGACCTCACTACATTTTGAGGGCTGATTTTAAGGGCAAAATCGCACTTCCCCTTGCTCCCTAGAGTAATGGGACACCCTACCCCTACAGTGAACGCGCAAAATATAGGGTTAGGGCAAATATTTTAGCCAGGCTAGCGCCGCCTACTGGTTCCGGCAAATTTAATTTGCCTCAACCATATAGTCAGGACACTAGCAATGCGTTTCGGTTTGCTCCGTCCACCAGAGCGGACGGAGCAATCAGCGAACAGACGGGTAAGTGAAGGCGATGACGTTGAACTCAAGCGCTCAAGATTAACCTATGAGCTTAACCGGTGTATAGCACACGTGACCACCAAGCAGCAGCGATTAGTTGAAGCAAATGTAAGCAACCGCCTCCCGGGAAGCAAACAAATCCCTATGGCTCGTGTTCAGACGCTACATGAAAATAAGCGGCTGATGCATCAGGCTAAATATTTAGGGCTAGGGGGAGAATTGGGACAGGCCCTAAGTCTCCTGCCAGAGGGAAGGAGCTCCAACTCAGAGTGGAGTGGTTGGTCAGGACACTGAGGGCCTGTCCCAATAGACTCCATCACACTTACACACTTGGGCACTTGGCGTGTGCGTTCATGTTCTTAGTGTCAGTGCTCAGTGTGTCCCGTTTCTCCAACGACTGAAAGTGCAGCCGCTTGATTTGCACTTTACCCACACTTAAGGTAAGACCGCATCCGAGCGGTATTTGGCCAAGTATAAATCCCACAATGCACCACGGTGAAGTCCGCCGTCACCGGCAGCCACAAGTCACGTTTAGGAAATGCGATTGAATTAATCTCAATAAAATGAAATTAACTTTCTATCTCATAATTATGACTTTTAATGTCATATTTTATATTCATCATGCTCTGTTCATGTTTTTATTTTTTCGTTTTTCTTGTTTGTTTTATTTAGGCAGAGTTGGGCTTACACATTTATGATGTGAATCTTGCGCATAGAGACACTTTAGGAGTAGATGAGACTGTGATCCAGCAGCACTGGTTATTAAAACTGTTGCTGTGCTGTGTGTGTCTTAGTTGTGCTACTGTGCGCAATGGCACAGGCTGCACTTGTCAAGTTTGTCCCGATTGCTTTTAAATCTCCCCCCACACGCTTGACCACTTAAGGTGAGACACCCCAGGTGAATAGGGAAAAAAATTTAAATAACAGATATCACCATGAAACTTCCCAAGTTTATCACTGACCTTAAGACAAATATTTTTTGAATTACAAGTTTTGTCAAATCTTATGTTTAAATATGTAAATGAGGCAATATCTGATGAAATATGCGCTAATTTACATACATTTCCAGACCCAAAATCTTAAATATTGGATATAGCCACTTTCAAAATTCTTGTTTTATTTTGTTGACATATTAGACTCAGAAGTTTTTACAGAGGAGGATTGTGGATACCTCTTTTTATCACTCTGTAAATGAGAAAATACTGTCACCAGCCCTAAAAAAAAATCCAATTTCGCCATGGTTTTAGGAATAAAATGTTGTATAAATCAGGCTCTGAATGATATATCAACAATCCCCTCTGTAAAAACCTTAAGAATATAGACAGGAATAAAACTGGAAGGTTTGGTGTCTGTAAGTGCTGCTGAAGTTGAGATTTCAGGCTCAGAGTCTGAGGAAAAACTCATTTTGAGAAAACGGCCTTTAAAGACTTGTACTGTAAAATTCCATAGATTGTTAATGTAAATCCTACTTTTACGATTGGTTGCGGATACGGAGGAGATGACAATTTTTGAAGCCTAGATCATTGTTGAGGAGAGAAAGAACTTTACAATGACACCTGACATGAACAAGCACAGCACAGTATGTCAAAGAAGCATGTTAACTTTTGGTGAATTTAGGAGAAATCTACCAACAAAAGAGACAAACTGAAGTAAAATAACCAGCTTAATGTGGATTTTCTACCATTTCGTTTGACTTTTATGAAAAAATACATGTTAAGGAAGAAAAATAGTGAATAGTGAATAGTGTTTTTGCCTGGGGTGTCTGGCCTTAATCCATGCTTGCACACTATATGTAAATATACGTTCCGCCTGCAAAACGCCACCAAAGTGTGTGTGTAACCAAGCGCACTGAGCCAAGTGTGGAGGAATGGGACAGGCCCTCAATAATGTCACTATGACCGTGTCTTCTTCACATCATCACATGTGTTTTACTTCTTCACCATCTCTGATTGTGAATGAATTTAATTTAAATGAATCCTCACCAACAGTGATGTTGATGTCATGATGAACTTTCAGGTCTGGGATGAACAGTCTGTACTGTCCTCTGTCACTGAGCTGCAGTGAGGAGATGTTCAGAGTGATGATTCCTCTCTGCAGGTCTTCATGGTCCAGACTCGTCCGGTCTCTGTACCAGGACGTCTGAGCCTCAGCCAGGTCTCCTCCGTCTCGATAGACGTGGACAACCTCGTCCCTGAAGTCAGGTCTGGACACGACCAGGGTGACGTCCACCAAGCTGACCGGAGGATGCAGACGACACTGGAGTGTGAAGTCTCCATCTTCCTCTGGCTGGACCGGCTTGGTGCTGCAGCTGACATGATGCTCTCCTGAGGACAGGGACAAAAGGTTTGGACAGTTTGAGAAATCTGACAGACAAACCGGTCGTTGCCAGACTATACATTTTAATGATATAGTCTGGCTTGTCAGGCTAGATTGTTGCAAAAAATAATAAACAACAAACAATTTGCATAAACATATTTGTCCACTCCCATGTTGATCAGGAGTATTAAACAAAAATATCCCTCTTAACCCTTTAAGATCTTAAACATGTTGACCCCTTTTAAACCTGTTATAAACACGTTAAACCCATTTAAAATTGAATATAAATATATTAAACCCCTTTTAAACCCTTTATAAACACGTTAAACCCCTTTTCGGCCTGTTATAAACATGTTAAAACCCCTTTAAACCCCTTGTAATCATGTTAAACCCGTGTTTAACATATTAAACCCCTTTTAAACCTGTTATAAACATTTTAACCCTCTTTAAAACTTGAGAGAAACATGTTAAACCCCTTTTAAACCTGTTATAAACATGTTGAACCATTTTAAACCTGTTATAAACACAAACATTGAAACATCCTTAAGTGTCAAGATGCAACAAATCCAAAGGTGAAGGTTTACATTTGGACAAAAGAGTCAAGTCCTTACCAATACCGCAGATGTAAAAAGAAAAAAAAACAATAACAGGAATCCTGAAGTTAATTCTAATACCTTTTTAAAACTTTTTCAAGACCTTCTCAATATTTTTCAACACCTCACCGCCACTTCAGGCGAACTGACTGAAAATTAGTTTGAAACAAGAGTGAAAATTATGTAAAAACAAGTTCATTTTTAGTTGAAGAGTCTTATTTTAAGTGAAAAGAGATTAGTTTTGACTAGAAATGAGACATTTTGACAAGAAAAGGGACAAATATTCTTGAAAAGCTTTTGAGTTTTTGCAGTGTAATGATGTAGGATGTTCATAACAGTTTTCATGTCCATGTTTTCCGTTCCCACTGTGGACAATAACAGTCAATAGTAGTTAGTTAACTAGTGTTAAACTAATGGCTGCTTTACTATGTTGGTTGGTAGTTTGTTAGCAGGAACACGTGTGGATTTATCTATCTATATAAGCCATTGGAAACGTCATTATATGGATAATGTTGTGTGACAGCAGCCGAGGACGGAGATACAGCCTATAGGCCTAGTCAACCTGACTGTTTGTTAGCAGGTTAAGTTTATAACTAATGACGTTTAATTTAATATAGGCTATGCTCATAAACGTCTACACACCGGTGGCAGAATAACATGAACAGTTATTACAGCTTTGGACGAAATCTTAAAAGTCTCTTCTAACTCATTCTAAAGCCAAGGAAATCGCCATTTTCTTCCCTGTCAAACTGAAAACAAACACGGGGGAAAGGAGAGGACACGTCAGAAAACACAACAATAACAACAATGAAGTCGACGACTTACCAAACACACAAGCCGATAAAAAACAGTTTAGCAGGATCGAAACAATCATCGCCCTCATTCTTAAATCTATGTGTGGAGTGCACGTAGCAGCAGGCAGAAGCTACAAAATGGCCAGACTGCGTTATTTCATATCACTCGCAATAAAAGCAACATTGGCGCGCGATAAATTAGCCAAGACTCAAGACTCGCGCCAAAGAGTAGCTATGACGCGCTTCCTATTCTTCTTATTCATCTTCCGTTTAGTTTTCTATTCTTGTTAGTTATTACCGCCACCTTCTGGACTGCAGTCTGAACCTCTTTTTACATGGTCTGAACATGAGAATAGCAGGAAGAAGAAAAAAAAGCCTGTTTTTTCAGTTTGGATATAGCCTATATGTTATAAATAACATGTAAAAATATATCCAAACTGAAAAAGAATCTGTAAATTAAACATTTTCTATTATTAACCTGGTTGCTTTGGTCCAACAGCTGTCCATATAGCATACACTACAGCGTCTTGCAAAATCATCGTACCCCTTGAACTTTTCTGTCACATTTTGTCATGTTACAAGCACAAACTTCAATGTGTTTTATTTGGATTTTATGTGATAGCCTCCTAGATCAAGACAACGTAGATACATGGTGTTCAAGATGACTTCTGTATGTGCTGAGGTTTCTCTAAGGATGATACTAATCTTTACTAGTTTACATGCCTTTTTAAGATTCTTCCAGTGTCCTCAAAGTCCTATGACTTCTGCTGCCACATTATCTCACATGTGATTTTTCTTTAGGTTTAGCCAAAGGAAACGTTAATTAGTCCCGTTTCAAATAAATATTGTGCCATAACTTCATAATCCAAACTCTGGAAAAGCCTATAGAATCTAGATTACAACTCCTAGAATCATTATATTTGTTTCGATCCACCTGTAGTTATATAGAAAGCGGCTTAATAATCTTTTTTTTTTTTTTTTTACCGATATTGTTCAGCCAAATAACCAACTAACACCATCCACTCATTCTATCCACTCTTTTCCCTTTTTTCTTATAACTCTAAAGTAACTGTTGGTTGCCAAGAAGTAGGCTATAGGCTACAGAATCTAATTTGAATTGTTTAACTTTGTTTTTAACCCCCTAACCCTTTTCGACACTGCTGTGCATCACTTGAAATCCTCCCTGAGTTTGATTTTACTGAGTGAACTTGTAGAATAGATCCTCACCTGTTGTGAAATGGTCCGACGCCACTCGCAGAGACAGTAGTAGTAGTGGTGGTTAGTTGTCCGTTTTCATATGTGATTCAAACACAGACTGTACCGTCCGTACCACGCGGTGGCGGGTTGTAAGATAAAGCCCCTCCCTTTCACATTTCCCTCCAAAGGCAAAAGCTCTTATTTGTAGGCGACGGCGGCGGGAGTTTGAACATCTGCAAGGATGGCGGGTTGGCGGGCTCAAATGTCCCAAACCTGATTCATTTACAGGCTATAGGCTACGTATTTATTTCAGCTTGGACCGCTATGTAATGTATGTATGTAGGGCTATATAGACGTGTGTGTGTGTCAGGGGCGAGCTGTGTTTCAACTAAACGTCTAAATAAAATAAATAAATAAAAACTAGGCTATGAACTATTGTGTTCACATTTAATGGAGTACCCTATATAAATGCGTTCAACTCTAATTCGGTCAAGGTCTGCTTTGCTTCTTATCGCAGGGAGACTGAAAGCGATTTTCCTGCATGAAACCTGTTGAAGCTCAGCGTTCATAGATTTTTTTTTTTTTTTTTTTTTTACAACTTTATTGAAAACAAGAGTATACACAGGACTGAATACAGTTAGATGAAATAAGTGTATACAACATTAATTAATACACAACCAAACCATCATAAATACGGCAGGGGATGACAGTCACAGCAAGACAGAAAAAATATAAACTTAAAGCAGAAGTAAGTGATATATTTGTGTTAATATAAGTCTTAAATAGTTATATCTTCCGACAGCAATCACTTACATAGAGTGTTTGGACTGAAACACGGGTCTGTCAGTCACTCTGCTCTGCTCTGAGCCGAAGAGAAAACATTTATCGTATCCTACAGTTTTTATCCAATGAGGAGAGAGAACGGCATGCAGGGCTGTGTGTGCAGCCAAGGAACGCCGTGAATGTGGCGACGTAGCGACGAGGACTATTATGGTGCGTTCAAGGAAACTCGTATTTTTCCGACCGTGAAGTGGTACCAGTTCGATCTGGTACGAGTTCACCGGTCGGAAGTTACGAGTGGCCGTTATAGTGACTTTCACCGGTAAAACAGGTCGGAAAAACACGAGTGGGTTGCCTGGAACGCTACAAAGTCGTAAGTTGAAAACGACCGGATCACTTAGCTACTTCTGCTTTAAAGCAGAAGTAGCTAAGTGATCCGGTCGTTTTGGCTAATGCTGCGTTCCAAACAGGCTTTTGAAATCGTAAATTACAGCTTCAAGTCACAACTTACGACTTTGTAGCGTTTCAGGCAACCCACTCGTGTTTCTCCGACCTGTTTTACCGGTGAAAGTCACTATAACGGCCACTCGTAACTTCTGACCCGTGAACTCGTACCAGATCGAACTGGTACCACTTCACGGTCGGAAAAATACGAGTTTCCTTGAACGCACCATAACAGTCCTCGTCCCTACGTCACCACATTCACGGCGTCCCTTGGCTGCACACACAGCCCTGCATGCCGTTCTCTCTCCTCATTGGATAAAAACTGTAGGATACGATAAATGTTTTCTCTTCGGCTCAGAGCAGAGCAGAGTGACTGACAGACCCGTGTTTCAGACCAAACACTCTATAGAAGTGATTGCTGTCGGAAGATATAACTATTTAAGACTTATATTAACACATATCACTTACTTCTGCTTTAAATACATATTTTGTAAAGCTTACAAAGATCAGACGTTTTAACAGCTTTTTTATTCTCACAATCACAGAGGGAGGAGATATATTGACCAACATATGCAGACAGTTCTAAGAAGTTTGGCTTCTTACCAGAAAATTTAGACTTATGTTATGTATATACAATTTGGATAAAATAATTAACAAATTAATCATATAAAACTGAGAATTTTTTTTTTTTTTTTTTTTTTTTTTATCATATTCAGTGTAGCCAAACAAAACATTTTTCCAGCATAAATGAAACTGGGGATAAATATGATCAGTGATAAAGCTCCAGAGTGTCTGGTGTGTGGGCCAGACCAGAATAAATGAACCAAGGTTTCATTGACAGAGACACAGTGGGTACAGTTCACATCAATCAGTACGTTTACATGCAGAGCTTAATCGAGCTAGGCTCAAAATTCGATTTTGGCTCAAATCGGACTTCTGTCCTTGTCTCAATATACATGCAACTGAGAAAACCGAATAACTGACGGGGTCCGCCCCCTCATGCGCCGTCACCTGTTGTTTCAGCGGGTTAATACGCCGCCTGTCCTGTTGACTTTTCTGTCACCTCGTAAAAAACTGAATATAAACAACTTAGTAAACTTATTAATACATTCTCGACTGCAGTTCCCGACCAGACGCACCATCTGGGCCGGATTCGCGCTGAGAATATCATACGGGCTTCCTCTCTCTCTCTCTCTCTCTCTCTCTCTCTCTCTCTCTCTCTCTCTCTCTCTCTCTCTCTCTCTCTCTCTAATAAAACAATCTGGCTGGTTGCGCTGTGTATGTGTGAAATGCATTGAATCTGCGCTGACGTTGGTTTTTTTTTTCTTTACTTTGCGGGGTTCGGGCGGCTTCTCTGCTCCACTTGGTGCCGTCTCTACGGTTGTGGAGCATGCGCACATGCATTGTCCAGTTATACTCTGACTAAGGTGTTTACATGACGGAGAAAATCGAATTCCAATCGCATTATCTGGGTGTCTTAATCGGAGTTCTCAACTCCGATTTCAGTCGGACTAAGGTGTTTACATGCACTTCAGTTATCCAGTTATAGTCGGATTAAGGCAATAATTCGGTTTTTTCAAGTGTCATGTAAACGTACTGACTGTCCTTCTTAAGCCTTTGTATATAATGATTAGTTGGGTAAAATCTATGAAGCATTTTAAATGAAATCTCTTTGACCTTGTTGGTTAAAAAAAACTTATTTGGTAGTAGCCACAGACTTTTTCCCAATTAATATTTCCAACAAATGTAGACCAGTAGGATAAAGCAGAGGGTGAACTTACAATATCTTGTTGAAATAGTTGACGGATAAACTTATTTTTATTTTTATTATTGCGTTCATGGACTTCAGTCGGGCTGCAGAGAAAACTTCTATGCAGCAGCTAGTGGGCGAGGCTTAACGCGAGGTGAATTCACCTGGAATTGTCCTTTAAATAGGTTAAATAAAATGAAAAACAAAAAATAATCTCGGTGGATTGTAACACACGGCAAGATCAGTCATATAACAGGTTTTTATTGATCTTTATTGACTCCCAGAAGGGAATTTAAAATATATAGTAAGAAAGACAGGGGGAAAAAAATAAAATAAAACAAAACCATATCAAATTAATACAGTGGGTTCAGGATAGGGTAAAAGCTGCTATAAATTCTTCCAGTTTATTTGGAATAATTAGAAGTAAAAGTATTTCCTTTTATACTTGGCCTGGCTGCAGTTCCTAGTTTCCACCGTGGCGGCGCCGCTGAGCGGTTTGCAGCTGCCGCAGCTGAGGCTGACAGCAGAGAAGAAGAGGTGAAGTTATTAAGTTTGGACCATAGACAGGTTTCTGCTGCTGCTGCTGTTGTATTGAGGCGAAGATGCCGCTTAGAAAATAACCGCTGGTGGTGAGTAGTGCGAGTTTTCTCATTTGGTATGTATTTAATAATAATTACTTTACATAATTATGAAGTTTAAATTCATCCCGCGGCCTCGAGGAAACGTGAAACTTGGGCTCAAACTCATCAGATTAGCAGCGACGCTAAATTAGCTGCGTGAATGCTAAGTGAAAGTAAACAACACCAGTACTTTCAACGTAAACTAAACACCACGTAAAATACCACATTTATAACTAAAGATATACTCAAAGTGATACATATGTATTGTATTTACAGCCGTCAGTCGGGTTGAGACAGGTCTAAGTTAGCTGCTGCTGCTGCTGCTGAGTGACAGGTGCAGGGTTAGCATTTAGCAATTAGCTTCAAACTCCAAAACACCGTCGTTATTCTGTCGAAGTGAAGCTAAAAACAGAAACTAACGGCAGAGTTCCGGTGGTTTTATATCAAACTAATCACACGTAGCTGGTGTAAAAGTAGCGTAGCAGACGTGTTAAAGCAGCTATCAGGTGTTACAGGTGGTGAATAATCAGTGGTTGTAGTTGCAACACGTCTCTGTCGGTACCAAAGGTCAGATTCACTCACCGAGACCGAGCAGCTTGTTTTTAACCTCAGTCGGTAACTCTCCGGTTACAGCCACCGTGCTGCGTTCAGGGACACGTCCTGGTTGTGTTTTAGTGTCCAGTTATCATCTATCTGCATAAATGTATGTTTATTTCCAGTGTCACAGCTGTAAAATAAAAATAAAGTCAAGTCAAGGTTTTATTTCAGTCATTTATTTGCCTTTAGTTTTGTTTAGTTTAGTTTAGTTTTTTTATTTGCACATTATAAAACCTGTATAAACAATGAAAATAGTCAAATTAAACAGTGGTCATCATCATTGATTCTGGCTAACAACATGTGTTCATATGATACAACCTCCAACATTACCTCTATCCATCTTTTAACATCTGGAGAGGACGTACTTTTCCATACTCGGAGAATCATTCGAGCAGCTGTAACAACAACCCCTAACTTTATCACTACAAGGTTATATTTTGGTATATTGGGCAGTTCTGTTTGGTCTCCCAGTATAGGCACAATCTTGGTGATATCGGTATTGTTAACCCCACCCATTTCCCTATATATTCAAGCACTTTTTTCCCAGAATGGGTTAATGAATTTACACTCCCAAATAGCATGCAAGTATGTTCCTGTTTCTTCTTGACATTTCCAACATAAATGATTAGCTAACTGGCCCATTCTGTAGAGTTTAGATGTGGTGAAATAAAGCCTATGTATTAGTTTGTACTGGGTAAATTTCCCCCTAGCCTCCTTTAGTCCTGGTTGTGTTTTATTGTCTAGTTATCATCTATCTGCATACATTTATGTTTATTCCCAGTGTCACAGCTGTAAAATAAAAAAATCAAGTCAGGATTTATTTCAGAGTTTGAGTTTATTTCGATCAGCAAAAAATAAATAAATAAATAGAACCACAAAAAAACAACCAGTTCCACATCCCTCTAAAAGCAGGGCTGCATGGCTGATGGAAAGGGTCAGGGCTGAAGCTACAAGCTGATAGACGCCCTAACCTTTACACCATACATGTAAATATATGTATAGACAAACAAGCATACATGCCATCTACACACATACACACACACACACCTACATGTACATACTCAGCAAATACCAAGCAAAAAATAGACATTTAACATTTGTCAAATCATTCCTACCTACATTTAAATCATTCAACACCTTCAAGACTGTATCTTATTTTTAAATTGCACCAGATTTTTACTTTTTTTTTTATCTCATCAGTGAACTTGTTCCACAGCTTCACCCCACAGACCGATACACACGTGCTTTTCAGATTAGTGCGAACAATCGGTTGTTTAAAATTCCATCTCCCTCTTAGATCGTATCCCCCTTCTCTATCACTGAAGTTTTTCGTATATGGCCAGGAAGTAATTTATGATGTTGCTTTATACAGAATTTGTGCGGTTTTGAATTCTACTAGATCCCAAAATTTCAATGTCTTGTGATTTTATGAACATTGCATTTAATTGGTGTGATCATAATAATAACCTGCTTTGTTCACTATTCTTATTAGAGTCAGTCATTTATTTGCCATTTGCAGTAAAATCCGCACTGGAAAGCTTTTGCAAGAGATTCACACTGGGACTGTGAGAACAAACTTAAACATAGATAAATAACAAGACAGTAGGTTACTTAAAACATAAAATAAGATAAGAAGTACACTGCCCCCAGATATAGGCCCACAAACACCTAAAAGGAAATGCAATGTGCAAAACATTTGACCTAAAAACATTAATGATACAGCTGCTCCTCATGTGTGTTTTTAAGTTGTTGTGTTCACTTACTATGAACATATTTAAATGAGTGTTGGTTGTATTATATCACTCACTTATTCACTGTGTGAAGTTAATGTACAGCCGTTATCACCGCGGCGACTAATGTTCTGAACACACTCGCTGCCTGTGACTCTGAAGAAACTTCCTGTTGAACAATAAAACCTCTGACTCTGATCTTCACACAGCGACTGAACGTTACTTCCTGTCTTTCTGCTCAGTCAGGGAGTCAGTGAACGTCACACCGTCTTAAAAGTGTCAAGAAGAAACACAAGAAAAACCTGCTGCTGGTCAAATAATCAGAGGCAGAATCAGAAATGTTTTATTGCCAACTAGAGCAGCAAAGTTCAGTTTACAGCACCAGGAACTTGACCTGGTGTCTGGTGCAACACAAAAGATACAAATATAGTAAAACAGTAGCGATAAAATGAAAATTTTAATTTAAAAAAAGGTTCAATTGAATAGATTGAAAATATTCTAATGTAAAAAATACTATATACAATTTAGGATTTGTACAGAATAAAGATTGATATATACGACTACAGAAAGGTAATTGTGCAAATTGTTGTAGTTAAGAATCAACAGTTAATATCCAATCCAATCCATTTTATTTATAAAGCAACAATTTAAATAAACACAAAGGTTTCCAAAGTGCTGTACAAAAAAAGGCAAAAATACTCAAGATAAAAACACAATAAAACATAATAAATAAATCAAGGACTGCCCACCCCAGATAAAACATCTGTGCACATAAAAATTAACAACCTACGTAGTGTGAAAAGCCAAAGAAAAGGTTAATAAGGTTATTCATTTATTTTTTTACAGTTTAGATCCTGTCTGTGATTTTTTTTTTTTTTTTTTAGGGTTAGGTTGTTTTTAATTTCATCTTTATTTGTGATATTTTGATGTTTGTGGCTGTTGATTGGTCTGAAGAACCAGTCTGAATTTGAAACCTTCAGCTCTCAGAAACAGTTTTCACCATTTTATGACATTTTATAAACTAAAGACCATCAACGAGCACAGAGAGCGTTTTTAGACCCGTTGCATTTCCTCCACGATGAGTTTGAGCTCCAACCGTCTGGTAGAAAGTTCTTGGTGTTTTTACTGAGTCGTGTCTTTGTTTTATGTTTTTAAACTTGTTTTTAAACAATCTAAGTTGTTATTGTGTCTGGATGCTACCATGTGTATTTATTCATTTATTTATTAAGCACCCGAGTCCAGGACAATAAAGTATATTCACAGTATGTACTATACTTTGAGTATTAAAAAAGTGAAATATTTGTCAGACATGAGATGATTTGAATTAGAAAAACTAAATATTTTATTATTTGTTTAAAAATAAGATTTTTCAACTGTCTTTAGTTGAAATTAAATATTTATTTAAAGTATGAAACAATTTATGAACAAGAGAAAAGGGGGAAAGAACTGAGAGTAATGGAACAAATTGGTTTATTTTAATTCATCAACAAAAGCTTAGTGGGGACAATAGACTATATTCTATTCTATTCTATTCTATTTGGATCAGTTAATTAAAGTGATAGTTCACCCAAAATTCAAATTTCCCTCATTATCTCCTCCCCCTCATGTGGACTAAGGGCTGGGAGAAGTTTCAGAGTCCTCCGTGGCTTCTCTGAGTTACAGGGGGTCTCGGCGTAGCAGTGCATGTCCATATGACGGTTGCAAATGGATACCAACTGTCTTCGTAACAAAAAGACACACCAAAAAACATCCAAATACCTCCATGCTGCTCGTATGTAATGTCCCTCTTGTATTGAAGCCCTGACATGAGAAATTGTTCCGAAAAAAATTAAATAAGTCTATGGCTGTGTCCGAAATCCCCCCCTACTCACTATATAGTGACCAGTTGTTGTAGTGGTGTCCGAATGTTTAGTGATTATTAATGTTCACTATATAGTGACTGAATCTATCCCACAATTCACCGCCAAATGTAGTGAACATCCGATGGTCACTAACCGGAGCAAGATATCCCATCATGCATTGCGGTCACGGATCGACGCCGTTAACACACCGGCCCAGAGCAACCGGTGGAGCTACCAAATAAATGAAGTAGTGACCGGTGTAGCTACCAAATAAATGAAGTAGTGACCGGTGTAGCTACCAAATAAATGAAGTAGTGACCGGTGTAGCTACCAAATAAATGCAAGTAGTGACCGGTGTAGCTACCAAATAAATGCAGTAGTGACCGGTGTAGCTACCAAATAAATGAAGTAGTGACCGGTGTAGCTACCAAATAAATGCAGTAGTGACCGGTGTAGCTGCCAAATAAATGAAGTAGTGACCGGTGTAGCTACCAAATAAATGCAAGTAGTGACCGGTGTAGCTACCAAATAAATGAAGTAGTGACCGGTGTAGCTACCAAATAAATGAAGTAGTGACCGGTGTAGCTACCAAATAAATGTAGTAGTGACCGGTGTAGCTACCAAATAAATGAAGTAGTGACCGATGTAGCTACCAAATAAATGAAGTAGTGACCGGTGTAGCTACCAAATAAATGTAGTAGTGACCGGTGTAGCTACCAAATAAATGAAGTAGTGACCGATGTAGCTACCAAATAAATGAAGTAGTGACCGGTGTAGCTACCAAATAAATGCAGTAGTGACCGGTGTAGCTACCAAATAAATGCAAGTAGTGACCGGTGTAGCTACCAAATAAATGCAGTAGTGACCGGTGTAGCTACCAAATAAATGAAGTAGTGACCGGTGTAGCTGCCAAATAAATGAAGTAGTGACCGGTGTAGCTACCAAATAAATGCAAGTAGTGACCGGTGTAGCTACCAAATAAATGAAGTAGTGACCGATGTAGCTACCAAATAAATGAAGCAGTGACTGGTGTAGCTACCAAATAAATGAAGTAGTGACCGATGTAGCTACCAAATAAATGAAGTAGTGACCGGTGTAGCTACCAAATAAATGAAGTAGTGACCGGTGTAGCTACCAAATAAATGAAGTAGTGACCGGTGTAGCTACCAAATAAATGCAAGTAGTGACCGGTGTAGCTACCAAATAAATGAAGTAGTGACCGGTGTAGCTACCAAATAAATGCAAGTAGTGACCGGTGTAGCTACCGAATAAATGAAGTAGTGACCGGTGTAGCTACCAAATAAATGCAAGTAGTGACCGGTGTAGCTACCGAATAAATGCAGTAGTGACCGGTGTAGCTACCAAATAAATGCAAGTAGTGACCGGTGTAGCTACCGAATAAATGCAGTAGTGACCGGTGTAGCTACCAAATAAATGCAAGTAGTGACCGGTGTAGCTACCGAATAAATGAAGTAGTGACCGGTGTAGCTACCAAATAAATGCAAGTAGTGACCGGTGTAGCTACCGAATAAATGCAGTAGTGACCGGTGTAGCTACCAAATAAATGAAGTAGTGACCGGTGTAGCTACCAAATAAATGCAAGTAGTGACCGGTGTAGCTACCAAATAAATAAAGTAGTGACCGGTGTAGCTACCAAATAAATGAAGTAGTGACCGGTGTAGCTACCAAATAAATAAAGTAGTGACCGGTGTAGCTACCAAATAAATGCAGTAGTGACCGGTGTAGCTACCAAATAAATGAAGTAGTGCAGCAGCATCAATAAATGTGTCCAGCTGCCAGAGTTGTCCGGTTGCAGCTTCCACAGACTCCCACAACAAACGTCAGAGCAAATTTCCTAACAAGTGTTATAAACTGACCACAGACTCTGGATAGCGAGGCTAATTTCTGTTAGCCCGTCTATGTTGTTTTACATTAACGTTAGCATTAAGCTAGCGATATATATATATATACACCTTAGTCGGAGTATAACTGGACAATGCATGTGCGCTGCTCCACAACAGTAGAGACGGCACCAAGTGGAGCAGAGAAGCCGCCTGAACCCAGCAAAGTAAAGAAGAAAACCCAACATCAGCGCCGATTCAATGCATTTCACACAGCGCAACCAAGGAAGCCCGTACCCTATTCTCAGCGTGAATCCGGCCCAGACTGGTGCGTCTGGTCGGGAACTGCAGTTGAGAATTTATTATTAAGCTTACTAAATTGTTTATATTCAGTTTTTTACGAGGTGACAGAAAAGTCAACAGGACAGGGGGGGGGGGGGGATATTAACCTGCTGAAACAACGGGTGACGCTGCATGAGGGGGCGATGGACCCCGTCAGTTATTCGTTTTTTTCAGTTGCATGTATATTGAGACAAGGACAGAAGTCCGACTTGACGTCAAAATCGAATTTTGAGCCGAGCTGGATTAAGCTCTGCATGTAAACGTACTGATAGACTTTAATGAAAGCTGTTGTCCTTCCTGGTTTTCACGCCGTCTCGTCTCTTCCCGTCTCTTCCTTCAGGCTGTCTGGTGTGGTCCAGGCAGAGTGTGTGATTGGCCGATGCCTTCGTCATGATGCTGAGCTGCAGCAGCACGCTGGTCGTCGTGGTGATGGTCCTCCTCCTGCTGTCCCCGGCGCGGGGCTTGGGCTTGGGCGGCTTCCTCGGCCCCTCGGAGGACGACGCCGACGCCGCCTTCTCCGTCCCCTCGGAGTGGGTTCTGCTCCACGTGGTGCAGGGCCAGATCGGCGCCGGCAACTACAGCTACCTGCGGCTCAACCACGACGGCCGCATCGTCCTGCACATGCAGAGTCTCCGCGGCGACGCCGACCTGTACGTGTCGGACAAGACGCTGCGGCCGAGCTTCGACGCCTACCGGCTGCAGTCGGCCACGTGCGGCGCCGACGTGGTGGTGGTGCCGGCCGACTTCCTGCGGCCCGTCGGCATCGGCGTCTACGGCCACCCGTCGCACCGCGAGAGCGAGTTCGAGATGCGCGTCTTCTACGACCAGACGGCGCCGCTCGAGAACCCGTTCGAGTCCGGAGCGTACGACTCGGCCGAGGAGAAGGACGGGAGGAGGAGGAGGAAAGAGCACGCAGCCGACGACGACGAGGACGACGACGAGAGGGAGGAGTCGATCTTCTGGACGATTCTGATCGGGCTTCTGAAGATTATACTTGAGATTTTGTTTTGAGAAGAATAATAATAGTTTTCTTCAACAACGACTCAGATAAACGTGTGATAGAAAGAAAGAAAGAAAGAAAGAAAGAAAGAGTTCAAATGTGTTTTAGAAGTTGAAGGTGAAAAGTTATCGTCCCCTCATAAACACACATACACACACAAAGTGAAGTGTATTAGGGAGGAGTCGTTGATCTTCTGGACGATTCTGATCGGACTTCTGAAGATTATACTTGAGATTTTGTTTTGAGAAGAATAATAATAGTTTTCTTCCCTTGTTGCCGTGACATCGGGAGGAGAAACAACTACTCAGATGAACGTGTGATAGAAAAGAAGAAAAGAGTTCAAATGTGTTTTTTAGAAGTTGAAGGTGAAAAGTTATCGTCCCCTCATAAACACACACACACGCAAAGTGACGTGTGTTAAAGGTGAAGAACCCGTTCGAGGCCGGACCGTACGCCTCGTCGTCGGACGGGAGGAAAGCCAGCGAGTCGACGACGACGACGACGAGAGGGAGGAGTCGATCTTCTGGACGATTCTGATCGGGCTTCTGAAGATTATAGACCGAATCACCTTGTTGTTTACATTCTACTTCCGGGTAGAAAACCAGCACGTAATTTGAATGAGATCAATAGTAACGAACGAGAGTTTAGCTATATATCGTGTTTTTCACGCCCTATCACCGTTTAGACAAATCTGAAATGATTGAAGAAACATTACTATTTCTGTGTGTGTGTTTTGTGTTGCTATGTGTTGTATTTATTCAGTTTGGGGGAATCACAGTGTCTAGAAAGCATCAGTGGCTGCAGCTGACAGGGACAGCTAACGGTAGCTAAGCTAACAGCAGCAGCTAAGCTAACGGCGGTAGCTAAGCTAACAGTAGCTAAGCTAACAGCGGTAACTAAGCTAACGGTAGCTAAGCTAACGGCGGTAGCTAAGCTACCAGCAGGACGTCAGCTGTTAAAACCCTCCCGTTGTGGGACACGACATGAAACTACTCCAGTTAGCTCAGTCATGTTGGAACTCAGATATCCGCTGGAGAAAATATTTTTTCATGGAGCGTTTATTGAGTCACTGAGTTATTAAAGTTAAACAGGTAGCTAACCGTTAGCCCAGCTAATCTATGATAATCACGACTAATCACAAAAATGTGCACACATAAATAGTAATGTTTGTCCAATCATTGGTTTTATAAACTTTACAAACATCAGATTAGTCTAAACGGTGATATAGTGACATGAAAAAGTAGATATATATAGAGAAACTCTCGTCCGTCACTATTGTTCTCATGCTGGTTTTCTACCAGGAAGTAGTTGTAAACCACAAGGAGATTCGTCCTATACTTGAGATTTTGTTTTGAGAATAATAATAGTTTTCTTCAACAACAACAACTCAGATAAACGTGTGATAGAAAGAAAGAGTTCAAATGTGTTTTTTAGAAGTTGAAGGTGAAAAGTTATCGTCCCCTCATAAACACACACACACAGAGTGAAGTGTATTAAAGGTGAAGAACGTGTTGAACTCAACGACCTGAAGACGGTTTGGGGATGTTTTGTTTTTTACAAGTTTATGAAAACGCTCACGTGCACATGAGTCAAATCTGAGACTGAGGTCGCTGCAGCAGCAGAGTGGAGGCCTCAAACGCCTCGTATGTACACAGTCACGACTGAAAGTAAACAGGAGGAAAGAGCAGAATCTGACACTTAAAGGGATAGTTCAACATTTTGGCAAATTGGTCCATTGCCATAATCCCTATAGTCATAGAAGTAGGTTTGTTACCTTTAATTGTTGGAGGCTCATGGGATTTCTTGGTTTCCCTCATCAAACTCATCAAATACACAATCCAACAACTCCACAACGCTCTGGTGGACAAGTTGTGAGCTGCACATTCACCACACTATGAGATAATAACACAACGTTACCAGACAGAGTTGTTTTAGAGGGAAATTCATGCAAAACCGCTGATGCACGTTGCCTTCAGGGACAGTTTTTCATCAACAGTCTCTGTATTTCCCTCTAAAACAACTCTGTGTGGTAACGTTGTGTTATTATCTCATAGTGTGGTGAATGTGCAGGTCACAACTTGTCCACCAGAGCGTTGTGGAGTTGTTGGATTGTGTATTTGATGAGTTTGATGAGGGAAAAACCAAGAAATCCCATAATGAGCCTCCGTAGCGTAGCGTAGCTCTGAGCAGCTCACCGCTCTGCTCCGCCATTCTAAAAACAGCTTGCACCGACAATTAAAGGTAACGAACCTACTGCTATGACTATAGGGATTATGGCAATGGGGACAATTTGCTAAAAATGTTGAACTATCCCTTTTATTAAAAGTGATCAGATGTTAATCCACAGCTGAGTCACATTTATAAAACTCTCTGTGACTTTCTGAGTTCAGTTTATTACGACACCACAAGAGCAGCAGGATGAAAACACTTTCTTTAACTCTTTATTTGACAACCTCTGACCTGCAGCAGCGTCTCAGTCAGTGAACACACACACACACACACACACACACACACACACACACACACACACACACACACACGAGGGGCTGAGTGTGAGCGTTTGTTTTAAAAAAGCGATCCAGACTGAACCAATCAGATCAGAGCTGTCGGTCGGTCGGCTTTGTGAATGAATCGAACCACCTGTCTTAACTCTGCATATCAGCAGCATCACACAGTTAAACATCCAAACCTCACAGCAGCAGCAATACAGTCACAGTTTGGCCTCTGACTGTTAATTAACTCAACATTTTCTTTTGCTTTTGATCAATGAACTTGTTCCTGTGTTTTATTTTTATTTTATTATTTTGTTTCTTTTCACCTGTTGGACAAAACTCCTGATCTGAAACATCATCATCACCACCTCCTCCTCTTCCTCCAGCGTTCGGAGTTCAGTTCTCGTCACCGCTGAGCAGAAATGTTCGCCCGTGCCTTCAGACTAAGTCGTCAGCAGGGAAACCAGCTTTCTAAAAAAAAAATAAAAGCTGCTGTTTTTGTTCAAAACGCCTCGACTTTGTCTCTTCTGTGTCAAGAAAAGAAAAAATCACTTTAGCTGAATTCATTAAAGGGATGGTTCAACATTTTTGGCAAATTGGCCCCATTGCCATAATCCCTATAGTCATAGTAGTAGTAGTAGGTTCGTTACCTTTCTAATTGTCGGTGCAAGCTATTTTAGAACATAGAGCTCATGGGATTTCTTGGTTTCCCTCATCAAACTCATCAAATACACAATCCAACAACCCCAAAACGCTCTGGTGGACAAGTTGTGAGCTGCACATTCACCACGCTATGAGATAATAACACAACGTCGTTACCACACAGAGTTGTTTTAGAGGGAAATACAGAGACTGCTTGATGAAAAACTGTCCCTGAAGGCAACGTGCATCAGCGGTTTTGCATGAATTTCCCTCTAAAACAACTCTGTGTGGTAACGTTGTGTTATTATCTCATAGCGTGGTGAATGTGCAGGTCACAACTTGTCCACCAGAGCGTTGTGGAGTTGTTGGATTGTGTATTTGATGAGGAAAAAACCAAGAAATCCCATAATGAGCCTCCGTAGCGTAGCTCTGAGCAGCTCACGGCTCTGCTCCACCGTTCTAAAAATAGCTTGCACCGACAATTAAAGGTAATAAACCTACTGCTATGACTATAGGGATTATGGCGATGGGCCAATTTGCCAAAATGTTGAACTATCCCTTTAAGAAAAGTAACAACCATGGCAACATTACAGTTAGAAATGTAGATGTTAGTGATTTAAAATAACACAAGCAGTTTAGTTTGTCATGGAAAGCAATCAATTTTCTGATCATCTATTGATTATTGTGTCGCTTTAAAAGAAAAAAAAATATTTCACATGTTTCTGTCTCTGGTTATTCAAACTAATGAGCAGAGAAGTTGAACATTTATTATTTTCTGACATTTTAAAGGAAGTGACCAAAGTATTTTCTCTGTTAATTATTCATCTTTAAAATAATAAATATTTAAATGATCAGAGAAGTTAAATATTTATTATTTACTGACATTTTAAAGATGAATAATTAACAGATTAACAGAGAAAATACTTTGTTTCCTCACTTTCAAACTGTTGCGTTCACTGTCATAGGAAACTACAGAGACGAGTCAATAAATAACTAATCGACTGATCAGAGCAATAGTATATGTCTGCAGACCCCTTAACGCCACCTAGTGGTTGACTGTAAAATTGCAACTGCACAAAATCCAAATAAAACACCAAGATCTAATTGTCTGTGAAGCTTGGAACACTTTTAAACTTTTTTAAATAACCTATTAAATGCTTTTAAATGTTCTATTACATGGGGTTACTATTGGTTTTGTTGCTAATGGATACAGATATGACATGTGGACAATGTGGACAATATGGATGGCAGTAGGAACGTGAGTATCGAACGTGAATCACATTGTTCGTTTAATACCATAAAAGTTTTTGTCGAAAATGTATCTGACAGTGTGGAAGTATGACATTTCATATTTTATGAACACATTGGCCCACACACAAATAGCCTATAATTTTATTTCTGTTTAATTTAAGCACACTGTATTAAAAATATCTCGGTTTCATTCGCCGGCCAAAAGAGCTTCCAAAAATATCAATATTACATAGGCTATATTACTGTATTTGACGACGTGCATATAAGACTAAACGGTCATTACACTGTCAGATACATTTTTGACAAAAACCTTTATGACATTAAAGGGATAGTTCATCCAAAATTGAAATTTCTCTGAGTTACAGGGGGTCTCGGCGTAGCAGTGCATGTCCATATAACGGTTGCAAATGGATACCAACTGTCTTCGTAACAAAAAGACACACCAAAAAACATCCAAATACCTCCATGCTGCTCGTATGTAATGTCCCTCTGGTATTGAAGCCCCGACATAAGAAATTGTCCCGAAAAAGATTAAATAAGTCTATATTTCAAGCTTGTTTTGTAGCGGAAGCTTCTGCTGCAAACAAGCTTGAAATATAGACTTTATTTTATTTTTTTCGGGGCAATTTAGCATTTTGGGGATTAGACGAGCAGCAATCCACACTTTTTTTTTTTTAGAAACGACAGATGTAAAGAGAGTGAAAAGAGAAAAAATTTAATGTGTATCAGTCACAGATTATTTACAGGAGTGACGTGAACGCATCGTGTTCTGTCCCGGTCGGTGTGTCAGTCCTGAACACACACACACACACACTGACTCAGACATGTGTGTGTGTTTACATGTATAATCATCATCAGGACATGAGCCGACAGTCAGTCAGTGTGTAATCCTCCTCCAGCCTTCCTCCAGCCTTCCTCCTCCAGCCTTCCTTCAGCCTTCCTCCAGCCTTCCTCCAGCCTTCCTCACGTCAGCGTGGGCGCCAGCTGGATGCTGTTGACCCTCAGCACCGTCTGCGGCTGCACGATGATCTTCTTGCGCTCGGAGCGGTGCCTCTTCCAGAAGCGCATGTGGACCTTGGGCCAGGACTGAGTCTTCTCCAGCACCGTGGCCTCCACACGGACCAGCTGCTTCCCCAGCAGCGGCCGGCCCAGCAGCGTGAACTCCTCCGCCCCCACCAGCAGCACCTAGGGAGAAACCAATATAAATGTTTAACAATTAAAGTTCTACCGTATGTGCATCTGAAGATTTTTGGACTGTTTTTCTGTTACACTTGGCTTTATAATGTGATTGTGTCTTCATAACATTCTGTATGTCGGCTAATAAAGATATGCAACATTGATAGATGCATCGACACATCTTATTGCGATACTTCTGCTTTGAAAGATCGATTCTGTGTCGAACCGTCTGCTTCGAGCACAACAATCATCAAACGAATTTACTGCTATGACTATAGGGATTATGGCAATTGGCCAATTTTCCAAAATGTTGAACTATCCCTTTAACAATTAAAGTTCTACTGTATGTGATTATGGCAATGGGCCAATTTGCCAAAATGTTGAACTATCCCTTTAACAATTAAGGTTCTACTGTATGTGTATCTGGAGATTTTTGGACTGTTTTTTCTGTTACACTTGGGTTATAATGTGATTGTGTCTTCATAACATGCTGTTTGTAGGCTAATAAAGATATGCAACATTGATAGAAATACAAAAATTATATTTACTAAATACAAAAATGTGGAAGAAAATTGAGAAATGCTTGTGGCTAGAGTGGGAAGGGGTTTTATTCATTTGAGTTGAGCTTTGCTTCAGTCTGTTTCCCTTCTTTGTGATTCAATGTGAGCGAGGCATCCACACATCTTGTCGCGATACTTCTGCTTTGAAAGATCGATTCTGTGTCGAACCGTCTGCTTCGAGCATAACACTCATCAAATACACAATCCAACAACTCCACAACGCTCTGGTGGACAAGTTGTGACCTGCACATTCACCACGTTATGAGATAATAACACAACGTTACCACACAGAGTTGTTTTAGAGGGAAATTCATGCAAAACCACTGATGCACGTTGCCTTCAGGGACAGTTTTACATCAACAGTCTCTGTATTTCCCTCTAAAACAACTCTGTGTGGTAACGTTGTGTTATTATCTCATAGCGTGGTGAATGTGCAGCTCACAACTTGTCCACCAGAGCGTTGTGGAGTTGTTGGATTGTGTATTTGAAGAGTTTGATGAGGGAAACCAAGAAATCCCATAATGAGCCTCCGTAGCGTAGCTCTGAGCAGCTCACGGCTCTGCTCCGCCGTTCTAAAAACAGCTTGCACCGACAATTAAAGGTAACGAACCTACTGCTATGACTATAGGGATTATCACAATGGGCCAATTTGCCAAAAAATTGAACTATCCCTTTAAAGTGATGTTTCTAGCAGCAGTTTGTACCTTCTCCAGGCGGATTCTCTCTCCGCATCCGGCCTCGATGTGGTTCTCGATGAGGACCAGGTCCTCGGCCGTCACCTTCCACTGCCGCCCGGCCAGCTGCACCACGGCGAACAGGCGGCCGAGCTCCCGGTCCCGCTGCTGGATGAGCCGGTTCACGGTGCTCACCACGGCGGCGTGTCGGCCCCTCTGCTCCCCGGCCTCAGAGGGCTCCAGGTCCGATTCCCTCCGCTGCTGCTGCTGGTCCCACGGCGGCTGCGACAGCGACGTCCTGGGCAGCAGCAGCTCCCCGCTCCCGGAGCTCAGCAGCCGGACAGCGGCAGCAGCAGCAGCAGCGGTGACCGGTCTGGATGTCAACATGCTGCTGCTTGTCCTCCACAGTCCCACTGCAGCACTGAGCGCCGCCATCTTCACAGGAAATGACTGAGGGCTCACTGCGCATGCGCGGTGAAACGACACAGACGACTAGTCACATGACTATGGTCACATGACTATACAGATTTTTTTAGTCACCTGACTAGAACGTCTCTGCTATTATATTATATTATATTATATTATATTATATTATATTATATTATATTATATACAAACATTGACATAGTAGTTTGGATGATTAACAGTAGCCTATCAACATATGGATGCAATGAAGAAAGAGGGAAAGAAATAAAAGTCACCTGACTATGAATTAAGAATCTGACTATTATAGTATTATATTATATTATATTATATTATATTATATTATATCCAAACATTTACACTGTAGTTTGGAGAATGTTACAGTATCAATATCAACATGCACACATACACACACCCTTTTTAGTCACCTGACTATGGATACAGATTTTTGATTTTTTTTTACCTGACTATTATTATTATATATTATATTACATTATATTTTATTATATTATATTATATTATATTATTTACAAACATTTACACAGTAGTTTGAAGGATTAACAGTATATAATTGTTTATTTGGATCCCATGAAGAAAGAGGGAAAGAAATAATACAACATACACACACACTTTTTAGTAAGTAAGTAAGTAAGTAAGTACTTTATTTGTATAGCACCCTTCTCAGTACGAATACACAGAGTGCTTCACATCATAGATAAAACCATCATACACTACATCACAATATGCAATAAAATAAAGAAAGTACTGTGCATATTACATAGTAATAGTACAGGTAACAACATATGAGAACATCAAGTGGCACTTGATCGACCCGAGGGGGTCGAGGCAAAAACAGTGTTAAATGAGAGGAGAGTCACATCCCACTGTATCTAGCACCCAAAAGCCCTTTTAAACAGAAAAGTCTTCAGTTGACCTTTGAAACAGTCTGCCGACTGGGCAAATCTCATCTCCAGTGGGAGCAAGTTCCACATCTTCGGGGCCACTGCCCCAAAGGACCGGTCCCCCTTGGTTTTCAGACGGGTCCGAGGGACTGACAGGAGGCCCTGGTCTGCTGATCTGAGGGAACGACTGGGGGTGTGATGGTGAATGAGGTCACAGATGTAGCTGGGGGCTAGTCACCTGACTATGGATACAGATTTTTTTTAAGTCACCTGACTATTATATTATATTATATTATATTATTTTCAAACATTTACACAGTAGTTTGGATGATTAACAGTATCAACATATATATGGATGGAATGAAGAAAGAGGGAAAGAAATAATACAATACACACACTTTTCAGTCACCTGAGTATGAATAAAGGACCTGACTATTATTATATTATATTATATTATATTATATTATATAGCTACAAACATTTACATTGTAGTTTGGAGGATGAACAGTATCAATATCGACATAAAATTGTTTATTTGGATACCATGAAGAAAGAGGGAAAGAAATAATACAACATGCACACACACTTTTCAGTCACCTGAGTATGAATAAAGAACCTGACTATTATATTATATTATATTATATAGCCTACAAACATTATTCACAAGCATTTACACAGTAATTTGGAGGAGGAAGCGTATCAATATCAATATCAATATAACATTGTTGATTTGAATACAATGAAGAAATAGGGAACAAAAAACACAACACACACACTAAACTACACAAAAACAACACACAGTTGAACAAAAGTGAAGAAAAAAGAAATACACAAAACCCCTGCAGCACGCATGCATCACAATTTAGCATTTTACAAAAAGTTACTGCCCTTTTAATCCGTTTCATCGGCATCCACAGAACTGTCTTTATGGGAATTTCTGCAACCAGTTGTTTTGTTGTCTTTTAGCATCTATTTGTGTTCATTTGCGTGTTGTTGGTCTTTATGAACTCTTTGTGAGGAATGTTTTGTTTCTTTGTTTTATTCTTACATCTCTTTGTGGTTGTTTTTGCAACTATTTGTGAGTCTTCGCTGTCTCTCATGAACATGTTGTGGTAGTTTTGTG
Organism: Trachurus trachurus; assembly: GCF_905171665.1. Taxonomy (NCBI): domain Eukaryota; kingdom Metazoa; phylum Chordata; class Actinopteri; order Carangiformes; family Carangidae; genus Trachurus; species Trachurus trachurus. The sequence goes on along the minus strand of NC_139891.1, from coordinate 38,506,519 downwards.
TGTGTGTGTGTGTGTCTCTCTCTGTGTAGCTGTTTTGTTTTTCTTGCGGTGCTACTTTGCAGATGAAGCCCAGCAGGGTGAAGTGTGCAGTCATCCAGTTATGTCAGTAAAGTAACTCCCACCCCCTTACTGTGGCTTTCCTTCAGGGGGGTCAAAGCCACATGAGAGGCAATAAAGGTAGGTGTTCTTATGGGAATGAAAAAAGAAATGTATCCGTTTAAAAAATAAAAGTTTACCGTGAGAAATGTGCAAAAGTTACCGGTGGTAGTAACACTAAATAGCTCAGTGTGAGACAAAAACTTAGCAAGAATATTTGTCTTATTTCTAGTCAAAACAAATCTCATTCTACTTAAAATAAGACACATCATATTAAAAGTAGCTTGTTTTTACACAAGTTTTACTTCTTTCAAGCATATTTTCACTTGGAATAAGTAGAAAAAATCTGATAGTGGAGCAAGTTTTTCTTCCTTATTACAAGCACAAAAAACTTACTTTCACTGGCAGATTTGTCTATTTATTGTGAATTTAAGTGAAAATGATCTAAAAACAAGTTAATTTTTAGGTGATGAGTCTTATTTTAAGTGGAAAGAGATTAGTTTTGACTAGAAATGAGACATTTGGACAAGAAATAAGACAAATATTCTTGGAAAGATGTTGAGTTTTTACAGTGTACTATGAGTATTAGTCAGGGTCTTACGCAGAATAAATCAGTCATACAAAGATTAGACTACTGGGGTTTTTTATGGGCCCCACTGGGCGCTGGGCCCCTAGAGTTATCATCACCTTTCTCTCCTATACAACGGCCCTGCGTGCCAGTCTGCTCCAAAGTTGTCCGGTGTGTGGGCAGTGTGGGTGGATTTTCCCGCAGCACCTGAACGCGGCGCTGACGTGCCTCCTCCATTTTGTGTCGTCGGCTCTGCCCGTTTCCGTGTTTGCAGCAGCGAAGCCGCGATTAAACTGTGTCACAGTCAGCGGGTGGGAGAGTTAGTGGAGTCTAGCTCTGGCTCTGGCTCTGCTCGCAGAGTGCTGCTACTGCTGCTGCTAAAAAAAACTTTTTAAAAAACAGTTACGAAGAGTTTCTCCAAACAGTTTGGGTATTTAATGCGCTGTAAAAACCCATTTCCGGGGCACGTCTTGTCTTGTTAGCGCTGCCACACAACGACAACAACTGACAGCTAGTGGGAAGTAAACAGCTAACGGCGGCTAACGGCTAACAGCTAGCAGCTAACGGCTAGCAGCTAACTCGAACGTAACTGGTTTAACGTTAACCGTCGTCGACAGCTAACGGCTAACAGGCTAACGGTAGCCGGCTAACTAACTTCTGCCTGTTTTTTTAGTGGCGGTGGTGGTGGCGTTTAGTTACATCACCGCGACTTGCCAGCACATCTTATTATTTTTTGTGTGAAACTGCTCCGACAAACGAACCAGGGATTTTTTTCTTTCTTTCTTTTTTTTTTTTTTTGCCATTTTTTTCTCCCCATTTTTTTTTTTTTTTTGCCACAACGGCACTTTCCATTCATGTTGTTTTGGAGGACGAGACTACCAGACATCTTCTGCCTTTTCTTCTTCCTGGAGCCAGGGTAAGTTAAGTTAGTTAACTTAAATGTTCTGATTAAATGACGATAATATAACAACTTTTACTCCACCTAAGTTTAAGGTTGTAGCAACAACCAACCAACCAAACAAGCAGCCAGGTGTGTTAACAGTGAATCTCTACCTGGGAGCGGCTGCATGACCTGCCCAGGCCTGATTAATCCTGTTTTTACTGCGTTGTAATGTAATGTAATGTCGTTTTGTCAGTTTGTGAGCTTTTATATACATCTATATAGCTGGTTTAACACAGAGTACAACATGTGACTAGTGGAAATCTCTAACTTTAGTAAAACTTCAGGCGTTAGAAAGTCTAAATCTCAGGAACATGTGTTTACACCATCACAAATATGTTTTATTTTACAAAAAAAATTGTTTTTATATTATTTAATAAGGCTCCAGAGGCCATAGAAACAATCTTACACACTAACATTAGTTAACATTTGTTCCAGACCACTGAGCTTTAACTAAATAGTCATTTGTAGCTAAGTGATCTATCCAACCATTTAGTTCCTGCTTATGTTTATATAAAACCACATCAAGATGAGTGATTTATTATTTATAATAGTGACATACATATGAGAATAAATCAGTTTAGACTGAACTCATCCTGGCTGATTTGTGTGCTTGTGCAACAGGTGTTAAAATGACATTATATGAGGTGTTAAATTGTCTTAAAATGTAGCTTTCCATCATGGATTAAGTTTAATCTGCAAAATGCTAGACAGTAGATAACACACAGTGTAGTGTTTTTAACAGATTTAACTCAATTCTTCAGTTCAGCATCCAAAGATATTCAGTCAGATCATTAAATATATGTATTTGATAAGTTAAAATAACATAAACATGTAACATTTTCCTGATTAGATGACTAAAAACCTACAGCCCACATCTCAAGATCAATCAGTTTTAACAAAAAGTCACATTTAAGAAAAAGAGCTGCAACAATCTGTCAACAGATCGATGAATTACCAACTGTTTTTAATAATCAACTCATCTTCACAGTCTTTTTAGTCTTGTAAAAGTGTCAAACATATGTCGGCTGCATCTTTAAATAGCTTGAACGTTTGTTTTTGCATGAATAGTGACTTGACAGGATTTAACCAGGTCAAACAGTTTCAGGCTACAAACATCATGAACTCAGAAACTAAAACCAAACCACCGGCAACAGAAACTAAAGACTAAAGAGGACGAGTTGTAAAACGGGAACGACAGATTTCCTTGGCTGCCATTTTCCCCAGAAAAAGCCTAGAAACACACACACAGAGACACAGAAACACACACACACACACACAGAGCCACAGGCCTTCAGCTCAGTGTATTTCCTTAACCACAAAAGCATCCAACTTCCTCGTACACCCCCCCCCCCCCCCCCCCCCCCCCCCTCGCTGGCCCTGTTCCTCACTGTGTTGATGTGGGGAAGCTGTTTTCCATCCTATGGCTGTTTACCAACCGTGTGTGTGTGTGTGTGTGTTAAGAGTGTCTATGTGTGTGTGTGTGAACAGCTAAACGCAGCGATCGCGACCTACTTCACTTCCCCTTTTTGATCTGAAAGGGAAATGATTAGTCAGATTATTATTATTATGATGGGGGTCAAAGGTCAGGAGGAGCTGTTGAGCCTTTTATTTAACTTTATCTGCCAAGTTTTCTCTGTTTTCTTTTTTCTTTCTGCTGCAGTGCAGACGACAAGAAATATTTAATAATCCTTTTTTTTTTTCTTCTAAAAAGCCACAGTCACAGTTGTTAAACACCCAGCAGGTCAAATATGTGCTCATGTAGCGCCGCAAATAAAGATCAACATAGGAGTTATTCTACAAAACTATTGAAGCTGGAAGCTGAGGATCATTTGCTTATATGATCATAATAATGTTATTTTATTTAACTAAAGGTTAGATCCATTCAGTTGTTTCAGATCCTTCCAAACGTTCACTCACTCTTACATCTGTTAATGTTTTTGTTAAATACTCGTGTCAGCAGAAGAACAGTTTATTTTTTTCCTCTCCTTTTAAAATAGAAAGTAGTGTCAGCTCCAACAAGACAATCACTGATCCCAAGGCTCATCCTTTATAAAATAAACTTTAAATAACTGCTACCACACCAGTACTTCTCATTGTTACTCATATTATGGTGTTATATGACAATGACAATAGAGTAAAGTAGTAAATGATCATTTATAGAAGCAGTGCGAAAGATGTGTCCTCACGTTAATGTTTATTTACATCAAACAGAGAAAAGCAGAAAAGCAGAAATGATTCACGTGAATGAGTGTCTTATCAAACGTGTATTTAATTAATTAATTAATTGATTTATTGATTGATTAGCCCTGTTATCTGGCTGGACGGCTGAGAGTGTCGTCATCATCCAAGACGTTTACACGACTCAAGTGAATGATTATAGGTTTATATTCAACAGAGTGACGTCATTGTTGGAGTTTAGTGTAACAACCAGTCAGATATTAACAGTCACACACACACACACACACACACACACACACACACACACACACACACACACACACACACACACACTAACAGTCACACACACACACACACACACACACACACATATAAACTCTCAGTCGGTTCTTTCCATTCAGAGTCGGTCTCTGACTGACGGCTCAGCTCGCTCGGTGAGATTCCTTCGGTTTCCCTCCGTGAAAAAACCTGCCTGACGCTCGTCGGCCCGGCAGCAGCAGCAGCACGAGGCAGAGAGGAGGAGGAGGAGGTGAGGGTGGGGTGAGGAGGAGGCGATGTGAGCCAACAATGGGCTCAGGCAGCAGCAGCAGCAGCAGCAGCAGCAGCAGCTACTAACTGGTTTGGGGAGATCCAGTGACCTGAGTCAGTCAGTCATTGTGAGCAGAGCTGACGTTTGTAGAGCAGTTTCAGTTTCAGCTACGTTGTGAAAATCACTGGATCATATGGAGGGTGTGTTTTATTTTTACTATGAATAACTTTAAAGAAGAACTCTGCAGGATTTCCACCTTAACTCAGCTCCATGTGTCGAATCCGGATAAAAAAAACGTTTTTTCTGAAACGATGATGTCATGCCCCCTGCCGCTCTACCTGTAACCTGAGACACACACACACACACACACACACACACACACACCGCTACAGCAGCTAAACAATACATCAACAACGTAACGTAACAACAACGGCCGGGTCGCTCAGACGCTGCGGCTGAATCGCGCCTGTTTAATCATCACTGATCATCATATTTACTCTGACACGACTCCCTGTCAACATTTAATCCATGTTTGAGTTTGAATCCTATGGTTTGAATACAGGGGGACTTCTTCTTCTATTGAATTACAGCGGGGACTTCCCGTCTTCTTCTCTGTCTTAAGTGTTTATGTGTGGCAGGCAGCGCTGCAGCGCCACACACGCCTGCAGTACGTAGGTACTACAGCGTTTTCAGGTGATCCGTGTGGATGCAGATATTTCTGATAAAACGATGCCGTGTTTACGGAGATTTTTTTCAAAACGATTAAGAAAAAGATCGTATTCGTCTGGACGGGGCCTCAGCTCCAGCTCTAGAGTCCTGGTGCTGGTTAAATCAACAGCCGTGTTTCCACTGCAGGAGCTCCTGGTAAAGGGAGGGGGTAGGAACTTCTACAGGAACCGTCCTCTCAGTGGCCGTGTTTCCACTGCAGAGTCGGACCCCGCGGCGACGTCATGAGTTTCCATCGCCGCTTAATCGCTGTGCGACGGTTTCGACCGTGACGTCACCCAGGCAGGTCACAAGCACATGCACAAAAACCATAACAACAACGGAGAACGAGGAAGGATGGAAGGAGCTGAGGCGGTAGCCGCGTTTCACCTCATCGTCGGTCCATTTGTCGTACATCTTCCTGCTGTTTTCTTGTTGTTTACAACGGTGTCTGCTAGGCTAATGCTAATGACATAAATATAAAACCAAGACTGCTGAATAGAGCTGGGACTCACTGTATGATATTATCACAACATTTAAGGAGGAACAACCCAAAAACATTTAGCAAAATCAAATTTGCAATTAATTTATTACCTTAAAGTGTATTTGTAGTTTATATAATATAACCTTGGTACGTAGACACTCTGTTGTCTTGTTTTAATCAGTGATGAGAAGCTTCAGTAGCTGCAGCAGCAACAACAGCTCATTAACATTCACAGTGAGTGAGCAGAGCTCAGCACAGAGCCACGGCTCCGCTCTGCTGCACCGTCACAGTTCAAGACTCTGAGGAAAACTCTGCAAACCCTGGATTGGGTTAGTTTGGTGGAAACGATGAGGAAGAGGAGAAGATCTGTGGACGTCGTAGCAGCAGCAGCAGCAGCAGCAGCAGCAGCAGGCCTACAGCTCCTCGTCTTGTCTTCACGTTAACACCGGTGTGTGAACACAAACATGTTGTGACTGCAACTCCTCACGGTGAAGAGACCAGAGAGAGAGAGAGAGAGCGTCTTTAGCCTGAGGCCTTGAGGCGGCGGTTATCGTTAGAGCTGTCCTATCAAAAACTATTTTAAAAAAAGAGTCGTTTCTCACGTTTTGCATGTTTTTATTCTGCATGTTGTGACTGCTGCAACTCCTCGTGGTGAAGAGAACGAGCGCCTCGTAGAAAATAAACAAAGATTGTCTCTGTAAAATCAGTGTTTATGGTTAAAGTTGTGATGGTTTTTCTAGGCCACAGGAGAAACACAACAGGAGTTTCTCACAGAGGATGAAGTTGTGTTTTTATTATATTGCAGTGTAACGTGCTGATTCTCTAAATCAAGAAACTTGTGATGCAGCTGTTGATGCCAAAAGTCCAAGAAAAGAGAAGTAACAAAACAAAACATGAAGTAACAAAAAAAACATAACATGAGAGAAACACACATTGTCTTCAGAAGTTTTAGTTGATGATAAATTGCCAAACAAATAGTTGCGATTAACAATTAAATTATATCCTTCTGATCATTTTCTGCCACTGTTTTAGTCTAAGTCTGAACAGCTTAAAGCTGTACAGAAAAGAAAATTGATAGTGTATACCCAGGGGGCAAAGTAAAAAAACAGACAGGGAGCGTTGTAAAAGGTTTGACAGCAGAAATGATCTCTAGGAAGTTGAAGGATTAAAACCTGGGTGGACAACCTGGTCAACTAGCTGCTGGAAAGCTACAGGGGCCAAAACCCCTCTTCTGGGGTCATTTTGCTGGCGAAATGATGTAAATGCAAATGTTTAGGTACTACAATGGCATAAATAGTCATACAACTATAACATTTGGCAGAGAGTATCTTGACACATAGGGGGAGGCAGGAAAAAAAGATTCTGGGGTTTGTTGCAACTGGATTTTAAGATATCACCCTCAACATCCCAAAAAAGACCCAAAAAAGCACTGTTCGCCTGACAAATTCTCATGAAAATTATTATTTTTCAGCACTTTATGGAGAATATCTATGCTTAACATGTATATAGAAAACTTCCTTAATTCATAAGCTAGGGTGAGTCCAAGACTATGGAAATCTGACGTTTGTTATGTTTTTACACTGATGAATGGAAACGATGTGAACGATGTGGCCTAACTTCAGTTATGGTTCATTTGTGACAAATGAAATCTGTGTCAGAGGTTCAACGTTTTACTGTGATTGTTGTAAAAGTCCTGACTGAGTGCAGCTCTGCAGGGAACGACTGGAAAACATCTGTATTTACACCACAGAGCTACAGAGCTGTTTGGATCAGACCATTGATCCATCGATCGGTCGATCAGGAGCTGAAAAGCTGTTTGTTTGTTTGTTGTGCATCAAAAACCAGTGTTTTAAGTCATTGATCACTGATCAGTTAGTGTGTGTGTGTGTGTGTGTGTGTGTGTGTGTGTGTGTGTGTGTCCAGCAGGAGTCAGCGTGTGAGCTCCCACCTGAGACGCTGAGGTCTCCAGCCTCCAGCCCCTCCCCCCTCCTCCTCCCACACACAGAGGAGCCACCAGAGGGACAGGATGCCCATCCCACCCCCTCCCCCTCCTCCCCCCGGACCCCCGCCCCCGCCCACCTTCAATGAGGTGAGTGGACACACAGTACACACACACACACACACACACACACACACACACACACACACACACACACGACTTCACGACGATGACGTTGTGACATATTTTATCTTTATCAAACACAAACTGCTGCTCGTTGTAATGATGTGGTTTCCTCTACATGATCATATTATTCAGGCCAGTTCATGACTGATTGGTTTGGTTTATTTAAAGGGATAGTTCACCCAAAATTGAAATGTTTCACTCATTATCTCCTCCCCCTCATGTGGACTAAGGGCTGGGAGAAGTTTCAGAGTCCTCCGTGGCTTCTCTGAGTTACAGGGGGTCTCGGCGTAGCAGTGCATGTCCATATGACGGTTGCAAATGGATACCAACTGTCTTCGTAACAAAAAGACACACCAGAAAACATCCACATACCTCCATGCTGCTCGTATGTAATGTCCCTCTTGTATTGAAGCCCCGAAATGCAAAGTTGTCCCGAAAAAAATTAAATAAGTCTATATTTCAAGCTTGTTTTGTAGAAATTAGCATCGCTTGTTTGAATTTTATTTTGTTAAGTCAACATGGCAAAGATTATTACCACTTTATGACTTAAAATGGGTCTGTATTTCTATGAGAGTCCTATCGCCACTCTGTTATATCAATCGCTCTGGTCGGCAGTCGTCGGGGCGGCGTGTTTCACTGTTTCCTTTCTCCCGACTGTGGCCGACGAGAGGCGATAGACTTGTCGGACAAAAGGCCGTCGGCGTCGTGGCGGTGTGTTCCCGGCTTTAGACCACAGGAAGAACAACCAAACCAAACCGCCAAGTGCTAATGGGGATCCATAATGAAAGAAATACATAACTTGACTGTCTCACCTGATGATGATGATGATGGCCAGGACGCTACACACCATGCTCCTCTGACCCAGGATCATAAAGCTCAGTTTATACATTTACAATCGGCTGTAAATCAGCTGCAGCTCTGTGAACACAAACAAAAGCAACCTGAGCAACATTTCACTTGTTTTTACCTTTCAACTGGTTTAGGAGAGTTCCTGTTTTTTTGTTTTGTTTTTGGCTTCATGAGAAGGTTTAAAAGTTGGACTTTATTTTGGAAACCTGGTCTGACAGGAAACACAGAGTATCGACAGTAAACACATCGGCCTGTGTGAGCACGGCAAACGGACGGTTGAGGAGAGTCGGATAGAAAATGATGAGATGTGACAGATGTGGAGTGTAGTCACTTGTTATTAGAGACGAATAATCATGAAATAATCTGTAGTTTGAAGGAGAAAAACAACAACAGGACTTTCTGCCGTTGTTTCTCTGCTTTTCTTTTCTCCTCTTTTTGTCTTTGGGAAATACAGAGAGTGTAGGGATGTGGGTACAAATAACTAAACGAAACTGTACCGGTCGCTCCATCACTGATATTCTATCAGAATGGATATGTGTTGTCTTTCTGTGCTCATTCATTGGAAATAAAACATTTACAAAAACAACGACAGTGAGTGAGAGTAGAGGCGGTGCAGCAGTTGATCCTAGTCTTCCTCACCTCTTCCTCTCGTCTCCTCAGGCCAACACCACGGCTCCCAAGCTGAGCTCCACCGAGGCCAAAGGTCGAGGAGCGCTGCTGACCGACATCTGTAAAGGCGCCAGGCTGAAGAAGGTGGGGGTCGTCAGCGACCGCAGCGCCCCCGTCATCGAGAGTGAGTCGCTCACACACAAACACACACACACACTCAGGCCTAAAACGATCTTTCATTCCTGTACAAGTTGATATCGTTTCTAGAGATCAAAGCGCTGTAGTATGTGTGTGTGTGTTGCTGTAACGCCGCCACACCAACACCACAAACAGAGAAGACGGAAAGCTTCCTGCTGGATTCAAACTTTAAACGTTACAAGTGGATTAAGTGTTGACTGGGAGTCGTGTTGGAGCAAATATGACGATCAGTGACGATTTAAGCCGCAAGTGTCTCAGGTTACAGGTCAGAGCGATGGGGTATGACATCGTTTCACAAAAGATCTGTTTTGGACGTCTACATGAAAACACTGAGGCGTTTTCAGATCTTCTCACTCTGGAACATGTTTTTTCACCCCCTGAAAACGCCGTTTTCTGTCTGGATGAAACGCTGAAACGGTTAAACCTGTATCTGTGTGGACGGGCTCTTAGCTCCTGTCACTGAGCTGCTTATAATGATTATGATAACAAAATACTATATAGGGCTACACAACTAACGATTATTTTCATGATCAGTTAATCAATTAATTAATAATTAGATCAATCAATCTAATTTAGTTGTTTGGTCAATAAAATGTTAAAAAATTAAATGTTAAATGTTGAAAAACATCAATCAGTGTTTCTCAAACCACAAGATGACATCCTCAAATGTCTTGTTTTGTCCACAAACCAAAGAGAGACTCAGTTTATTGTCATAAAGGAACAAAGAAACCAGAAATATTCACATTTAAGAAGCTGGAATCAGAGAATTTAGACTTTTTTTTCCTTAAAAAAACTACTCAAACTGATTATTAGATTATCAAAATAGTTGATTCATTTAATATTCTATTATTGTTCGATTAATCGGTTAATTATTGCAGCTCTAATATATATTCATGTTAACGTATTGGAACAGGATCAGATTGTTTATCGCTGATTCCTTCAATAAATCATAGGAGCATTCACATAAGACTTTTCAGAGTTGATGATCTGAACTGGACTTATTATATATGAAATGAACCCTAACCCTCCAAAGTGCAGACGTAAAACTCTCTCCCTCTCTCTGTCTGACATTGATCGACCGTGTGAAACCACAGATGTGATCGTTTTAATGTGATATAGTGCAGAAATATTGACCTGAGTGTAACAGTGGGAGGTGACGGGCAGCATCATATTTCTTTCCATATAGTCATCTGTTTTTTGTATTACTGTGGAATCATCTGTACATGCTCCTCTACATGCTTTTTGTATATATTTGGGCCCAATATGTAAATAAAGTAGATTAAAGTGGAAACATAATAGTCAGAACACAGAGGCAAAGTTATGAAAATACCAAACATGGCTGATGGTAAACATTTTTTTTTGTTGATAAAAGTCAAATCCAAACTCAACTGGAGCTGTTACTCAGGTTTATTGTGTCTGTGTGTGAGGAAGAGGAAACTCTGATGTTTGTGTGGAAATGAGGAACTAGTGCGACGGCGCTGCAGCTCTGTTGTGACTGATCTCAGGTCAGAGTTGTGTTGATATAAAACGTTGTTGTAGCTCTTCTCTTCTCTTCTCTTCTCTGCTGCCTCTTCTCTTCTCTGCTTTCTCTTCTCTGCTCTTCTCTTCTCTGTTGTGACTGATCTCAGGTCAGAGTTGTGTTGATATAAATAAAACGTTGTTGTAGGTCTTCTCTTCTCTTCTCTGCTGCCTCTTCTCTTCTCTTCTCTTCTCTTCTCTTCTCTTCTCTTCTCTTCTCTTCTCTTCTCTGCTGCCTCTTCTCTTCTCTGCTTTCTCTTCTCTGCTCTTCTCTTCTCTGTTGTAACTGATCTCAGGTCAGAGTTGTGTTGATATAAAACGTTGTTGTCGCTCTTCTCTGCTCTTCTCTTCTCTGCTGCCTCTTCTCTTGTCTTCTCTGCTGCCTCTTCTCTGCTCTTCTCTGCTGCCTCTTCTCTGCTCTTCTCTTCTCTTCTCTGCTCTTGTCTTCTCTGCTGCCTCTTCTCTGCTCTTGTCTTCTCTGCTGCCTCTTCTCTGCTCTTCTCTTCTCTGCTCTTCTCTGCTCTTCTCTTCTCTTCTCTTCTCTTCTCTGCTCTTGTCTTCTCTGCTGCCTCTTCTCTGCTCTTGTCTTCTCTGCTGCCTCTTCTCTGCTCTTCTCTTCTCTGCTGCCTCTCCTCTTCTCTGCTGTCTCTTCTCTTGTCTTCTCTGCTGCCTCTTCTCTTCTCTTCTCTTCTCTGCTGCCTCTTCTCTTCTCTCTGCTGCTGCTCAACAACCAACCACCACGACTCCACCTCAACATTTGAATATGGAAATGTGTCCACACTTCTGCTTTTATTTGTGTTTGTATTGACATTTACTGTGTTTGTTTGTCCCACCAGAGTCAGGAGGAGGAGGAGGAGGTGGTGGAGGAGGAGGAGGAGGTGGAGGCGGCGGAGGAGGAGGAGGTGGAGGATTTGGAGGCGGAGGACCAATGGGAATGGGCGGCCTGTTCCAGGGAGGAGTGCCAAAACTACGACCAGTCGGAGGTGAGACCCGGTTGGTTTATAGAGGTGGATTTATAGACTCAGCATCACATGACCTCATCGTTATGGCAACACATAAACCAAAGTCCAGCGCTCCTTTTTCACATGGGACGTGTTGAGTGCAGATGAATAGACAGAAGAGGCATAATATTGTTGAAATTGGCGTAATTGTAGGCATAGACATATATACGGGTATAGGTACCAAATTAAAAAGAGGAGTAAAGCAATATATTAAGTGGTAATATATATATATATTTAAGTATCAAAGATGTTCAATCAAACCCACAAAGTTTGAAACAACGTTCAAAACACACAGCCAGTGTCACAACTAAGATATAAAGTCCGCTAGCTTAATGCTAACGTATAATGTAAAACACCATAGACGGGCTAACAGAAATTAGCATCGCTATCCAGAGTCTGTGGTCAGTTTATAACGCTTGTTAGGAAATTTGCTCTGACGTTTGTTGTGGGAGTCTGTGGAAGCCGCGACCGGACAACTCTGGCAGCTGGACACATTTATTGAGGCTGCTGCACTACTGCATTTATTTGGTAGCTACACCCGTCACTACTGCATTTATTTGGTAGCTACACCGGTCACTACTGCATTTATTTGGTAGCTACACCGGTCACTACTGCATTTATTTGGTAGCTACACCGTCACTACTTGCATTTATTTGGTAGCTACACCGGTCGCTCTGGGCCGGTGTGGTAACGGCGATCCGTGACTGCAATGCATGATGGGATATCTTGCTCCGGTTAGTGACCATCGGATGTTCATTACATTTCGCGGTGAATTGTGGGATAGATTCAGTCACTATAAAACGAATCGCCTTGTTGTTTACAACTACTTCCAGGTAGAAAACCAGCATTCGAACAATAGTGACAGACGAGAGTTTCACTATATATATCTAATTTTTCATGTCACTATATCACCGTTTAGACTAATCTGATGTTTGTAAAGTTTATAAAACCAATGATTGGACAAACATTACTATTTACGTGTGCACATTTTTGTAATTAGTCATGGTTATCAGAGATTAGCTGGGCTAACGGTTAGCTACCTGTTTAACTTTAATAACTCAGTGACTCAATAAACGCTCCATGAAAAAATATTTTCTCCAGCGGATATCTGAGTTCCAACATGACTGAGCTACCTGGAGTAGTTTCATGTCGTGTCCCACAACGGGAGGGTTTTAACAGCTGACGTCCTGCTGTTAGCTTAGCTACCGTTAGCTTAGCTACCGTTAGCTGTCCCTGTCAGCTGCAGCCACTGATGCTTTCTAGACACTGTGATTCCCCCAAACTGAATAAATACAACACATAGCAACACAAAACACACACACAGAAATAGTAATGTTTCTTCAATCATTTCAGATTTGTCTAAACGGTGATAGGGCGTGAAAAATATGATATATAGCTAAACTCTCGTTCGTTACTATTGATCTCATTCAGGTTACGTGCTGGTTTTCTACCAGGAAGTAGAATGTAAACAACAAGGAGATTCGGTCTATAGAAATAAATGTTCAAATTCACACACGTCACGTCCAAAGTGCAGGAATCAGCCCGGGGGATTTAGAGTCAGTCGGTTATTTTGAGCCTAATGGACCCAAACCCCCCCCCCCCCTCCTCACTGCTCTTATCTCTGATGGACCAGACATGTTTCAGTCAGAGCGATGGAGCGAGCGGGTGAAGAACGAGTGTCGTGAATTTGGACGTCGGCTGATCAACATCGGAGCGATTGATTCTTATTGATCTGTGATTGGTTCAACCAGCTGCTCTAACCTCCTCTTCCTCTCTCTTCCTCCTCTTCCTCCTCAGACGGTTCATCAGGAGGAGGTTCGGTTGGTCGCTCGGCTCTGCGGCCGCCGGGCTCTCGGCCCTCGGCCCCTCGCCCGCCGACCGGCCGCTCCAGCTCGCCGTCGCCGCCCAACAAGCCGTCGCCGCCACCGGAGCAGCACCAGCGCTCGCACCACCGGCCCTCGCTGCCCGACATCTCCCGGCCGTCCAGCGGCGGCGGCGGATCGTCCTCCTCTTCCTCCTCTGGCGGGATGAAGCACAGCAGCTCGGCCCCTCCCCCTCCTCCTCCCTTCATGCGCGGTGGCCGTGGCAACGCTCCACCGGCGCCAAACCACCACCACAAAGTCTCTTCTTCCTCCTCTTCCTCTTCCTCCTCGGCCCACAGCAGAGAGAAGCCCCTCCCCCCCACGCCCAGCAGAGGCCCCGCCCCCCTCGGCTCCATGAGGCCGCCGCCCTCGTCCTCCAGCCGACCCCCGACCGGCGGCGGCTCCTCTTCCTCCTCCTCCTCCTCCTCCTCGGCCCCCCCGCCCCCGCCGCCGCCGCCCTACCGGCCGCACTCGGCCTCCATCTCCAACGGGCCGTCGTCGCCCGACGCCCCCGAGCTGCCGCAGAGACACAACTCGCTGCACAAGAAGTCGTCGTCGTCGTCGTCGGGAAGCGGACCGGGACGGAGCCACGCCCCCCCACCGCCCCCCATGTCCTCGCCGTCCTCCCAGCAGGTAGCCAGGCCGCCGCCGCCCGCCAGAGAGCCACCGGGACGCAGAGCAGGTACTGTAACAACAACCAAGTCTGACTAAATGTTGAACTGTCCCTTTAAATCACAGATGCTCCTCTCACCATAATCCCTATAGTCACAGCAGTAGGTTCATCACCTTTAAAGGGGAACTGTGCAAGTCCGCTCGCTTTTCCTCTGTTCTGGTGACGCTCCTCTCCTCCATGTGCATTTGTTTACAACGAAGCCGGCGAAAAATCAATAAAGGGAGCGGTGGATAACGTTACATAACATATAGGATGTTACGGCGTGTGTGTTTGTGTCGTCTTAAAGCAGAAGTAAGGTGAATGTTTGTGTTAATTTAAAGCAGATATCAGTGGAATGTTTTTGTTAATATAAGTCCTAAATAGTCCTATTTTCCGTCAGCAATCACTTACATGAAGTATTTCAGCCTAAACACGAGTCTCTCCGTCACTCTGCTCTGCTGTAACCCGAGGAGAAAATTTTCCTTGTGGGATACAAGTGTTATCCAATGAGGAGAGAGAACGGCATGAAGGGCTGTGTGTGCAGCCAAGGGATGCGCGTGAATGTGGTGACGTAGCACGAGGACCAATTGATGCCTGACAAGGGCGGGGGCTGCTAACTCATGGTGCGTTCAAAGAAACTCGTACTTTGTGTTTTTCCTTCCTGTGAAGTCATACCAGTTCGATCTGGTACGAGTTCACGGGTCGGAAGTTACGAGTGGCCGTTATAGGGAACTTTCACAGACAACAGGATGGTAAAAACACGAGCTACGGGTTACCTGGAACGCTACCAAGTCGTAGTTGTGACTTGAAGCTGTAACTTACGGTTTCAAAAGCCTGCCTTGAACGCAGCATTAGCCGAAACGGCCGTGAAGCTGATATCTGCTTTAAGTCTTAAATAGTTGTATCTTCCGACAGCAATCACTTCTATAGAGTGTTTGGTCTGAAACACGGGTCTGTCAGTCACTCTGCTCTGCTCTGAGCCAAGGAGAAAACTTTCCTTGTATCCTTCAAGTTTTATCCAATGAGGAGAGAGAACGGCATAAAGGGGCAGTCCTCTCTGTGTGTGCAGCCAAGGGATGCGCGTCAATGTGGTGACGTAGGGACGAGGACCAATAGATCCATGACGAGGGCGGGGACTCCTAACTCCATCTGCTGACAGGAAGTTAGACAAAACCACCGGATCGCTTACTGAAGCTTTGTTTTAATTTCAGACAAGTGAGTCTGAACTTATCAGTTGTCCAGTAGAAGCTGTGATCGATGAATTCATGACAACGGCCAACTGTTTCCAACAAAACATCACATCGACAAGTTTATATTTTTTGACGAGAAAGTGAATCAACAGCAAATTCTGTTTCCATGACATAAATGGATAAAGGGTGCAGCTGTGTGCATGTGCATCATCGTTCTCATTTCCGTCCACAATGAATCAGTCTCTGAGGTTCGACCAGGTGACATTAGTGCGTCCTGCTAAACAATGACATCATCATCATCATCAGTCTCTGCTGCAGCAGGTGGAGGAGGAAGTGACGGTTGTTTAGTTTCACCAACAGCTCAACACACTCAGATTCAGCTGGAGAATAAAAACCTTTTACTTTTATTTTTGCCCCCACTCTGAAAACCTGATGGATGATCAATAACCTCTGATCAGCTCCCGTCCTCGTCCCGGTAGCAGCGAGGACGAGGACGAGGACGTGGTTGCTGCTCCGTCCTCGGCCGGAGGAATGTGGACAGGTCTGGACCGGTTATCAGAGCAGCTGGGTCATGTGACGGGGGGGGCGGGGCTTAGAGCTACTTCCTGTCTCTCCTCAGCTGCTTCATGAAGCTGCAGAGTTTCAACATGAGGCTCAGCAGGCTCAGTGTGTTTCTGTTTTATTTATTTAACCAGGAAAAAGATTCAGTTAGATGAAGACTCTCTGTCAGCCAGAAGCTCCTGGTCCAGACAGCAGCAGCTTAACGACACATTCACATCCACACTGAAAATATACATAAAACACAGTAAAAAAAAGTTAATTTAACTGATATTAAACACAAATCTGAACGTTATCAGTGATTAAAAGTTGCTAAAAAGCATCAATCTATCTACAGTGTTCCCAGTGAGTGCTTATTGTAGATTTTCTTGGTCCGATTATTGTCAGATAAATAATCACAGTGTTAAAATCATAACCATTATTATGCATTAATTGATTTCACAACACTACGAATGTGTTAAAATCAAATAGACAAAACGTTACAAAGTATCTGTTAACATGGGAACAATTATTGATCTGAAATGTTCATAAAGTCATTAATTGTTATCAATAGAAAATGTTTCTTAAAGATGACACGGCAACGTTTAAATTACATTAGGTAAATTGACATTAACATAATTAAACCCAGTTACTGTGCATTAACCTTTAGGTTGACGTACAAAGCCGGTGGTTTGATCGATATCAGACGTATTTCCTGAGTCGTCCTCTGCTGAACTTTACCAACTTTACATCTCTGTTCTGCAGCTCACATGGAACAAAAACAAAGTCACACTGATCTGCTGATACGGTTCCTGCATAATCTATTTTAGGAAAGTGACAGTATTGAGGAATGTTTACGATGTATTAATTATTACAGATACAGTAAACTTTAGTAATCCTTTAATTTACAGGCCGCTTATTACTTGATGATGTCTAGAAATAGCCCAGATTAGAAATAACGTTTATTTTCATAGTAATGTGGAGAAATATAGACAAGAAATAACGATTGATTATGTAGAAATAGTCACACCGAGGAAGGGCTAGATCCCAAACGTCTGTGTGGAAAATAAATCTTTAAACTTGGAGCGCTGTTTCTTACATTTTTTTAACTTTTCCGTAGAAACAGCTCAGAAATAATTTATTGTACTTGACAATTACAAGGACATGGTGGAGAAAAATTCTGGCCTTTCCCCAAAAATTCAAAGCATGAAAAGCATGTGTAATGTATTGTCTTTATGAAAAACATGACAATACTATGAAACTGGCCGTTATTTCTTGGCTATTTCTTGACATAATTACACAATTATATGGTTATTAAAACTTTATTTATCCCCAAAGGGCAGTTCTGTATCTACAGATGACGGTGATAGAGCCATTCATACCACATAAATTCATAAAAACGTACAATAAAGATAAAAATCCGCACATATCATAAATATAGAAATAAATAAAACAGCATTGCACTATAGATTTATCTTAAACTGATGAGAGCTACTGTGTCTGTAAATGTGGCGTTTAATACTGCGGTTAATATAATATAAATCTGAGATTGTATATATGAGTTTTTACAAGATTAGTTTACTTGTTAATATAAAGAAAATAGACTCAGGAAACGTAGTAAACAGTAGTGTGTGTGTGTGTGTGTCACAAAGAAGCGACCCTCGACCTGGCTGCTCTGGAAACAGATTCATCATTTTTTAAAAGTCGGAGTGAGCGGCGAACACGCCAAACAGGAAGGCACTTTGTCAGCTGGTGTATCTGTGTTGTGATTGGACGAGGCAGGCGGCGACTCGGCAGCGAGGCCTCCTGGTTCCTCCGCATTCCTGAAGCCCTGTGGAATATTCCAGCATTCCTGCTTCACTTTCACTGTCTCTGCCTCTTTATCCGCCCACCGGCCCCTCTGCTGCCACGCTTTTAACATTTTTATTTATTCCATGCACGCCACGGACATTTTCAGTTCAAACATTATTGAACCAAATGCTGATAGATTATAAATAAATGAATGGAAAGGAGCAGGATGAAGAAAACCGACTTTTTCCTGCCGCTTTATCAATTCATTTTGAAGATGGTCCGCCAGATTACTTATAATAACAACAACTGACAAAAGAAAACACAAGAAAACTCAATAATGGCCGATGACGTCCCAATAAATATAAAAATTAAACCAAGATAAATCAGAACAGGAGCAACTACCTGCACATTTTATGTTAGAAGATTATAAAAGAGTCGAGTCAGGCTGATCTGGTAGCAGCTCCAGAGTGTGTGTGTGTGTGTGTCTGTAAAAGCATCGGTGTATAAAGCACATCTGTCCCACATCAGCTTTTTATAACGCAGCCTCTGAGGCTTCACATTCAGAATTAGAAACACTTTATTAATCCCCCAGGAAACGGTTGTGTAACCGTGCTGCAGCTCATCTATACAAGTATAACACAACCCCCATAACAATACATGTAACCCTGTTAATAATATACAAAGATTTACTGATTTATAACTTAATCTTTGCTGTTTTATCATTAATTAATTTAGTTCATTTATCATGATGTCTTTTTTTGGGTGATTTATTTATTTATTTTCTTAAACAAAGTAAAAAAAGAAGATAAAAACAGCTCAAATGGTCCAACATACGGACAGAAGACAGTGACACAGAGTGAGGTCAAACAAGAACAGAGAGAAGAGAGGTCACCAGTGTGAAAAATAAGTCCAGAAGACAGAAAAAAGAGAGAAATAGTAATAATATTAATAAACAAAATAATTTAGGCTATTGAATTGTTGATTTCAACTGAAACTTTTCATAAAAATAAGCGAAAGAATAATCTAAACTCGCTGTTGATCAGCTGATTTGGTTTTAATGCGTTTTTAATAGTAATATTAATTCAAGCGACTACTATTCAACATTATGTCTATGAGATCAACAATTCAAATTTTGTAGTTTAAAGGAATAGTTCACTGCTTGCTGAAAAACTGTCCCTGAAGGCAACGCGCATCAGTGGTTTTGCATGTATTTCCCTCTAAAACAACTCTGTGTGGTAACGTTGTGTTATTATCTCATAGCGTGGTGAATGTGCAGCTCACAACTTGTCCACCAGAGCGTTGTAGAGTTGTTGGATTGTGTATTTGATGAGTTTGATGAGGGAAACCAAGAAATCCCATAATGAGCCTCCATTCGTAGCGTAGCTCTGAGCAGCTCACGGCTCTGCTCCGCCGTTCTAAAAACAGCTTGCACCGACAATTAAAGGTAACGAACCTACTGCTATGACTATAGGGATTATGGTGATGGGCCAATTTGCCAAAATGTTGAACTATCCCTTTAAAAACTAAACCATGAAACCTGCTGCTTACTGTTGTGTATTTATAGTGTGTTGAAGTTGTGTTGTAACCCTGTGTGTGTGTGTGTGTGTGTGTGTGCAGCCCCCCAGGTTCCTCACCCCGGGTCTCGTAACGGTGGGCGCGATGCCCCCCCTCCCCCTCCTCCGTACCGTGGCAACAGCTCCTCTGTCTCCGACTCTCTGGGCCGAGTGGGGAAGCCTCCTCCTCCCCCCTCCATCAACTCCTCCATCACCTCCTCTTCCAGGACCCCGGCCGGCCCCCCCCCTCCGCCCCCGCCCATCAGGAACGGCCACTCCAACAACAACAACATGTCCAACTCCAAGTCCATCATGGGTAAGTCGCTCCGCCGCCGCCGAAACATTGTCACTACCTGAGTTGCATCGCTATCCGATTTGTGACAATAGACTAGTGTTGTCACGATACCAACATGTTGGTACCGGTATCGGTACCAACATGTTTTTCGATACTTTTCGATACTTTTCGGTACTTTTCCACATAAAAAGAGAACACAAAAAATGTCATTATTGGCTTTATTTTAATAGAACAATTTTGGACCATAAAACAGGAAATCAGTAAACAGTTACTGCTGCTGCAGGATTAACATTCCATCTATATTAATCTGAACTCTTCCTAAATTAAAACATTAGTGATCTGTTTAAAAATGAACATCAACTTGTTCTCTTTGCATTATTTGAGGTCTGAAAACACTGCATCTTTTTTTGTTATTTTGACCAGTTGTAATTTTTGGGAGAAATTGTTATCAGTAGTTTATAGAATGAAACACAAATGTTCATGTTACTCAAACATACACCTATTGTTTCCCATATGTAGACCAAATTGATTCTGTTCCCCCCACCCCCATCAACGCAATATCGTTCCGTTAATTCATCTCTGCGTAGCGCTGCTTCGCCGTGCTCACTCACAGAGAGAGAGAGAGACAGAGAGAGACAGAGAGAGAGAGAGAGAGACAGAGAGAGCATGCAGCCAGTGGTGATCCGCGGTAAAAACAAAACTTATTAACGAGGCTGTGGCGGCCGTCTCTCTCTCGCGCGCGGCGCACACACACAGACACACACACACACACAAACACAGGCACATGGACAGGTGGCGCTGTAACGGTAATGATAAAAAGCACCTTGCTTCGTTTGTGACTCGCTCTCTCGCTCCTCGCGGCTCAAATTACAATGCGGCGACTTCACGCGGCGACGTCACCGCTGCTGGCGGCGCAGAATGAAAGTACCGGTCCCATCTAAGCGCAGTATGGTACCGTTTTAAATGCGTTAGTACCCCGGTACCAATCTAGTACCGGTATACCGTGCAACCCTACAATAGACCAGAGCGGCATCTTTATGCAAATGAGAATGACTGATGCATCCTGGGTAATTTAGGGGCAGCGCCCGGCATCCCTCCATTGAAAAGTTCAGCCTAACTGGCTTGACAAACTAACTAACACAAAGTTGTCTATTAACAGGCTATTAACAGACAACACTGAGCCAAAACCTCCCGGTGATTCCACCAAATACGTGTAGATGTCTGGGTCAGACATTTCTGGCCACTGTGTGGAGTCATTGATCACTGTGGGAGGCTAAAGGAGCATACCGCTAGATTCATTCATTGTAATTTTTCAACATAGCGTGAACGGTGGGTTTCAAAGAGGGTGTCAAAATAATGATGAGACATAGTGCTACAAAAGAAACACAAAATAAAACATTCAAATTGATTGTTAGTTAGTCTAAGCTCCATCAAAACACAAAAAGCCACTGAGTGCAATTTAAAAATGCCGGGTGCTGCCCCCTAAATTACCCAGGATGCATCAGTCATTCTCATTTGCATAGTGATGCCACTCTGGTCTATACTGTGGTGTGTCTCAAATCGCGCACTTCTGCACTTACACTTAATATTTTGAGTGCATAAGTGCGTTAACACTGAGCAGGCCAGAAAATTGAGTGTGGATCGATGCATACTTTCCACCCTCAACGGCCGTCATCTTAGTGACGTAGCGGAAGCACGTCACTACTTTTCAAACGGCGGCGGTTGCTTTGAGCAGCGACGGAGCCGACACCGGCGTAACTGTCTTTAAAAAACACTCATAACAGCACAACAATGTGCATGCCATCGGCCGCCATCTTGGACAGCTGCCTACAGCAACTCCACTTGGACAAACTTCATCAGGGCGCTGCCCGATTTGCGTACAAGAGGAAGTCTGCTTAAAGTTCTGTACATTTAAAATACGGTACTGAGAAATTTTTTTTTAAAAAAACAACAAAAAAACGCGCGGACGTCCGTCATAAGACAGCCGCGTTGTGGTAGTTGTGATTGTTTGTGGTTGTCATGGTGATGAGGCGGGCGAGAAAAGACGAGAGTAAACATTAAAAGTCGCCTCTTCTGAGCATCAAAGTCCAGACCACCACAACCAACCCTCAGTTTACATTACTAATAAAGTATTAAAAAAAATAAAAAGATAAACCATCTCTGGCGACACACAGGACAGTGATCCTAAAGTCAATTCAACTAAGTTTGTCCAAGTGGAGTTGCCGTACGGAGCTGTCACACATCGGGCAGTGACAGACGTCACCACATCGCTCTGCTCAGCTTCCTGTCGTCTGAAGGGTTAAACGCAGCGCTGTGATTGGCTGCTCTGTGACCCCTGACCCCCTCCAGCAGACAGACCCAGCGATTGAAACGGAGCGCTGTGATTGGCTGCTCTGTGACCTCTGACCCCCCCCCAGCAGACCCAGCGATTGTTAGAGAGTCGGTTCATGATGAGACAGACGACCGAGTGTCGATAGTCAAATGTTCTGCTGCCGATGTAAATCACTCTGCTCACTTCCTGCTGCGCTGAGTCGGGAGGTTCCTCGACGACCCACAATGCTCCTCTCTCTCTCTCTCTCATTCATTCATTCATTCATTCATTCATTCAGTCAGTTACTTGGTGCATCTATTTAATGTAGCACAGGGCGATGAAGTGATTTTGGCCACGTCCACTGAGCTCTGACTCAGATGGAGGTCACATCTTCACTGCTGAACTCTTCATACAAACACAGCAGCTGTTCGGGCTGTCACTTTTTATCTGAGATTCAAATATTCTTTCGAACGTGAGGTGAAATGTTCATATTCGATTGGTAATGAGTCTGACCTGCTGGATATGTCGGCTGCAGCAGAGATACTCGGCAAACAGCCCCAAAGTGCCGAGAAGCGAGAGATAGCGTCAAGCTGGGCAGGAAGTTAAACATGAAACAACGAGAGAATCCGGTCAATTTTCAAAATAAAACACTGCGATTGTGTGTGGCCACGCGGGGGGGGGGGGGGGGGGGGGGGGATTTGAATATATCCAAACGAATTACGGGTCATTCGATATTCGTTCAAACCTCATTTTTCTAACAAGTGACAGCCCTAGTAGGTGTGTAGGTCAGTGGTTGGAAAGTGCACAAGTTTTGCGCTGTCTATGACTGTAAATATCTGATATATTATTTATTAGGGATGGGAACGACACAGGATTTGGATTGTCGATTGTCGAGGCCCATGTGTCGACTTTTTGTCGAATTGTCGGCCCTTTTTTTTTTTAACAGCAGCAGCAGATATGCGGGGGGAGGTCCACCTGTTTTGCCGATGGTTTTGCCCTTTTTTCGGAGCCGGACTGGTCATCAACAGCACCATCACCTATAGACTGCAGGGAGCCCGGACAGCTGATCTCTTGACTCTGTCGCCTGTCAGCATGCACGCACGCTCCCGTCACATGTGAAGCAGAATGAGGGTCAAGTAGCTATCCCATTTAGAAAAAGTGGATTTGTTTTATTTAAAATATTTTCATTAGGGGAAAAGTGGCACTTTCTGCTGTTTATTTGAACAGGAAATATTGAAAGACAAAATGCAATTTACACATGGAAATCCCACAAGCCCCGCCCCCTCGACATTTCGACACTCCATTTTTTTTGTCGAGGGGAGCATGTGTCGATTTTTTCTCGATTTGTCGACAAAAAGTCCCATCCCTATTATTTATATATATATATTTTGTCCGTGAATCGTATGTTTTGTTTTTCTAGGCCCCCATTATTAGACTGAGCCTCTGTCCTGTCCTGATGTGGGTTTATTAACATGCATCTGTTCATCAGGTCTGTTATGACAGAGCTGTGTTCAGGTCTGAGCCTGGTGTCGTCGTACTGAAGTGAAACAGTTCAGATTTTACTGCAGTGAAACGACGTCAGAGTTTTGACGCTGTATCAGATGTTTTTACTGATCTTTAGTTTCACAGGTCACAGTAGCTCTGTTAGAGCTTCACTGTTGTGAATTATTACAGTCAAACATGAACGGTGGTTTGATCCCCGGCTCCTCAGTGACCGTCCTGCCCTCTGGTGGTCGCTCTGCATCGGTGCAGGAGACTGAGACACTGACGTTGACTCACTCTGTGAAACAAACAACCACTGTGCTCTTGTTCATAGTTGATAGTTACAACAAAAAGATGCAAAAGAGGAAAGTAGTTGTGACGTAGCGCTGCTGAGAACAAAAGCAGTGAGAGAGAGATTATAAAGAAACTCTAGTCTGCTCTGCCACCTGTGGAGATGTAAACAATGAGACAGACACATAAACAGACTGTCAACTATAGAATGAAAAAGTAAAGTGTGAAATGATCTGTCTGCAGAGTTTTTAGTTTTTTAAACCAAAACCAAACAGAAAATCAAGTTAAAGTGGAGTCAGTTGTTTTCTTCTAAACATGTTAATGTACATAGTATATATGTGCATGTTCATTAAAGCTGCTTCTTCTCCTCCTCTCAGATGATTTTGAATCCAAGTTCAACTTCCACCCCATGGAGGACTTCCCCCCTCCAGAGGAGTACAGGCATTTCAGCAAGATTTACCCCAGCAAGACCAACAAAGGTAGAGAAACACACACTGTTACACACACACACTGTTACACACACCGAGCAGCACCGGCTGCAGCTCAATTCACTACAGCAGCTTTTTACAGAAAGCTGCGTTTTGGTCCTAAAACATCCTACAGGCTGGAAACAAACATGATGTCATTAATGTTTGGAGCAGCTCAGCACTCTGACCTCAGTCTTTACACTGTTTGTTACTTATTTCTGGAGTTAGTTTCTTTTAACTCTTTATTTCTAAATCATTTTCGTATTTTAATACAGAGGCTGAAAAGACAAAAACAAAACACTGAACAATCTAAAATACAAAACACATCATAAAGAGTCCAATAAGCATCATGTCATCTTCACCATCGTGTTTCACCCAGATCTTTTTGGAGTGATGCATGTTTCACATTCACTTTGTTTACATGGACTTGAGGATCCTGTTTTTGTGTTTGTGTGTGTAAACATCACATCACAGAAACCAGGATACGCCAATATCCCCGTTTTTGCTACCCGGACAAAACGTGACACAGTGACATGTGAACGCCTTATCCCGGTTTCTGACAGCTGTGATGCAGCCAAGTGACGTATCAGCAAAACAAACATGGCTGCAGCAAACTGTTCATAATTTAGGAGTTACAAGGAAATGGAGCTTTTAATTAGTCGAATTTGCAGCAGGATTTTTCAAAAAAATTTAAAAGTGGCAACTCTGTAAGAAGCCACAGTGGTCTCATGTTGACAGATGTCAAAATTGCCGCAGTTTGTGTTGTAAAAAGTGAATGCCATGAGCTCCTGCGCAAATATAAAGCAACGCAGATTTCACTGTTCGTTTCGATGCCACTGAATTTTTAATTAGACGTACTGCCCCTTTGCTCTGTTGCTGTGTCACATCAGTTTTAGTCGTGTGTGACATAGAGCTGCCGATATGAGCTGAGTTTTTTTTAAACTGCCTGTTTATTCGGCTGCGGCGTTGACTAGTGTTATCACAGTACACACACAACTTTTTTTTTTACATCATCTGATCCGCAGACCACTTTCAGAGCGATCCAAATGGATCACGGATCAACAACGACCTTTTGCACCACCACCCGTCCATCCCTCTGCTCCGCTCACATCGTCCAATCGCTGAGCCGGAGCACAACGTGGCTGCAGCTGTAGCGTGTGTGTGTGTTTTATAACATCGACAAAAAACTGACACAAGCTGCTGGTGTTGATACACTGCTGTTTGTATTATGACAGTTTAATGTTAGTTTTATTTTATATTGGTTAATCTATTTCTTAGTTCTAGTTGTATTTTTATTATTTAAATTTATATTCATTTTTAGACAGTTTGTATGTTTTCAGATAAAACCTAAAAGATACCCATCCCTAGTCATCCTTATCTCTGGGCAACAAGTTGAATCAAAGGCAACTGGAATTGTATTTGTCGAGGAAGACGTTTCGCCTCTTATCCAAGGGGCTTCATCAGTTCCTACGCATCAGTCATGTAAACATGGATATAAATGACCAGGTTTCTCTATGTTCATGTGAACACAGTATCCCAAATATGATCATAACTGGGACACTACAGTCCATGTAAACACACTTACATGGTCTGTACTGTCCTGATTCAATGAGGTGATGCTTAGAAGTCTTCTCTACTAGTTTCTAAATCTGACCTTTGACCTTTAGTGCCCTCCTCCTCTAATGTCTCTAATGTCTGTGTTTGTCCAGCTGCGATGAGAGGAGCTCCCCCAGCGCCGCCGGTGGGCAGGTGAACCAGCTGCAGACCTGAGGCCAGAGGTCAGAGGAGGGAGAAGAAGCACTCGAATCACAAGCACACTACACTACTACTACACACACTACACTACACTACACTACACAACAACACACTAAACTACACTACACTACACTACACAACAACACACTACACTACACTACACTACTACACACTGATGGACACTAACACTAAAGCACCAGCTGGAAGCACAGTGGCCAAAAACACAGCGACAGCACGCAAGTCGCTCTCTTGTTTCCTGCACCAGAGAATAAAAACAAAACCAACCGACCGACCAATCAGGAGCAGCCTGGACCGGTGACCTCGACCTTTGACCTTTGACCCCTCTGGGCGCCGACCGGACCGGACCGGACCGGACCGGGAGGTTCTGGTCTGGTCAACGCCACATATCAGGACCAAACTCCGAACACTTCCACGTCTGTGCATTCCACCTCGTTCCTCTTCTCTTCTCTTTGTTTTTTATTTTTATTTCCATTTTTTGATGCATAATATTCATGATGATGATGATGATGATGATGATGATGATGATGATGATGATGATGATGACGGTGATTTAGATTTTCATGATTCCACGACACGTCACAACTTTTATCTTTATTTTTTTCTTCTTTTTTCTTTTCTTTTGGTGTCGGCTTTGGTTCATTTGTGGTGCGGAAAGAAGAAAATCCGACACTACGAACTTGGACTTGGAACTGTCCTGTGACTTTATTGTTTTTTGAACTTTTCCCTCCCTCGGATGTTTCCTCCTCCTCATCTCGTTAGTTCGTTAGTTCGTTAGTTTACGTCTGACGCAGCCATTCCAGCCGGGTGAGGGTGCGTTTGATTCATTCCTCTGTCTGGCTGTCTTGTCTCAGTGTGCCATAAGCGAGGACGGCCCTTCAATCACGGACCGGACGCATCAAGGAAAGTTTTTTTTTTTGCCAAATCCTGACAGCAGCCTCACCTGGCTCCTCTTCCTCCTCCGCCTCCTCCTCCTCCTCCTCCTCTTCGTCTTCACTCCGAGGGAGGGTTTATCTCCACCTTCAGGCGATGTTGCACGCTTTTAACCGAGACACTGTGCATGACACTTAACGACATCAGGATGAATCACGTCGATGTAAAACAAAGCAAAAAACACAAAAAACGAAAAAGAAACTAGTAAAAGAAGCAACAGAGAGGAGGTTTAACTCCTCTTTGTGGGAAACTGTAGTTCACACACACTCTGTTATTTGTCTTGTTAGGAAACGTTGTGACGAGTTGAGCTGCAGAGTTTTATAAGGGATCATTATCTTATTAGTTTTTTCTCTGAACCCGTCATTTAAAGGGATAGTTTTAACTTTTTTTCTGCAAATTGGCCCATTGCCATAATCCCTATAGTCATAGCAGTAGGTTCGTTACCTTTAATTGTCGGTGCAAGCTATTTTTAGAACGGCGGAGCAGAGCCGTGAGCTGCTCAGAGCTACGCTAGAGGAGGAGGCTCATTATGGGATTTCTTGGTTTCCCTCATCAAACTCATCAAATACACAATCCAACAACTCCACAACGCTCTGGTGGACAAGTTGTGAGCTGCACATTCACCACGCTATGAGATAATAACACAACGTTACCACACAGAGTTGTTTTAGAGGGAAATTCATGCAAAACCGCTGATGCACGTTGCCTTCAGGGACAGTTTTTCATCAACAGTCTCTGTATTTCCCTCTAAAACAACTCTGTGTGGTAACGTTGTGTTATTATCTCATAGCGTGGTGAATGTGCAGCTCACAACTTGTCCACCAGAGCGTTGTGGAGTTGTTGGATTGTGTATTTGATGAGTTTGATGAGAAGAAACCAAGAAATCCCATAATGAGCCTCCGTAGCGTAGCTCTGAGCAGCTCACGGCTCTGCTCCACCGTTCTAAAAACAGCTTGCACCGACAATTAAAGGTAACAAACCTACTGCTATAATGACTATAGCGATTATGACAAATGGGCCAATTTGCAAAAAAATTTGAACTATCCCTTTAACTTTTACTGCTGCTGATGGTCCTTTTTGTTGCTTTTTAAAAAACAGAATCAGAAGGACCGTGCGGCCGTTAAGGAAGACGGGGCGACATGTTGTTGGTGATGTTTAAATTGCTATGCAGTTTGTACAGAGTGTAGCTGGCAGCAGCTAACCAAAAAAAAAAGACACAAAAACAAAAAAAAGACACAAAAAAACAGCAACAAAAACAAGAAAAAGAAGCCGTAAGTGCCAGAGAGCTGTGGAGGCAGACGGACGCTCTTCACCACACTTCTCTTTAATTAAAACACTAATGTTGAAAACTCAGACGCCATGATGCAGGAGAGAGAACAGCAGTGACGCAGCGCCCCCTGCTGCTCCGTTTGCCTTACACACTTCATGTGTGTGTGTTGTCGCCCTCATCGGTATCGGTACCAGTGCTTTTATTTTTGACTTTCTGTTTAGTTTTTTCTTTTTCTTTTTGATTTAGGGGGAAAATGACAACAGCAACAGCAACAAAGTACATAAGAAACAAGTCTATTTGATGAAAATGCAATAAATATTGTATATTTACATTAAGGAATATGGTAATCATAGCTATTATTGATCTATTTTTATGTTGTAAAAAGCTTGTAATATAGGAAAAGAGAGATGATTAAGAGTTATAACGATGTTCCAGTGGGTGAGCGACGTTCGGCTGCAGGTGAATGAGCTGAATGGACGAGTGTGAGGTTTCCTTTTTTTATTCTCTATTTTGTTTTGGGGAGGGGAGGAGTGGTCTTTATTTCTTAGAGAAATAATCCAGTTGGTGGGTAAAACGGTCCGACAGAAACACTTCTTCCTGTCCTGGATCTTCACTCACTCACCTCCCGTCACATCCGCCTCCTCATGTTCTCACCTCGTCCTCGCTGAAGAGCAAAAATCCCTGTGGTCATTTCATGTTAATCAACCATGTTTTTATCATTTGAAATAATTTCAAATAAATGTATTCCTGTTGGGGAAAAAGGGTACCGGATGTTCTGGCTGTGGTTTTTATTTCTTCTATGTCTGTGTCAGAGGGGGAAAAACACACTGATGTGTTACCAAAATAAAAGTATGGAGCTCCGTGTAGAGAGGTTTAGGACACTGAACATTTTTCCTTATAGTTAAATCAATACAATCCTTCATACTACAGTATATTTACACCTGTGCAGAGCTCATGTCACAATGTCTCATGGGAAAACACCTGTAAATGAATCAGTCAAGACATTGTTAAATTAAAAAGACACCAGCCTAAATTTACACATGGTCACGTGACATAATGTTGAGTCACCATGTAGTGAATCTACATCCGATCAAACCAGGTCCAATATCGGTCACACATTTAGATCTTTATAATAAATCAGAGATACTGAAACAAAAACAAAACTTGAATCCTTTAAATATAATATTAAACCTACTTCCTATTCTCATTGAGGTGGAATTTCCCATGATTCACCACAGCAATATATATCAAACGGCTTTCTTTCTGATAATAAAAGAAATAGCATTATTAGGTCTTTATGTATCACATATTGGTTACACAAGTGTCTCTGGGCTTTGGACTGATGATGATGATGATGATGTCACAGAGAAAATAGGATAAAGGTTGGGTTATATGTGTTATAGACTAAACAAGTATGTGATTAATCAATAAAATAATCAGCAGTCAACATTTTACTGTGTCAAGTTTGGACGGTGTTAGTGAATAGTTGCTTTTATTTATATTTTTTGTTGGTTTGTTCGTGGTTTTTGTCTGTTTATGTTGCTAACTACAAACCATTTAAATCCAACTAGTTCCGTTTGGTGATAGGCTACTGTCGCTTTAAGAGAGCGCATAACTTTCCCGCCAAAACTACCCCGCCCAATGATTCGGCGGGAGATCTCCATAAGGCAAGGAGCCAGGCTGAGAGCAGAGCACATGCAGTGACCACCTAACTGAACTTCTTGGGCACTTGGAGACAATTTTACCCATATTTGTGGAGAGTGGACAACTTCTGCCAGCGAGGAAATCCTGCACGGTTTCACACCAGGTGAGAATTTATTTCACATGTTCACTGTGTAAAGACCAAACTGAGGCAGGGGTTCAAGTGTCAGGACTCTGTTAGTGGTGCAGGATGTGTGTGCACTGTGCAGTGTGTAAGTAGTCCAATATGTTGTGAAATGCATTGTAACAGGACGAGCTAGTGGAGCTACATGTCATTCATGAGCAGCAGTGGTTCATAAATGACTTAAGCCAGGGGTTCTCCACTAGTCTCACTCTGGGCTCCACATTTTCTCATGGTCATTAAGTCACGACCCACTTTTATAGAATTCAAACCAAGATTTTTTTTTAAGCCTTTAAAAACTAATTTTGCTCTTTATTGAGCAAAGTGCATTTCAGAGCACATGAATGAAACTGAGGAGTTACCATGACAACTGCATGTACGGAAGTGAATAAAAAAATATCAAACTGCACAAAATGGAGACCAACAAAATGATATATTTGACTTCTAATGCATCTCTGCATTCAGAGCATGTTCACTAAAGTGAATAAATATCAAATTGCACAAAATAAAAACCCACAAAACAAAACCAGATTCACTGCATTCAGGCCACAATAATAAGAAACTGATATCTTTGCATTCAGAGCAAATAATAAGAAAGTGAGGAGGAGCATTACAACTGCATGTGTTCACGTGTCTCGTGCCTTTCAAAATAAGTTATTTTTCAAAATAAAAGACATGTCCAACATCAGATGTGCATTAAATATTATTTACTTTTTTGACCAGCTGTCCACGACCCATCCAGAACAGGTCCCGACCCACCAGTTGAGAACCACTGACTTAAGCTATTGTAGTTTTTTTTTTTTTTAAAGTCTGATGTTTACTGACACTTTGTTGCAATGCAGACCGTTTGCTCACTTAAACCTCTAGGTTTCTGCATTTAGTGTTTGTAGCAAATAATTGATTAAGAAAAGAAAAACTAAACTTCCCAGTTCTCAAGTGACAAGTGGTTGAAGAGCAGTTGGTAACTGAAGGGGAGTGGTCACGGATCAACTGTGAGTCTGTGAGTCTGTGATCTGCTTCCTGTAGAAGAGTTTCTCAGAGGAGCTTCTGGGGAAACCCAAACCCAGCAACTTAATTGTCTTACTCCCGGATAATTAGCTACACATGGACACAGTGAATATTAAGTGACGGGTGCAAAACCTGAATATAGCTTAGTTATTGAGGAAACTGTTTTTATGATAGTATGTACAGTTTTAAACCTCATCATGCTGTTATATTTCTTATAGGCCTACATTTGTCATTTAATCGCAGCAAGAAATACTTTATAACTCTTCTGAAGGGAATTGTTTTGTTACAGTTATACTAATATATGAATAATATCATAAAAATGTTATTAAACCACTTATTTTCAAATTATAATATAGGATACCACATTAAAGTCAGTCACCAAATTAGCATAGCTGCTATAATCTGGCACATTTACATGTTTTTATATGTTCATTGATGTGCACTGTCCCACCCAAATAAACAAATAAAGTGAAGTAAGTATCAACTATACATCAGCAGGGCCGGCCGCTGGCATAAACCCTCTATGCGGTTGTTTAGGGCCACAGCCGTTAGGTGGGGGGCCACATGATCAGAAAGGTACCGGGGTTCATTCAAGTCATTTAAACATCCTGAGGTCTGCACGTGCAGCTATGAGCTTTATATGTAATGTGAAGTCAATATTCAGCTTCTTTTATCTCACATTTGGCAGAATGACAACATTTGTGCTCAAAGAGTAATCTTACAAAATGTCATTTTAGACTTGTTTTCTACACTTCTATATTACTGTATTCATATCCTATTTCAAGCACCAAAACAGTTAATTCTCATGACTGAAGGAGTGTTTTCACAAGGGATTTGAAATGTTTCAAAAAGCAGACCTCAAATTTCCAGCATTTGGCCTAAATTATTTCTTTCTACAGTGTTGTAGGACAAACTGGCCTCAGTGTGCTTAGAGCGGAGGGTCTAATATTTAGACATAAAACACTTGAGTATTGTTACATCTGCAAGTATCTTAAAAAGATACATTTAAGAAAATATGTAAAAGTGGAGAAAATGTCCTCAAACCTCAGAGGGATAAACACGTCTGTATTCAGTTTTAACCAGTGATTTGGTGTTTGCGCTTAGAGTGCAGGGCCACAAACAAAAACCTGGTTTAGGGGGCCACCAAAATACTAGGGCCTACGAAATCAGTGGCGGACTTGCCATCGGGAGCAGCTTGATTTTATTTTATTTTTTAAATAAACAACCCTGTCAGTCATTCAGTACGCCCACGCCCACGCACTGAGCAGAAAGACAAACCCCTCCTCCTCTCTCTGCTGAGCGGGATTGGCTCACTGGCACATGCAACAGCTACTTTTGTTTCCGTGTGGCGGAGTTGAAGCAGTCAGTCTGATAGTTTCCCGCGGCATGAGTGTCAGAATGACTGGGGCGGTTTTTTTCCTACTTTTCTGTCTTTCACCGCCTTCAGCGTTGGATTTTGTTGAGCCACAGACCAGTAAGTGTTTTTCCGTCCACATTAACGTGTGTATTATCTGGAGATAGATGTGTCATTTGCAGCGGAGGGCTGTGTGTGTAACTATGTACTGAACTCCGGGTTTGTGTGCTTTCTTCACCTTCATGCGTGTTATTTCAGTATTAAAGCTGTCCGAGCTGTTTAATCATGCTATTTGGGGCTTCTTCTATCTATTTCTCTCAGATTTTTTATTGTATTAATCATTATTATTTATTTATTTATTTATTTTTACCGGTCCTTGCTGATGTAATAGCTGACCATGTATACGGCCATGTTGCAGCTCATACAACACAGGGATGATGACCAAGTTGGAGGAAAAAAAACTCATACAACCACACTTGAAAACTGAACTATCTTTTTTTTTTTTTAAAGATCATTCATTAGACATAAAGTTTATATATTAACCTGATAAAACAGAAACACTAATAATTCATGACAGAATCCCTCAGATCAGGCAGTAGGCTATACTGATGGTGAGTTAGGCTCATCTGTTCACTCAAGCCTCAGGAATGAATGTGTTATTGATCCAGCAGTGTCCCTCAAGCAGCACTCCGCGGAAGTACTTTTTTGGTTGATTAGACAGTTATTTTTTAATTTCCACATCTATGTTTGAAATAAAGCAAGTGCCAATTTGAATAGCTTGTATGCATGATTATCATGAAATTGATAGACATTGTTGATATTGGCCTTGGTATCAGTTTACAGGTCTGTTGATAAACGGCAGTGGCACAGCCCCCTACTCACTGTACCTGTACAGTAATTAAAAAAAAAAAAATGAGTACATGATCCTGTGTATTATTTAGATAGCTTAGTATTAAATGCACAGTAACTAGGTATGTTTATGGCACACTAGGCTGAGTTTAATATAAAACATTGGAATTAATTTATTCATGGCCACATCAAAGTGAAATTATTAACTTTACCAATTATTCATCTGATTATCTGTTAACTTCTTTCAGTGGCCTCCATAGTAGACTGTATATAAACGTAAAATACATATATAGCCTAATGACCTCCAGACGCTGGGCTCAGCCGCTCAACTATGTGTATGTATGTGTGTATTATGTGAGAGAGAGAGAGAGGGGAGCTGTGTATAAAGCCCATTGTTTTGTTGTATTTTTTAATTGTATTATAATTATGTTTTATTTATTTTTTGCTTTGATAAATCCACACACGTGGTGTTTACTACCGGCCAACAGATTACAGTTTTTCTCCATTGGTACTGATTGGTAATGAATGAATAAATGCATTTTTTTTTTTTTTACTAAACAATTTTTGTCTTATAGAGTCATAAAAAGGACAGTAGAACATAAAATGACTTTAATTCTCCACTTCATTATTGTAATAATTGTCTGTTATTGTCTACAATGGGGACATAGTGACGTTAGAAAGTTGCAGGTTCTCCTCCTAAACCACTGCTGCTGATTTTCTTGTTGTTGTTGGACTGATCTACAGAGTATAAAACATGGACATGAACAAACTGAAGTCATGAACCTCCTCATAAGGTGTGTTTCCATTGCCCCTTGAAATGCGCAAAACCTAAATATCGAAATTAAAAACTGGTAATGGAAACGCATACATTTCGAAAAAAACTCTCAAATATCGCTAAAAGGTTTTTACGCTCTCATGAGGTGGTTTTTGAGACGTATCGATACAAACGTGTATCGCAAAAGTGTAATGGAAACACTTTTTTCACTTTTCTACACGTCCTTTCCTCAATCTGTCCATCCTAAGTATCTGATATGACTCTTTTGAACCTTTTCCACAAGCACGACTTGATTGCCACCACGGCTCTACCTGGGCCGACTGCAGCGATGGGGCGCCTGCTCTGCCCACTGTGCCACGCGATGCCCCCAAACCCGTTAAAAACACAGCGGCAACAGCAACCACTGATCTTTACTGAGACTGTTGTTGTCCTTCAAACTTTAGTATCACATCAAATATACATAGAAATACTGGTCAGGACTTGACTCTTTTGTCCAAATGTAAACCTTCACCCTTGGATTTGTTGCATTCACAAACATCAGGATGTTTCAGTGTTTGTCTGTCAGGTTTTTCAATCAGTCTAAACCTGGTTTCTGTCCTCAGATTATAATGTCAGCTGCACCACGGAGCCAAACCAGCCAGAGGAAGATGATGTCGTCACATTCAGGTGTTGTCTGCATCCTTCGGTCAATTTGTTGGATCACAACTTTGATATCTCCAGAGCCGACATCGACAATGTCCACGTCCACGTCTATAGAGACGGAGAAGACCTCGTTGACCCTCAGGCGTCC
Source organism: Trachurus trachurus (assembly GCF_905171665.1). NCBI lineage: Eukaryota > Metazoa > Chordata > Actinopteri > Carangiformes > Carangidae > Trachurus > Trachurus trachurus. Next base: position 38,471,711 of record NC_139891.1, on the reverse strand, counting down.
TGCTACAGAGACAGGACGAGTCTGGTCCATGAAGACCTGCAGAGAGGAACCATCACTCTGATCTCCTCAGTGCAGCTCAGTGACAGTGGACAGTACAAGCTGCTTGTCAGAGCCCTGAATGTTGATCATGACATCAACATTACTGTTGGTGAGGATTTAATTAAATTCATAATAAAAATCACAGATGGTGAAGAAATCAAACTAGGGATGCACCGAATACTCTGTAACTGAATATATGCGGCCGAATATATTAAAAAAAAAGTCTGATAAATACGCGATCGCGTGATGATGGAAACGGCAGCTTAAACCCCATGGAGCTTTATTAGTAGGTGACTCCTACTGCTGGAAAAACAACAGCAACAAGAGCAGTGGGGGGGGGTGGGGGGGGAGCTGCACAGCGACCGCGCACCGCTGCACGTCGCTCCAACAGCCCGACCCTAATTGATTAATTAAAAAAACAAATCTGACCATGAAAGGTTAGGAACCACTGTTTTAAAAGAGACTTGTTTTTTTTTTTTTTATGTACTTGAATGCATAGATCTTTCAGCACTCACAATTGGCCGATATAAATGAAAAACTTTATTTAACTTGTTGTGCTTTTTTGATGAGCAACGGCAACTGGAATATTCAAAAACTGTCAGAATAGTCAATAAACATTTACTTTCTTTGAAAATTAAGTCTAAAAAATATTTTATTTATCCAATAGGCCCTATTTAAAAAAAAAAAAAAAAAACCTTTAAAACCACTTTTGGTATTCAGTATTATTTGGTTATTCGGCCAAGCGTTTTGATTTTATTCAGTATTCGGCTTCGGCCAAAAAAATGCCATTTGGTGCACCCCTAAATGAAACACATGTGATGATGATGTGGAGAAGCTGAAACAGTTTGTGTGTCATCATGTGAAACAGCAGAAAAAGGCCGAGGCCTCGGGACGACGACCAGGACAGAAGCTCCCAGGACCAGAGAGACTCCAGACGCTGGTAAATGTCCTCCACTTGTTCTCCACTAAACTGTTGCAGAGAAACTCTTCTTCACCTCCACTCATCTCCTTCTGCTTTTCCCTCAGAGCCTCAGAAGCAACATGTTGGTGCCATTGTTGGAGGTGTAGCTGGTGCTGCTGCTCTTCTTGGTGTCCTAACCCTTGTCATCGTTGGAGTCCTGGTGACACGTGGAAACAGTAAGTTCCAGTCATCAGGACATTTTAACCCTCTGAGGTTAAATGTTCTTCATATTCACAAGACAACAACAACACATGAGCTGCAGAAACTCCCAACACAACAGGAAGTGTTTCTGGGGACACGATAAAGTGAGGGACCAGATGAAATACAATAAAACAAAGTGAGGGTTTGGTTGAGTTTCCCTCGCTCCCTCGCCCTCAGCCACACGGATGCCACTTGGAGAGCCGAGGGAAATAGAATATTTACTGACCCCTTTCATTCATTTTCTTCGTCTTTGGTGGTAAACGCACAACCGGTGTTTGAGGTTCATTATTGCCAACGCATGCAGGACCGCCGCTAGGGGGGTGCAACAAGGCCACCGCCTTGGGCCTCACGCCGGGGGGGGGGGGGGGGGGGCGGACGGTCCGTAATTTCTCCAGCTAATCTCCCGATTTTACAGTGAAGGAAACAAGTAAGATTGTGGGGGATTTTTGCCACAGTATCTGGCAACCCTGGTCTTCCTGCACGTATTACGCCTAAATTCCACTGGATGCGGAAAAAAAAGAGGCGACGCAGACATCCGTCATAATCTAGATAACTAGATTGTTAGCGGGTCGACCCGTGTTTAAAAAACCTGCATCGACCCGCTACTTTTAGTGGGCTCAAGTTACGGGCAGGGTTGGCGGGCCACCTGGGTGATTTTGGCCGCTGCCTTGACCAAAGCGTGTGGGGGGCTGTTTCATATGTAGCGCCGGTACAGCGTGTCGTCCCGTATTTTAGCCGGGCTGCTACCGGAGCTTTATTTTTTTTTAAAGACCTTTGTTGCGGTGGAGCTGAGAACAGCTGAGTCTCCTGCAGCTGACATGTAGTCTGTCACAGTCTCACATTGACCATTTATTAATATAGAAGCTTCAACCTCCAAGATCTCTGTCCTTAGACTGTCCAGACCCTGAACGCCACACAGAGACAACATGGAGCTGCTTGTGTGGCTGGTTGTTGAGTTTGATTAATGTTTACATCAGGCTGAGTTCAACAGTATAGGCTACTACTGTGATTTAAGTAGTAAATATAATGAGATGTACGGTAATTCATATCATAATAGTGTAGTGGCAATTCCCCAAATATTGTGTTGGTCATGAAAACAAACAAGTTACTGCTTGTCTGTTGGTTTAAAACAGGCTATTTCCATGTATGACCCATTCTGGGTCTCACTAGAAGTCTGAAGTTTTACAGTTCTGAAATTTAGAAATTTGATAAGCAACCACCTTATTATTTAGCCTTCTGGTAGTAATTTCAACAATTAATTGTTTTCATTGTCCTCAGTGGTATCATTGAGGTCATTTATTGACTATCAAAGAAACGAGATTTTCAGAACAAGTTTCCTTCATCAGGTTTAAAGTACAAGGCAAGAAATGACGACAATTTATCCGCACACCATGTTGGCGAGTAGCCTATGTAGATGTGACGGGCCGGGGAGCGCGACTTCGCCTTAGGCCTCGCATATCTCCCAGTCGGCCTTGACCGCATGAATGCATTTTTGGTGCATCACTGCAATGCATTGTGGGTGATACACAGCTCTGGAGTGACCGATGTTGACTCGATCACTCAGCCCTCAAGGGTCAATCGACCTCAGCAGAGATATGGAGCAGCCCTGATGATGGCGGCGGGGATTCCCCCGAGGGCGACTCTACCTGCTTTTGGATCGCAGCCAAAGCGAGGGACCAAAGTCCTTCTTGACTAGAAGTTGTGCAGACAGCTTCAGACAGCTTAACATAATTTCGTTGTACTGGTGTTTAATGACAAAGGCTTTCAATTTTCATTTTTTTTAGTAAGCTGAGTTTGTTTGGTTTATTAGCTTTAGCTTAGCATTAGCCTTTAGCCTTTTGGTCCCATGTGTTGTGACTTTTTGCAGCTCAAACTGATGAAGTTGTTTCTCTGAATGTGTCTTGATGTGTTTTCTCAGGTTGTAGTGAGTTGACCCCTCAGGGCCACCGTACTTAATGCATGTAACATTTATTTCTATCACAGAGCTCAGCTGAGTTTTGAACTTTTCTCAAACATCTTGTGAAAGCAAACTAGAGTTAAGTTTAATTGAACCACAGTCACAGAGCTGAAGATCATGTAAACACTCACTGTTTCATATCTGACTGTGGTGTTGGTATTATTATTAGTAGTAGTAGCCTATTATTAATATTATTATAAAGTAAAAAGTCTTCCACCTGTGCTGGTTCTCAGTGTTGAAGTCTGAACCTGAACTGTTCTCTCATCAGGTTTCCGACGACGCTACAAACCGGCCAGATTCAACGCCACCAACAACAACCCAGTCTAGATCTTCCTCATCCTGAAGCTGTCACTGATCCTCTTGAACGATTTGAATGAATCATCAGGTTTTTAAAACAAATAACCTTTGAATCATGAATGTGACAATCACAGAACGTGTGTTATTGAATATTTTAATGAACTGGACCTATCGCCAAACGTCTCCATTAGGGATGGGCATTTGAAGAAATCTTTTTGATCGATCTTCGGGAAAATTAACGATCAATTATTGATTAATCGTTAATATTAATATTAATATTAATAATAATAATTAAAAACAAAATGTGTGCGGTTATGGCGTGTGCCAGTAATCCAGGCCAGTCCCCGTGAAGGAAGAAGGTCAGACAACAACGTACACGGACGTCTGTGTGCTTGTGCTTCACCTGTAGGGACGGTGCCGGCATCATTTAGGTAAAAAAAAAAAAAAAAAAAGCACCGTTGCGCTGCCTGGCTCACCTGCAGCTGAGCTGTCAGAGCAGCTCTGCTGTCCCTCTCTCTTCAGCCTCGTGTTTGGCTGCACTTGTACAAAAAAAATCACAAGCACTTTCAAACTGTGAACGCCTGTGTTTTATTGTTTTATTGTTTTTTCTGTGGCCAACACACCGCGGAGCGGCGCTCTGATCAGCGCGGCACAGAAAAGAGAAACAAACTATGCAGGATATTTACCTTAAGTTTCATTTTAACCGTAGTTAAACAGCTTCGGACTAATTGTGATGTTAGATAAATGACTTGTAGCTTGTAACTTACAGAGAGAGTGGAGGCTGCTGAAAACCAAACCAGCTGATCAGAGCGGGCGGAGCCGCGGGCTCACAGCTGATGTCCGCGACACAAGCGCCCCGTCATATTTAATGAATTATTTCACTCTTAAACCGTGTAATAATAATAACAGGCCTGTATAATAATACTTATATGGAGTTTTTTGGTTGTTATGAAAAATAAACCTGTGGTTTCTCCATGACAACCTCTGCCCTCTACATGATCCCTTATAATAAATCGATAAAACATTTCCGTGATCGATAAAATTCTTAACGATCAATAATCGATCATCGATTAATCATGCCCATCCCTAGTCTCCATACGGGTTAAACACACATGCTTGGGTTTGTACTAGGGCCCGACCGATGTGGATTTTTTGGGGCCGATGCCGATTACGATTAGCCTCGTAAACTCGCCTCTCCCGGAACTGCATTTCATTTCATTCTGAGGGAGAGTCTGGCCTCATCCCCCCTCTAACCGTTTGGGGGGGGCGGGAGCTGGGCGGGAGTAGTAGCAAAGACGGTTTAATATCTTTGGTAGTAGCGTTGACAGACAACCCCATTCGGCCAATCAGCAAGTTGGTGTAGTGACGGGGCTTTGCACCAGTCGGTCCCTGATTGGCCAACGTGCTGTGTCAATCACAGCGGCGACGCTGATTGGCTCGGCCTTCTGAGGGTTTCAGGCCAAACGCTGACAACGGGGATGAGGCCAGACTCTCCCTCGGAATGAAATTAAATGCAGTTCCGGGAGAGGCTGGTTTACGAGGCTAGATTACGATTATTGGGGGGAAAAAATCTGATAACCAATTAATCGGCTGATTTTTTTTTTAAATAAAGTTTTAAAATTGTATCAATTAAAGTAAGATCTATATGTATTATATAATATATAAATTATGGCTGCCAAATTAGATTTTATTCTCTGTTACTGAACGGTTTGCTTTGTTCTTATTTCCAAATATGACCACTTCCTGTTTAAGAAGATAAGAACCTACAGTATAATAGACTGTGTTTGTATTTACTAATGCGATGAGTAAGCAGAGGAAGTGAAAGTCAGATAAAGTATCATGTCATGTCTGGTAGTTGAACGTATTTGTTAATTTCCTGTTGGTTTCCTCCCTGACACTTTGATTTAGTGGTTTATTTCTACAATGGAATCAAAGTTTCACAGTAAATGAAGAAAACCAAAGCAGAAACATGATGACATACAAGAGAGACAAAGTTTATCTGGTGTTTTACGTCAGGTCAAAGGTGAAAGAGAAGTCTGTTTATGTTTCTGTATCACACCTGTGTTTCTTTCCCTCATGTTCTATGTCTTTTCTATGTCTTTTGTATATTTTCATGTAGTGCTACACTGAGGTTTATTGTCTGCATGTCTCTGTGTTTGTCTAGTGACATTAAACCTGCCAGGTGGAGACAAAACAGAAGTAGACTTTCCTTTATTTGGAGCTGAGTGCACAGCTAACCTCAGGTGTTTGGATTGGAGGAGTCTGTCATCACCTTCAAATCCAAATCAAACCACAGGGGAATGATCCTCTGTCCCAACATCGTGTGGATGTTTGTTTTGTTTTTGTTTTTTCTCTCTAGTTTATTTCAAACCAACCACAGAAACCAGACAAAACAAACTACAGACACCAACACACCAACACACCAATACAGCAAGAGCACAGTTAGAAAACAACAACCTGGCCTGAAAAGGGGATGGACGATAAGCATAGCCTTTAAATATCCATCCTCCATTTACATGCATATAGACACATAACGACACCATCAAAACATACATAACAACAAATAAATAAATAAATAAATAAAATAACTCCCTCAACAGTCCTACATTTGTCCTGATATATATTTGTTTATTTAATATAATTTAATTTAATTTAACCACACCCATCTTCCCTACTGTACAAATCAAACAATGTTCAATGAATCCTCAAGTTTTCACTGTTTCTAAAAAAAAAAAAATCTATTTCTGGATTTAAATTAACGATGCGTTAATCTCAGATCAGGGATTCAGAAACCAGGGAAATTGAAAAAACGAGATGTGACCTCTTCCGTGTGGTTTTAAGTGTAGTGATTTAATAACAGCATGGAACAAACGATCAGGAGAACCTGTATGTTGTAATTTTACACTGGTTTTTTCTCATTGTTCCATGCTGCTTTTCAAATTCATTGTGACTGATATTGCCCTGCTGTATATTATGTATTTAATGTTTTAACACTGTTGATATTCAATCATCTATTGATATAGGCCTATAATTTATTTGTTTATCTATTTAAATACACGAATAAATGTTTAATGTGGCCCTTGAATTTAGTTGATTTTGTCACATATATGAATTAGATGCTTAGCCTACTCATTTATTTAACATTTTCATTACATTAAAATGATTAAACCCCTTAAAATCAAGAGGGCTTCGCGACCCCCCCTGGATCTTTGGCGCCCCCCAGGTTGGGAACCACTGGACTAGAGGAATGTATTGGCTCCTAGCTCCAGAAACTGCATTCATTTTGGAGACTTGGAGCAATGTGTCAGAGGGGGAGGAAGAGGGAGGGCCCGCCGCCCGCGACGCCGGTTCCGGGTTTGTAAACAGCGAACAGTCAGACTGTTATGAATGAAGAAGGAAGATGCTGCCTTTTACCGTCGTTACTGTTTTATTAACCGCTGCTCTGGTCTCCAGTGAGTGTGTTTTCTGTTTTCCATGTTATTGTCGTCGTCGTCGTTAAGCGCTGAAGTCGAAGACAACTGGACTAGTCTGGAGGTCTGGACAGAAAGAGTAGTTGGAGTCCAGCTGTTTTGCGCGCGGCGCTGCACGTGGCGGCAGTGATGATGATGATGATGGTCAGTTTGTTTTGTACCGGCCACAGCGTCAGCGCCTTCACCTGGCTGCACACCAATAAACAGAAAACCATTATGGTTTACGTGCTTCTGCATCAGAATACTTTCTATTTTATTCTGTATTCTGTTGTTTTATATATAAAAAAAAACGTTTGTGGTTGAAGGGAAAAGGTCGAAGAGTCGAGTGGGAGAGTTGTGTTTGCGTGAAGTAGTGGCTCTGAGCCCCGGGGCAGAGGAGAGGAGAGGAGGGTGGTGTGTGTGTGTGTGTGTGGGCGCTCTCTAGAAATGTGGGTTCAGTCAGTGGAGCACGTGTGTGAGTCACAGAGAGCGAGAGACGGAGCCAAACATCCGGTTGTTTGATGACAAACCTAGTGATGTTAGAAAGCAGCAGCAGGAGACAAGGTGATCGACGGACTGGCGCTGAATCCTCCACTTGTTTGATTGAGAGTGTAACGGGATGGATGAGGGGCAATGTGAAGAAGCTCTATCGAGCACTGGGCTGGTTTTGTATTATTGTATTACTGAAGGCTATTATTATTATGGTAACACTTTACATTAAGGGTCCCTTATTATTAAGCATTAATTAACTGTTAACACACACACATATATATTAACAATCATTATTATGTATTAGGATTAGGGAACACGTTAATTAATGTAGCCTATTAGTAAGCAGTTAATTAATGTTTACTACTCAAAGTTAGTAAATACATTTAAAAGTTGAATAATGTAATTAGTTATCATTATGTATGCATTACTCGGAATTAATTCACACATTAGTATATTAATGCTTAATAATGTACTAACTAACGTTAATTAAGGGACCTTTATTTTATATTAGATATTATTACATATCATTGATGTGGCAACTTGTCCAGTCAGACTGAGTATGGAGTCATGAGGACGAGGCTGAGGTGAGATGTTTCAGTCTGAGTCCAAGGAGCCAGAGGACTGTTATCTGTAGGTCTTTCACTCTAAATGAATGATCTTATTAAAACGGGTCAGTTGATTCACAAAAGGCCAAAAGCAAACGTAATGACTCGGTAGTTAACTCACCTGACCTGCTGTTGCTCAATGAACTGGTCTGATCGTTAGCACAGTGTTTTATTATTAGATTATTTCAGACTATTATATATTTAATTTGCATGTGTACCATGGTAAATCACTGTTAATTATTGTGAGGAATGAACATGTGTAACATGTGACAGCCTCTTCACATATAGGCCTGTGGATAGATTGTTATTATATTGTAACTTTATGTTTTGGATCAAACAAGCAGCTCTTCATGAAGTAGCTCTTGGTTTCAAATAAACTCAATACGTAATGCACCATGCATGCCTCCATTCCAGTTTCAAATATTTTCCAAGCAGATTGCAAAAGATATGCTTTTCGATTGTGTTAATGCAACAAATTGAACATGTAAAACACATGAAAAGACAAGGTCGAGTGTCACTTATTTTCACAAATCAAAGAGTAAGAAGAGTCTGGGTTGGTTTAACACTAGTTTTGGTTAAAGCAGATATCAGCTTCACGGCCGTTTCGGCTAATGCTGCGTTCAAGGCAGGCTTTTGAAACCGTAAGTTACAGCTTCAAGTCACAACTACGACTTGGTAGCGTTCCAGGTAACCCGTAGCTCGTGTTTTTACCATCCTGTTGTCTGTGAAAGTTCCCTATAACGGCCACTCGTAACTTCCGACCCGTGAACTCGTACCAGATCGAACTGGTATGACTTCACAGGAAGGAAAAACACAAAGTACGAGTTTCTTTGAACGCACCATGAGTTAGCAGCCCCCGCCCTTGTCAGGCATCAATTGGTCCTCGTGCTACGTCACCACATTCACGCGCATCCCTTGGCTGCACACACAGCCCTTCATGCCGTTCTCTCTCCTCATTGGATAACACTTGTATCCCACAAGGAAAATTTTCTCCTCGGGTTACAGCAGAGCAGAGTGACGGAGAGACTCGTGTTTAGGCTGAAATACTTCATGTAAGTGATTGCTGACGGAAAATAGGACTATTTAGGACTTATATTAACAAAAACATTCCACTGATATCTGCTTTAACTAACTGCAACTTGAACCTTTACATCTCTCAGCCAATCACATACACACATGCCTAAATCTGTCCATAAGTATCTGACATGACTTCACTACGAAGTCAAATATTGTATATATAATGTGACATCCTGAAGGGGCAAGGCAATTAATTTTGTTTTATTTTTTTAATAATTGTTTTTAACAAATGCCACTAAATTTCTGTTTTATATAATGAAATATCACAATATTTAGTTTATTGGTTATTTTCTTGTTCTTACATCCCCACAAAATGTTGGTCAGGACTTGACTCTTTTTGTCCAAATGCAAACTTTCACCCTTGGATTTGTTGCCTTCAGAAACAGTGTAAACCTGGTGTGTGTGTCCTCAGGAGAGCATCATGTCAGCTGCAGCACCGAGCCAAAGCAGCCAGAGAAAGATGATATCACATTGAGATGTCGTCTGTATCCTCCGGTCAACTTGCTGGATTACACCCTGGATATCTCCAGAGCCGACATCGACAATGTGGTTGTCCACGCCTATCGAGACGGGAAAGACCTCATTGACCCTCAGACGTCCTGGTACAGAGACAGGACGACTCTGGTCCATGAAGACCTGCAGAGAGGAACCATCACTCTGAACATCTCCTCAGTGCAGCTCAGTGACAGAGGGCAGTACAAGCTGCTAATCCAAGACCCGAATGTTGGTCATCCACCTATCATCCATGACATCTACCTTGATATTGGTGAGGATTCATTTAAATTCATAATAAAAATCACAGATGGTGAAGAAATCAAACACATGATGATGATGTGAAGAAGCTGAAACAGTTTGTGTGTCATCATGTGAAACAGCAGAAAAAGGCCGAGGCCTCGGGACGACGACCAGGACAGAAGCTCCCAGGACCAGAGAGACTCCAGACGCTGGTAAATGTCCTCCACTTGTTCTCCACTAAACTGTTGCAGAGAAACTCTTCTTCACCTCCACTCATCTCCTTCTGCTTTTCCCTCAGAGCCTCAGAAGCAACAAGTTGGTGCCATTGTTGGAGGTGCAGTTGGTGTTGGTGCTGTTGTTCTTCTTGTCATCGTTGGAGTCCTGGTGAAATGTGGAAACAGTAAGTTCCAGTCATCAGGACCTTTTAACCCTCTGAGGTTAAATGTTCTTCATGTTCTGTTCTGGGGAAACAATAAAGTGACGGACCAGGCCGGGGATCTGTAAATTCAGTTGCCCTGAAATTCAAATTTGCCCCGCGCCTCCTTTATTTCTTGGAGGGTTCAGCCCAGAACTAAAGTCAGGCTGCGTCCGGTCAGAGCTTCAACAACCACAGTTTAAAATGTCAGATGTGTGAACAGCCTGTTGTCTCTCTGCACCGTCTGAAGCTGCTTTAAACAGAGAACCCTCATTATGTCAGATTTGCTTTGAACCATAACTAAATAAATATTCAAAATTTAGACGTTTTGACTATTTTTCAAATAAACTTTATTAAGACTAACTTTATTTACCACACATACACAGAAAAAAGTACAGACAACAGATATAGCTAGTTGTGTACAGTTTCACAGGAACTAGGTATCGGTACAGTATCGCTTCTTTAGATGTGAAAGATACCGATCCCTGGACCGGACCGGGGACATGATAAAGTGAGGGACCGGTCCGGAGATGGGGACTCGAACTCGCAACACTGTGGCGTTGATATTAACGTCTTCCACCTCTGCTGGTTCTGTGTGTTGAGGTCTGAACCTGTGATCACTGTTCTCTCATCAGGTTCCCGACGACGCTACACACCTGGCAGAAACACAGAGGAGGACAAACACATCGGAGACGTCCACAACAACAACAACAACAACAACAACAACCCAGTCATCCTGTTGTCTGAACCTGTCTGAAAATAAGGGATTAAGCCGGGATTTGTTGGTTATCTTGGCTGAATCTCAGGTCGGTTGTTCGAAAGCAGGTTAGATTCATCCTGGTCAAGTTACTATGGTGATTTATTCTCTGCAGCTAGCCTGCTCCAGACCATAATACCAGCCAGGCTTTGTTGATTCTGTTGTCTTTATCACTCTGGTCAGAAATCAATGTGTTTTAAACAGTTATTCTATGTTCTTATATACATATCAGCCTGATTTATAACCAAACAAAATGCATTAACAATATTTATTAGGCTTTTTTTTTCATAATAAGGTCTATTGCGTTTCTTCATTTCCAGTTCCAAATTTCTCAAGTTTTTATTTTATTTATTTTTTTTAATTCTCTATCGAGCTCCATATCCTGCAGCTTTCTCTTCTCACGCCTAGTCCACACGAACACGGGTATTTTTGAAACCGAACTTTTATGGCCCCCGGTTAAAAAAAAAAAAATCGCGTCCACACCACCGGTGTGATAAAAAATATCTCCATCCACATGAGACCGCAGAATCCGCCTCAAACAATGTCATGCACATGCCAAAGCAGTAGGTGGCGATAGCATTTCAGTAATACAGTAGCTTGCATTCTTATCCATGCTTTATAATGGTCTCAGGAGGTTCTCTTGACAGGCCCCTTTTCGGACCTCCCATGTCCGCTGTGTATAATGTCTTTTTTATTGTTGTTGGTTTTTTTTCTTGTTTGTTTTACTTATTCTATGGATATTGTAATTGACTATGTGCTAAATAAACCAAAATCAATCAATCACTTCTAACAGGAAGGCCATTTTAGCCAATCACAAGGAAAAACAACAATGGCTATGCTAAATGCTAAATGCTAAATAGCACCCGGTAACAGCTATATCCATCTGTTACATATGATATTATCCAAGCAATGGAGCAAAAAGAGCAATAGATTTTTTTTTTTTTTTATAAAATATGTTACCAAGTATAATAGGCCTAAATAATATTCAATGTGTGAGCAGGCACCTTCCAAAAAAATGTATACGCCTCGCCTCCTTTGAACATTGTTATCAGGAAGTTATTGAAGCACAGATTACATAATTGCCTGAGCTGGAGCTGGATGATTATCGATGCCTTTGTTTCCTCTCGGTTAGATTATTGCAACGCACTTTTCACGTGTCTCAATTTATCATCTCTGAACTGCCTCCAAATGATCCAAAATGCTGCAGCTGGTCACTGACCATCACGTTCATCTCTGCTTAAATGACCCATCTGTTCTGTAGGGTCTTTGTCTGTGTGGCTCATCGTGATCGTCTGCATTTATATGTATGATGAGGTTGTTGACTGTTGTTAACACTGTCATTATCAGGGAACTGTTGTTGTTTATTTCTTTATCTTTTTTATTTACTGATGTATAAATTGCTCTTTGAATTGTAATTTTATGAAGCACTTTTGGTGTATTTCTGTGAAAGATACTATACAAATACATGTAGCCTATTATTATAATGTTCTTATATTTCATTAATTTTCACTTGTTGCACTTTTGGCCACTTATTCTTATATATATTATATATATTTGTGTGTTTTGTCTGCTCTGTTTGTGTGTGATGTTTAAGTTTTTCCCCAAAAGCTGTAACTTAAATCATTTCATATGAAATCAGGTCCTGTTGCCTTTGATTCATCTGTTCTTGGATCCTCTGGAGACAATGCACATGAAAACAACTCTCACACTGTGTTTGTACTAGCCTAACTAATGCGATGAGTAAGCTCGCTGAAGAACTGAAAGTCAGATAAAGTCATCATGTCATGTCTGGTGTTTGAACATCGTTGTTATGTGTGTGTGTAATGTGTGGCCTCTCTGTCAGTCAGCCACTGCATCAGGTGGTTACATGTTACTTTACACACTGGAAAGCTGGAAGTGAGATTAGAGCGAGGGGATGAATGAGCAGTCAGCAGCGCTGTGTGTGTGTGTGTGTCACAGGAAGGAGAGGAATGCAGAGCGTGTGGTTAGGACTGTTCAGAGAGAAAATCCCCAGCAAACCACTACCAGCAGCTGCAGCAGCTTCTATCTGACCTGGCTGCTCCCAGACCATCTATCTTTAGTGAATCTATCCAACTATATTTAGGCAGTGTTGTAGCCAATTTGCATTTGTGTGTGTGTGTGTGTGGGTGTGAATGAATGAGTGTGGGTGTGTCAGTGGTGTGGCACTGTGGTTGGTAGGGTCTACACACCTGTGGGCTTGGGTGGTAATCAGGCAGACAAAGGTTATATGAGGGAGACAGAGCTCAGTAGTGTCAGGGAATCAGGATCAGGGAAGCCACACAGTTTTTCAACCGTGTCTGTGTGTGTGAGAGGGCTGAATGAGTTTTGTATCACCGTCTTAGCATTTTTGTATGAGCTCATTTTTAAGTTTAATTAGCACCCGGCCTTTTGTAGGTGTTTTTTAATGATGTAAAATTAATAAAGTGTCAAACTTATTGCCAATGGAGGACCTCATCTTTCACACACCACCAGGAGTTGAAAACGACTTCAGATTCCCTCAAGTGGCCTTTTTTTTGTTGGTAGCTAAATTGCCACTACATTTTGTTGAAAAACTCAGCTTCAAGCTGCACTCACCCCATTCCATGCCAGCTGATTCCAATCAAGTGGATGCAGACAAAGAAAGCCTGGGCAAAGCAACACTGAAGAATCACGGTAGGACTGATTAAGGATTGTTAAGCCGTGTGGAAGAGATTGGCCTTCTCACAAAAAGGATACAGGTATAAATCCTGCTACAATTCAAATAAAGCCTCTGGCCTTTAAATCAGTCAAAATGGGTGACGTGGCTGCAGCTGTCAATCAAGGTGAAATGGAAAGTGGATGTGATAAAAGACTAATCAAACTCACAGTTAAAGCACTGGAAGCAAAAATAATATCACAACAAAAGGAAAGAAATCTCAAAATAAAGAAACTCCATAACTTAAAAAAGGAAGTTCAACAATTAATGACTTCAAAGAAAAATGTGTCTGAGGTGCAAACAATGTATGAAGTGTTCTTAAAGCTGTGTGTGGAAATCAAAGAGTTGCATCAATCATTGAAATCAATGTTACCTGCGGATGAAATATTAAAACAAGACGAATGGTATGAAACGCGAATGCAAAATAATAATGAAATAATACAAAAAATTGAAGAGTGGTTGCTTGATAAAAATGACCAAGAGGATGATGTTGGTGATGATGATTACGACGTTGAAGGTGATGATGGTCCTGTTGCAAATACAGATGTGCCTGATGATGATGTTGCAAATGTGCTTGATGATGATGATGCTGGAAACAAGGATGTGCTTAACGATTATGCTGCTGCAAATACAAACGTGCTTGACAATGCTGCCGTTTCTGTGGTCAATGATGATATTGTTCCTGGTGATAGTATTTCTAATGTTGGTCGTAGAACATGTTCATCAGCTGGCCGTTCCAGCTACAGGTCTTTAAGATCTTCAGCCTCCTCTGCATGTCTAAAAGCAGAGGCTGAAAGGGCTGCTCTCCTTGCAATGGCAGCTTGCCTCAAAGAAAAACATGAACTGGAAGCTCAAGAGGAGCAAATCAGAAAGAAAAAGGAACTTCTTGAACTGCAAAGTAAAATTGCTGCTCACACCGCAAAGGTTACTGTGTACAGAGAATAGGATGGTCAGAGCTCCAGAGCCCATTCAAATGGAATGAATTCGTATCTGGAAAGATCAAAACGTAAATCATCCCTCAGACCCTCTGCTATAGAATTTGTTCCACAAGGTTCAAACCATCAGTTTTATCATCTACCATCAGAAGACAGCAAGACGGCAATGCTAATGGAGGCACAGCCCAAAAAGCCAGCCCATCAGTTTCATCATTTACCATCAGGAGGCAGCAAGGCTGCAATGCCAGTGGAGGCACAGTTCAATCAGTTAAACCATCATTTTCATCATCCACCATTACGAGATAACAAAGCTGCCACGTCAATGGATGCACAGCCCATAAAGTCAGACCATCAGCTCCATCATCCACCATTAGGAGGCCACAAAGCTGCCATATCCATGGGTGCACGACCCAAGGAAAATGTTGCACATGGTGGACCAAGTCCTTATGTTATGAATCCACAACCAAGCATGCCTCAAAGATTTCAAGAAACATCTCATGTGCATCACACACAGCAACCCACCATGTATTTTACACAGGAACCCATTCAACACAATGACCTAATGCAAACTGATGTGAATCAAGGCAATCTGTTAACCATCATGCAACGTCAAAATGACATTACAGCCCTTCTGATACAGCAACAGTTTTCATTGTCACTCCCTCCAAGAGAGTGGAAGGAAAGGCTGCCAGCAGTATGGACTGCCTGTATTTCCTAGAACAATACACAAAAGGACAACCAAAAGAACTGATTAAGAGCTGTCAACACATGCCACCTGACAGAGGATATGAAAGAGCAAAAGAACTGTTAAAGGAACGATTTGGAAATGAGCAAAAAATAGCCAGTGCATATATGGAGAAAGCCCTGGGATGGCCACAGGTGAAGTCAGAGGACATCAAGGCTTTGCAAGCTTTTTCATTGTTTCTCCGTGTCTGTTGTAATGCTATGGAGGATATCAGTTACATGTCAGAGATGAACATGCCTTCCAATATGCGTGTCATTATCCTGAAGCTACCTTATAAATTGAGGGAAAAATGGAGGAGCACTGCTTATGAGCTGCAGGAGAGGCACCAACGTCAAGCAGGCTTCAGTGACATTGTCAACTTCATTGAGAGACAAGTGTCTATTGTTTCTAATCCACTTTTTGGAAACATTCAGGACACAGTCATTTCATCACCAAATCACAAAAGTGGAAACAAGGTCTCTCATGCTCGATACGATGGAAAAGGAAGTAGTTTTGCAACTTCTGTGACGGCTGTCAATGCTAAACCTGTGACTCAAGTGCAAAAGGAAAATAACTTACCTGATAAATCAACAAATGTGTTTTGTCTGCTGTGTGAAGAGGGTCACAAACTGGAGTCATGTCCCATAATGGAGAAGAAGTTGCACCAAGAGAAAATTGACTTTTTAAAAGAGAAAGGTGCTTGCTTCGGGTGTTTAACTGTTGGACACATGAGTAAAGACTGTCATAGGCGTCTGTCTTGCAAATTGTGTAACCTAAAGCATCCTACCATCCTCCACATTCATTCAAAGAAAGAGATCAAGTCAGAGGATGCACAGCAGGAAACACCAGAGAGCAGTCACACGGTTTCTCCTAAGACATGTGGCCATATAGGGGCTGGAGCACAGGATTGTGTCTTGGCTATTGTACCTGTACAGATCAAGGCCAACAAAGGTAGCAAGATACTGACCACTTATGCGTTCTTAGACCCCGGCAGCACAGCCACTTTCTGCTCCGAGCGACTCATGAGGGAGCTAAATGTCAGAGGAAGAAGTGCTAAATTTCTATTGAAAACAATGAACCAAGAAAAGTTTGTGGACAGTCACATCATCTCAGGATTGGAGATAGCTGCACTCAACAGTAACACCTACTTTAATTTACCTGATGTGTACACACAATGCAAGATGCCTGTGACCCGTGATAACATTCCACGGCAGGAAGAATTGAGTGCCTGGTCTCATCTCAGCTCTGTGGAAATTCCTGTCATTGATGCTGATGTGGAACTGTTAATCAGAACCAACGTTCCAAAGGTAATGCAGCCATGGGAGGTGATAAACAGTAATGGTGAAGAACCCTATGCCATCAAAACTCTGTTGGGCTGGGTTATCAATGGACCACTGAGAGGAGGCAGTGAGAGTAACAGCATCTGTCGCACCATTACTGCTAATCCAATATCCATTGCTCACATAGAGGAACTGAAGCAATACGACCACAATTGTAATGAAAGTTCAACAGATGGAAAGCCAGAGGTCAAAGGTGAGGCCATGGTAAACACTGTGATAATCAAAGATGCACCAAACGCAAAGGTGTTACAGTTGACTCAGAAGAGGAACGAAATAGGAGCATCTGTGTTGAGTAATGGGCTTGACATGACTCGACAAAAGAACAAAGTTGAGAAGGAGATGAGAGAATTCAGAGCCACGTTGGGTGAGCAAATCTTGCCTCTTGAAGATACTACGACAGCTGAGAACTCCATCATTCAGTGTTGCCAACAGGAAAGATTCAGTGGTGGAACAGCCGCACTGAAAATTGAAACATCTGGAGTGAAGAAAAGCAGTTACGTTTACAAACTCGACCCAGTGCTGGAAAATGGGCTTTTGGGAATGGGAGGACAGCGCAGCAAAACAGCTATGCCAGATGACACGAAACATCTTGTCATTCTTGTTGAAGATCAGCACATCCCCACTCTCACTTTACGCCACATTAATGAACAGCTGGGACACTGTGGAAGAAATCACCTGCTTTCAGACTACGCTGGAGGCAAGCTCAAGATCTCTTATCACACATTTGGGATATTCACCTCTATTGAGGAGAAACAAAGTTGGATGGAGGACAAGAGAAGCTTTGGCGCAGGAGATGTTGATCTTGTGGTGGACTCCTGGCTGTTGGGGAGGGTACTATACAGACCTTTCCTGACACACGACGGTTTGTGCGGTCTGTCAAAGATCAGATCAAGTACAACATATTGGAGCAACTAATTATGAAGATCCTTCTTCCACTGGAAGCTGGTTGAAGGCTCTTATGAAGATTTACGTCATACGTTGGCGTCAAAGTTGGACTATGGACACATGAATATTACTGAATGGGACTTTTAAAAAAATGCATAGTAATTGGCTCCAGTTGTTTGAGTGTGTTGAATTGTTGTGTTATTATACAGTAACAATTAGGGGCCGGTGTGTTGTAGCCAATTTGCATTTGTGTGTGTGTGTGTGTGGGTGTGAACGAATGAGTGTGGGTGTGTCAGTGGTGAGGCACTGTGGTTGGTAGGGTCTACCTGCACACCTGTGGGCTTGGGTGGTAATCAGGCAGACAAAGGTTATATGAGGGAGACAGAGCTCAGTAGTGTCAGGGAATCAGGATCAGGAAAGCCACACAGTTTTTCAACCGTGTCTGTGTGTGTGAGAGGGCTGAATGAGTTTTGTATCACCGTCTTAGCATTTTTGTATGAGCTCATTTTTAAGTTTAATTAGCACCCGGCCTTTTGTAGGTGTTTTTTAATGATGTAAAATTAATAAAGTGTCAAACTTATTGCCAATGGAGGACCTCATTTTTCACACACCACCAGGAGTTGAAAACGACTTCAGATTCCATCAAGTGGCCTTTTTTTGTTGGTAGCTAAATTGCCACTACAGGCAGGTTAATAGTTTGTTGCTGTGTAACAACATTATTCATAGAACGTGTTTTGTTGCCACCGCTGAATAATCAGGTGGCCACATGTTTACACAAGAGAGGAGAGGGAGAGAGGAGAGATGTCAGGGCTGTGCCTGTCTGCCTGCCTGCCTGCCTGCCTGCCTGCCTGCCTGCCTGCCTGCCTGCCTGCCTGCCTGCCTGCCTGCCTGCCTGCCTGCCTGCCTGCCTGCCTGCCTGCCTGCCTGCCTGCCTGCCTGCCTGCCTGCCTGCCTGCCTGCCTGCCTGCCTGCCTGCCTGCCTGCCTGCCTGCCTGCCTGCCTGCCTGCCTGTCTGCCTGCCTGCCTGCCTGCCTGCCTGCCTGCCTGCCTGCCTGCCTGCCTGCCTGCCTGCCTGCCTGCCTGCCTGCCTGCCTGCCTGCCTGCCTGCCTGCCTGCCTGCCTGCCTGCCTGCCTGCCTGCCTGCCTGCCTGCCTGCCTATCTATCTATCTATCTATCTATCTATCTATCTATCTATCTATCTATCTATCTATCTATCTATCTATCTATCTATCTATCTATCTATCTATCTATCTATCTATCTATCTATCTATCTATCTATCTATCTATAAAATACAGGTCATACATTTGAGTCTACAATGTGAACTGCTGTTCACTTCGGCCTTTAGGTTTGGGCTTTGAACATGAGGTTTTCTGTTTTGACAAACAGTGAAAGCAATTGCAAATTTACCAGTTAACATCTATTGTTTTGGTCTTGGTCTTAGTCTTGGTCTTCAGCTTGTGTGTAAAAGAAGTTAAAACTAAATTTGCAATGTGTTAATTGTATGTATTTGTGTCAAAAGAACAAGAATTGTGTTAATTGTAAACCCACACAGGCTGATGTTGTGGTAACTGTGTGAAGAATTTCTAAGAAGTGTTAGATAGATAGATAATCTTTTATTACGGACTCAGGTCCATTATGGGGAGACAATACAAAAACACATACAATACAAGATAAAAAACACCATCATAAATTTAAAACACATACAGACACCTGTTCCAGTGTCTCCAGAGACCTGACAAGTATTTTGTATCACTGTGTGTGACTAGTGCGACTATGATGCTATTGCTTGACTGGTTAAGTCGACACCTGAACCTGTACATGTAATTTCTTAAAAGAGCATGAAAGGTAGATACATTGCAAGATACAAACATATGACTCGCGCTTGTCCATCTTGGGCGCCTAAGTAATATTCGAAATGCATCATTGTAAGCTACCAACAGTTTTCTCATTTTTGCAGCACTGTACTTGCACCACAAGTGTGCTGTGTACAGTGTAGTACAATATGATCTAAACAAGGCTATCTTTACATCCTCTGTACACTTATTGAATTTCCTTTTAAGCATATTGGCCTGCGCATAGAGTTTACAACACTGACGTTGAACGTCATCATCATCACATAGATCTTCTCTGATTATGTGGCCCAGATATTTAACTTTTTTCACAACACCAAGTGCTTGACCAGCTAAGAAAAAGGAGGGGAATTGTGTATTCCTATCCTCCTTTGTTTTTACAATCATAATCACACTTTTTGCTGAATTAAACACAATATCAAACTGCATACTATAACAAGAACAGATTCTCAGCAGTTGCTGTAGCCCAACACTAGAGGGCGATATAATGACCAAGTCATCAGCATAAACCAAGTGATTAATGAATTTTAATTACTTAAAAGTATTGAAAAATGGGTCATAGTGATCGTAAAAAAGAAAACAAAAAAAAACAAAACTGTAATGATGTGTTGTCGGATCAGGGGGCTGTTGCTGCAAAAAGCAACATTCTGAAGTCCAGGAAAGCTGAAAAAACGAGATGTGACCTCATCCTCAGGGTTTTACACCCTGAGTCAGCCAGGAGGAGGATGGAGGAGAGGGAGGAGGAGGAGGAGGAGGATGGAGGAGAGGGAGGAGGAGGAGGAGGGACCGCTGCCTGCTCTGTCCGGTGTCACCAGCTGCCTCTCAGTCCTGTGCTGTGATGTGAAGGAAGATGTTGCTGCCTTGTACCATCTACACTGTTTTATCAGCTGCTGCTTTTCTCGTAGAACCTAAATCGGGAAGTACAAGAATATTTTGGAGTCTGTGTTCATACGTAGATAATTTACAACTTTAATAAGTGCTGTTTCTGTGTTGTAGTGGGGACAAAAACCAGACTGCTAAATATCTAGAAGGCTATTTGATGTGAGGTCATTCTTGAGCTGAATTTAAACTGTGTCAAGTATTTTACTGAGGAATGGTCAATTGGAGATGGACCTGTAATCTGCAAGGACACTTTGATCCAAATTATCTTTCTGGAGAAGAGGTTTGATGACGGCTGTTTTTAGTGATGTGGGAAATATACCTGACCGAAGAGACCAGTTTAGTTAAAGACAGTATGGAAAAATACAGTTGGTAGAGGATCCAAGCAGACCAACAACACTGACCGACAATATTGTCAAGTCTGTCAGATCTAAACAGTCAAAGTGAGACATGACACAAGTGGTTGTTTTCCCTCAGTTGATGTGAGGGTCAGAGGTCAGAGGATGTTGTTATGATGCTGTGTAAAAACCCTTTGAGACAAACTAAATAAACTTGTCTTGTCCTCTCTCTGTAACACTGATCATCAACATTATTAATATGAAACTGGAGAAGGAGTCAGGGTTTAACTCTTTTTAAAAAAAAATCAACTGTCAGTGAAATATCAACTATAAAGTAAACAGCTTGTACGTGATCAACAGACACTCACAGAGTCACTTGTGGTTTCCTGTCACTGCAGAAAAGAAGAAAGAGGAAGGGAGGCGATTTTAGAGTCTGCTGGGGCCCTAAGCAAATAGCAAAAATTCTTATATATATTATATATATTTGTGTGTTTTGTCTGCTCTGTTTGTGTGTGATGTTTAAGTTTTTCCCCAAAAGCTGTAACTTAATTCATTTCATATGCTGTCCTAGTTTTAGCTTTTCTCTCTAAGCTTTGATCAGATCAAATGTTTTATTCCCGGTTATTGAATGGTCCCCATATGACCACTTCCTGTAGTGTGTACATTCCTGAAACCAGAAGTAAAGTATGAAATCAGGTCCTGTTGCCTTTGATTCGTCTGTTCTCAGATCCTCTGGAGACGATGCACATCAACTCGTCATGTGTTTGTACTAACTAATGTGATGAGTAAGCAAGCAGAGTCAGTCGGTCCAGCATTAATTAGAAGTGACTGAAGCTAAGTTAAAGTAAGCCCGACTTCTCTGCGTTTGTCAGCAGTAAAACAGATAAATGATCAACATATGACCAAACAAAACAACCTAAAAAAAAGTCTCAAATCAATGATTTAGTGATGTAGTGTTATTTTTAGGGCTGGGACTCGATTTAAAAAAACAGAAACATAAACAGACTTCTCTCTCTTCGTTTTAAAATATGAATCTACAAATAGAGCACAGGTGTGTGATTTGCCCCCTAAGACAGACTGAAGATGGCTGTGTAGGCCGAAACGTTTTTGTCTTACTTATTTTTGTTTCTTTATTAACACTGATGTTAACTGTTAACTGTTTATCTGTCTGTCTCTTTGTTTGTCAATAACTCCAAGTTGTCACTGCTTCTAAAAAAAAACTTCCTGAATCAGTCTTCTCGGATCAGGGGATGTTGCACAAAAAGAAACCGCCGGGTTTTCAGAAACGAGAAGTGACCTTGTTGTAGGTGGGTGGAGGTGGCTGGAGTGGTTGGGTGGGGTCACGGCCAGCTGCGCGGGGAGAATGAGGTCAGTGAGTCTCAGTCAGTCCAGTGCTGTGATGATGTGCATGAGGATGCTGACTTTCACCCTTCTTACTCTTTTATCAGCCGCTGCTTTGGTTTCCGGTGAGTGTGTTTTCTTTTCTGTTTACCACCTCATTGTCGTCGTCGTTAAGCGCTGAAGTCGAAGACAAACTATAGCGGATCTTTGTCACTATCGACGCACGCTGCGGTTTAAAGGGCTTTACGCGTGCCAATACGTAAGTGTAGGTGTATGCAGGTGTAGCCAAAGTGCATAACACAGCAACTGTCCAGTCAAAGCTTCTCTTTTTGTTGCAGATTTATTTATACAGCCGACTCGAATACTCACTTAACACAACAACACATTCTCTCTGTGGCATAACACGGTCAAAACCGTATGAGTTCCTCAGCGTGCGCACCTGTGCTGATTACCCACCTACATTTATCACTTCAGACCAATGATCTGAACAGAAATCACAGTGAGTTGATGAGCGCGTTTACGTGCGCACCAATAGGCTACTAATAATATTATTATCGTTTACTAAGTTGCTTGTATCAGGATTCCTTCCTCAAAACCGCAGGTCTTGTGTTGTTTTATAAACTCTCTCTCAAAACAGCTTGGACGCACTAGACGCGGAACCGAAGCGCAGCGCCCTGGAGCGGAGGGAGTTTCAGTTCGGCGCACATGTTAACAGGTCTGCCTGGCCGCACATCTCGCGCTGTGGAGCGCAGTGCGCGCGCCTGGAGCGCTTCAGTTCGGTTCATTTCTATTTTTCGCGCGAGCCGCGCGCGCCGAGAGCGCCGTCTGTCAAGCTGGACAGACGTGGTCGTACCAGACAGGAAGTTGGGCACAGAAAAGGCGAGAGAATCCGGTCAATTTTCAAAATAAAATAATTAAATGATGATTAATTAAGTTGTTGCTTGTCCATCTATACATATTTGACCGTTGCGTCTGCACATGAGACACACAGACACATGTTTAAAATGACGTGTGTGTGGAAAACCGAGTGAATACGAGTATGAACGACTGCAGTCGATGTCTGACCGGCGCGGAGAGAGGAGGAGAAGTACGCTCCTAGTGCGACCACCCAAGCGCCCGAGAAGCCGCGCGCAGTGCGCGCGCCCAGCTTCCGCGTGCAGTGCGTCCAAGGGGAAAAAGGCGGAAGGCTTTGATACGTCGAGTGGGAGAGAGTTGTGTTGAAGGAGTTCGACCTGTGTGATGCTGAGAGAGAGAGAGAGAGAGAGAGAGAGAGAGAGAGAGAGAGAGAGAGAGAGAGAGAGAGAGAGAGAGAGAGAGCGAGCAGAAGTGAACATGGAGCGCACAGAGGGAGAGAGTTGCTGCAGCCAGCGCGCGCAAAGCAGCTCCTGTGCGCGTGCTGTAGAGTTTAAAGGGATAGTTCACCCAAAATTCAAATTTCACTCATTATCTCCTCCCCCTCATGTGGACTAAGAGCTGTGAGAAGTTTCAGAGTCCTCCGTGGCTTCTCTGAGTTACAGGGGGGGGGCGGGTCCGTGCAGCAGTATTTGTCCATATAACGGTTGTGAATGGATACCAACTTTCTTCCTCCAAAAAGACACACCAAAAAACATCCAAATACCTCCATGCTGCTCGTATGTAATGTCCCTCTGGTATTGAAAGAGCAGTGAACTGAGACACTTGGAGCTTCCGCTACAAACAAGCTTAAAATATAGACTTATTTAATTTGTTTCGGAACAATTTCTCATGTCGGGGCTTCAATACAAGAGGGACATTACAGACGAGCAGCATGGAGGTATTTGGATGTTTTTTGGTGTGTCTTTTTGGACGAAGAAAGTTGGTATCCATTCACAACCATTATATGGACAAATACTGCTACGCTGACCCCCTGTAACCAGAGATGGGGACTCGAGTTTGCGACTCGAACTCGAGTCGCACTTAAGTCGCACCCACAGAGACTTCAGACTTGACTTGGACTCGTGTTTTGAGACTCGTGAACAATCTTTATTTTTTTTGGCACGTGCCTCCCTCCTGACAGGACGACCGACAATCCTTTTTTTTTTTTTTTGCCGTTAACACCCCACTAGCGGAGCAGCGCCACATGGCCGGTAACGTTACTCAGATGGAGGTTAGATCTTCATATTGAACTCCTACAGAGTGCAGCCAAACACCAGTGTCTAAAGAGAGAGGAGCAGCAGAGCTCCTCTGACAGCGCAGTCAGCTGCTGCGGGTGAGTGACAGGTGACTGGGAACCGGCTTCTTTTTTTTTTTTTTTTTAATAGCGGCACCGTTTGTAGCCTACATGTGAGGTACAGTACAACGTCCGTTTGTTGTCAGACCTTCCTTCACGGGGACTAGCTGCTGCATAACTGGTACATATCAGGCTACTGTAGGATAAATCCTCCTGTTTATTTATGTTTTTGCTGCGAAATATGACTGAAGGCTCGTATGGAAGTCACATGTCGACACGCCCCCATGAGTTGACGGAGCTAATTAAAAAAATAATAACAACCAGTTCTTCTCTCAGAAACATGCGGCTCCAGAAAGGTTTTGCTGCACATAAAGATGTGAACTATAGGTACCATACAGATCTAATGACCTATAATTAACAGCCTAAATCATTTTCCATGTTGTTCATCTGGGTTTTCTGAATTCAACAAAGCAAAAAAAAGAGAGAAAAGGCCAGTGCAGAGGGGCAGAGCAGCCTTGATTCTTTCTTGACTCAGAATACAGTTTCCTTTAAAGGAAAGCTTTCATTGTGTGTTTTCTTCATATTGCATTGCAATATCCTGTTTAAAGTGATCATATAATAAACAACTAATCAATACTGTATAGATAAAGGAGTGATAATAACCTACAGTAAACGCTTTGAATCTCTTAGATATAGCTGTGCAGTATCCTCCTTAGTAGACCGGATAGCAGCAGATGATAGAAGGGTCATTACAACCAGAAGAGACAGGAGACTTTTATTTTTTAGAGACTTGAGACTTGACTTGGACTCGTGACCAAAGACTTGAGACTTGACTTGGACTTGCAAAAAAAGACTTGTGAACATGTCTGCCTGTAACTCAGAGAAGCCACGGAGGACTCTGAAACTTCTCCCAGCCCTTAATAGTCCACATGAGGGGGAGGAGATCATGAGGGACGTTTGAATTTGTTTTTTTTGTTCACAATTTGTTCACAAATTCACAATTTGTTCACAAAACTTTGTGTTCCTCTCCTTCATAGTTTGTCTGTATGCATCTGCATGCGTGTGTATATGTGTGTGTGTGTAGGTGAGGGGGGTGGAAGGTGGCTGGGAGACGAGGGAGGGAGGCGTCTCTCTGTCAGTGGACGGTGACTTCTTTTTCTTTTTCCGTAACGGAGGCTCAGGCTCGGAGTCTGAACTGTCTTCTTCATCCCTGTCCCCTCGGACCACATTGTGCTTGCCAACTAGTGTACCAAGGAATTCCTTTTCGTAACATAAGGAAGGAAACAGAAACCATAACAATGCACAAACCTAATTCCTAATATGATTTTTCTCAATCAGTGTAAACCTGGTGTGTGTGTCCTCAGGAGAGCATGATGTCAGCTGCAGCACCGAGCCGGTCCAGCCAGAGGAAGATGGAGACTTCACACTCCAGTGTCGTCTGCATCCTCCGGTCAGCTTGGTGGACGTCACCCTGGTCGTGTCCAGACCTGACTTCAGGGACGAGGTCCATGTTTATCGGGACGGACGAGACCTGGCTGAGGCTCAGACGTCCTGGTACAGAGACAGGACGAGTCTGGACCATGAAGACCTGCAGAGAGGAACCATCACTCTGAACATCTCCTCAGTGCAGCTCAGTGACAGAGGACAGTACAGACTGTTAATCCAAGACCCGAATGTTGGTCATCCACCTATCATCCATGACATCTACCTTGATATTGGTGAGGATTCATTTAAATTCATAATAAAAACCACAGATGGTGAAGAAATCAAACACATGATGATGATGATGATGTGAAGCTGAACCAGTTTGTGTGTCATCATGTGAAACAGCAGAAAAAGGCCGAGGCCTCGGGACGACGACCAGGACAGAAGCTCCCAGGACCAGAGAGACTCCAGACGCTGGTAAATGTCCTCCACTTGTTCTCCACTAAACTGTTGCAGAGAAACTCTTCTTCACCTCCACTCATCACCTTCTGCTTTTCCCTCAGAGCCTCAGAGGAAGCATCACGCTGCCATTGTTGGAGGTGTAGTTGGTGGTGCTGCTGCTCTTCTTGGTCTTGTCATCTTTGGAGTCCTGGTGGGATGTGGAACAATCAGTAAGTTAAAGATGAGAAAGATGTGAATACCGATCTCGGAGCTCTGGAGCCTACGTACAGAAAGCAACACATTTACATCAATAAATTAGTGTTTTACAATGAACCGATCAGTCTACAATGTTATCCAGTAATACAACATGTTACGGTTGGGTAAAGATACTTCACTACTATAAACTGTTTGGTTAGAGGTCAGGGCCGCATCAGAATCACTACGACATCCGGGAATTTTTTGCATACTTCAGATTTAGCTTTTATTTGCATAGCCTACTACTACTGCATACTACATTTTGGCCAAATCAGTACTAGTAGTATAGTATGCTGTTTTTAGAAGACAGCTAGTGAGTTTTGAACATTTCTCAAACATCTTGTGAGTTAAAGTTAATTTAAACCACAGTCACAGAGCTGAAGATGATGTAAACACTCTGGTTCATGTCCGTCTGTGGTGTTGGTATTATTATTATTATTATTATTATAGTAAGTAAAACGTCTTCTCATTCTGTTGAGGTCTGATCCTGTGATCACTGTTCTCTCATCAGATTTCCAACGGTGCTACACATCTGGCAGAAACACCAGTCACAGCCTGGAGCTCCAGTCAGAGGAGGAGCTGAGCAGAGGACAAACACAACAACCAGTCTAGATCCTCATCCTGAAGCTGTCACTGCTTCTTTTGAATGTTTTAAATGAATCATCAGGTTCTTTTTAAACGAATAACCTTTGAATCATGAATGTGACGATCACAAGACGTGTGTTATTGAATATTTTAATGAACTGGACCTATCGCCAAACATGTCCTTATACGGGTTAAACACACGTACTTGAGTTTGTAGTGAAGTTATATTAGATATTTATGATCAACTGATTGTATATGATTGGCTGAGACATTCACCACGCTATGAGATAATAACACAACGTTACCACACAGAGTTGTTTTAGAGGGAAATTCATGTAAAACCACTGATGCACGTTGCCTTCAGGGACAGTTTTTCATCAACAGTCTCTGTATTTCCCTCTAAAACAACTCTGTGTGGTAACGTTGTGTTATTATCTCATAGCGTGGTGAATGTGCAGCTCACAACTTGTCCACCAGAGCGTTGTGGAGTTGTTGGATTGTGTATTTGATGAGTTTCATGAGGGAAACCAAGAAATCCCATAATGAGCCTCCGTAGCGTAGCTCTGAGCAGCTCACGGCTCTGCTCCGCCATTCTAAAAACAGCTTGCACCGACAATTAAAGGTAACAAACCTACTGCTATGACTATAGGGATTATGGCAATGGGCCAATTTGCCAAAATGTTGAACTATCCCTTTAAAATAACTCCAACTTCTCCCATGTGTTTGTCAGCAGGAGTAAAAACACCATGTCTTCATATAAAGTGTTGTGTTAGAGTGATTTTCTGTTAGTTTTTTTCATTGTGCCTTGCTTAAACTCTGAACTCACAGAGAGCATGAGAGAAAAGAAGAGTTGTATTGTTCACACTGGATGAACTACTTGAAGCTGAGTGACTCAGAAACTTGGCGAAGACCAAGTCAACTCAGTTCCCTGTCAATGTTCATCTGATCGCTGGAACAGCAGCTGTGTGTTCTCACTTTCTCTCACTATGAGCTTTATTGTCTCTGCTCTGTGTGTGTGTGTGTGTGTGTGTGTGTGTGTGTGTGTGTGTGTGTGTGTGTGTGTGTGTGTGTGTGTGTGTGTGTGTGTGTGTGTGTGTGTGTGTGTGTGCGTGCGTGTGTGAGTGAGAGAGATATGTTCTGTAACTTAATTTATTTCATGTGCTGTAGTTTAAACATTCCTCTTTATGCTTTGACCAGATACTGTATGATTAAAGGTTTTCCTCTTTTCTGTTATTGAACTGTTTTTGTTTTTTTGTTCTTTACAAGTGTGACCACTTCCTTTACTAATGTTATATGAGTGACTATAAGCAGCTCTCACTGTCAGAGGGACGGGGAAGTAAGATATGAGTCATCGTGTCAAAGATTGGAAGTCTTTCCTAAAGGAAATCAAAGCTGAATATGATAATAAAAAGATGATGAAATGTTGTTTTTGTGTTTTGTTTTTTAAGTTAAAGTAAGTTTATCTGGTATTTTACATCTGGTTATGTGGTGTTGGAGAAAAGTCTGTTTATGTTTCTGTATCAGACCTTTGTTCCCCCAACATGTTTAGGATAAATCATACTTATTTCCACCGCTGCTGATGAATCGGTATGGATATAATGATGTCGTATAATACACAAGAGGGATAAGTAAACCAAATTGAGATACTTTCGTTTTTGACTCCGCTAAAACACAAGTTTACTTTAGGTCAAGCGATCTTTCACCTGATTGGTCGAGCTGAAGTGAGCTGACAGCGCAGAAACCTGGAGATCCCCACCGACCACTGACGAGAGGAGTCAAAAGGAGGAATATGAGTGTGAAGTCGGTAAAGGAGGATCCTCTCCTTTGTTCCTTTGTCCTCGTGGCCTCTCTGGGTGAACCGCAGCGGGACCGACGGTTCAGATCTAATGGACCTGGACCTGGACCTGGTTCTGTTGACTCTGGTGCTGGTCATGACGTCACAGTCCGCAGCAGCAGGTGAGTGAGGATCTATCAGCTGAGTTTCACAACAACACGGTCACGGACACACTCACTCCCACGTATTGGTTGTGTTAGAGAATAGAATAGAATTTTGTTGTCACTGTTAAAAACAATGAAAACGCTGTTTGGCATCGTCATCATCATTAAAAGCAAAATGCAGACAAGTAGCCTATAAAGCATAAATAAATAAAATGGACGATAAACAAGATATAGGGAAAAGTAAGGTCGTTTTTAAAGTGAATCTGAGTTATCCACTTATCGTCATCTTGTCGCCTTGGCTCCATGTGTGCAACGGAACTCCAGATCCATAGTAATGAGTCATTTATTCACATCATTTTATGTATTATCATTGAATCCTGATGTAGGGGAGGTATCTTTGTCAGCCAGTTTTGTGTGCAAAGAAACTGAAGTCTTTATGCAGTACAGATGAGGTGTAGGCTACATCTAGGCTATTTTTATTATAGAGAAGCATTTTTATGAAGCTAATTTATTTCCCTCATTCTGGGAAAGATGAAGCCTACTGTTGTGAGCAGAGTTGTGTTTTGTTTAGTGTTACAGTAACAGTGTTCCTGAAGTCAAGCTGACAAGCCGGCCGGCGCTCAGCCCCACCTCCTGAACCAGATGTTTGATACGCTGACCACTGGCCCCATCTAGTGGCTGATCTGAGTTGCAGCTGCTTTTAAGTCTGAGAAGATGAAGATGAAGCAACTTTTACACATTAGGCTACAGGAAATGATGTGTTTTCCTGTCAATTTTTAGAGCTGTGAAGAGAGTGGAAACCTTGAGACACAGCTGTAAAACATATTTGGCAAATAAGGAATATGGAGTTACACAGAGAAAGACAGATTTATGTACACACAGATAGATTTCATTGTCAAATGGTTAAAAATTATTTTATACAGGACTAGGCTAGAACAGATTTGAAACAAAACAAGACCAGAAACATAGAATCTCATTTACTTATGTAGTTAATCAGACAGCTTGTCCATGTCCTTAGGAGAGCATCATGAGCCAATCCAGCCAGAAGAAGGTGGTGACGTCACACTCAGGTTTTTTCTGGATCCTCCGGTGAATTTGCTGGATCACAACCTGGATGTTTCCAGAGCCGACCTCAACGATGAGGTTGTCCACGCCTATCGAGACGGAGAAGACCTCATTGACCCTCAGACGTCCTGGTACAGAGACAGGACGAGTCTGGTCCATGAAGACCTGCAGAGAGGAACCATCACTCTGAAGATCTCCTCAGTGCAGCTCAACGACACTGGACAGTACCGACTGTTCATCCCAGACCTGGATGTTCGTCGTGACATCTACCTTGATATTGGTGAGGGTTTAATTAAAGGTACATTGTGTAGGAATTCCTCCATCTAGCGTTGTGGTTGTATATCACAAGCAACTCAGTCGTATTTTTCATGCTGCATTCACGTGAAATCGGTTAGATGTCAGACGGACGACAGCTGCTGCACATAACGGCATAAACAAGCCTCTATGTAAACAAGTGGTCCGTCAGCACGAGGCAAAACAATACACGTGACAATATGTTGTCATGGCGATGTGGTATTGTTTTACCGTCTTTCTCTGGACTTCTGTGACTAAAATGACATCTGGTTTGTTAGCGACGGCCGTCTGCCCGACTGCAGGTGAATGCAGCATCAGTGTAACGCTCCATTCCTCCTCACTGCGTTACCGCGTTTCCGTGGTTTCCTACCGTCACGCTGCCACTGAACGTAAAAACATGGCGACACCACATGGCAGCAGCACCGAGCTTACCCGCTCCATGGAGATATGAATGATATGAACGGCTCATTCAGAGCTGAAAGGAACACTTCACTTTGTTGATGGGGAGGATTACTGAGGAATGAAAAACGTACTTTTGAACGAAATAATCGATTTTTTTTGGCCCTGCGATAGACTGGCGACCTGTCCAGGATGTACCCCGCCTCTCGCCCGAAGTTAGCTGAGATAGGCACCAGCTCACCCGTGACCCTAGTGCAGGATAAGCGGTATAGAAAATGAATGAATGAATAATCGATTTTCGTGAGTAGATAATAGGAGAAGTTACACAATGTACCTTTAAATTCATAATAAAAATCACAGATGGTGAAGAAATCAAACACATGATGTGAAGAAGCTGAAACAGTTTGTGTGTCATCATGTGAAACAGCAGAAAAAGGCAGACGCCACAGGACAACGACAGAAGCTCCCAGGACCAGAGAGACTCCAGACGCTGGTAAATGTCCTCCACTTGTTCTCCACTAAACTGTTGCAGAGAAACTCTTCTTCACCTCCACTCATCACCTTCTGCTTTTCCCTCAGAGCCTCAGAGGCTGAATGTTGCTGCCATTTCTGGAGGTGTTGGTGGTGCTGTTCTTATTCTTGGTCTTGTCATCGTTGTAGTCCTGGTGAAGCTGGGAAAGATCAGTAAGTTCCACTCATCAGGACATTTAACCCTCTGAGGTCTCAGGTCATTTCCTCCATCATAATCTCCATCCTGTGATCTGAACTGTTCTCTGATCAGATTTCCCAGCATGCTACACAGCCGTCCCACAGAATCATCAGGTGTGAAGCCAAAGACAGACGGGGATGAAAGAGCACGACTTCCTGTCCAAACTTGAACATCAGCCAGTCATTTGTCTGATCATAAACAGACTGTTATGAACGTGTGTTTCAGAAGATGAAATCTAAAGTTGACCTCAAACTGTTTCTGCTGCAGAGAGAAAACGACTGCATGTTTGAAATTGTTCAGTCAGATCTATAATCATGTAAATTCTGATCAATGTGAGGATCATAGTTGTGATCAAAGACATCAGATGTTTGTTTTTTTATTTTTTACTTCTGGTCCTTGTGTTATAATGAGCTGCAGTAATGAAGAGTAAAATCATCATCACTGTTGAAATAAGCTTTAAGGGGCGGTGTTTAGCTCTGTTGGTAGAGCACCCGCCCCATGTGTTGAGGCTATAGTCCTCACTGCAGGCGGCCCAGGTTCGAATCCCGCGCCAAGGAGCCCTATCCTGTGTTTCAAAGTGTTTTGTCCCTGCCACGCCCTGTTTGTATAATGGCTCATTGTTTCCACTGTATGATACAATAACTTAAATATATTTAAAATACATTGAGAAGAATGACCACTGCACAATGATAGGACTCTATGCTGATACAATTTATTATGTGAACTTGTAGCGTCGTTGTCAATCTATTTTGTGTACTCCTGCTTCCCACCAGCACCTGAGGAACTGTGACTGTGCAGGGAGATTCGTCTCTTTTAATATAACTTCATATGTTTTATTTAAAGTGCTGTAAGATAAAAGCTGTATTTATTCATTTTATTTTTAAAGAAGAAGCTATATTTAAATGTTTTTTTACTTCATTAAACTGTTCTTTCCAAATATGACAACTTCCTGTTTCTGAGGTTTGTGTGTGTGTGTGTAAATTCTTGAAACCAGCGTTATAACGTCCGGCCAAGTCCACTTGCCTTTGATGTTTAACATAGTCAAAGAGGAGGAAGCCTCAGAGCCTCCATCTTCTGAAACAGGGTCAAGGTGATGGGTTTCTAAGTGAGGTCCATCTCCAACCAGAGCCGACTTTTTACCCTTACTCCTGAATAAAACGCTGACTTTGGACTGATAATAACCGGAGGCAACACCAAAGAGTTGAAGGTTAGGGTTTCATGTTATCATGTGAAAAGTTTATTGTTCTGAATCACTTGTCATTGTTTTAACATGAAGTGAAATAACGTGAAAATTCATTATTATAACATGAAAAACATTATTAAACCTCAATAACCTACTGTTTACATTATAATGTGATTCTGTTTGGATGTGGCAGAACAAAGAATTGACCAGTGGATAAATCAAAGGAGCTAACAGCTGATAAAACAGTACCAGCACATACACATAATACACAAAGGAACTGTTGACATTAGACAAAACCCATGTGGCAACTTAATAACACATAACAATGATAAAGGAGTAAACTTGGTTGATGCTGCCTCCATTTTTACCCAGCTGGCAAGACACTAATGCTCTGTCAGGTTTCTCTGGCAAACAGTTCTTTCCTCCATGAGTTGAGTTGATTGATCTGGAGGGAAACAGCTACAGATCTGAGTGACCTCAGAGTATCCAGTCGACAGTCTGGACTCTTTCCTGAAGATCAATCAGATTCTTCCGATCTGAATCCTTCAGGTCATTTCCCCTCAGGTCCAGGTGTCTCAGATGGGAAGGGTTCGACTTCAGAGCTGAGACCAGAGAAGAACAG
Organism: Trachurus trachurus; assembly: GCF_905171665.1. Taxonomy (NCBI): domain Eukaryota; kingdom Metazoa; phylum Chordata; class Actinopteri; order Carangiformes; family Carangidae; genus Trachurus; species Trachurus trachurus. Next base: position 38,438,633 of record NC_139891.1, on the reverse strand, counting down.
CTGATCTCTGACAACTTGCAGTAACTCAATCTGAATGAAGAGTAAAAGAAGTACAACATTCATACAATTCATGTTAAAACTGATCAAATCAAAGTCAATGATTCAAGTTGCACGTGAAGACCAATCAGGTTGTGGGTCAAAGATCTAAGATCTACAACAGTAACAGTCAGTGGACTGACCTCAGAGTCTCCAGTCTACAGTCTGGACTCTCCAGAAAACCACTCAGATCCTTCAGGTGTGAATCCTTCAGGTTCCTGTTGTAGCTCAGGTCCAGGTGTCTCAGGTGGGAGGGGTTGGACTTCAGAGCTGAGACCAGAGAAGAACAGCTGATCTCTGACAAACTGCAGAGCTCCAATCTGAATAAAGAATAAAAGAAGTGAGTTGAGGACAAAGCTCATTGTGGACAGCGTTCAGTGTAGTCACTTGCAGTCACTTGATTGTGATGATGAGTGAAGTGGGGAGCAGGAAGTGGAGAACAGTGATTGAAAATGACAGACAGCGAGAACATGAAAGTGTTGGATGAACTGAAAGTCACCGTTTAGATCCCCAACATGTCCGCCAAATAACGCCTTTTTGGAAACTTTGAAAAAACGTTAAAAAGAGCCATGTATGAGACCAGCTGGCTGGCTGGGACAACTTGGTCTTCTGAGAGGTGAGCAGCCAGTCCCCTGTGATGACTGGCTGGTCAAACTCTGTCGTCATCCCGGGGAGAGAGCAAACTGATGAATTCACCTGCTTTATTAATTGCACGAGAGTAGCTCTTCTTTTCCCCCCCTTTTGACCAGTTGGTACAGCTTGTAGAGCTTTTTCCCATCAGCAAATCTCTTCCTGCCCCCCATCTGTAGTTGTGAACGTTCCACGTGACGTTCCATGCCAGCCATCTATATGCAAACTCAGTTCTGCAGCCACATTTATTAGAGATTTACTGACAATGCTCAAGTTTTCTAAGACAACAAACATTGAGTCTCACCTCAGAGTCTCCAGTCTACAGTCTGGACTCTCCAGAAAACCACTCAGATCCTTCAGGTCTGAATCCTTCAGGTTGTTGTTGGAGCTCAGGTCCAGGTGTCTCAGGTGGTAGGGGTTGGACTTCAGGGCTGAGACTAGAGATGAACAGCTGATCTCCGACAACCTGCAATCCTCCAATCTGAATAAAGAATCAAAGTTGTAGAAATCATGATAATGAATGAGATGTGTCCTGATCAATAATAAATGAGTAGAGCGACAACTGAGAAACTGACCTCAAAATCTCCAGTCTACAGTTTGGACTCTCCAGTCCAGCACTCAGAACCTCCACTTCTGAATCCTGAAGGTCGTTGTAGCTCAGGTCCAGTTCTGTCAGGTAGGAGGGGTTGGACTTCAGAGCTGAGGCCACGATTTCACAGTGAATCTCTGAGAGTCCACAGCAGCGTAGTCTGTGATTAGAGATAACATGAAAAGAATGCATGGTATCATTTAACCTATGTGTAATATTGGGCCCATTGTAGAGTGGTTGGTTTGACCTCATAACCACAAACCATAGCTACTGGCAGAACTCAGTGTCTGATATGCATATGCTTTACAGTTGAGATCCCTGCATAACTCAAGACTGAAGATCCTTTCGAGTGAACTTCCTGCATGAATCTTAAGCCATCACCTTCCATATTTTTATAAAACAGGAGAACTGTCAAATGCATTGGGCAAAGTTGTGTTTGGCCTGAATCTGATTTCACCTCAGTGTTTCCAGGTCTCAATATTTATAATGATCATGTCTGGACTCACCGAGCCTTTCTGCAGTTCCTCACAGCAGGGATCAGTCTCCGTCGTCCCTCTTGTGTTGTGTTGTACTTCTCCAGATCCAACTCGTCCAGAACCTGCTCTGACATCTGCAGCATGTAGGCCAGAGCTGAGCAGTCGAACTCAGAGAGTTCCTTCTCTGATCTGTTCTTTGACTTCAGGAACTGTTGGATCTGCTGATGAACTGACTGGTCCTTCATCTCCGTCAGACAGTGGAAGATGTTGATGCTTCTGTCAGGACAGATTTTGTAACTGTTCATTTTCTTCAGGTTGTTGATGGTTCTCTGGATGGTTTCTGGACTGTTGTCTGTCTGACCCAGCAGACCTCCTAACAGCCTCTGGTTGGACTCCAGAGAGAGGCCATGAAGGAAGCGAACAAACAGGTCCAGGTGACCGTTTCTACTTCTGAGGGATTTCTGCATGGCTCTCTTCAGGAAGTCATCCAGGGTTGAAGGCTTACCTTGTTTTCCCTGGAAGTTCTCCAGGACCTGTGTGTCCCTGTTGGTGAAACAGTGGAACATGTAGACTGCAGCCAGAAACTCCTGAACACTCAGATGAACAAAGCAGTAGACTGTTTTCTGGAAGATCACACTCTCTCTTTTGAAGATCTCAGTACAGAGTCCTGAGTTCACCAAGGCCTCTGTGACATCCAGACCACACTGCTCCAGGTCTTCTTGGTAGAACATGATGTTTCCTTCCTCCAGCTGTTCAAACGCCAGCCTCCCCAGCTTCAGAAGAACTTCCCTGTCGGCCTCCATCAGCTCCTGTGGACTCGTCTCATGTCCTTCACCGTACTTGTTCTTCTTCCTCTTTGTCTGGACCAGCAGGAAGTGTGAGAACAGGTCAGTTGTGGTCTTGGGCAGCTCTCCTCTCTGGTCTGTGGTCAACATGTGCTCCAGAACTGTAGCACTGATCCAGCAGAAGACTGGGACTTGACACATGATGTGGAGGGTCCTGGACGTCTTGATGTGTGAGATGATTCTTCTGGACAGATCTTCATCACTGGACCTCCTCCTGAAGTACTCCTCCATCTGGGCGTCAGTGAAGCCTCGGACCTCTGTTACCCTGTCGACACATGTAGGAGGGATCTGATTGGCTGCTGCAGGTCTGGAGGTGATCCAGACCAGAGCTGAGGGAAGCAGATTCCCCTGGATGAGGTTTGTCAGCAGCACGTTGACTGATGAGGTCTGTGTGACATCAGACACAACCTCCCTGTTGTTGAAGTCCAGTGACAGTCGGCTTTCATCCAGGCCGTCAAAGATGAAGAGAAGTTTACAGACAGCCAGCTGCTCTGCTGTGACCTTCTGTAATGTTGGATGGAAAACATGGAGCAGCCTGAGAAGACTCAACCGCTGATCTCTGATCAGGTTCAGCTCCCTGAACGAAAGCAGAACCAGCAGACTGACATCTTGGTTCTCCAAGCCCTCGGCCCAGTCCAGAGTGAACTTCTGCACCGAGAAGGTTTTTCCAACGCCAGCGACGCCGTTGGTCAGAACTACTCTGATGGGTCTCTGTTGGACAGGTGAAACCGTAGAGACGTCCTCTCTCTGTTGGACGGGTGAGACCGTAGAGACGTCCTCTCTCTGTTGGACAGGTGAGACCGTAGAGACGTCCTCTCTCTGTTGGACAGGTGAAACTGTAGGGACATTGTCTATCAGTAGGACAGGTGAGTCTTTAAAGATGTCGTTGCACTTGATTGGAGTGTCAAGGAGGGTCTTCTTCTTGGACGTTGTCTCCAGCTGTCTCACCTCATGTTGGGTATTAACCTCTTCACTCTGTCCCTCTGTGATGTAGAGCTCAGTGTAGATCCTGTTGAGGAGGGTTCCACTTCCTGTTCCACTTGCTGTTCCCTCAGTTCCTTCAGTCACTCGTTCACATCTGCTCCTCAGACTGATCTTATGTTGATCTAAAACCTCCTGCAGACCACGATCTGCTGAGAGAGAAGAGACAGAGTCAGACTGAAGTTAGAGAGGGTGACAATCTCATCAGATTATTTTCATCAGCCACAGAAAAACTACAAAGACTACTCTGATCGGCTGTCTGTAGCTCACCTCTGGTTCTGGGTCTTTTTCCACACTGGGGACAGGAGGGGGGTCCTGAAGAACCAGACTGGTCCCAGTCTGAGGTGAAGCACTTTCTGCAGAACCAGTGTCCACAGCTGGTGGAGACTGGATCCTTCAGGACGTCCTGACAGAGACCACAGCAGGACAGCTGCTGGTCCACAGAGACACCACTCCTCTTCCTCCTGTCAAGACATTTCTGGATCAACAACATGTCACAATCACAGAGTCTAATGACTGAATCATCTTCAGTTCAGTTTACAGTAGAAACCTTATCTTACTGTGACTCTGAGGGTCCAGGTCCAGCATTGAAGTTCAGAGGTTGCCCTCTGGACGCGTCACTCTTCATGGACAGACAGATGGATCCTGGAGACTCTGCTCCCAGTCTGCGCTTTTGACTTCTGCAAACACAAACATGTTTTTTATTCATATCACATCAATCACTGATTGATTCTCTGATGACAGAGACATTGTGGGAACAGGCAGGATGAAGGTCCATCCAGTGGTGGTTGGTTTCAGGGGCTTTGTAGCTGCTGAAGGAAATGGGCATCAGAGTGCAGGTCCAGTGGAAGGCAATACTGCAACCGTTGCCAAAGGAAACGATCACTGGCTGTGGATCATGGTTCATCATCAAAGCCGTTCAATGGGGAAGAAATCCCCATCTCTGGACAAGGTTTAGGCCATAGCTGAATCAACCTTCTGTAGAGCTGCACCTCTCAGCTCTGTTAATCTGTAACCACCATCAACTACAGGAATAATTCGACCTTTGATCACATCATATCATAAGAAACAAGTCAGTATCAACAAAGTAATAAGATAAGAACCAGAGCAAAAATATTTCCTGTTCCAAAGACGTTGACTAAAGCAGCTCGACACACTAAAGGTTCACAGGTTTGTAGCAGGTCTCTTACTGTGACTCTGAGGGTCCGGGTTCAGGACTGAAGTTTAGAGGTTGTCCTCTGGACGCGTCACTCTTCATAGACAGACAGATGGATCCTGGAGACTCTGCTCCGTCCTCGTCTTCGTCCACACAAACACTCATCTTCAGGACTTCATTCAGTCTGAGAGGGAAACCAGAAACATTCAAACTGTCAGACAACACACTCACACACTAACAATAAACTCGACCCAGTCAGTTTTCAAGTGTGTTCCCTCCACAGTCCACGGTGACAAACTGACCCACACACTCTCACACTTCAGTAATATAATAATAATAATAATTTTGTGTTAACACTCACCTGCCTCAGACTTCAGTTTCCCTCATTCTGCTCCGTCCAATGGCGTCTGAACTGAGGCGTATCTGGCTGAAGAACGGGGCAGAGTTCAAGGAAGGACATTAAACTCCACCTACATCTGATTCCAGTGATTTGAGCAGTCAGCCTCTACAATCATAACAAGCTGCCAGAAGGAAAATCTACTATTTTATATTTATACTATATTTATAGGACACATACAGCAGATATCATCACAGGAACTTTTCCTTTGTTTGCATGTTGCATCATGTTTAATATTTCATCATGATTGTCGTGAGACTTCAAAGAGAATCTGCAAACTATGTGTAATATTGTATGTTAATATTGTCATTCTACTACAGTACATGTATCTGACAGTTGTAGTAACATTTAAATTATCTTATTATTTTTTAACTTCCTGTTCAGTGACAACCAGATTTGTTCTTCATGAAGTGAAGGAAGTGTTTCTTTATGGGTTAAGAAAAAAACTTCACCAACTACTTGTCATCGAGCTGAACATAGAAGACACTAAAAATATAGTATATGTATATCTAACAGGACAGTGACACCATGGAATATATACCTCCATTATCATCCACAGACTTTAAGCTTCGCGTTCCGGAAGTATGTTTCGTGCTCAAAAGGGCTAATAGGTCACAACAAAGTCACACTATTAAGAATGACAAAAAAACTAAACAAAAAATCGTTGCAACATCAGATTTAACATAAGATTTGCGATGAAAACATCTAATTAAACACAACCAATGTCACCACAACCAGATGTCCAAGAGGCCATAATCTTTTAGATTTAATTTTTCTGGAAAAGAAAATGAATTTAAAAAAACCAGGATCAGAAAAAAAACTCATGGTGTGTGTCCATTACTCTATAAACATATTAATTAGGCAAGGCATCTTTATTTATACAGCACAACCAAGGGTCAACTCAACATGCTTTAGACAAAACATTTAAAGCAGAAGTAAGTGATATATTTGTGTTAATATAAGTCTTAAATAGTTATATCTTCCGACAGCAATCACTTACATAGAGTGTTTGAACCGAAACACGGGTCTGTCAGTCACTCTGCTCTGCTCTGAGTCATCCGCTCAGGACCACATGTTTTTGGCTATTTGTTTACCTTTTATCTCACGTCGAACCGAACTCTGTACATCACCTAGAAACAAACGGTCTTCACGTGGTTGAAGAGTGACTTTACAACGTGCTTCTCGAAAAAACGGCGAGTTTTTCCGCCGTTTCGTTCGTGAGTACGAAGTAGAAGCAGAGAGCTGGGTTTCTCCAAAAACGGAGCTCCCGCTCTAGTTTCAGAGAAAAACGCACTTTTGTGTCAAGTGGCAATCTGCTCATTTTACCGGTTCTCTGCAGTGTGGCATGTCTCCCAAATCATTTCTACGGCTAAATAAATATATTTGTAGGCAAATCTGGGGGGGGTGGCAGCTTGGAGAGCAGCGGTGCAGCGGTGTGGGTCTCTGGCTGCAGCGCAGCAGCTCCGTGACACTGCTGTGTGACTGGCCGGCGGTGAGTGCTCTGGGGCGGGGGCGGCCGGTCACAGCGCCCGCTCCGCTGCACCGTGAAAACAGCCGTGATAACGGGCTTTCAGATCCGAGTCTCCAAACCAGAAACGTTTGTAACCGCACCGGAAAAACTCGCCAGATTTGTCGTCGGTCGCTTTAGTCAAAAGAGGGTTTGGAAAGTCGCCAGATTCAGCGAGAAAGTCGCAACACTGTAGCCGACAGCCGCACAGCACTGCACGCTGTCCCCACAGCAGCGTTCAAGGAGAACGATTACTCAAATAAAACCAAGATCACACAGTTTATAAAAAACATTATGTTTTGATTTTAGTTTAAAACAGTTTTACATATCAGAGGACTACCATATTCACACACAGGGTACCTCAGAGTGTCTATTATAGTAATCTGTAAAAAAACGGTTTTGACGAGTTTACTCGTCAATGGTCGTGAACGTTCGGCAGGCTGTGACGAGTTTACTCGTCAATGGTCGCGAAAGAGTTAACAGTAGGAACTGGAAATGAAAACAAAAAACAAAACACTAAATAAAGGTATTTTGTGTAAATAGTAATTTTTACTTTTGATACTTTACATTTATTTTCCTTATACTATATTACCTCAGTCTGTACTTTGTAACAGGACAATAGCTCACTCCTTATTCACATTGAATTATAGTTTTTCTCAGTGGGTTTGGTGCATTTCTCACATCACTATTATTGTACAACAGTGCATTTCTGCATGGGTGTGTCCGTTGCTCAAGCAAGTATTCACGTCAATGAAACTGTCAGTGTCATCAAAATGATAAGTCCTGACACCATCGTTTATGAACAAGATAGTTAAATGGCTTTGTCATGTTTTCATTGCGACAGTTCACTCTGTAAGTGTTTTCCAATGCAAAAAAGTCAGATCTTGGTGACACTACTTAAAAATGCTCAAGGCAACGCTATAGACTACAGCCATTTGAAAACTACAGTGAAGTACCACATTACAGTATTTAGTGGAGTAACTGAGTAGAAGACACTTATGTTTCACATTTTTACTACACTTTGCGATTCTAATTTGTTCACAGCATTAAGCAAAAGAACAATAGTGTCATAAACAATGCGTGTTTATGACAAGTGTCATTCGGTTTTTGTAGGGTTAGGGTTAGGGTTAACTGAATGACACTTAATGACAGCGTTATGACATTGACATAATGTTTATGACACGTTCATGACTGTTATGATGATACCTTCAAGTAAAGTGTTACCCTCTTTTCTTGTCTGTAACAACAGGTGAAGGATCCCTCCTCTGTTGCTCACCCTGAGGTTTCTCCTGGTTTTTTGTGTTTGTTTGTTTTTCCTCAGTTGATGTGAGGGTCAGAGGTCAGAGGATGCTGTTATGATGCTGTGTAAAGCCCTTTGAGACTGTTTATAAAAATGAGCTATACAAAAAAACTTGCCTTGTATTCTCCCTGTAACACTGATGATCGACATTATTGATATGAAGCAGGAGTGTAGGAGGCATTCTTTAAGTTGTGCATGTATTTTACTTTTTAACCACAAGGGTGTAGTATTGTGTCAGTTTTGTTTTCTTGCCACCAGCAGCTGCCCAGCTGTTTAAGATCAGGAGATGATTAGTTGGATGGTGGTGGGGAAAGTCACAGTTCTTACCGACAGTCAGAGGAACAAACAACCGGGTAATTTCTGTTTTTGTTATCTACTGTACCTTTTACCTTTTTGTTACAATAAATGGGAACATCACCCAAAGAAACAACTTTGAAACCCTAATTTTTCTTTTCTTCTGGAATCGAGTCAAGGGCCTTCTCAAGCCACCATCTGCAGGTGACTAATACGTTTTGCTTTTTGAATAGTCACCACAAGGAGAAAGAGTTTTTTGTTTTTTTATGTTAAAGCAGAAGTAAGCGATCCGGTGGTTTTGTCTAACTTCCTGTCAGCTGATGGAGTTAGCAGCCCCCGCCCTCGTCATGGATCTATTGGTCCTCGTCCCTACGTCACCACATTCACGCGCATCCCTTGGCTGCACACACAGAGAGGACCGCCCCTTTATGCCGTTCTCTCTCCTCATTGGATAAAGGTTGTAGGATACAAGGAAAGTTTTCTCTTCGGCTCAGAGCAGAGCAGAGGGACTGACAGACCCGTGTTTCAGACCAAACACTCTATAGAAGTGATTGCTGTCGGAAGATACAACTATTTAAGACTTAGATTAACACAAACATTCACCTTACTTCTGCTTTAAACAACTGACAGTGAAATATGAACTGTGAACAACTTGTAAGTGACCAACACACACTCACAGAGAGTGTATGGATCACGTACAAACCTAGTGTACGTGACTAACACACTCTCTATGAGTGTGTGTTGATCACGTACAAACCTAGTGTACATGACCCTAACCTAACCCTCACTTGTGGTTTCCTGTCATTGCAGAGAAGAAAGAAGTCACAATGTGTTCAGTGGGTTCAGGCGCCATTTTACCGTTGCTGGAGCAGGAGGTGAGAAGTCTGTCTGAGGCAGGTGAGTGTTAACACAATATTATTATTATATAGTAGTATATAAGTAATATTCTATTTATATGAAACTGGAGAAAAAGGTAACGTCCACTTCATCCATACCATTTTGAGTATCACGTAAAAACAGTTTAAACAACTCAGAGTCATGTGATTTCCTGTAAATGTAAAGAAAAAGAAGGAAGAGGAAGTCAAAGTAAGAGTTCAGTTCAGATGCCATTTTACAGTGAATGGAACCGACAGAGAGAAACTGAAGTCAGAGGCAGGTGAGTGTTAGCACAACATTATTATTGAAGTGTAAGAGTGTGTGAGTCAGTTTGTCCATGTGGACTGTGGAGGGAAGAAGAGTCAGTCAGAGACAGTGAACTTCAGTTGACACAGAGATACTGAGAGAAAAGAGGAAACAACAGGAAGTGATCAGTATGGGGCCACTTCAAGTACAAATATACAGTATAGACTGTAATTTCAAACTATTCCATTATTTTTCGTAGTTCATACGAGGTCACCTGAGTGATGTAACAGTGACATGAATATTAATTTTTTAAATAAATAATTAAATTACTAATTAAAATATAAATACAGGTCTACCTCATGAATATATTACTCCTGGGGTTATGAGATTATATTAAACTTTGTAGGAGAAAAGTTAAATTTTTGACTTATTATAAATGCGTGTCCGTCTTCACACGTGTTTATGTGACAGATTGTCCAGGTCAGGGAAATAATTGTTCAGAAAAGAGGAGGAGGGAGGAGTGGAGGAGCACGATTATAAGGCCAGGGGTGGAAACTCCCCACCCCCTCTCTCTGATGTCACAGATGAACCGTTGATCACTGTTTGGTTTGTTTCTTGTGGTTCAAATTCAATAGGTTATTAATTACAAATGTATTTATAAAGCACGAGGCAGACTCGACTGCATGCAGAGCCATTTTCTGTACACACACACACACACACTGAAAACTCAACAGAACGCTGTCAATAATAGATACATTATTGATCTGTTTTTAAAAATGGCTGCTCATGTGTCATGTCTCATTATATCAGGCAGGGTGTTTCATTTGTAGACTATGGTTCATATAGCCTACACGAAAAGCTGCTTCCTCTTCAATTTCAATCTGGCTTCTGATCCTGTAAATCCACCTAAACTGTCAATGTCAATAACCTGCTGATCACAGCAGATACTGGATTTGTTTCCCTAATTTTAATCCTTGTTTTAAAGGGATAGTTCACCCAAAATTCAAATTTCACTCATCATCTCCCCCCCTCATGTGGACTAAGGGCTGGGAGAAGTCCTCTGTGCCTTCTCTGAGTTACGGGGGGTCCGCGCAGTAGTATTTGTCCATGGAGGTGGAATTTAATAATATTATTAATATTATATATTTAATTTCAATAATTATTTCTCTGAATGCACTAATGTGATGTCTGGTGTGCCACAGGGTTCTGTTCTTGGTCCTATTTTGTTTAGTATTTACCTGCTCCCTCTACAAAGGATCATCTCAGAATGTGGCATTAAATATCACCGTTATGCTGATGACATCCAGCTATGCATGCCGCTGCAGCCAAATGACACGTGAACTAGAGGCATGTGTGCAATATCAAACTGTGGATGAGTCAGAACGTCCCCATGTTAATCTCTGCTAAAACGAAGCCTTCTAATTTTAAGGACTTGTCTCTAAAGTTTTGTTGGTATGTTGATGGATGGAGTTGATGTTTTGGTGAATTTGAGTTTATAATTGTTATATCCTTATCCTTTTTCCCCCCTTGTTTTTGTGTTCTTTTGCTTATTTGGCTTGTCTACTTTTTAGTGAGACCACGTTGCTACCATGGTGATTTTACACTCTTTCCAATAGAAAAACAGGTCAAAGCTAGCAGGTGTTTGGTCGTCGTATTATGGGATGGGACCCTGTTTGTGCTGTTGATGTAGTTTGGTGCTGTTCTGAGCATTATTTGTAGCTATGACAGGCTTTTTAAATTGTGGTTGGCTCTTGGCTTCATAGACATCAGTGTTTTTCTTTGTCGCTACAACGAGAGAAGAAAGAGAAGTTTTTGGTCGACAAACTCGATCTCTGGGCGGGGGGGAGGACGGTTGTATTGGTTCTGACGGTGGATTAGACCATAGGTTACCTTAGGCTGGAATATCCCTTTAATATGACTTTTGAAATTTAGATTGCTGTTTAGAACTGGGCTGGGTAAGCTGGTCCAGTCTGTGTTTATACTGTATGTAGGTCATTTATAACTTAAATAACTGCAGTATCTGTGCTATGGTTCAGACAAAAACCAGACCAGAGGGGCAAATTGTACCGTATTTTGATGTCAAATTGGGTGCTACATAAAATGCGTACAGCCAACTTAAAGGGATAGTTCAACATTTTGGCAAATTGGCCCATTGCCATAATCCCTATAATCATAGCAGTAGGTTCGTTGCCTTTAATTGTCGGTGCAAGCTATTTTTAGAACGGCGGAGCAGAGCCGTGAGCTGCTCAGAGCTACGCTACGGAGGCTCATTATGGGATTTCTTGGTTTCCCTCATCAAACTCATCAAATACACAATCCAACAACTCCACAACGCTCTGGTGGACAAGTTGTGAGCTGCACATTCACCACGCTATGAGATAATAACAGAGCGTTACGAGACAGAGCCGTTTTCGAGGTAAATACAAAGACTGCTTGATGAAAAACTGTCCCTGAAGGCAACGTGCATCAGCGGCTTTGCATGAATTTCCCTCTGAAAATTCATATATCAAATATCTGGAACATTGATGATCAACAGTAATTATATGTAGTTGGAGAAAGAAATGGAGAAATAGTCAGAGTGTAACTCATTTTTGTCATTCGAATCAACTGAAAGTGAAATGTCAACTATAAACAGCTATAAACACTCACAGAGTCTTGTGGTTTCTGTCACTGCAGGGAGGAAGAAAGATGAAGTCAAAGAGATCAGTTCAGACGCCATTTTAAAGTAAATGACGCAGAAGAAAATCTGAAGTCTGAGGCAGGTTAGAGGAGTATTACACAACTTATACAATCCAACAACTCCACAACGCTCTGGTGGACAAGTTATGAGCTGCACATTCACCACGCTATGAGATAATAACACAACGTTACCACACAGAGTTGTTTTAGAGGGAAATACAGAGACTGTTGATGAAAAACTGTCCCTGAAGGCAACACGCATCAGTGGTTTTGCATGAATTTACATTGTTGGATTGTGCATTTGATGAGTTTGATGAGGGAAACCAAGAAATCCCATAATGAGCCTCCGTAGCGTAGCTCTGAGCAGCTCACGGCTCTGCTCCGCCGTTCGAAAAATAGCTTGCACCGACAATTAAAGGTAACGAACCTACTGCTAGGACTATAGGGATTATGGCAATGGGCCAGTTTGCCAAAATGTTGAACTATCCCTTTAAACGTAACGCCTAGCCTACCGTCAATAACGTTACTTCCACGGTAAAAATACATTATATAATATCAGGGCCAAGAGGGAGATAAACACCATAAATTTAGCACAAGCGGTGTGTGTGTGTGTGTGTGTGCGTGCGTGTACAACAAGGAAAATACCAAAATTTTAGTCAGGCTACTTACAGTATTATATATACTGTATGTATATACTGTATATATGTACTTACACACTGTTTTTCCTCTAACCCTAGAATTTTAAGGTTAGGAATCCATAGTGGATGACAGGACATAACATTTTTTGTTTTTCTGTTGATGGGTTTTCTGATCTGTGAAGCGATGGTTAAAATATAGAGATTTGTTTATTAAAGGTATTTAGCTAAAGTAATCAAAAAATATATGATTAAATTTTTTTCATAACCGATTTTCAGCCAGTAAATGGGGAAATTACTGTGTGCAAAGCAAAGTAAAGTAAAACGGCTGTTTTTAGATCAACAACACTGAGCAAAAATATTTTCAAGTTCTATCAGATCTAAACAGTCATATTGAGACAAAATGTAAAAATGGGCTATACCAATAAACTTGCCTTATTTGTCTTCTATCTGTAACACTGATCATCAACAGTAATTATATGAAGTTGGAGAAAGAGTCAGAGTTTAACCCATTTTTGTCATTCGCATCAACAGAAAGTGAAATATCAACTATAAACAGCTTGTTCATATCAACACACTCACAGACTCTTGTGGTTTCTGTCACTGCAGGGAAGAAGAAAGAGGAAGTCAAAAAGATCAGTTCAGACGCCATTTTAAAGTAGATGACGCAGAAGAAAATCTGAAGTCTGAGGCAGGTTAGAGGAGTGTTACACAACATTATTACTATTGTTATTATTAATTAATAATTATTATTATTGTGTGAGTCAGTTTGTCCCTGTGGACTGTGGAGGGAAGAAGAGTCACAGTGAACTTCAGTCCACACAGAGACACTGAGAGAAAAAGAGGAAAAGACAACAACAACAACAACAACAAATCAGTAGGGAGGGGCGCTTGTTTCAACTAAGTAGTTACAATAGAGTTACAATATATTATCAACTGCATAGTGCAAGTGCAGGCAAACAATCACATATATTGAGCCACACGCGCGCATACACACACACACACACACACACACACACACACACACACACACACACACACACACACACACACACACACACACACAAACACGCATGCACGCACACACACACACACAAACACGCATGCACACACACACAAACACGCACACTTAACAGAATGCTTTCAAGAAAAGATAAGTTTGCAGTTTAGCAGTTTTCTGTCTCTGAGCATCTGCACCAAAATGAATATTTCTGTTTTGTCTTTGTTTAGTTGTAAAAAAAAAAAAAAAAAATCTGTCATCCATAGATTAATATCTTTGATACACTTAGTGAGGGATTGGGAGACAGTTAATCTGGGTGTAGTGAAATGTAAAGTTGCGAATCATGCGAGAGTTGAAGCATGTAAAGATTGAAGAGCAGAGGTCCAAGAATTGACCCTTGGGGGACACCACATATAACTGTCCATTGTGTCGGAGGAGAAATCACCGATGGAGACAAAAAAGGCAGGTTTTGGTAGGGAGGTTCTGAATGAGTTTAGAACTGGGCCAATAAGTTAACCCATTTTGAAGCTGCTCCGGTAGGGTTTTGTGGTCAATGGTATCGCACACAGAACTGAGATCGGGTGGTTTTCTGAGTCTGTGTTTGTATGTACATCATCTATAACTTTAATAAGTGCCATTTCTTTACTATGGTGGGGAAGGAAACCACTGATAAAATATCTAGAAGGCTATTTGATGTGAGGTAATTCTTGAGCTGAATTTAAACTGTTTTCAAGTATTTTACTGAGGAATGGTCAATTGACCCTTCGCCAACTCCTCCCACAAACGGCTATTGTCCAATCCTACGTTAGCAACCGTAACTATAGGCCTGGCAAGCTTTCCGCAGTGAGTCATTACGTTTGCTTTTGTGGACACATTTTGAGACTAAAAACGAAAAACATTTGTTTGTAGAGAAGGATGTTGTTGTTGCTGCTGCTACTACGGCGGTGGCGGCGGCGGCGGCGGCGGCAGCAATATAGAGTAGTTCAGATACGAGCTGACTTTTTTTTCGACTTGAGCAAGTGTAAATATGGGGATAACCATATGTTCACCTCCGAAATGACAGCTGTACTTTTAGGGCTTTTACCTGGGCTTTTAGGGCTTTTACCTGGGCTTTTAGGGCTTTTACCTGGGCTTTTAGGGCTTTTACCTGGGCTTTTAGGGCTTTTACCTGGGCTTTTAGGCGAGGGATCCTCCAGGCAGGGACTGCTTTCACTGACTGATACAGCGGTGGGAGAAAACAAAACAGCAGCCAAAGCTGTATGTGGTTCACAATCGCCCAAAAACTTAGAGTTTGACAACGTTTCATGACCAGTGAGATGACCTAAGTCTTGGTGGGTTGATAGACGGTAAAATGACCGGTCCTTACTGCTGCTCTGTACATTGTCCAGTCGTGTCGTTGAACAGATGTTTTATCCTCCTGCGCGAGTCACGTCACTGAAAACTATGAATGATCTTTGTGACTTCTTCTCTCTATTATCTCAGAACAGTTTATCCAGACATTTGCTGATATTTCCTTTGAAATCGATACCAAATACTGCCAGGAGCATGGCTGGGAGTGAAAGCTTGCCCGCCGTAGCAACAGTAACCAAGGGGGCGGGGCTTACGCGAAGGGTCAATTGGAGATGGACCTGTAATCTGCAATGACACTTTGATCCAAATTATCCTTCTGGAGAAGTGGTTCGATGACGGCTGATTTTAGTGATGTGGGAAATATACCTGACCGAAGAGACCAGTTTAGTTAAAGACAGTATGGAAAATCCAGAGGATCCAAGCAGCAGATCTAAACAGTCAGATGACACAAGTGGTTGTTTTTCCTCAGTTGATGTGAGGGTCAGAGGTCAGAGGATGTTGTTATGATGCTGTGTAAAAACCCTTTGAGACAAACTGTTTGTAAAAATGGGCTTTACAAATAAACTCACCTTGTCTTCTCTCTGCAACACTGAACATTAATATTATTTATATGAAGCTGGAGAAAGAGTCAGAATTTTTTTTTTGTCATTTTAAACAACTGACAGTGAATTATCATATATAAACAGCTTGTCCTGTACGTGATCAACACACTCAGAGTGTCACTTGTGGTTTCCTGTCACTGCAGAGAACAAGAAAGAGGAAGTGAACGTGTTCAGTCGACATTTTAGAGTGAACAAAGCAGAAGGAGAGAAGCTGAAGTTGAGGCAGGTCAGTGTTAACATTATTATTATAATTATAATTATTATAGTTAACAGTGAAATATCGACTATAAACAACTTGTGAGTCAGCTGGTAACAGTAAACCAAAGTCACAATTCAATGCGTATCTCAATTTCTAACCCACGGTTCGATTTGGGGTGGAGGCAACGACATTTGAAATTTGAAATAAATTTGGCAGAATAGATTGTGCCTGAGTTTTTTTTTTTAATTATACAGTAGTAAATTAAGTTTGATAGCATTGGACATGTGGATCGAAGGCACAGATTTTGGAAGTTGGCAGGAGTGCGTTGTTGTTCTGCCATTTCAAACTGCGACACAAATTTGTCGGTTAGTGTTGCACGTGGTTTCCTGTCATTGCAGAGTGAGTTGAGACACCATTTTACAGTCGACGGAGCAGGAAGTAATACACAGATTTTTGAACTATTCCATAATTATTCGTAGTTCACACAAATGCACCTAAGTGTTATAACAATGACATGAATATATTTTTTTAGAAGAAAAGGGGAAAAATAAAAATAGATTTCTACCTCGTGAATATTACTCCTGAGTTTATGAGATGATATGAAACTTTGTAGGAGAAAAGTAAAGTGTTGGATGTGTTTCTTGTCTCAGCTGGTGTTCACAAACCAAACTTAAAGCAGAAGTAAGTGATATATTTGTGTTAATCTAAGTCTTAAATAGTTATATCTTCCGACAGCAATCACTTACATAGAGTGTTTGGACTGAAACACGGGTCTGTCAGTCCCTCTGCTCTGCTCTGAGCCGAGGAGAAAACATTTATCGTATCCTACAGTTTTTATCCAATGAGGAGAGAGAACGGCATGCAGGGCTGTGTGTGCAGCCAAGGAACGCCGTGAATGTGGCGACGTAGGGACGAGGACTGTTATGGTGCGTTCAAGGAAACTCGTATTTTTCCGACCGTGAACTCGTACCAGTTCGATCTGGTACGAGTTCACCGGTCAGAAGTTACGAGTGGCCGTTATAGTGACTTTCACCGGTAAAACAGGTCGGAAAAACACGAGTGGGTTGCCTGGAACGCTACAAAGTCGTAAGTTGTGACTTGAAGCTGTAATTTACGATTTCAAAAGCCTGCCTGGAATGCAGCATTAGCGAAAACGACCGGACCACTTATGGCGCATTTCCACTAGCACGGTTCGGCTCGGTACGGCACGGCTCGGCGCGCTATTGCGTGTTTCCACTAGCACGCAGTACCTGCAACCGGGTACATTTTTGGTATCACCTCAGCCCTGGTTCCAAGCGAGCCGAAGCGTTACTAAAACGTGACGTCAGCCGACTGCCTTCCACTGATTGGCCGATGAGTGTCGTCACTGGAAGCGACGACCGACAACAGAAATGTTCCTGCTGAAGCCTGAAGCCTGTTATTACCAGAGAATTTCTAATATTTAGACTGGCTCTGTTATTACGTGACTTTATTAAGTTTTAATATTTTTTCATGCGAGAAAGTAACTGTTTAGATCCCCATGTGCGGTTAGTTTATCCAAACGACGGCTGTTTAGAAGTTTGCCCGATGTTTTTCGGAGAAGTGAAGCTCCAGGTCCGAGCAGCGACAGGTGTTATGCCGAGAAGTGCACAGAGGCAGCAGCCCGGCTCCTGACGTGCTCCGCCGGCCAGCCTACCATCGTCACCCCGAGGAGAAAACGACCGCTAATTAACTTCCCCGATGGCTTAGAGGTTTACCACCGGCTGGTTAAACTCTTAAATGTTGGTCTCATTGATGAAATCTAACAATTGTGGCTGTAGCAGAAGTTTGTTTGTGGTTAGACAGAAGAGCAGCACTGCCTTGGGGTCTGTACGCACAGAAAACACCACATTTACATCAATAAATAAATGTTTTACAATGAACCAGGCCGATCTCAGAGCTGGCAAGACTCTCCGGTAAGGCATATTGAATGGTTAAATGCCGTTAACGGGACGAGAGCAGTCAAAACGGCGGTTTAAAGCTAGCTACAGCGAGGGTAGGTTCACTTCCTGTTTACAAAGTAAAAGCACCAATTCTATCGTAATGGCTTTCCTTATGATAAAAGGCAACGGGTATTTTATTTTGTGAAAATAACCGGAAGTGCGTTGCTCACTACGGCTAGCTTTAGTAACGCCGACTTCGTTGAAACAAAATTGTAAACAGTTGGTATTTAGTCAGATTTTCAACACGTTGGGGATCTAAACCACTACTTTCTCGCCTGAAAATGTTTCAAATGTTGCTAAAGTTATATATTTACAGAGTTTAGAGCGTTGCTCGGCGCCGTGTAAATGACGTCACGGCGGCACTAGTGATACTCAGTTGTAATGGAAACACAACCAAACCGAGCCGACCCGTGCCGTGCCGAGCCGTACCGAGCCGAGCCGTGCTAGTGGAAATGCGCCATTACTTCTGCTTTAAAGTTACAGGATTAAAAAAACCCTCATGGGATGTGTCCATAATGATAAATAAAACATGTTGCTGATAATCTCACTTTATTTTACTACCTCTGTTTATTTAAATAGTAAATATCTCAGCAGCTCTTCTACCACTGCTGTATCAGCTCACTATTTATGGAGTCAATTAATCCATACCTATATAATAACAAGAGTTGACCAGCAGATGGTGTCATTCTACCTGTATCAAGTCACTTTCCTTCTCTGTCACAACGATCATCAACATCATTTATATGAAGCTGAAGAAAACGTAGAAGACTATAGCGATTATGGCAATGGGCCAATTTGCCAAAATGTTGAACTATCCCTTTAAACGTAATGTGTAGCCTACCGTCAATAATGTTACTTCCACGGTAAAAATACAACATTATATATCAGGGCCAATAGGGAAATAAGCACCGTAAGTTTAGCACGAGCGGCGTGTGTGTGTGTGTGTGTGTGTGTGTGTGTGTGTGCAACAAGGAAAGTACCGAAATTTTAGTCAGGCTACTTTCAGTATGTACTTACACACTGTTTTTCCCTCTAACCCTAGAATTTTAAGGTTAGGAATCCATTGTATAACATTTTTTGGTTTTCTGTTGATGGGTTTTCTGATCTGTGAAGTGAGATCAATGGTTAAAATGTTGAGATTTGTTCATTAGAGGTATTTAGCTAAAGTAATCAAAAATATAAGATTTTATTTTATTTTTTCATAACCGATTTTCAGCCAGTAAATGGGGAAATTACTATGTGCGAAGCAAAGTAGTTGCAAAAGTCTGCAAAACAAAAAAAGCTGCAGGACACGGTTCTCAATATTTTTTGCCATATATTATATAGCAATATTTTCTATCTGTGACATTGATCATCATCAGTAATTATATGAAGTTGGAGAAAGAGTGTAACTCATTTTTGTCATTTGAATCAACTGAAAGTGAATTGTCAACTATAAACAGCTTGTACGTGATGATCAACACACTCACAGAGTCTTGTGGTTTCCGTCACTGCAGGGAGGAAGAAAGAGGAAGTCAAAGGATTCAGTTCAGACGCCATTTTAAAGTAAATGACGCAGAAGAAAATCTGAAGTCTGAGGCAGGTTAGAGGAGTGTTACAGTGTTATGTGAGTCAGTTTGTCCCTGTGGACTGTGGAGGGAAGAAGAGTCACAGTGAACTTCAGTCCACACAGAGACACTGAGAGAAAAGAAGAAAAGACAACAACAACAACAAATCAGTAGGGAGGGGCGCTTTTTTCAACCATAGAGTTACAATATATTATCAATTGCAAAGTGCAAGTGCAAGTGCAAACAATCACATACTGTATATTGAGCCACACGCGCGCACACATGCACACTTAACAGAATTCTTTCAGGAAAAGATCAGTCCACACAGAGATGAACTGAACAATACACATGGAAACTGACCAGGTGGAGTTTATTATACTCTGTCAGAGTGTGTGTTATCTGACTGTCATTGTTTCTGGTTTCTCCCTCAGACAGACTGAAGATGAGTGTGGAAGAGGAAGATGGAGCAGGACACCCACCAGACTTCAGTCTTGGACCTGGACCCTCAGAGTCACGGTAAGAGACCTGCTACAAACCTGTGAACCTCCAAACTGTCTCTGTAGCAGAGTTTAGTTCAGTGTGTTGAGCTGCTGCAGTCCACGTCTCTGCAACAGGAAATAACTAGAGGCTGACTGATAGGGAGTTTTTTGGGGGCCAATATTCGGGGAAAAATATTCTGTGAACTGATACGATATGTTCAGTTTTTACATTGATATTTATACATGGATAATATTTTTAAATATTTGACTTATTCTAAGAAATCCAAAGTCATGAGTCAAGTGTGAGAGCAACTTCCAGAGGGATCACTAGAACTTCTGCACCTTGATGGACAACATCAAGTGGTCAAGGAAAGATGTGAAGGAAAATTTTGTATTTGTCTGTGGAGTGTCACATTTGTTTTAAGTGCAACACACACCGATGGACACGGTGTGTTGATGCACATCAAAATCTTCCCAATTTACCCTCAGGAATTAGGAGAATATTGCTGAACGAGCTGTTACGGGAACCAAATGTAGGATGAAAAAGGAGAGTAGAGTCAGTGTGTTGTGGTCTGTGTGGAGCTCTACATAGAAAATAATGGAAGTGACTGATTTGATGTTCTCATTCGTTGATGATGTGTGTTCCACTTCACTCTGCTTCTTTAGAGCTGATGTGAGACAGGTGGTCAACAGCTGGAGACTGGACACAGAATAACAACATGTTTGTGTTTGTAGGCTGCAGAAGCACCGACTGAGACCAGAGTCTCCAGGATCCATCTGTCTGTCTATGAAGAGTGACGGGTCCAACGAAATACCACCAAACTTCAGTCTTGGACCTGGACCCTCAGAGTCATGGTAAGAGACCTGCTACAAACCTGTGAACCTCCTTGTACCTGATAACTTCCTGGTCCTCATAAAGAACCAATGCCAATACTGATAACATTGTAAATAGTTTATTTTCACGCCTGAGGTTAAGACAGACTAAGATGCAGTGAGTAACATTATAGCTCTGCCTCTGACATCACTGTTGCAATCACAACAACAACAAGATCAGTTATTATAGCTGCTGCGCAGTGATGGGTCGGGTCCGGGCTACTTTTGGGCAAATTTAGGCAATTCTGAGCAACAAACAGGAGAATAGGAAGACAGGACAGTTGACCTTATAATGTTCAATTTGCATCATTTGAGGATTGAACCCACAACCTTGGGAACCAAAGACCATTGTCTATCACACTGAGCTAATTGACAAGTGGCAGTTCAACAGTGGCTTCACAAATTGAGTAAGTCATTCACTGTTGTGTTGGCAGATTTGAAACCACAGTAAAAAGAAAAATCAGTTTTTGAGGTAAAATAATGATATGTATTTGTTAAACATCTACTATGAGTCTAAGATGTTAGGAGCCTTCACACATGGTCCAGTCCAAGCTATTTGTTTTGGTTTTTTTAATTTAGAGGCTTGCTGTGATGCCACCATGAGGACATCTGGCATTTTGATGTGTGATTATCATCATCACCCTTGCTGGGTCTTGAACCCAGATCCCCTCGCACCACAAACCAGCGCTTAACTCAGTGAGCTAATTATCTGGAAGTGAGACATGGTGTGTGTCTTCTCAGATAGACTCAGGGAGTCAGTGTCCGGGCAGCTGTTGTAAAGGCAGATTTCAAAAATGGTCAAAATGTCACAAATTCTAATATCTAAACAAAATACATAAATTGCATCTTGACAGCATGGAAATGTTGGTGATTTGTTTTTAATGATAAGTGTTTTGCTTCATAAGAGAAAATGTGATGTTTAAAAATTCCACTCTCACATTGACTGCAGTTGTTCCCATGAGAGCAGAATTCAAAATGTTCTAGAAAATTCCGTTTTTGAGATAAAATTCTGATATTTGCCAAACTTCATCAACCATGACTCCAAAATATTCTCAATTTTTTTTTAGGAAGATTGAAAATGTATTTAGCAAGAATTGGATGGTATATGTTTACAGTACTGTTTACAGTAAAACGTTTTCATGCACTGTAGGATCATTTTTTGATTTTGGTCAACGGTTTTGTAGAGAAGGATGGAACAACAACGTTACCTGCTACGTTATCCATTTACTTCAGACCAGCAATACAATTCACTGAGGATGATACTTATGTTTACTTATCTTTTATTTTAATTCCTGTTGTTTTTGTCCATTTAGATGGGCTCTTAACTACTGTTCATGCTGACACTAATATACTGTTGTGTCTAGAAACAGAGTCGTAACTTGACAATGAAATCAAAATGGTAGCTGATTTGATGTTCTCGTTCGCTGATGGTGTGTTACACTTCACTCTGCTTCTTTAGAGCTGATGTGAGACAGGTGGTCAACAGCTGGAGACTGGACACAGAATAACAACATGTTTGTGTTTGTAGGGGTCAGAAGCACAGACTGAGAACAAAATCTCCAGGATCCATCTGTCTGTCTGACGGGTCCAACGAAATACCACCAAACTTCAGTGCTGGACCTGGACCCATGGAGTTATGGTAAGAGACCTGCTACAAACCTGTGAACCTCCAAACTGTCTCTGTAGCAGAGTTTTAGTTCAATGTTTGGGCTGCTGCATCGACGTCTCTGGAACAGGAAATAACTAGGGCCGAGTGATATGGAGTTTGTTGGGGACCGACATTAGGGGGAAAAAATTCTGTGAACTGATATATCGGCCAAAAAAAAAAAAAGAAGAAGAAAACACATAGCTTCTTTTGATCCCATAAATATAGTTCAAATACTTGTTACAAAGATATAAATTGAAGGCATAACATTTTACTATTTTGAAATACTTTTATTGTCAAAAATTGTTGTTTGAGCCAAGCAGCACATGAACAAGTCATAAGTAGGGATGCACAATAACTGTTTTTTTCCCGCCAATACCTGACAACTTGCTGTTCCTCATAAAGAACAGATGCCAATACCGATAACATAGTTAATAAGTTTATATTCACGCCTGAGGTTAAGACAGACTAATGTAGTGAGTGAAGATGAATTTAACATTATAGCTCTGCCTCTGACATCACTAATGCTGCAATCACAACAAAATCAAGATCAGCTATGACTCTTCAATCAACATTTATATTGTTTCAAATCATCAGGGGGCAAATGGACTGAAGATGAGCAGAATCAAGGCAATGTTGCCTGATTATAATTGGCTCTAGTAATCGGCAAAAAATGTAATTATCTGACTTATCAGAACCATTCAGTTATTAGCAGGCGCCCCATATGCAGCAAAGGCTATAGTCCTCACTGCAGCCAGCCACGTATGGAATCCCTTTGCTGCATGTCATTCCCCCTCTCTCTGCCTCCCCAGTTCCTGTCTCTCTCTCTACTAAACTTTCAATCAAAATAAAAAATGCTCAAAAAAATACTAAAAGTTATTATGAATCAAACTTCGACCAAAAACGCCTTTTCCTGCTCAACATTAAACGATTAAAAACACAGTCGATGTGCTGCTGTAAATACATCTGTAATGTGTTCAGTCATGAGGTTACTGTTACATGGCAAAGAGACATAGTATCAATCAGAGTGACACAACAGTTTTGTAGAGAAGTAAAGGATGGAACAATAACGTTACCTGCTACGTTATTCATTCCCTCCAGGCCAGCAATGCATTTCACTGAGCATGATGACTTGTGTCAATACTTATGTTTACTTATCTTTTATCTTAATTCCTGTTGTTTTTGTTTTTGTATTTTTAAGACTACTGTTCATGCTGACACTAATATACTGTTGTGTCTAGAAACAGAGTCGTAACTTGACAATGAAATCAAAATGGTAGCTGATTTGATATGCGCTGTTCACTGATGGTGTGTTACACTTCACTCTGCTTCTTTAGAGCTGATGTGAGACAGGTGGTCAACAGCTGGAGACTGGACACAGAATAACAACATGTTTGTGTTTGTAGGGGTCAGAAGCACAGACTGAGAGCAGAGTATCCAGGATCCATCTGTCTGTCTATGAAGAGTGACGGGTCCAACGAAATACCACCAAACTTCAGTCCTGAACCTGGACCCTCAGAGTCATGGTAAGAGGGCTGCTACAAACCTGTGAACCTCCAAACTGTCTCTGTAGCAGAGTTTAGTTCAGTGTGTTGAGCTGCTGCAGTCCACGTCTCTGGAACCCGAAATAACCAGGGCCGACTGATATGGAGTTTGTTGGGGACCGACATTAGGGGGAAAAAATTCTGTGAACTGATATATCGGCCAAATAAATTAAAAAAATGAAAACACATAGCTTCTTTTGATCCCATAAATATAGTTCAAACACTTGTTAGAAAGATATAAAGTGAAGGCATAACATTTTAGTATTTTGAAATACTTATATTGTCAAATATTATTGTTTGAGCCAAGCAGCACATGAACAAGTCGTAAGTAGGGATGAACAATAACTGTTTTTGTTTTTCATCAATACCTGATAACTTCCTGTTCTTCATAAACAACAGATGCCAATACCGATAGCATAGTTAATAGTTTATATTCACACCTGAGGTTAAGAAAGGCTAAGATGTATGAGTAAAGTTGAATTTAACAGTATAGCTCTGCCTCTGACATCACTACTGTTGCAATCACAACAAAATCAGTTATGACTCTTCAAAAATCAACATTTATATTGTTTCAAATCAACTCAGGGGGCAAATGGACTAAAAATGAGCAAAATCAAAGCTATGTTGCCTGATTATAATTGGCTCTAGTAACCAGCAAAAAATGTCATTATCTGACTTATCAGAACCATGCAGTTATTATGAATCCGGACTCAGTTGATAGAGCAGGCGCCCCATATGCAGCAAAGACTATAGTCCTCACTGCAGCCAGCCATGTATGGAATCCCGACTCGGGCTGCCCTTTGCTGCATGTCATTCCCCCTCTCTCTGCCTCCCCATTTCCTGTCTCTCTCTCTACTAAACTTTCAGTCAAAATAAAAAATCCTCAAAAAAATATTAAAAGTTATTATGAATCAAACTACAACCAGTAGTTGTATCTTCCGACAGCAATCACTTACATAGTGTGTTTGGACTGAAACACGGGTCTGTCAGTCACTCTGCTCTCGTATCCTACAATTTTTATCCAATGAGGAGAGAGAACGGCATGCAGGGCTGTGTGTGCAGCCAAGGGATGCGCGTGAATGTGGTGACGTAGGGACGAGGACTGTTATGGTGCATTCAAGGCAACTCGTAACTCGTGTTTTTCCGACCTGTGAAGTCGTACCAGTTCGATCTGGTACGAGTTCACGGGTCAGAAGTTACGAGTGGCCGTTATAGTGACTTTCACAGGTAAAACAGGTTGGAAAAACACGAGTGGGTTGCCTGGAACGCTACAAAGTCGTAAGTTGTGACTTGAAGCTGTAATTTACGGTTTCAAAAGCCTGCCTGGAACATTAGCCAAAACGACCGGATCGCTTACTTCTGCTTTAAGATGGACTACCGTCCTGATTTGATGTTCTCGTTCGCTGATGGTGTATGTTACACTTCACTCTGCATCTTTAGAGCTGATGTGAGACAGGTGGTCAACAGCTGGAGACTGGACACAGAATAACAAGATGTTTGTGTTTGTAGGCTGCAGAAGCACAGACTGAGAGCAGAGTCTCCAGGATCCATCTGTCCGTCTATGAGTGGGTCCAACGAAATACCACCAAACTTCAGTCGTGAACCTGGACCCTCAGAGTCACGGTAAGAGACCCTCTGTAGCAGAGTTTAGTTCAGTGTGTTGAGCTCCTGCAGTCGACATCACTGGAACAGGAAACAACTAGGGCCCAACTGATATGAAGTTTGTTGGGGACCGATACTGGAGGGAAAAAAAATCTGTGAACTCATAGGGAAAGATGTGAAGGACAATTTTGTCTTTGTCTGTGGAGTGTACGATTTGTATTAAGTGCAACACACACCTGGGGTCGTTGCCCAAATCACCATCAGGAAGCATCAGTGACAGGAGAATATTACTGAACGAGTTGCTATGGGAACTGAACAGAGGATGAAATGAACAGAGTAGAGTCAGTGTGTTGTGGTCTGTGTGGAGCTCAACATAGAAAATAATGGAAGTGGCTGATTTGATGTGTGTTGTTCTCTGATGGTGTGTTACACGTCACTCTGCTTCTTTAGAGCTGATGTGAGACAGGTGGTCAACAGCTGGAGACTGGACACAGAATAACAACATGTTTGTGTTTGTAGGCTGCAGAAGCACAGACTGAGAGCAGAGTATCCAGGACCCACCTCATGTCCTCAGTGTGAACAAAGACCCAGAACCAGAGGTGAGCTGCAGACAGCCAATCGGAGCAGCTGTGTATAAGACTAAACATCTGTCTGCTGATGTGGTCATTTCTGAAACCAGGACCTGTTGTTTTCTCCAGAGTCATTGTTCCATCACACAGCACTGACATTTAAGATGATGATTCAAACCTTCTCTTTGTTGTCTGTAGTTTTTCTGTAGCTGATGAAAATAATCTGATCAGATTGTCAGTCTCTCTGTCTTCAGTCTGACTCTGTCTCTTCTCTCTCAGCAGATCGTGGTCTGCAGGAGGTTTTAGATCAACATAAGATCAGTCTGAGGAGCAGATGTGAACGAGTGACTGAAGGAACTGAGGGAACAGGAAGTGGAACAGGAAGTGTAACCCTCCTCAGCAGGATCTACACTGAGCTCTACATCACAGAGGGACAGAGTGAAGAGGTTAATACCCAACATGAGGTGAGACAGCTGGAGACAACGTCCAAGAAGAAGACCCTCCATGACACTTCAATCAAGTGCAACGACATCTTTAAAGACTCACCTGTCCAACAGAGAGAGGACGTCTCTACGGTCTCACCTGTCCAACAGAGAGACGACGTCTCTACGGTCTCACCTGTCCAACAGAGACCCATCAGAGTGGTTCTGACCAACGGCGTCGCTGGCGTTGGAAAAACCTTCTCGGTGCAGAAGTTCACTCTGGACTGGGCCGAGGGCTTGGAGAACCAAGATGTCAGTCTGCTGGTTCTGCTTTCATTCAGGGAGCTGAACCTGATCAGAGATCAGCGGTTGAGTCTTCTCAGGCTGCTCCATGTTTTCCATCCAACATTACAGAAGGTCACAGCAGAGCAGCTGGCTGTCTGTAAACTTCTCTTCATCTTTGACGGCCTGGATGAAAGCCGACTGTCACTGGACTTCAACAACAGGGAGGTTGTGTCTGATGTCACACAGACGTCATCAGTCAACGTGCTGCTGACAAACCTCATCCAGGGGAATCTGCTTCCCTCGGCTCTGGTCTGGATCACCTCCAGACCTGCAGCAGCCAATCAGATCCCTCCTACATGTGTCGACAGGGTAACAGAGGTCAGAGGCTTCACTGACGCCCAGATGGAGGAGTACTTCAGGAGGAGGTCCAGTGATGAAGATCTGTCCAGAAGAATCATCTCACACATCAAGACGTCCAGGACCCTCCACATCATGTGTCAAGTCCCAGTCTTCTGCTGGATCAGTGCTACAGTTCTGGAGCACATGTTGACCACAGACCAGAGAGGAGAGCTGCCCAAGACCACGACTGACCTGTTCTCACACTTCCTGCTGGTCCAGACAAAGAGGAAGAAGAACAAGTATGGTGAGTGATAGAGTTGGATAGGACATTTTATAAACTGTCGTTACTGCTGAAGTTCAGCTTTGATAGTGGCTGTGTAACCTCATCCAGTCACAGTAAGCTGCATCATGTTATTGCACCAGATTTGCACACAGAGGTGAGGCCAGGGTAACAAGGCAAGGCAGTGCAGATTTTTAGGAGAGTTAGGGAGAGATGGAGGGAGAAGCAGAAGGAGAGAGAGAAGCCATAGCAAGTATGCAAGTGTAGCGATTCTATTCTGCATTGAGGCTCGTTCAATGGATGACAGGGCAACCAAGTGGATGCACATTTATTGCTCCTGCATGAAAATAGCAGATCACAGTGGTTTTCTGAAATGGTTTCTTCACAAGGACAATTTACTGCACATTCTCCCATTGAATCCAGAGAAAAACAGAGCGCCCTAGAACACACTGTAACATACGTTCAGTTGGAAAAATACATAAAAAATATAAATCTTAATTCAAGCTGCAAGGGATGATGGTCAAGGCCCAGTAATTGTGTTTTCACCAGAAGCTGCAATGTGCCCAAACAACCGCCAGGTGGCATCTGTGAGCAGCAGGACACCTCCATAAGACAGCAGCACGGAGCAGTGAACACGAAGGGGGAATGCAATATAATAATAATACAGTATAGTTTTTCAATGAGACAAATGTAACGACGGCAGCTATACGTCTCACTCTCTTTTTTCGGTCCTCAGTCTCGTCAGCTCCAAACACACCCGTCTGTGTTTTTTAAATGAGCCAACTACTGTACAGTAGTGCCACAGATTTCTCATTCCCCACCTTGTTTGATTCAGAGTGTAGCTGGATGATTTCTCGTGAATAAACGGGAAATAGCCTGTGTCACTTTTGGGCTGGGCGAACATATATCCTGAAATAACTTTTCCTCGATAGAAATAGGCTACAAGACGTAGCCGATACAAAGTTGATAGGTTTCACTCATCCATGTTTTGACAGTGTGTGTCCGTGTGTGCCGAGCGGACCCGTTTAGAGAGACACGCATCTATATTGGACAGGCTTTTATTTAATTTAGAACAAACCTTATGCTCAGCAAAATGGAAAATATAGTCTAATATAATAAAATAGTTCTGTTGTTCGGCCACTGTTTAAAATAGGTCTGATCGATCCAGAGCAGCATTCATTTATAAGTTTAATCAGCACCAGTTAAACTTCTTCTAAATAAACGTAAACATTCAATAACTGGGTCAGGTCTGACCACGGGCTTCTTTTTTTTCTCTTCTTCCTCACAGGAGAAATGAGGTGTGCGCTGCGCTGCACTGAACTCGCTTCTCTCTGACGCGTCGGTGCTCTGTTTGTGATTTGTCTGCTGCCTTGAATCCACCCTTTATACGTGTGCGTTCACAGATTTACAATAAGACAAGCCAGGGTTGAGTTACCGAGTTGATAACCAGCGTCGTGGTACCGCTGATCCGGAGTGACAGTGTTGTGAAAATCGCTATGAACTGGTGTTCTGGTTTTTAGGTGCCCTGCAATCTCATAGTTTCAAAGAAAATGGATTGATTGAGTTTTACTTAACGAAATGAAACGAAAACAATATTATATTAATATATTGTTGTAACTTTAGAAAATATAATCCAGGGGAAAAAAAGGCTCACAAACATGGACCAAAACGGCTCAGATACGCACTACACATCTTATGAACGTGATTGTACAGCACTTTGGTCAACTGAGGTTGTTTTAAATGTGCTTTATGAATAAATTGTGACTTGACTTGACTAAAGTAATAACTTTGTTTTTTTTATATATATTTTAAATGCAACCTCTAAAACTAGAATGAAAAATATTTTACTATGTTCCACCTTCTCGGCTCTATTGAAAGTAATGTGCTTAATAGACATATTAGCAATGACCAATAGGTGTGCTTGTAATAATTGCTGTGACGACAGCTGGACACAATGTAACACATTAGCGACACATTAACATCCTCTTTATCTCTGACCAATGGGGGTGTTTGTGGATACTTCACTCAAGTACATTGTCAGACAGAAGTCCTGCCCCCCACAGTACTTCACACAGCTGTTTGCTTTGAACAGAAAAACCGGTTCCTACAGTAGCTCTCCTCACACTTTTCAGTTCATAGTCTAAGAGAAGAAATTTCGTCGTTTCATGTAATAAATTTCACATGTAAGGGGAGCTGAACATACAGCCTCCATTCAGAACAAGACACATGTGCCAGACGCACAGAGGCATGCGTAAAACAGAGATTGAGACTACTTCATGATGTTTGGTTTTTTTGTTTTGTTCATTTTCGTTTCTTTTGGATTTTTGTGCGTATTACTGAGCCGTTTTGGTCCATGTTTGTAAGCCCTTTTTTCCCTGGATTATATTTTCTAAAGTTGCAACAATATAGTACTATAATTGTTTTCGTTTCATTTCGTTAAGTAAAAATCAATCAATCCGTTTTCTTTGAAACTATGAGATTGTAGAGCAAAAACCATAGCACCAGTTCACTGTAGCGATTTTCATACACACACCCAGTCTTGCTTTCAATAAAACACACTCGCATTCTATTACAGCCCGTTGTGGCTCCATTCTACGATTAAAGTAGCATCAACAAAGTCACTGAAAATAAGCATCTAATTTATCCCTTCAAATTGTGTGTTTGGAGCAGCTGCTGACAGATGTGTATTAATCGCTCGTGAGTCCAGCCGCATCGGGTCCAGGCTGCTGGCACGGACGAAGCAGCTTAGAAACTGTTTAAACGAGCGATCGTCGGCTATGAGTGGATTGTTACATTCACCAGAACTTGCAAAAAATAGATATGAGACAATTTGCTCAAACTTGGAGCCAGACCCGGCCAGGCTACAGGAGAGATCAAAAATACGGAGGAGTCCAGGACCCCCATGAGAACCACTGATCCTGTTGAACATACTGTAACCACTGTGATACAATAAAAAACAACAACATTGATCTGATTGACCGGCGTAGCGGTCCCTCTCTTCATTCACTCTCTAGCTATGTAATATGCACAGTACTTTCTATATTTTATTGCGTATTGTGATGTAGTGTATGATGGTTTTATCTACGATGTGAAGCACTCTGTGTATTCGTACTGAGAAGGGTGCTATACAAATAAAGTACTTACTTACTTACTTACTGTCTCGACCACAGCTGCAAATGAAGTAGCCTATGGCCTATGAACAGCGCCACTCTTCATTGCAGCTACGTTGTGGTCAAACGTGGAATTATCCCAAAATCTTTTGAGCTGCATCTCAGTACAATGCTTCCACCTAGTGGCTACAATGTGACCTACAATTTCACGCAACGCGTGAATCACGCTTTCCGTGAGGGAAACGTTCAAATGAAACTAGTACCCACTGTAGGTGGCATCACAAGCGTGACCAGATGTGGGCAGGTGGGTTCAGGGGCAATGCAGTTGATGCTGCCCGGCCCTTAATTAAGAGGGAAAACAAACAAACAGAAAACCAAATATTGCACACTTTCCAAAAGAGCAAAACAAAAGTTAGTGCACACTTCACAGACCTAATTGTACACCACCTACAGAGCTGTTTAAAAGTTTGATGGAGGTGAGTAGTAGTCACAGACTAGTAGTAGTGAGTATTTAAAACAGTTCAGTCTGCATTCAGGGACTCTGTACCTTCTACTGGAAGGCAAGAGCTCATATTCCTCTAGAAGGATGTGGGACTGGTCCAACAATACCCTCCGTGTCTGCCTGAGTATTCATTTACAACAGTGTCCTTTTTTCTTCATAGGTTATCAGCTGATTAATCAGCCATCAGCTTCTTCCAGCTCCAAACTATCATCATTCTTTCAGTCATTAAATCGATCGCCTTATCGTGGAGGTCATGAGACGAGTCCACAGGAGCTGATGGAGACCAACAGGGAAGTTCTTCTGAAGCTGGGGAGGCTGGCGTTTGAACAGCTGGAGGAAGGAAACATCATGTTCTACCAAGAAGACCTGGAGCAGTGTGGTCTGGACGTCACAGAGGCCTTGGTGAACTCAGGACTCTGTACTGAGATCTTCAAAAGAGAGAGTGTGATCTCCCAGAAATCAGTCTACTGCTTTGTTCATCTGAGTGTTCAGGAGTTTCTGGCTGCAGTCTACATGTTCCACTGTTTCACCAACAGGAACACACAGGTCCTCAAGAACTTCCTGGGAAAACATTATGCTAATTTATCCCTGGATGTCTTCCTGAAGAGAGCCATGGGGAAATCTCTCAGAAGTAGAAATGGTCACCTGGACCTGTTTGTTCGCTTCCTTCATGGCCTCTCTCTGGAGTCCAACCAGAGGCTGTTAGGAGGTCTGCTGGGTCAGACAGACAACAGTCCAGAAACCATCCAGAGAGCCATCAACAACCTGAAGAAGATGAACAGTGATAAAATCTCTCCTGACAGAAGCATCAACATCTTCCACTGTCTGACGGAAATGATGGACCAGTCAGTTCATCAGGAGATCCAACAGTTCCTCAAGTCAAAGAACAGATCAGAAGAGAAACTCTCTGAGATCCACTGCTCAGCTCTGGCCTACATGCTGCAGATGTCAGAGCAGGTTCTTGACGAGTTGGACCTGGAGAAGTACAACACATCAGATCAGGGACGACGGAGACTGATCCCAGCTGTGAGGAACTGCAGGAAGGCTCGGTGAGTCCAGACATGATCTTTATAGTTATTGATTAGTGGATCAGATCAGTAGTTTAGTCAAGTTCGTTTATTCTCATTATTCATAGTTTGACTTTGTATTTTTTTGAAAATTTACAGATCAGTTGTGTTTTTTCTGGAGCTGTTACAAAGCCGTTAGCTCCAACATGGAAATAAGTTGGTTGTGATTGTTGCTGCTCAGTTAATAAAAACACTTATTTTGTGTTTTTTTTGTTTTTTTTAATTTTAATTCATTTTGACTTTTTGTTTTTATTCAAACCTGATGAAGCAAATAAAGCAGCTCCACTGATCTTACACATCATGGTTTCCAGTTGTTAGTATGACTGCAGAAAGAGAAGCGTTGTATTAAACCCTTAGGGCCGGATTTACTAAGATCCCAGATAGCGCTAAAATATTGCGTGTTTGTTTAGCGCACGCAAAACAGGTGATCTACTAAGAGTAACCCGCTAAATGAAAACACGTGCAAACCGCAATATGTAAATGAGGGTTTTGCGCGTGGTAATCGTTTCCGCCATGGGGAGTGTGGACAGAGAGCTGGATGGACGAAGGCACAGAATGCCATTTGATCCGATGCATACAATTACAGCATGTGTGTTCATCTCTCTTGCACTCTGTTTAGATTAATAAACACAAATCGCTACAGGGCCCAACTCGTCATATAGTGATGAACAGGCAGCAGCTGCAGCGACAATCACACACCTATAATATGTGTGTGTGTGTGTGCCGCCCATGATCCAGTGGATTAATAGAGAGCTCAGGTGGGACACACGGATCTAAACGCTCTGACCACTGACCAGAGGGATCAAATGGCGCTTTTCCACTGCACTTTCACATATAGAGAATGCAATATTCCCAGAGGTGGGTAGAGTAGCCAAAAATTGTACTCAAGTAAGAGTATAGTTACTTTAGAATAATATTACTCAAGTAAAAGTAAAAAGTAGCCATTCAAATATTTACTTGAGTAAGAGTAGAAAGTACTTGGTGAAAAAGCTACTCAAGTACTGAGTAACTGCTGAGTAACCTCTGATTTGTTCGTTTAATGATCAGTGCGTAAATGTAGGCCTAATCAAATACACAAAAATATAATAGCAATGAAAAAATCCAGATATTGCCAAAGAACAACATTTAACAACTAAGACAAAAGCCTAAATGACATTTTTTACAAAGTAACATAAATGAAGACAAAATTCAGCCACAATAATTTACATAGGCCTATCTATCTATGAAAGGTCTATGAACTGTCCATAAGCTCTTTGTGTGGGTGTGGTGTCTGATGTGTGTCTATCTGTGACTGTGTGTGTGTATGTGTGTGTGTGTGTGTGTGTGTGTGTGTGGGGGGGGGGGGGGGGGGGGGGGGGGGGTGGGGGGGGTCCTATGCTTGGTTTCTAGTGAAACCAAAGTCACATGACCACCCCCCCGAAACTGGGGGGGTGGTCATGTGACTAGGAGTCAGTGTCTCCGTGTGTGTATGGGGTTTAAACTTCCTGGGGAGGAAGAAGAATAAGCTGACCTGGATGACTGAGAACCTTCACGGGCATTATCCACGACATACCAGGGCTGACATCATCCTAATCATTTACTAGCAGCAGTTTCTCAAATTTGAGGCGGAGTGGCCGTCCTGTTTACCGCGGAGATTTTGCGTGCGGTCATGTGACTGCCTGGCTCTGTCTGATTGGTTAAACGGAGGCAAACGTCGCGAGTGGCTACATCTGATTGGTGAAACGCAGTCATGTGACAGAGGCTCGGAAGTATCTGCATTAAAACCTCTATGATTAAAACATAAACAAACAGATCGCACATTGGATCAATAAGAAAAAGTAGCGAGTAGCGACCGGAATGAAGCTCAATGTAACGGAGTAAAAGTACCGCTTCTTCTGAAGAAATATACTCAAGTAAAAGTAAAGAGTAGGCTGCACTGAAACTACTCTTAGAAGTACAATTTATCCAAAAAGTTACTCAAGTAAATGTAACGGAGTAAATGTAGCGCGTTACTACCCACCTCTGAATATTCCACATCATAAGCTGACAAAACCAAGCTCAGAGCAAATGAGAGAACAGGGAGGAAACAGCAAAGAGCTCAGTACTGAAGGCCACAACGGAGATACACGACTGTTAGCGAAACAGATCCATCCTAAGACAACCACCTCATGACAACAACAACAACTTTACTGTCACCATCTATAGCGATCCAGCACAACAATAGCGGATTGCTATTATAATTAATTACAAACGTGAATTATCCTCCTACTGTTTTGAATCTGTTTAAATAGACACAGTAAGCACAGACCAGCACCACAAACGCAGCATGATGATGGATATGCTGTCACTCACCAATACTGCTGGATCTGTTGAACCGGACCCGGACGGACTGTCAAAGCAATTCACTCCCATTCAAGTCTATCAGAACTTTTCCTCAGCGCGCACCGCGGTCTCAGGTTAATTTCATTTCCGGTCCGTCTGAGCTGCGGTCAGTCCCTGTGGACGGCACCGCCTCGGCAGGTGTTCTCATGGATGAACGTTAACAGAGACGTCACACCGGTCTGAGGCTCCGTGTGGCGGTACCGGGTGTCAGAGTCCAACTTCTTCGCCGTAGTTTCACAGCACAGCACGGTCAAGCTCAGAGAATGACTGGAGCTTTGTATCGATCAGGTGATCATCACACTATAAAAACCTCTGGTGCACCTGAGTGATCTCGGTCATTTTAACAAATTAGTTAGTGTTAGCTGGATCAGCTAGATCCAGCATGAGCTAAGAAAGTTTCGTAGCAGTGTAACCAAACAGCGGAAAAGCGAGCAGACTTGCATAGTTCCCCTTTAAGATTAAACTCCTGCACCCTGAGCAGCTCACTTTTTGGGAGGGCTATCACCTGACTGAGCCCCTCCCTCTTCGGTTCAGGACAGAAATGGTCAGATTAAACTGTGCCTGTAACAGAGGTCACACTGGGATTATTGATCTCTAGGGGTGTCACGATTCTCCAAATCCTTGATTCGATTTGATTTTCGATTTTAGGGTCACGATTCGGTTCGATTCTCGATTTTTTTTCTTTTTCTTACAGCACAGAGGCCTATGTCATCATTGGTTTTATTCATCAAATTTTGTACAGTAAATCTTATTTCAAAGTATGGGCTACATATAAGTGATGTAATTTCCATAATGTATCACATTCGGTATTCGGTATTTTTATTTCGCACAACACACATGATATTAGTTGACAGAGCAGAAAAGAACGGAAGCAGATGTGTGTAGCGCCAGGTCTCCCAAGAAGCTATTTAAAGCTTATGGCGGGAGCCTCAAACGTAATACTAACGAATTACATGTTCATACATATGTCAAATCATGATAGAAAACAAGACAAAACATACATCACAGAATGCACGGAGACAATGAGACAATACATATTACCAAACAAAACATAACATACAATCACAAGACAAATCAATAACTCAAAATAGACAAAGACATCAAACAGACATACCCAGATTACGATGATAAATATGAGTTAAGAAGTTGCACCTTTAACCTTTTCTTGAAGACTGAGATGGAATTGGCTGATTTCAGACTCTCATCCAGCCCATTCCAGATCAGCGGCCCCCTGGTGGTGATACATAGGCTAGTGCGTTTTAAACGTCTCTTTTTTCCATAAATGAGATGTAAATTTCTGGTATGGTAGCCATGCACAGGGCTGCTGACTGGGATGAGCATAGACAGTTTAGGATTCAGATTGTACAACTTGGTAAATCATTGTTGCGTTCTGATGGATGTTGAATTCTGTGAGCCTCAGGAGATTTAGACTATGGAAGAGTGGACGTGTGGGAGTGTTGAAGCCGGAGCGAGATATGGCACATATAATTTTCTTTTGTAAATTTTCTAATTTTCTAAGATGGGTAGGAAAAGTGTTACACCATATTACATTGCAGTAAAGTAAATGGGGCTCAAACAAGGATTTATATAGAATAAGTAGAGCAGATAAAGGAAGAACATAATGGAGTTTGAAAAATAAACCAACATATTTAGACAATTTTATGAGGAGCTGTTCAATATGACTGTAATTTAGTGCTTCATCTAGGAGGACCCCCAGGAATCTTGTGGATTTTACTCTTTCCAGCTCCCTTCCATCAATCTTGAGAATAATGTTGTTCACAGGTTTTTTTATTTGAATGAAATAATATAACATTTGTCTTGTTGATATTAAGGGATAATTTGTTGCATTTCAGCCAAGTCACCACTTTATGCAGCTCTATATTGAGTAGGTCTTGAAGTTCAAGTGGGTTGTTGTGAGACATGAAAATACTAGTATCGTCAGCGAAAATGACTTTATGCAACAAACTAGAAGAATTAACAAAATCATTGAAGTAAATAATAAAGAGCAATGGTCCCAAAATTGAACCTTGGGGTACCCCGTAGATGACATCCTTTTTTTGTGAATGATGATTATTAATGTCAACATACTGTTTTCTGCCATGTAGATAACTATAGAACCATTTTAAAGCCAGCCCTCTAATACCGTAGTGGTGCAGTTTCCCTAGTAGGATGTTGAAATCTATGGTATCGAAGGCCTTGGATAGGTCCAAAAAAACTCCCACTCAACAGTTCCCCTTGTCTATAGCATCATTAATTTTTTCTATAAGGTCCAATATTGCCATGCAGGTTGTATTTTTCTCCTGAAGCCGTACTGAGAGCTGTGGAGGATGTTATGCTTGTCAAGATATTTATTTAATCTTGTAAAAACAACTCTCTCAAAGATCTTGGAAATAACAGGCAAGACAGATATTGGACGGTAATTAGTAATGCTATTTTTATCTCCTGATTTGAATATTAGTAATACTCTTGCAATTTTGATCATCTTTGGCACCACGACAGAAAGTAAAAATAAATTAATACAAAATGAGAGTGGTTTGGCAATCACCAAAGCAATGGCAATCAGTATTTTATTATTGATTCCATCTATGCCAGCTGTATGAGAGTTGTTAAGGCCCAGTATGATTTCATTGACTTCCACAGGATCAGTCGGTG
The DNA here is from genome assembly GCF_905171665.1 of Trachurus trachurus. Classification (NCBI taxonomy): domain Eukaryota; kingdom Metazoa; phylum Chordata; class Actinopteri; order Carangiformes; family Carangidae; genus Trachurus; species Trachurus trachurus. The sequence goes on along the minus strand of NC_139891.1, from coordinate 38,401,597 downwards.
ACAGAAAAAAAGAGGATGGATAATCACTTGTAAGGTACTGGTTGAAAGAAGTACCCTGAGGATGGCTAATTTTATTTGCTAGGTCAGCACCAATCGAAACAAAAATAATTATTAAATTGATTGGTGAGTTCCTGTTCAGATCGATTTCCACCATCGGGAAGCACAATGGGTTTTCTTCCCCTATTCAGGACATTATTCAAGACTGACCACGTCCTCTTAGTGTCACCCTGAGCTAGCCTTAGCTGCTCAGTAAAATGTGCACATTTGCTTTTTCTTATTATATGAGTGAGCTTATTTCTGTAAGTATTATATTTAATTTTATTTATGATACTTGGATTTTTGATATACTGTTTATACAGTTTATTTTTTGTTTAATAGAAGTTAAGATCCCTTTAGTGAGCCAAGGATTTTGCTCTTCAGCTCTGCACCTGACAGTCTTCACAGGAATGGTAGAACGGATGGATTCTGATAATTCACTGATTAGGCTGTCATATGCAGTATCTGGATCCGAAGCATTATATACACAATTCCAGGACTTTGTCTCGAGATTGACACAAAGCTGCTCCAGAGTCCCATTATTTAACACTTTAATTGTTTTCATACTGGGAGGGAGTGTAGGTTCATGGGCTAGGTTTACAAACAACACAATAGGGAAATGATCGGTTATGTCAGACAAAACCACTCCAGACTCCAGCCAGGAGTTATGAATGTTAGTGACCATATTATCTATAATTGACTTAGATGTTAGAAGTTAATCTTGTATAGATGTTTATCGTTGGAATAAAAGAAAAAGAGTGTATAGTATTGATGAAATTTCATGATTGATGAAAAATCAATTTTTTGTTGAATTTTCTTTAGAAATGTCTATGTTAAAATCGCCCATAATAATGCAATTATTGTTTTTCATGTTTATGGCATATAGTGATTCTTCAAGTTTATCCCACACACTTGGGTTTGAATCAGGGGGCCGATAAATTATTCCAACAGTGAGTTTTTTACCATTTGGAAGTTCAATATCAATGAATAGAGAATCGGAGGGGTCATCAAGGCACTAATGGTCAAATTTAAATAATTTATTTACAATATAAAGGTAACAACAAAATAAATGAGAGGTCACAGAGGGTGCATGTCATCCTTTTGTAGGGCTGGGTATCAATCAAAAATTTTCGATACCCGTACCGATACCGATACCTTCACTTCGATACCGGTTCCTGAACGATACTTTTTTCGATACCAATTTTATAACATCAGTTCTAAAAAAAATTCAAATTACATTACACATGAAGGTACAAATCTTGAGTTGTATTTTTCTATTCCAACCAGCAGCTTTTCTAAGGCTCAACAGGTAGATCACCCTGGCATGTGTTACAACTACATTGCAGTCACTTCTTTTAGATGAATTTTGCAACCTGAAAATATTAGGAAACCACTTTAATATAATTTTTGTAGTTGACACATTAAGGTTTTTAAATAGGCTAAGGGTTTCTGATTTGTTAAATCCAAAAAGTGTTACAATTGTCCCTGGTCTCCCCTAAACATGGCTGTCAGGTAGTCCCATTAAAGCAGAACTATGCAAGTCGGCCGGAAATAGCTCGCTCCTTCGTTGGTTTCTCTTTTTTTCCCTCTCCGGGGCTCCCCCACAGTTCTAGGAGGCACATGTCACTGTCGTAAAAAAAAAAAAAAAACTCGCCGCCACCACCTCCTCCACCCCCTCCACCCCTTACACGTGCTTGTGTTTACATTGGAAGCTGCTGAAGGTAGAGAGCGGTGTTTGCTAAGCCCTGCTAACACGGAGCTAATGCTAACACGGAGCTAACGCTAACACGGCCACACACAGACACAAAGACACAGACATACACACACAGGAATAAAGGTTCCAAAACGCGAAGGTGTGTGTGTGTGTCATGATGTATTACATTATCTTATAAAAGATCCATGGTGTGTGTGTGTCTGTGTTAGCATTAGCTCCGTGTAGCCAGAAGTCGAACTTCATCAGTACAAACATTTCATGTTTCCATGGTTTCCTCCGACTTTCCGAACTCAAACCAATCACGATTCATGACATGCATGACGTCATCTGCGTTTTTATCTCGTACTGCCGTTAGGCAGTTTCTCGCGATAGTTCTATCCATTGATGAGATTTGGGACACCGAGACGGACGACTGATCTTGCAAGTGCGGTTTTCAGCCAGTGGGGGGGGCGCATTGGCCTAGACCCCATTCACCTCATAATAGGTCACTCAACCATCACAGTGACTCTGAGCCACAATAATTACAGCCGAAATCCTGCATAGTTCTGCTTTAAATTAACTAATTAAAAAAAACGGTGAATACGTGGTGGCCGCCGGCCGTGTTGTGATCCTCCAGAACACAGAGATGGTTGGTCCGCCCCTGTGTTCAGCTACACTTGCGCTCCAGCATTTTGCAGGCAGAGGAAACGCTGCTCCGAGGTCTGCTCCCTCATGTGCAGTGCACGTCGCGGAGCCGCACATATAGAGGCGACAGAAAGAGGCAGGAGGGACTGATAACATGAAATAGCCGAGAGCAGAATCTGTATGTGCCCGTCGCGGGTCCGCACGGAGAGGCAGCCTCTCGGGAATTACGCCAAACGCAACAAAATACCGGAGTTTTCTAAGCGCCAGTCAATTTAAGCACATGAAAAACAATCAAAACGGGACATTTCATGAAATATATATATATATATATATATATAAAACCCGGACGCCCCGGACAGGACGTGAAGAGGAACGGGTCACCCGATGCATGCTGCAACCGTAATGTTACAGCTGATCACCGGCAGCATTATCAGATCTTGATCACGTGATTAACCTCTGGGTACCGAAACTTGGCACCGAAAGACGAGGCATGTTTTGATACTCGGTACTACCGAAGCATTTCGGTCGGTGCCACAAAAGAACCGAAGTTCGGTACCCAGCCCTATCCTTTTGGTTACAGCAGTGTGCACTAGGCTACTTTTAAAATGACAATGTGCAACAAAACAAAATAAATAAATAAAAAATATGTCCAAAGTCATGGAACAATTAGAGCCTTACAGCGTCGGAAATTAGCGGCCCCCATTTTTACCAAGAATGCCCCCAAATAATGATCCAGGGACCAAAATTGCCTACAAGGTTTCAAAACAAATATATTTATAACTGTACATTCTCATAATTTTATTTTCATTAATTCACTGTCGCGTCATTATTCTCCTGATGTCGGGTTAATGTAATGTAAACGAGATTGCGCTGATACGGAGAGTCATGTGACAGACAGCGGGGCAGAGCTGCAGCTGCAGCGCTGCGATGGACCTGATGATCAGGGGTCTCATTTATAAAACTGTGCGTGGGATCGTTACTAAAAGTGTACGTACGCCCAAAAGCCAAGTTTTGCGTGCTCCAGTAAATATTCAGACTTATAATCGTCGATCCTCTATTTGACTTCGATGATCGAGACCATGACGTAATCGATTTCGATAAAAAATCGAAATCGTGACACCCCTATTGATCTCCCAGTAAATCCAGTAGCATATGAGCAGCAAACGTCAGAGCACAGTTAGAAATATCCATAAATCTGTTCCTGTCATTTATTAACATTTTCTGTTCCTCTCACACCATGCAGACACGGCTATGTGACTGAGTTATACTGTGTTTTTTTAAAGAAGTTTTTGTATTCTATTTCTAATGGGTTCATGTACAATATTACACACAGGCCATGTGATGTGTTCTGGCAGAGTTAGCTTCAAACTTAACAGATTTTATGTTTTCTCTAATCACAGACTAAGTTGCTGTCGACTCTCGGAGAATCACTGGGAAATTGTGGCCTCAGCTCTTAAGTCCAACCCCTCCCACCTGACAGAACTGGACCTGAGTGACTATGACCTTCAGGATTCAGTGGAGGTTCTGTGTGCTGGACTGGAGAGTCCAAACTGTAGACTGGAGACTCTGAGGTCAGTTTGTCTGTTGGAGTTTTCTGTCTGTATTCAGCTCAAATGTTTGTAGTTATTGTTCATTGGTTGAGGATTTAAACAAAGAACTGGAGAAGAAAAAGGACTCAGTGTTACTACAGTATTACTACAAGACGGCGAGACCAGTCATAGTGTTTGTGATAGACTGAATTTTGAAGTTTAAAATCTAGATTCTATCTTTAAAAAAAACTTGGTGAGGATCAAAGTCACAGATCTGCTGCTGATTTTGTTGTGTTGACATGAGATATCTCACTTAATTTCTATTTGCTCGGATATGAATGAGATTCTCAGAGAACTGATGATGTCAACAAGGAGCTTTGTCCTCAACTCACTGGTTTTATTCTTTATTCAGATTGAAGCTCTGCAGGTTGTCAGAGATCAGCTGTTCTTCTCTGGGCTCAGCTCTGAAGTCCAACCCCTCCCACCTGAGAGAACTGGACCTGAACTGGAACTACAACCTGCAGGATTCAGGAGTGAAGGATCTGAGTGGTTTTCTGGAGAGTCCAGACTGTAGACTGGAGACTCTGAGGTCAGATTCTGTTTTATTTCTGTGCTCAGATGAATGTGATGTGAAAGTTGTGTTGACACTGAGCTGCAGACATGAGGCTGATATTAGACTGATCCACACTGAGGGTCGTCATGGTCACGTCTGTTTTCTTCTTCTCTGGTTTTAGTCCAGTCACTGTTTCTCTTCACGTGTCACCTCCACTACAGAAACACATGTAATGTGTCAGACAATCACTGATCTATAATCAATAGCTGGTGGCTCCTCCTCTTTCCTGAGGCTCTGTGATGTTTATAGTGAAATATTCAAAGCCGACATGTCATTAGAGCTGGTGTTGCCATGGATCTGCTGAATGAATTCAGTTTGGATTCACAGGGTCCTGACTCCACTGGATTTGATTCAGTCAGAGATATTTCACTTAGGGCGTATTCACACCTGCTTTGTTCCGATTCAGCAACTAAACAGATACAACTGTTGCATTCTTTTTTGGGGGATTGTTTGTGTTCATACATGGTAATAGTTCCAAGCGGTCCAAAGTTGTAAACAAATGCCATGCACTATCAAACTCTTCTCTTAATGGTCAGAAAAGAAAAAAAAAATAGTCTAATGAAAATTAAAATCTGACACGGTCCTAATATAACTGCGGTTGAAGCCCGGACTAGACCCAATCCAAGTCTTTTGCGTAGCCAATATTTTCAGCCCTAATCCGACCCAAACACAGCCAAAAAAAAAAGACAGAAAGAAAGAAAAGAAGTTGACCGGAGTGATCCTTGACCAGAACTTGGCCTGAATCAGCAGGTCCAGTCAGGCCAGTACGAACCAGCACGCCTGGGCGTTGAGAACCACTGAAGACCGTGTGTAGTGTGTTGTGTCGGTTTCTGTGTCAATTGTGTTCTCACTGCAAACAGGGCTTGATTGGAAATAAGCCGAGAACACCTCTCCCAAGCGATCTCGGCCCGTTTGTTTTGTTCTGCATCCGAGCCCGATGCAGTGTTCACATATGACATACGACCAAATGAACCGATCTCTGACGTAAATCGCTCCCTGTTCCGGAACAACTGGTCCAATCGATCCAGGTATGAATAGTTTCTTTCTACTGTTTTTTACAGTTTCTGTTTGCTTGGATATGAATGAGATTCTCAGAGAACTGAAGCTGTAAATTGTTCCTCTGACCTGCTGCATTATTACAAACATTAATGTTCACCATTCATTCATTATATTTTATTTCATCATGTGTAGAATAAAAAGCAGTTGGCTCTTTGTTCAGGTGACACCAGCAGCTCTACACCTGAACTCACCTGAACACATCTGGTTGTGTCAGACACAGGAGTGTTAAACATCAACCTCAGCTTTTATGAGTCCATACTGGATTATTCAAGTGAAAAGTGATTTTAATGGGAGAACAGATTTTTTCCCTCCAGCCCAACATCCCATAATAACAAGTTGTGTGTGTGCTGGTTTCAGCTCTTTGAAGCAGGTTCAATCCCAGCAAACACAAACCGTAATTTCAACGTTGATTTCCGGTTGAAACCAGGTTGATATAAGGTTTGAACGTTTTTCAACCTCTTTTCAACCGTCTAAAAAGCGGTTATAACATCAACGTGGCGCAAAACACATATTTGTTTAATTTTGGTTGATAATCATTTCCGTTGTAGCTCTCAAAAGAGATTGTATTGATTAGATTGACGTTTTTTCTCTAAATGAGGGAGGCGAAATTACGTCTAAACAAAACGTAATTTCAACGCATTTAATGTTTTATAAAATATCATAAATATGGACATATATGAGCTTTGTGCTGTTAACTCATTGAGTGCCAACCACGTAATTTCTCGTTTTTCGTTCCCATGCGTTGAGTGCCAAAAACGAGATTTTTCGTTTTTTGCTTTTTTTTTTAAATTATGAAAATAGACACTTTAATACACATTATATGTAAATTTGGGGACTCTACAACGAGGAGAACTGAAATAGATGACGATCAAAGTCACATGACAGCTCATGATCTGGAAGTTTTTATCATAACTCGGCTTTTGCAAACGGAGTTCTGCATGTGGATGCAGCAGCTGCTCTGCTCTCACCCGCGAGGCTCCAGCAGCTCGGAGCTGAACCAGGAAGCTCTCAGCCGACAGTCCCGCCCGGTCTTCATCTGGAGCAACACCGTGTCCTCCCCAAAGTCCCCCCGCGGTAAAATCTGATGGTCTCTGGGCCAAAGCAGACCGGCATCACCGACCCGTACCACAGACGGACCGCGACCACCGGCGGGACCGGTCTTCGCGAGCCGCTGTGGCCGACAGACCCTCACGCTCCGCGGGGAGAAGCTGTGACACGGCACGGTGCGTCTGTGTTATTGTTGTTTAGTGGCGCCCCCCCCCGCCCCCGATGGTGGTTTTGTGAATAGAACAACAATTGTTGTATATATTTATCTTATACGAGCCCTTTGATCCAGAAATGCGAGTGTGAGAAGAGCGACAGACACAAACAGAGCACCTTTCATAAAAGACGCTCTATCTCCTTTTCTAGAAAAAAAGGAGGGATTTTGGTGAAACCCAGCCATGTTTAGCTTGACTTTTCTCAGGAACGGAGGCACGTAGAAACAAACGGTTTGTGGTCATTTGAAGCATAAAGTTAAACCTTTCAATTGAGCTACAGTATGTGTTGGTGGCAATAATATAGAATACACTATGGCTCTACATAAAAAGTCAAAAATGGTCTAAATTGCCGGTACACTTGACTAAAACTTTGGAAAGGAGCGCGGCACTCAATGAGTTAATAGAAAGCTTCCAGTACATCGCAATGGTGATATTTTAATGAATTTATGTAAAATTAGAGGATGCCGTGTACTGCTGTAACGCGCATGCGCAAACACTTAGGCTGAGGACTCAACTTGACCGTAACCGGCTGCTGTACTGAGCGAGCAGGAGTGCGGCGAACGAGTCGGTCCTACTCACGCTGCCTGAGTCGTCAAATACAGCATTTTTGGTAAGTGCATGTACTACTGTACAGTATTTCCTATGTTCCAACAAGAAATTATGACACCATTTGTTTCATTTTACGCTGCTAACGATGCGGACGAGGCCGCTCGTTCGGGCATGCTAACTTAGCAGTAAGGTTAGCATGGTAGCTTGTAACGTTTTCATGCTGCGACCTTGACAAAACTTTCTGCCCGACTACTTTAAGGCGTGTGTTTATAATGTTGGTTTGCTATTGCATGTAATTCCACAATTGGACTGTCGACGTAGCCTTCTAAATGTAATATTCAGGCCATTTTACATCGAAAATACACAGCTGAAAGTGAGGGGCCTGTGAGCTGGGGGAGGGAGTGAATGAGGGATTGTGATGATAATGAAGATGATGAAATGGCCCAAAACTTTGTTGTTTGTCCTACTACAACAACATATAGAGAAAGTATGACCAGTGGGAAAAGGGCACACCCTACTGAAATGGGCTACTGTATGCAAGTAAAAGTAAAAGGGAAAAACAAAAACAACAACAAAAAAGGGCCTTCAGGGAAACTGTGGCGTACTCTGTGATTAAAGGTAATTTTTGCTAATAATAAAGTTTGTCTATATTACTGAGTGGTTGCACAGTGAAATCCTTGCATCTCATAATTCCTATACTCTTTCCCTAATATTTTAGATGCTGTCATAAGGTTGAATCCCAGCGCCACAGGCAAATGTCAACAGCACCATGGCAGGGGGAGCATACATCAGTCCGACTGCCCATAAGTCCGACGGCTCATTTCTCCGACTACCCATTCTACAGTGTTAAGGTTAGGTTTAGGGTAAGGTTAAGGGTTAGGGCTACTTAAGTCGGAGAAATGGGAGGTCGGACTAATGGACGCAAAAATAAAGAAATGTATGGTCGGAGAAATGGGTTGTCGGACGGACATCATGCGCCCCCATGGCAGACCACCGGAAACAGGCTGCAGGGAGGACTAGTGGTGGTGGTGGATTCAGCCCTGCATTTCCACAACCTTTGTTCTAAACAATTTTATTTAGAGAAGATATTTTTTTTATTTTTTGCAGGGTTGGGGAGTAATGGAATAGTTAAATATTTAAAATACAGTATTTTAAATAGAAAATGAGTAACTGTATTGTGTAACAATTTAAATGTGTGTTTCCTGACACTGTTACTGTCTCAAGTAAGATTACTTGAAGGACTTTAATGTGTTATTTGTTCAAGAAGACTTTTTCTGTATATTTTGTGACTCTTTTTTCCGTCAAATATTGCTACTTTTTTCTAGAAAGATCCCCCATGTCTGATTGTTAGTGTTGTACTGTATTGTCATATTTCACAAATGTGTCTGTATTTAACACTGTTGATTTCCAATATTTGAATGAATTCAAGTTTATTGTAGCCTTTGTCCTTACTGTAAACTGTTGACAAAGTAGATAGGCTGGTGGTTGAATTGGTATCCTATAGTCAGCAACTATATATTACAGTGAGCATTTTTACGTTTAATAGACTTAAACGTCTATGTTCAAAACTCGTTCAAAATTGGTTGAAAAGTGAAAGTTTTTTTACCGGCTATATGTAGACGCTTAATGAACGTTCATATCTAGACCATATTTAAACGTCTTGCAATAGGGGCTTTCAAATTAGAAATTTTGACAACATTTACCAGTTATGATCCACCATAACAATATACTGTGTATGCACACTAAATAAGGAGAACAATTTAAATATAGCATTTCCTGGTGAAATATGGTTTATACGTGAACGTTGAATAGACGTCCACAAATAGCCGTTGAAAAAACTTTCACTTTTGAACCAATTCTGAACGTCTTTTCAATGGTCGGCATAAACGTTTTTTAAACGTCTTTTCAACCAAAAAATGTTTGCTGGGATGTGTGAAGTCAGTCAGCAGATTTTTCTGTCTCTGAGCTTCATCAGCTGCTTCATTCAACATGTGTTTCTATCACATGTTTGTTGACATGGCAACAGAGTTCAGCCTCACGTGTTTGTCTTGGTAAAACTTGAGCATGGTCAGTAAATCTCTGATCAATGTGGCTGCACAACATGAGTTTGTATGGATGGAGCCACAGGTGGAGCTGACAGGTGAAGAGGCGGAGTCACTGCATCTGTGTTGAAGCAGCAGCAGCTTCTCATGAATATTAATGAGCTGTTTTCTCTCTATCAGTACGTTTACATGACACTTGAAAAAACCGAATTATTGCCTTAATCCGACTATAACTGGATAACTGAAGTGCATGTAAACACCTTAGTCCGACTGAAATCGGAATTGAGAACTCCGACTAAGACACCCAGATAATGCGATTGGAATTCGATTTTCTCCGTCATGTATACACCTTAGTCGGAGTATAACTGGACAATGCATGTGTGCTGCTCCACAACCGTAGAGACGGCACCAAGTGGAGCAGAGAAGCCGCCTGAACCGGCAAAGTAAAGAAAAAAAACCAACGTCAGCGCAGATTCAATGCATTTCACACATACACAGCGCAACCAGCCAGATTGTTTTATTAGAGAGAGAGAGAGAGAGAGAGAGAGAGAGAGAGAGAGAGAGAGAGAGAGAGAGAGAGAGAGAGAGAGAGAGAGAGAGAAAAAGGAAGCCCATCCTATATTCTCAGCGCATCCGGCCCAGACTGGTGCGTCTGGTCGGGAACTGCAGTTGAGAATTTATTAATAAGCTTATAAGTTGTTTATATTCAGTTTTTTAGGAGGTGACAGAAAAGTCAACAGGACAGGGGGCGTATTAACCCGCTGAAACAACGGGTGACACTGCATGAGGGGGCGGACCCCGTCAGTTATTCGATTTTCTCAGTTGCATGTAGATTGAGACAAGGACAGAAGTCCGACTTGACGCCAAAATCGAATTTTGAGCATAGCTCGATTAAGCTCTGCATGTAAACGTACTGTATGTGACTGTTTAACCTGCTTCCTGTTGCTTCAGATGTTGGACTTTAATTTTCTAAACGTGTTCTTTCTGAAGCTTCTTCAGCTCTGAACAGATGATGAGACACTGAACGCTGTCAACAAGGAGCTTTGTCCTCAACTCACTGCTTTTATTCTTTATTCAGATTGATCTACTGCAGTTTGTCAGAGATCAGCTGTTCTTCTCTGGCCTCAGCTCTGAAGTCCAACCCCTCCCACCTGAGAGAACTGGACCTGAGCTCCAACAACCTGCAGGATTCAGGAGTGAAGGATCTGAGTGGTTTTCTGGAGAGTCCAGACTGTAGACTGGAGATTCTGAGGTCAGTTCACTGACTGTTACTGTTGTAGATCTTAGATCTTTGATCCACAACTGAACCTGATTGATCTTCACTCAGAACTTGAATCATTGACTTTGATGTCATGAATGAAGGACGTTTGAAATAGTTGTTGTCTCATGTTTCCAGTTGTTCTTCTCTCTCACTGACAATGACTCTTCACTTTCAGCTCATTTCACTCAGTCCTCATCAATAATGTCTGTTCACTTCACTTCAACCTTCAGGGGGCGCTGTCACAAACACATGTTAGACTGCTCTGTAGTGTTAGACCAGTCTTCATTTTGTTCACAGAGATGATCTGAATCTGATTTTAAAGTCAGAGTGTTTGACTCAGATAAAGACTGACTGGTCTGAAGCATCACATCAGATGTGGGTGGGTGGGGTTTGTCCACAGGTTTGTGTTCAGTTGAACGTGTGTGGTTTTAGTTTCCTGAGACCAGGACCAAGAAAGACCTTAGTCCTGGATCAGGACTGGACCTTTAGACTTTGATCCAGTTCAGTCCTGAATAAAAGTGTTGGAGTCGGTGTTTAGTCCAACATGTCTGATCAGATATTGATTCTATATTGACAGACTGTCCTCAGGTCAGCAGCAATGATCAGTTTGACATGAAGAGGTGAATTAATGTTGTACTTCTTTTATTCTTTATTCAGATTGAGGAGCTGCAGGTTGTCAGAGATCAGCTGTTCTTCTCTGGGCTCAGCTCTGAAGTCCAACCCCTCCCACCTGAGAGAACTGGAGCTGAGTGGAAACAACCTGCAGGATTCAGACCTGATGGATCTGATTGATCTCCAGAAGAGTCCAGACTGTCGACTGGAGAAACTATGGTCAGTTAAGTGTGTGTGTGTGTGTGTGTGTGTGTGTGTGTGTGTGTGTGTGTGTGTGTGTGTGTGTGTGTGTGTGTGTGTGTGTGTGTGTGTGTGTGAGTGAGAGAGAGAGAGAGAGAGAGAGAGAGAGAGAACATTGAATTGTGAAATGGGTTTGACTAAAGGAAAAAATTGGTTTTGTCTAGGTAATTATACTATATTGACTGGGTTAAATAGAATTACATTACTAGTAAGAGATTAAAATCATTGACTGAAACTAGACGAAAATATATATTTTATTTATTTACCATTTATTTATTCTGTCTAAAATCAGACTAAAATGCTCAGACTTTTAGTTGACTGAAACTTGACTAGACAAAAAAGGAGCATGAACGTGACTAAAACTAATAAAAACTAAAAGGACAGTTTGACACAAAGACTAGACTAAAACTAAAACAGGCCGCCAAAAACAACAGTAGTGGGCAGTTTAACAGGTCTCTTTTCTTTTTCTTTCATCATGTAACTTAGATCCATAACAAGACATTTAAACACATAGACACGTAGAAGTTCGATTAAACTAATTATTTAATGCAGAAACAACAAGACAAGAACCAAAACCAACAGAGTGTGGAGGCCAAACAGAGTCCTAATGCTCCAGTATCAGGTAAAGGTTTGTGGTGTTAGGACAAAACCAGGAAGTATGAGCCAGACGTCCTGTTGCATCAATCACTCATATCAGATTCACTAAATACATGTTGTTGATCTTTGCTTTAGAATAATGTTAGTCTGCAATAAATATGAAGAATGTCTTTTTGTTTAAATGGCCAGACTACGTTCCAGCAGATGCAGTGGAGAAACTTTAGTGGAAATGATCAATAGAATAATTTCTCTATGAAATGTCAACAGCCAATCAGATGCTGTGGTCCCACAGATACTTAATAACTTGTAGCTGTAACATGAGCTGACAGGTAACAGGAGGAAACCCCTCACTGAAGTGTTGGAGCAGTGATGCTGCAGTAAATGCTGCACATTTCACTTCAGTTCAATGTTGTTTCAGTCTTTGTTCATATTTCTACACAGTTGCTGCTGCACATTGAAATCAAACACAGCAACACAGAGTGAAAAGGTGTGAAGGTGATGCTGCAGCTGCTTCCACCTCCCCTCTCTACACAATGTTACAGGAAACAGCAGCTCTCTCTCTACAGGCCAATGTCGTCACTGAACTACTGACTAACAACTGTGTGTGTGTGTGTGTGTGTGTGTGTGTGTGTGTGTGTGTGTGTGTGTGTGTGTGTGTGTGTGTGTGTGTGTGTGTGTGTGTGTGTGTGTGTAGGTGGAGGAAGTAGAGGATTGACAGAGGACCCAGAGGAAGTGGAGGTGACTCCCAGCGCAGCAGTCTGAACAGCTCCACTGTCACACAGAGTCCAGTCCACCATCGTCCCTGTGTGTCAGATTCAGATTCAGATTCAGAAACTTTATTGTGATTTCACACAAATGTACAAAATACATCGGCTGAAACGAAATATCGTTTCTCACCAGCTACTAGCAGTGCTTTATTAAAAATAATAAATAATTTAAAACGAGTTAAAAACATATCGCATCGTATAAAAATTTAAGAAAGAAAACAAACAAGAATAAAAACCATGGCAATGGTACAGCTGCAGCAGTTTTGGAACGTGTCCATAATAAAGTGCTATTAAATGCGGGGTGACTGACCTACTGGGCGGGAGGGTTGAGTGTGAATGTGTGTGTGTGAATGTGTGTGTGGGCAGGGGGCGCAGTCCATTCACCAGCCTTACAGCTTGTGCAAAGAAGCTGTTCAGCATCCTGGTTGATCTGCAGCAGATGCTCCTGTACCTCTTCCCGGACGGCAGGAGGGAGAACCTGCCGTCCTCTGGACCTGACAGAGCATCATCAGTGTCTCTGGACTTAAAGGAGAATTCCGGTCATTTTTGAACCCTAAATCGTTGTCCTGATGGTCACCCAGTGTTGGTTGGAGCAAAAAACGCGACTAAAATTGATGCAGGCAAACCAGAGTTACACCATGGCTACCCGGCGCTAGCGCTAGTGACAACGCTAACCCATGGGGGCAATTCTTTCAACCACAACAAACACTCAAAGAACTCAAGAAAACAATCAAATATCTCTGGTACATGACTGGAATTCTTAGAGACACAACTGAACTCATATAGTGTAGAGTATAAACAGTATAAACTTTGTGTTTTTGCATGTAGCCACTCACCTCAGATAGCCCAACTCTGAAACATCCCAGAAAGACATTACTATCCCATCACAGAGCGCCTGCTCTCCCTGCCACAGAAACTAACACTTTGTCCCTGTTGTGATGATTTCTGTACAAAATGTCTTTACATTACCACTGCACTGCTCCACCGTTTATTTGACTGCTGTCTGAGGTGAGTGATTACATGCAAAAACACAAAGTTTATACTGTAGCCTATACTGTACACTATATGAGTTCAGTGGTGTCAGAAATGACCGGAATTCTCCTTTAAAGCTCATTAAAATGCTCTGAGGTTCGTCTGTGAATTTTCTATTGTTGTGTTCTGTTCTCCCTCCCTGCCTGAGGGGGGCGCTGTCCTTTGTTCTGTTTCCATTGGGCCTTTTTTTCTTGCCACGATGGGAAACGCATCCCGATTCACCTGCTGCTGGGAACGGACGTGACTTCACCGAGCTCTCTGTGCCAAACTTTGGCTGTGTTCGAAACCGCATACTTCTCCTACTACTCGTACTACTCATACTAACGATTTGAGTATGCAGTATGTTCACACTGCGCAGTATGCGATTTGCAGTAGGCGAGAAGTTCCCGGATGCATACTAGATTCGGCCGAAATGTTGAGTATACATCATGAGGTCACTACTCATACTCAAACTACCCAAGATGCAACGCAACGTGACGTCAAGGACCGCCTCTTCCTTGCTTTTTTTATTTTTTTTATTTAAGTGTTCAAAGTGTACAAAAAGTGTCAAACACTGACACATAACACAACACGAGAGCTGTTTCATATTCAGAAAGACAATGGATAAAATAAATAAATACAGCAAGGATCTCATTCAAATAAGTAGAAAATGAAGAAAATTAGACAAACAGAAACAAAACAAAAATAAATAAATATTATCATGTCAATACATAGGTGTGTAATAATCACTGTTAACAAATTCCATTAAATGTCAGGAAGTACAATAAATACCTTTTCATAGTTTTCTAAAAAAGTTGTGTTCTTCTTATTTTTAACTAAGGCTAGGGATTTATAGAGAGAATTCAATTCAATTAAAAAATGAGAAAAGGTTGGTTTGGAGGTTGCAAACTTTTGCTTATGAATAAAGTATTTACCAAATAAAATGAAAAAATTAACTAAATACTGAAGACTCCTGTTCTTCTTATTTTCATAATAACATATAACATCTTTAAGGGAGAAGCAGTAGCCTATGACATGTTTACATGGGAGAAAATATAAGAACACAAGTCTGACCAAAATTTCATTGTTACATTACATTCAAAAAACAGATGATTTAAAGTTTCTTCAGTATGGCCACAGAAAACACAGGAGCTGTCCAAATCTATAAATTTTGAAATAATCCCCAGTCCAGAGCAAGTATGGTGTAGCGAAGACGGCGGGCGGATCTTCGTCTCAGAGCAGGCAAAACTCTCCGGTAAGGCATTTTGAACGGGCAAATTCCGTTAACGGCACGAAGTCGGTCCAAACGGCGTTTCCAAGCTAGGCACAGTGGGGACAGGTTCACTTCCTGTTTATAAAGTAAGAGCACTGACGTCATTGTAACGGCTTTCTTTATGGTCAATTGCAACGGGTGCTTTATTTTGACACAGAAACCGGAAGTACAGTGCTCACTACGGCTGGTTTTACTAACGCCAGAGAAGTCCGACTTCGTCCGACTAAAATTGTAAATAGGTGTTATTTTGTCATTTTTTCAACACCATGGGGATACGAAGTAGTACTTTCTCGCCTGAAAATGTTTCAAATGTTGCTGAAGTTATATATTTACACAGTTTAGAGCTTAAGTGAAATCAGCTTCAGGGCGGCTGATTTCGGCTCGGGCAGGAGCGAAATGCATTGTGGGTTATCATAGTACGCAGCAGTGTGAACGCTCTGCATACTGTATGATCGATTAGTATGTAGTATGGAGTATGGAAGTATGCAGTATGGAGTATGTGGTTTCGAACACAGCCTTTGATTTGAAGCTTTTACTGAGCTCAGTTGGTCCAGATTGTTGAAGAAACTCATCAATATTTTTCAAACGTGAAATTGAACTCACACCACAAAAATGTCCAAAAGTCCTTTTACTCCTCCTTTTCATTCTCTGTACAGATGTTTGAATTGTCCTTGTGTATTTTATTAACTCATCATATTGTAGCTTTTTGATATGCAATCCAAACAAATCTAATGCAGAAAAGTTAACTCATTGAGTGCCAACCACGTAATTTCTCGTTTTTCGTTCCCATGCGTTGAGTTTTTTTTATTATTATGAAAATAGACACTTTAATACACATTATATGTAAATTTGGGGACTCTACGACGAGGAGAACTGAAATAGATGACGATCAAAGTCACATGACAGCTCATGATCTGGAAGTTTTTATCATAACTCAGCTTCTGCAAACGGAGTTCTGCATGCAGATGCAGCAGCTGCTCTGCTCTCACCTGCGCTGCTGCTCCAGCTGCTCCAGCTGCTCGGAGCTGAAACAGGAAGCTCTCAGCCGACTGTCCCGCCCGGTCTTCATCTGGAGCAACACCGTGTCCTCCCCAAAGTCCTCCCGCGGTAAAATCTGATGGTCTCTGGGCCAAAGCAGACCGGCACCACCGACCCGTACCACAGAAGGGCCGCGACCACTGGTGGGACCGGTGTTCCAGACCCGCTGTGGCCGACAGACCCTCACGTTCCGCGGCGAGAGGCTGTGACACGGCACGGCGCGTCTGTGTTATTGTTGTTTAGTGGCAAGTCAAAAAGTCAAAAATGGTCTAAATTGCCGGTACACTTGACTAAAACTTTGGAAAGGAGCGCGGCACTCAATGAGTTAAAAGTCGGGGCGGTGTTTGGCTCAGTTGGTGGAGCACCTGCCCCATGTGTTCAGGCTGTAGTCCTCACTGCGGGCGACCCCGGTTCGAGTCCTGCGCCAAGCGGTCCTGTCCTGCGTGTCGTTCCCCACCTCTCTGCCTCCCGTTTCCTGTCTCTCTCTCTCAACTGTCCTATCCAATAAAGGTGAAAAAAGCCCCAAAATATACTTAAAAAAAGAAAAGTTAAAAGTGAATTAGAAATTATGTGTACGGTTGTATATGTAGGCTATGTGAATTATGTGGCTGTGTATATGATTTAATGTGGGTATATTGTAAAAGGGAAAAAAAAGGGGGGGGGGGGGTGAAATAATAAAAACTTGATTAGAAAAAGCATAATTCAACGTGTATTTTCTATTTCTTAATTTCTATAAATTTTTCTTAATCATAATCTTAATGACACTATTGCAAATACTGCTGTCTTTTTTTTTTTTTTTTTTTTTACTGCTATTGCTATCTGCTTTTTATAATCTATCTGCTGCAACCCTGTGAATTTCCCCATTGTGGGACAAATAAGGGATTATTTTATATAATCTTATTACAAGATACAGTCATATTATATTATCATACTAATACTACAATGATTCATATTGTAAACAACATGATACGTTTCTGATGTGATTAGTTTGTCTGTCATGAAAATATATTGTTAGAACATTAAACTTCTCATGTAGTAGCTAATTTACATAGTTCTGTGTCTGAAAATGAAAAAGTCACTTAACTTGTCGAAAAACTGTTGTAAAGTGAAAAATAGTGACGTGGTTTAGTTTGTTTCCACAGTAAAAGCTGAAATAGTCTGTTAGTCGATAGATACCGGAAGCTGTTTGGCAGCTCCGCCACTCAGAGGAGGTTTGTTCGTTTATCGACTGAAACAACACGATTATCGTCTTTTTTAACGTCTTATATCAACTCATGTGTCTGGTCAGAGTTACTTTAATGATAACACGATGTGTTTTAGGTTGAACTACAGTCATATTGTGTGTGTGTTTAAACGCACACCGCGATGTTTGGAGCCTCCTCTGTCTTGGCGCCATTAACCAGCCACACTGTATTGTTTCCTGCTCTGGTTGTTTTAATGTAAATCCAACTGTAACAGGAGGTTTTTATAACCGTAAACACCTAAAACACGTTATATCGGGAGTGTTGAATGTTGTTTTATGATCTGAAACTTTGATAAAAAGTCATAATTGTCTCTTACTTCACTGTGGGGTTGATGTAGTTTTCTTTTTACCTCCAAACAAAGTAAAATGTTGATTTACAGCCTCTATAGGAGGCAGATCTGAGTCAGTATACAGGATATCATACTGTGAAAAAGTCACTGTTCTGTGCATTAGGATCAGATGTTATTCACTGGTTAGTGAGGAAAATGCAGGAGATGAAGGTACGTGGATGATCAGCAGGGATGTCGTGGTCAGGGGACGTGGGGAAACGCCGTCTGCCAACTAATTTCAAAATGTTCAAAACAAAACAAAAAAAACTATAAAAACACAAAAGCAATGGACAGAATATACCTACACCTACGACTTGCCTAAGATGCAAGTTCACGGTGGCCATCACTCTGTTAGAATCCAGGATCGTCCCCGTTGCCTATTTGAAGATTAAAGAGTTTGTCTCGTATTTACGAGTGGTTCTGAATGCAGCATCATCTGAGGCGGACGGTGGCCTGTCAGATCTACAGTAGCTTCAGGAGAGAAAAAGAAATTCTGATTCACAATGAAGCCTGTGTTTTATCAAGGATACATAGACATTTATTCAATACATTGATAAAAATATAGAGCTGATGTTAGTGTGTGTGTGTAGTGTCTAGGCCTATATTGTTGTAATGTGTGTATATGTGTGGTAATGAGCAAGAAACAGTCCAGCATGTTGTAATTCTTGTTGGTGACTTTCATATCTGGCAAACTTCAAGCTCTATGTGTGTGTGTAGCTCTGCTGCCACCTACTGGACAAACTCAGGTCACTGCAGAAAGATGAGTCGATCCACTCAAGATGGAAAAAAAAAATTAAATATGCAGAGAAGAAACAACAACAACTCATTTATTTGGCATTTTTCATGATTATTTATTATATTTTGATGATTGATTAAACTGAATGTCTTTGGGTTTTGAGTTGATCAGACAGAATAACTCTATACCACGAGGCAGGATTTAAAGTTATTGAGGTAACTTTTTTTACTTTTACTTCTGTGATGGTTGTTCACTTACCGGGGTGAATCACCATGGAAACAGATGCTGAGCTCCTCACCTGCTGTGTAGCAGGTTAACGTCAGAGGATCAGATCAAAACCTGCCAAAAAATAAAAATAAATTTTAAAAAACTACCGACGATTGAGATCACTAGAAACACTGAGTCATCATTCCTACTACAGGATCCTAGCAGGGACAAAAGACTTGAACAACGCCAGAGAGGAAAACCCAGTGTTACCTGAGTTGATCCAGTTAACTGAGAGTTATCCTGGATGTGTTAAACAGCAATATAGCGTGAAAAGGTGTCAAATAAGTGGCGAAAAGGTCAAATAACTCAAAAAAGACCAAATGAAACTATCAAAGGTAACACCCACACAACTATGACAAGTTCAATGAAGAGTTTCCTCCTTTTTATTCTCTGTAAAGACCTTTGAATTGTCCTTGTTTATGAAATAGGCTTGTGTTGTGTAACCTGAAAGAATCTAATGCAGAGAGTACTCTTATTATTCAAATTAAATACTGAAAAACAATGTTAGCTGTCCTTTTCTGTTGTAGCTAAAGCCAGTTTTAATTGTGTTATATATTGTTAATTGCTTTGTTATAGAAATGCATCATATTGTATCAAGTGGTTAATGACGCACCCAAACAAACAATAAACTGCATCATGTTATAAATATATTTTCACATTATTGTCACATGGCTTGAGGGAGCAGTTTGTTGTAAAGCTTAATAATTAAATGCTGGATACTCACAGTAATAATCACAGAGTGCATCGGTCAGAAGTCTTCACTCTATCAGTTCCTCCAAGACTTGGAATAAAAGACGACTCCTCAGACGATTTTGGCCTTTTCCTCTAGTCTGCAAAGGTGTGAGTGTCTGTGTGTATGTGCATGACAATCAATACAAAATACTGATTAGTAACAGTTGACTGAACAGCAGCAAGAACACCTACTACACAGGTATCCAGTAGCTAACAATTAGCTACAACACAAGCTAGAAAGTACTATGAACCAAAACATCTCAGTCACTGTGGTGCAACATTTCAGAGATTCTTATAAATAATAAATCAAAACATAAGCAGCATCATCATCTCTAAATGTATAGTAATAATAATAATAGACCGTCTGGAGACACGTGGCTGGATAACGCTGCTCTGAATGTGTTGTTACATACAATCATTATATCAGAACAACGTGCAGTAATAAGACCGGACTAAACTAAACTGAACTATATCACACACGACCTCTCTACTATACTGCTTCTTGCTGATGCCACTTAGAGACAGTGAGATGTGTCTCTATAGGTGTGGCAGCCGTCCATCACTTCAGTGTGTCCAGTAAAGAACAGTAGCTGATGTTCAGGTGAGGGCGTGAATACGGAGACGCAGAGTTCAGGTTTGGGCTCGGACCGTTTAGTCAAAAAGGTTTATTTGAATCTGAGCGTGATTCTGTGATAATACGTTCTAGTGCAATATTATAAGTATTCAGAATAAAACAAAGAAAAAGACTTGCAGGTCTGCAGAGCATACAGTAGCAAAATGCCACTCACATTACCACAAGCTAAGAATCACAGTATGATAGACACAACTATTGACCCTTTGCACGTGACGTCACGTTCCACTCGCGGTAGCTACGGACGCCATGATGGACGGCAAAAGAACAGTGAACGTCAATGTAATTCAATGGGCGCGTTATAGTTTTGTGACATACCGGGGTTGTAGGGTTTCCCCTCCTTTTCCACTGAGCTGGTTCGAGTGCTGGTTCGGAGCTAGAGCTTGACTAGCACCGGTTCTTTGCTTTTCCACCGCTTAAGAACCGGTTATTGGTCCTTAAAACTGTTCCCAAGCACCAACTCCTTGCTGGTCTAGAGCTAAGAACCAGGGCTGGCCACTGGCAGCGGGGTTACATGAGCAACAGGACCAGTGCAAAGATATACAGACACGTTATCGATGCCATTATAAGTTATCTATAGTGTATAGTCGATGTAAACACAGTTGAAGCTAACTAGCTGAGCTACATGCTGTGGCTAACAACAGCTAACGCTCGTGTTAAACATAGCACCGTCACAACGTAGTTGCCGCCGTCGGATCGCGGCGATTACAACGAAGACGGCTTCCTGATTTCTTTTATTTTTCAGCCGGGTTTAATCAGAGAATGATCACTAATTAGACAGGTCTTCAACACCCACGGGTCGGACTTCCAGGTCCGTTAACTGTAGTTAGCAGCAGCAAAGACAGGAGCAGCTGCTGTATGGGGAGTGTGGCACTGACTGACGTTAACTCCTTAGCAGTGGAAAAAGCACAGAAAACTGAGATATTCTACGGCGAATAACAAAAAAACAAACAGAATATTGCAACGGAGGAGTAGATATTCTATTTAAAATAAGTGATAATGCTGTGAGGTTGTAGTGTGAAGTGATCGAGCCACATTGTTGGACGGCACCATACTGTATAGACAGTACATTATCACTGAGCACTTTCTGCCGTCCGTCATGGCGTCGCCTCTCGCGTCACGTTCTAATTGTGACGTAGCTGCAAGGGGTCAATTAACTATGCAAGGAAAAAAAACACTCACCTGCAGTAAGATGACATTTTAAATGTGTTACTTACATTTCTATAGATGCACACTGATGTATTCAGGAGCAAACAGGAGCGTGGGGACACAGAGTTCACGTGCTCGGAAAAGCCTGATCGGAAATACGCACAAAAACTTGCATAGACGGCGCATGACCTTTGTTTGTTTCCATAGTCTTCAGTTATACAGTCGGAGTTTATATGCGACGCTTGCGTATGGAAATAAACCCTCAATCATCATCGACGGTCGGTTGAATTCAGTGAACATTTCCCTTTTCTGTGTTCAGTCATCAATACAAGGACAGAGACAAACATGACACTAATAAACTGTGAAACTGCACTAGTGTGGTTTGACTGTTAATAAAGAGTCAAGTCTTCCACAGCAAGAGAGTGAATGGATTTCAGGTTGTTCTAGTCTTAAGTTGTTGCACTGGTGCTGAGTTATAATCAAAATGACTTATTAACAAGGTTCTGATGAGTTAATAGAAAGGAAATTTAGATTGAATGTTGTAAACTAGTGCAGTTAAAAATATATACCCCAAACACTAAACCTTTTTTTAAATTCCTTATATGTTCCTTGTTTCACTTGTTACTTGTATTTCTCTTCACTACCCAAGTCAGCTAAATGAGTGTGTCATGTTCATTCCCTACCTGTGAGTCCCGTAAAGTCCAGATGTGAATCCACAGAGTGAATCTGCAGCAGCTGGCCACACCACTTCATGAGTCCTTCAGAAAACCCTCTCTGGCTGCCTTCAGCTTCACAGCTTCAATCTTAAATCCAGGATCATAAACACCAGCAGTCTGTATAAATAGTACAGGACAAACGGTAACACTTTACACTAAGGTACACAAAATTAGAGTAGTTAATGAGTAACTAATGAAGAACTAATGAGGAACTAATGAGTAGTTAGTGAGGAATTGAGCTACACAAAATTACAGTAGTTACTGAGGAACTAAGCTACACAAAATTACAATAGTTACTGAGGAACTACTGATTAATTAACTATTAGTTAATGGTCAGTTCTTCAGGAACCCCTGATCAAATTTCAGAGGAGTAGTTAATGAGGAACTAATGCGTAGTTAGTTAGGGAACTGAGATACACAAAATTAGAGTAGTTACTGAGGAACTAATGATTAACTAACTATTAGTTAATGGTCAGTTCTTCAGGAACCCCTGATCAAATTTCAGAGGAGTAGTTAATGAGGAACTAATGAGGAACTATTAATGATCAGTTCTTCATTAACTCATGATCAAATTTCATAGAAAGTTAATCACAACTTGATGATTAGTGAACTAGTTACTTCATCAGTACAGAATCATTACTCAGTAACATGTCCAGTAGTTAACCTTTATGACCTAAAGTGACACATAATGAGTGGTTTTTCATTTCTTCATCTTCATCTTTACATTAGTAGTTCCTTAAAAAATCACAGACAGCAGGATTCTTTAGAAGATTTTATTCATTAATTTCAGACCACATACACATCAATATGACCATCCATGTTGCCTTCGAAATAAATATGATAGTTTGTCACATGTTTGGTAGGCTAAATGAATGTATCATGGGGCTGTGTAGTACTGTATACTGATCACACCGTGGTTCACAGTAAAGTTGTTTGAGGTGCACAAAATTTAGAGTAGTTATTTACTATGAAACAAATTTGGAATGAATGAGGAACTCACTATTAGTTAATGGTGAGTTATTCAGTAACTCCTAATCAAATTACTGAGGAACTAACTATTACTTAATCATTAGTTACCCTTGTTGTGTACCTTAAGGTAAAGTGAGACATCAAAATGAGTAGGTAATGAGTACTGAATCATTACTTAGTCATTAGTTACCCTTTTTGTGTACCTTATAGTAAAGTGAGAAATCAAATTGAGTAGGTAATGAGTACTGAATCATTAGTTACCCTTTTTGTGTAAAGTGAGACATCAAAAGGACTAGGTAATGAGTACTGAATCATTAGTTACCTATTTTGTGTACCTTATAGTAAAGTGAGACATCAAAATGACTAGGTAATGAGTACTGAATCATTAGTTACCCTTTTTGTGTACCTTATAGTAAAGTGAGACATCAAAATGACTAGGTAATGAGTACTGAATCATTAGTTACCCTTTTTGTGTAAAGTGAGACATCAAAAGGACTAGGTAATGAGTACTGAATCATTAGTTACCTATTTTGTGTACCTTATAGTAAAGTGAGACATCAAAATGACTAGGTAATGAGTACTGAATCATTAGTTACCCTTTTTGTGTACCTTATAGTAAAGTGAGACATCAAAATGACTAGGTGATGAGTACTGAATCATTACTGAATCATTAGTTACTCTTTTTGTGCACCTTATAGTAAAGTGAGACATCAATATGAGTAGGTAATAAGTACTGAATCATTACCTAGTCATTAGTTACTATTTTTGTGTAAGGTACACAAACATTACAGTAGTTACTGATGAACTAATGAAGAACCAAAATAATCATTTGCCTCTATGTGCACCAAAATAACTTTTGTCTTCACGGGCACCAAAATAAGATTTTACCTGCACAGGTACACCAAAATAACATTTTTTTTATGTCCACACACAAGAAAATATGATAGAATGTAAAAAAAATAATAATAAAAAGAGAAAGAAAAGAAAAGAAAAACCTTTGTAGCTTTCTTGTTTTAATAATAGCCTAATAAAAAATAACAAGTGTGTAGCGTCCCCAGCTAAATGATGGTCACAAATGATGAAACTGATGGTTCACATTCCTTCATTCCATGGACCGTATTCAGTTGCAGACACACCGTAAGAGCTATGAGAAGAAAATAAAATACAGTTACCTTTCCTTTTACATAAATGAAATTATTTTAAACTGCTTTTATCACATAAACAATCATAATAATATTAATAATAATAAATTTAATTTGTAATGCACTTTTCATCGGCACGATCTCAAAGTGCTACAATTGTTAAAACAAGGTAGGGAAAGTAGAGTTAAAAACAGGGTAGAAGGAAGAGTTAAAAATGTTAAAAACAGGGTAAAGGAAATAAAAACATGCTCAATGTAAGTTGACTCCCTTTTTATCTATTTAATCAAAAGACAATATCCAAATGGAGTGCTGTATTACCATGAAATAAATATTTTTAACCGTTTGTTTTTAATCCAATAAACTGTTTTTAACCTTACCAGACCTCACATCAAACAGACAAAACAGTCCTGTTGCATTAATAAAACAATCAACGAGTTAGCTTAGCTTTATCTCACTTCAATGTATTGAAGTGAGATGGAGCTAAGCTAAGCTAACTAAGCCGAGCTGGCCAATGCTAATAGCTACCGCTAACCACAACATGTTCCATACATACATGAGACTATCAACGGCGACCAAACTCGAGCCGGACATAAATATAACATGAAAAGGTAACAAAAACAAACCTTGTGCCCCTTATTAGCCAGGTGCTAGGGCGTTTCATGTAAGTTAGGCACACTTTTAGCATTGAAGACACTCTGGCCTTGCAGACACACTGCCGGTAAAATCCGTAGCACCGGAAGTTTATGAGGTCTCGGCGAGACGCTTTCAAAATAAAAGCACTGAATATAACGTCGGCTTAATATATAAGAAATAAAGCCCTGACCTTGACTAATGTTCAGAAACTAAATAAATAAACATAAAAACAACAAATGAAGTAATGTTCTTATCATAAAGGTCATTTACAAAGTGTCATTTGTCTTTTATTTTGGAAACGAGATCATCATTTCCTGTGCATCTTTACTGTGAGGAGCAGTGAATTCACTTGGCACAAGAGAAGCAATTGACCATGCCACAAGAGAAGCAATGGACCATGCAGGGAAAAGCAAAAGAAGGAAAATCCCATTTCGACGATATCTCGAGGATGAGGGTGTGACCGTACAGTGATATTTTAATGGTATCTGTCTTTTTTTTTTTTTTTTGGAAGATGTGTAAGATGACTCCTCAAATTTTACTATGCTAACTTTCTCCAAAGTGACCTAGCATAGCATCGATGCTATGGTCGGTTAACAGAATGTAGCATTGATGCTACACTTGCACACATTGTACAAAACATTAAATAACCTGTTAACTGCATCTGAATCACGGGATTCTTTGCTTTCCGAGGGTCCTTCAATGGTGCCTCTATGAAAGTATGCTCAAGTGTTGCATTGATGCTAGCTCGGTTTAGCTCTGTTCCCTTACCATGTGGTTACATGACGCATATCGTCCCTTGTTGTCATAGAGGCACCATTCAAAAAATCCAGTGATTCAGATGCTGTTCACAACTCGTGTCTATCATATACGGTTCATAAGTTATTAAATATTGACAAAAATGTGCAACCTCAGCATCAATGCTATGCTCGGTTTAGCTTCTCTTCCAGTGTCACGTGTTGTCGTAGAGGCACCATTCAAGGACCCTCGGAAAGCGGATAACCCCCCCGATTCAGATGCTGTTCACAGCTCGTCTCTATCATAAACGGTTCATAAGTTATTTAATGTTTTGTAAAACATGTGCAAGCGTAGCATCAATGTAACGTTCGGTTAACCAAACTACGGTCGGTTTTAGAGGGCTAAATTCACTTTGGACAAAGTTATCTTACAGTAAATTTGAGGAGCAATCTTACCGAATTTGTATATATAAAAAAAAAAGAGAGAGATACCATTAAAATGTACTTATACTGTACAGTCACATCCTCATCCTCGAGATATAGAACGTCTCTGATATAGTTGAGATGGGAGCTTCTGCTCTTCCTTGCTCTGTCCATTACTTCTCTCATCGTCGTCAAATGAATTCACTGCTCCTCACAGTAAAGCTGCACAGGTGAGCCACCGGAATTGAAGATCTTGTTTCCAAAATAAAAGACATGACTTTTTTTAAGCAAGTAAGTTACAAAGGTTTTTGTTGTTGTTTTACATTCTATGTCATTTTGGTGCACATGGAGGCAAATGATTATTTTGGTTCCTCATTAGTTCATCAGTAACTACTGTAATGTTTGTGTACCTTACACAAAAATAGTAACTAATGATTCAGTAATGATTCAGTAGTTATTACCTACTCATTTTGATGTCTCACTTTACTATAAGGTACACAAAAAGAGTAACTAATGATTCAGTAATGATTCAGTACTCATTACCTAGTCATTTTGATGTCTCACTTTACTATAAGGTACACAAAATGGGTAACTAATGATTCAGTACTCATTACCTAGTCCTTTTGATGTCTCACTTTACTATAAGGTACACAAAAAGGGTAACTAATGATTCAGTACTCATTACCTACTCAATTTGATTTCTCACTTTACTATAAGGTACACAAAAAGGGTAACTAATGACTAAGTAATGATTCAGTACTCATTACCTACTCATTTTGATGTCTCACTTTACCTTAAGGTACACAAAAAGGGTAACTAATGATTAAGTAATAGTTAGTTCCTCAGTAATTTGATTAGGAGTTACTGAATAACTCACCATTAACTAATAGTGAGTTCCTCATTCATTCCAAATTTGTTTCATAGTAAATAACTACTCTAAATTTTGTGCACCTCAAACAACTTTACTGTGAACCACGGTGTGATCAGTATACAGTACTACACAGCCCCATGATACATTCATTTAGCCTACCAAACATGTGACAAACTATCATATTTATTTCAAAGGCAAAATGGATGGTCATATTGTGTATGTGGTCTGAAATTAATGAATAAAATCTTCTAAAGAATCCTGCTGTCTGTGATTTTTTTAAGGAACTACTAATGTAAAGATGAAGATGAAGAAATGAAAAACCACTCATTATGTGTCACTTTAGGTCATAAAGGTTAACTACTGGACATGTTACTGAGTAATGATTCTGTACTGATGAAGTAACTAGTTCACTAATCATCAAGTTGTGATTAACTTTCTATGAAATTATATCATGAGTTAATGAAGAACTGATCATTAATAGTTCCTCATTAGTTCCTCATTAACTACTCCTCGGAAATTTGATCAGGGGTTCCTGAAGAACTGACCATTAACTAATAGTTAGTTAATCATTAGTTCCTCAGTAACTACTGTAATTTTGTGTATCTCATTTCCCTAACTAACTACTCATTAGTTCCTCAGTAACTACTCCTCTGAAATTTGATCAGGGGTTCCTGAAGAACTGACCATTAACTAATAGTTAATTAATCAGTAGTTCCTCAGTAACTACTGTAATTTTGTGTAGCTTAGTTCCTCAGTAACTACTGTAATTTTGTGTAGCTTAGTTCCTCACTAACTACTCATTAGTTCCTCATTAGTTCTTCATTAGTTACTCATTAACTACTCTAATTTTGTGTACCTTAGTGTAAAGTGTTACCGGACAAACATATTTATTAAGTGTTTTCTTCATTAATGCTGGTCTTATCCATAATCGATTTTAACCAAAATACAGATTATCTTCACATTTTACATAGTTGTGTGTAGATAAATGTAATAATACTAGTTTCAGTATAAACCGTCACACCAGCTCAGGTAGCGCAGGTGGAAAACACTCCCTGAAATCAGAACAAGATGTGTAAATTATTTCTGTTCATCTCACTAATTTTATGACTTTGTATCAGTTATTTCACTGCACGTTTTCCTCGTTATTACTTCTCTCCTACCTTAGCTAACAGGACTCGACAGAGATGTGATTCACAGGACAAAATATCTGATTAAATGCGTACGTGACTTACACTAGACACAAGATGGCGGCAGCACTCGGGAACGGCTACGAGTTCCTGTCATCACTGAGTGGGGACTCGGTCACACACTTTGTTTTACTCTCTGCAAATTAACTTTGCTTTAACTTACTCATAATGTCACAAAAACATCCTCTAAACATCCTTAACAAGTTAAAAATTATACAGATACGATAACTGTGTTTTAAAACCCACAACATATAAAATAACAAGTCAAATATGCGTATGTGACTTTCACTAGACTGTTAAACTAATTCAAGTCCTGCACCATGTCTGAAAGTCTTTGTCTTAGAGGTTCAAAAAGTGCAGTTACTCACAGAGCTGATGAATGTCCCATGTGAACCAGTGCTCAGATGTGTAATGATGCTGCCATCTTCCTGCTGTGCTCCTCTGTGAGCTGTGTGTCGGATACAGGCTCACAAACCGTTATCAATTGTTCCAAGTCATAAATGTAGTTCTTGAACGTTGAGTGACTGTCACAGTTTGACGTGTTATGTTGCGTCTATCGTACGCTATATCAAACAGCTGCAGCTGGAGTTTTAACTAGAACAAAGAGACCAGAGCACATCACCTCAGTTCTTCAGTCTTTACACTGGCTCCCAGTCGGCTACATAATAGATTTTAAAGTTCTGCCACTAGTTTAGGTCCAGAATACATGAATGCAGGGTTCCTACAGCTTAAGCCAAGTTAAATTTAAGACTTTTTTAAAGCCACTTGAAATGAAATTTAAGACCGACTTCACAATAAACACAAATGCAGAAAAAAAACAAAAAAAAAACACCATATCAATTACATAGGGTTAGGGACAATTTGACCCACTTTCCTATGTGATCCAAGGTAAAGTGACTGCTACATGAACATTGAATTGTGTCTCTTTCCAGCTGTCCTTTCAAAATAAAAATAACAACATCTCTGTCGGAATGTTACCAATTATTTTGAGATTTGAGACTAATTACAACCATAAAATACCACTTACCATGTGTTAACATTTTTAAGACTTTGAAAAATTGATTTAAGACATTTTAATGCCAATTAAGGCCTTGTTTTTAGATTAATGAGTTCAATGCCTTTTAAGACTTTTTAAGGATCTGTAAGAACCCTGTGAATGACATGTCAGTAGAGTCTAAACTACATAAATGACGTGTTAGTAGAGTCTAAACTACATGAATGACATGTCAGTAGAGTCTAAACTACATGAATGACATGTCAGTAGAGTATAAACTACATGAATGACATGTTAGTAGAGTGTAAACCCAGTAGAGCTCTGAGATCGACTGACTCAGGTCAGATAGTGGAGCTCAGAGTTCAGACCAGACATGGTGAAGCAGCATTTAGCTGTTATGCTGCAACAACTGGAACAAACTACCAGCAGAACTGAGATCAGCCCCAACTGTCAGCACTTTTAAATCCAGGTTAAAAACATTTCTCTTTTTATGTGTATTATGGCTGAGCTCTTTTAAAGAACTTTGCATTTTGATCTTGGATTTGCACTGCAAGTCATCTTAATTGTTGTAGCCTAATACAAATCAATATTTCATGCTGCAAACTCATATTTAATGCTCTGTTTTACTCTAGTTTTTATGTTATTGTATAATTTTTCCTCTCTTTGTTCTGTACTTTTTTAAAAATATTTTTTCCTTACTTTTAATTGTATGTTTAAAGGAGTATTATCGCAAATCCAAATCCTTAATTCGGCCACTAGATGGAGCCAGGCGGAGTTTATCAGATATAAACAAGTGGGCAGCTGTCAGAGAGAGAGAGCAGCCTCGTTTAGTCCCCCCCGCCCCCCCTCCTTCTCCCTCCCCCTCCCCCCTCCTCCCCCCTCCTCCTCCCTCACCAGCGTGAATGAACGTGCAATCGCGGGTAAAAGAAAACTCGCTAGTGGAAGCGGCAGCTCTACGTCGCGTACAACCACAACAACGACAACAACAGCAACTGAAACGTCCTCCTCCTTACGCTGAGAGGACAGCTAAAGAAAGACACAGGGACGTGGAGACAAAGTGTTCTACCAGCGATTCAGTGACTGTGAGCAGCCTAACACACTGCTACATTACTTACTGTTGCATATTTGTCCGGTTCGGGGGTCGGATTTGCGAGTTCCGAGTGCATTTTAACGCAGCAAGCGCCGGGCCGGCTTGGATCATAACAAAGACAAATGCTGCATTTGCCCCACGGACACTATACTGTTGGCGATTTTTTTTGTAAATTTAGTTATGGCTCCCCCCGACCCATCTTTTGCATATTTCATCTTATTTTATGCTATTACTGCTGTATTTGCGATAATGCTCCTTTAATGTTTCCAATTTTTATTATTTTGGGTTTTATTTTAATTTTGTATGTTTTTTTTTCGTTTCCAATTACTGTTACATATTTTATTTTTATGTAAAGCACACCAGTTACCCTTGGTATGAAACGAGCTAACGTTAGCTAACAGCTATATGAATGTTGTCACTGTTAGCCGTGCTAGCTAGCGAGCCGTTTAGCTAGCTAACTGTGGGCAGTTGAGTGTATATTTACATCATTTCGTAGCGATTTTTCCCACTCTAAACGACAGACGGAGCAATATTTCAGTCAACGAATATTATATGACACAGAAGAAAGCAGGTTCAAGTACTTACGGACTGTTCCGGGTGGGTTTTATTCACGTTGTTGAGAGGAAGCAGCCAGGAGGAGAGGACGGGTCCAGAGGTCCACAGTGGAGCCGTGCAGGTCACTCTCCAACCAAGAGGAAGCCCAGGTAAAAAAAAAATAATACTGTAAACAATATTTGCAGAAAAGATCGATACTAATATCACAATCAATGGAAAATAACAGCATCCGGTGGTGATAGACTACATTCCCGCTTGACGTTGCGGTAAGAAACAGCCAATCACAGCCAGCGTCATGTCCCATGCGTCACAGACGTAGGGAAGGTAAACTGGGAAAACTTTGAACTGAAGGAGAGAGGGAGAGAGAAAAAAATAACCAATAAAGAAAAACACGTGTTGTACAAATCTAAAATGTATTCATATGCATTGATGTAAATACTTTATATTAAATTCAATTTGATTTTATTCATAAAGTAACTAGGCCTACATTTCATGCACAATACACATCGATGTGCTTCACAACATCACATTACAAGACAGTTAGGCTACAATAAATTATCGCAAGGTGCAAGTAAACAATCATGTATTATAGTCCTCTTGTGAAAGTTCCCAGCAGCTCCATTAATAATAATAATAATAATAATAATAATAATAATACATTTTATTTATAAGCGCTTTTCCAAAAGCTCAAAGATACTTTACATTTAAAAAAAAAAAAAAAAAAACAATGATTGTAATGATTGTTGATAATAAACATTACCAGTAGATCAATGGTCAATTGTCCATTCCAGCTCATCCCCACTATTTCCAACACATAAATGCTCACAGACCCACACATACTCACTACTGTATGCACAAACCACCTTCCACCACAACACCATTTCAATATGTACAGCACTGTTCACACCCATATAGCATTTGTCTTTATGTTTATCAAATAACACATCTGGGTTATCACAAAAAGAAAAGAGATTTATTTTCTGGCAGGTTGGCGTTGCTGTGATTGTAAAGGCTGACTGCTCAAATCCTCCAGTTAAACCACTGGAATCAGATGTAGGTGGAGTTTAATGTTGATCCTTGAACTTTGCCCTGTCCTTCAGGCTGCAGCCAGGTAGCTACGCCTCGGTTCAGACGCCATTTTAAAGTGGACGGAGCAGAAGGAGGGAAACTGAAGTCTGAGGCAGGTGAGTGTTAACACAACATTATTATTATTATGCTGCTAGTTATCATTGAAGTGTGAGAGTGTGTGAGTGAGTTTGTCCCTGTGGACTGTGGAGGGAAGAAAAGTCCCTTATTCTTCGTAGTTCACCTGAACACACCTGAGTGACATGATGACATGAATATTGATTTGAAGAAAAAGTGTAGGAGCCATGAATGAATTAAGCGTTTTCTTAGGTTAAAGTTAAAGATTATTGTTTTGATGTTTTATGTTAACGAGGATATCGGTTGTAATGATTAGGGAATGGCGGATCATCACATGTTTATGGGCGGGGTCATCTGTTTATGTTCACCTGTTGGCTTTTCTTTGTTAAAGAGAGAGAGGATGAACGTGGGACGCAACGATAATCTCAGTTTGTTTTACTTTTAATGCCTCTGTTCATTTAAAATATCTCAGCAGCTCTTCTACCACTGCTGTATCCTATAGCTCACTTTTTATTCATGGAGACACATTGAATATCAATACAGGGGTAAGACCTTTTTACCTGTATCAAATCACTTCCCTTCTCTCTGTCACAACGATCATCAACATTATTTATATGAAGCTGGATAAAAAGTTAAGTCTGTTTCATAGATAGCAGGTTATTTCTAATTTTAAATCTCAAATGAAAAAACAACTAGTTTAAACAACTTTAAACAACAAGGTTTCCTGTTGTGTTAGAACCATATTTATCTAAAATGTCAACTTCTCATGAGCTCAGTTCTTTTAAGCAATAGCTATTGCATTTTCCAGCTGATCCAAGTAGCTTATTTAATGGTGAGGAAGATTTTTTTCAACCCATAAAGAAACACTTGTTCCTTCAGTTCATCACAAAGATTAAAAAGCAAATAATAAACTGGTTGTCATTGAACGGGAAATTAAAAAAGTAATCTGAGAATTTAAATGTAACTTCAACTATCAGATACATAAAAAAAGTATCTAAAATATTAACATACAATATTACACATAGTTTGCAGATGATTTATGTTGTCTCACAACAATCATGACGGAATATTTAACATGATACAACGTGCTAACAAAGGAACAGTTCCTGTCATAGATCTATGTTTCCAAAATATTGTAAAATAGTAGGCAGGTTGTGATTGTAAAGGCTGACTGCTCAAATCCTCCAATTAAACAACTGTAATCAGATGTAGGTGGAGTTTATTGTCCTTCCTTGAACTTTCCCCCTGTCCTTCAGGCTGCAGCCAGGTATGCCTCGGTTCAGACTCCATTTTAAAGATGAACTGAGCAGAAGGAGGGAAACTGAAGTCTGAGACAGGTGAGTGTTAACACAACATTATTATTAAAGCAGAAGTAAGCGATCCGGTCGTTTTGGCTAATGCTGCGTTCCAGGCCGGCTTTTAGTTGGGTCATTTACAGAAGTTCCGTGACCGTGGAGAGCGAAGGTTCGTTTCTCACTGGATTTGTTATCTATGAAGGTTAAATAGAAAATTTAGCTAGGGTGCCCCGCCCAAAAATGTGGGGAAAATTTTTGAGAGCCCTAAATCCAAAATGGCTACCGTCCGCCAAGCTGGAAATGATCTTTTCAATGGTTTGGCCCACAGTGCTGCATAATACATGGTTTCTATGACTATTTGGGTCAAGAAGTTCATAAATTATGTAGATTTATTGATTTGACCTATTTTTGACCTTCAAATTCCAGATGGACACCAATTTTTGGCCCTTTAAATGGCCAATTTTCAAAATCGTCATAGAGCCTCAATATTAGGCTCAAATGAAAGCTCTGCTCATACTGAGTTCAGTTTACGACAGTAAAATTACAAGTAGGCCACACAGAAGTCATCTCAAAGGTCAAAAAGATCCAGGTTTGTGGTGAGAAACAAACGTTGCTGATGTTCTTTTCCATTAGTTACCTGAACTGTGTTGGTCAGTGGTCCCATCAATTCATTATGAACCAGGAAATCATTTTACACTTCTCAATAGCATAAAATATTTCTAAAGTTGTCTTCTGCAGTGATTCAACAAAGCATACCTTACTCTTTAATAATACCACACTCAACCAATGCTAGTGAGTCGGGCGGCTTGTCGGGTCCAGGCTTCAGCACCCATGTGTCGGGCCACATCGGGTTTCAATCAATACGGGGATAAACTTTGCACACAAGCCCTCCAAGCAAATTTTTAATTTGGGGCCCGCTATTACTGCCAATAATACTGATTATTGATTATTT
The DNA here is from genome assembly GCF_905171665.1 of Trachurus trachurus. NCBI lineage: Eukaryota > Metazoa > Chordata > Actinopteri > Carangiformes > Carangidae > Trachurus > Trachurus trachurus. The sequence continues at coordinate 38,367,582 of NC_139891.1, read as the reverse complement.
ACACACCTACTACAAACTTATTTAATTTTTCTAATCAGTCATTACGAATCATCATCCTAGCCTGGCTTCTTTTTACACATCTAGCCTATGTTTTTTTTAAAATCAGAAATGGTACCAAATTCAGCTGAATGTGCAGCCTGGGGTTGATTTACACTTAACATTCAAATGATATAGTACTCAAGTGTGATGCTATGAACTAGGCCTACAAAAAGTAACAAAATAAACCAATAAACAATGCATTTGCTGTAAACACGCCATCTGCTTTTTAATCTTTGGTTTAAAATAAACTGCACAAGTGCACAAATGTGCAACAACAACTTGAAGTGCAACAACAACAACTAAGGGTAATTGTAATCATGCAGGATTTCTGTAGGGATCGACAGAAGTTACGCACTACAGATTTAAAAAAGTGAATTGTTTTTTGGGGTCCCAGTGGGCATGGGGCCCTAAGCAGGTGTTAACGTTTGCTTATGCTTTGGGCTGGCTCTGTCTGCAAGCATAACTAAACAATCACAAGTGGCTCAAGGGTCAACAGGTAGATCACAGAAAAAAAAGAAAAAAAAACGGTGACTGTGTTGCGGCCGCTGGCTGTCCTGGACAGGTAGTTCTGTGATTCTGCAGAATACACAGATGGCCTGTCCGCCCCTGCCCCTGACCAATATTCATTCATTCATTCATTCATTCATTCTCTAGACTGCTTATCCTGCACTAAGGTTGCAGGTGAGCTGGAGCCTTCAGGCATGGTACACCCTGGACAGGTCGCCAGTCTATCGCAGGGTTAACAACCGTTCACACTCACACCTATCAGAGTTAGAGTCACCAATTAACCTCACCTGCATGTCTTTGGTCTGTGGGAGGAAGCCAGAGTACCCAGAGAGAACCCACATGCACAGGGGGAACATGCAAACTCCACACAGAGGGGCCCCACGGGCCTGATCAATATCACCAATATCACCGCAATAAAAGAAATCCTCCTCCTCACTCAGTCACTCCCACCCATTTACAGTATTATCTGTTGTGAGGGATAATACCAGCTATGGATTAGCTTTAGTTGTGAAGAAATGTGACCATGTTTGACATTGCAAACAAACATAAAACCCCAGTCTATAACTCCTTGCCATAGCTACATAGGTGGTTTGCAGGTGACGTCACATGGAACGTCACAACTGCAGATGGGATGGGATGGGATGGCAGGAAGTGTTTTGCCGACAGGATAACGGTTGGAAAATGCCCAAGTTTTGCGCTGCTACGGCTGTACAAACCAGTCAAACCGGGAAAAACTAAATAATAACAACATTGAGGGAGAAAGAAGTTATTATCTCAATTATGTGACTGAAACATGGCATGTAATTCCCACCAGCCGTGTGGTGTTCACAGCTCGGGGCCGTTCACCGCCTGACGGTGGAGGAAGAGGTGTCATAAGACGACCGAGGCGGATGGAACTTTTCAATGATGCGCCACTAGTCTGAGACGCTCCGTCTGTCTCAGCCGTCTTACCGACCCCCCGTCCGCCCGATCCTCCACCCTTCCTGATCGGCTCCGAGCTGCAAACACCCCACAGATGAAAGCGGGGCGGTTGGTTTTTGCTCCAGTCCAGTCTCTCCACTCTGGCCTTTTTTTTCACTTTTCCTCAGTGTATATGGATCACATCCGATATCTTTTTCTATTTTTAGACAATACCTGCTACTTGCAGGCTCACCCAACACTTTTGAGTACTCGCTTTCCATTCATTTCCAATCACCGTTCTCCACTTCCTGCCCCCCATCTGAACTTCACGTGTCATCGGAATCATGTGACTGCACACCACCTATTGGTGCACATAAAATATTACCTGGTTGTGGATTATCATTGAGCTGTCATGATTACATGCAAAGCAATTAGCTAGCGGTGATGTTACACAAGCATGACATATTATGGATTTGCACCGTTAACAAAATTGGTCACTTACTAACTTACATCATTTAATTGCAATATGACATGAGCATACACTTACACGGTCGTTACATATTGCAGCCCTAATTTCAGACCCACCAATTAAATCCTGAACACAGAGATGTTGAAACAGCCTCTAGCTCCACAATGACATTATGAATGGCAAAAAGGCTTTTTACATGTTCACCCACTCTTTAAGTTTCCACACGCTAATGTCATTGGAAAATTCCTAGCTGAGACACTTTGAGGAATTGGGGCTGACTGATTTGGGAATCACTGCAGAAGACAACTTTAGAGATATTTTATGCTATTGAGAATGTAAAATGATTTCCTGGTTCATAATGAATTGATGGGACCACTGACCAACACAGTCCAGGTAACTAATGGAAAAGAACATCAGCAAAGTTTGTTTCTCACCCAGGGATGCAAACAGCGCGCCGAAAAGCGAAACTCGCTTTTTTCATGACCAATTAGGTGACTTGTGTGAATCGTTCAGATCCGAAGAGTTTTTGTTTTTGAGGGGAGGGGGGGGGGGGGTCTCAGCGTCTCAGCTGGGGTCAGTAAAATGTTTTTCTAACAGGCTGACGGTGACAATCTAATGCGAACTCATTCATGGTTGTCTCTGATTACACTGATAACAGCCTACCTTTAATGTTGACGCGCGACGTGCGCGCTCGTTACCCAAAGCGGCGCGTATCCACGTGCAGTCGGTGCGGCGGCAACGCCGTTTTTTCCCCCCCGTGCATGTCCGTGGAGCTGTGCGCCGCGGACATGCACGGTTCCCTACTGTACGTTGCTGTGTCAGGCAGGTGTCTCCCACGGAGCTCTGCCTTTGAGATGACTTCTGTGTGGCCTACTTGTAATTTTACTGTCGTAAACTGAACTCAGTATGAGCAGAGCTTTCATTTGAGCCTAATATTGAGGCTCTATGACGATTTTGAAAATTGGCCATTTAAAGGGCCAAAACTTGGTGTCCATCTTGAATTTGAAGGTCAAAAATAGGTCAAATCAATAAATCTACATCATTTATGAACTTCTTGACCCAAATAGTCATAGAAACCATGTATTATGCAGCACTGTGGGCCAAACCATTGAAAAGATCATTTCCAGCTTGGCGGACGGTAGCCATTTTGGATTTAGGGCTCTCAAAAATTGTCCCCACATTTTTGGGCGGGGCACCCTAGCTAAATTTTCTATTTAACCTTCATAGATAACAAATCCAGTGAGAAACGAACCTTCGCTCTCCACGGTCACGGAACTTCTGTAAATGACCCAACTATTTTGAAACCGTAAGTTACAGCTTCAAGTCACGACTTACGACTTTGTAGCGTTCCAGGCAACACACTGTTTTACCTGTGAAAGTCACTATAACGGCCACTCGTAACTTCTGACCCGTGAACTCGTACCAGATCGAACTGGTACGACTTCACAGGTCGGAAAAACACAAGTTACGAGTTGCCCTGAATGCACCATAACTTCTTGTCAGCCGACGGAGTTAACAGCCCCCGCCCTCGTCATGGATCTATTGGTCCTCATCCATATGTCACGACATTCACGCGCATCCCTTGGCTGCACACACAGAGAGGACCGCCCCTTTATGCCGTTCTCTCTCCTCATTGGATAAAGGTTGTAGGATACAAGAAAAGTTTTCTCCTGGGCTCAGAGCAGAGACCCGTGTTTCGGTCCAACCACTCTATGTAAGTGATTGCTGTCGGAAGATATAACTATTTAAGACTTATATTAACACAAAAATATCACTTACTTCTGCTTTAATATAGTCATTATTGAAGTGTGAGTGTGTGTGAGTCAGTTTGTCCCTGTGTGAAAAGTCAACAACAACAGCTGATGAGCTGAATAATACACATTAAAACTAGTATACTGTATACTCTGTTAGTGTGAGTGTGTGTTATCTGACAGTCAGTGTTTCTGGTTTCCTTCTCAGACTGACTGAAGTCCTGAAGATGAGTGTTAATTTGGACGAAGACGAGGATGGAGCAGAGTCTCCAGGATCCATCTGTCCGTCTATGAAGAGTGACGAGTCCAGAGAACAACCTCTAAACTTCAGTCCTGGACCTGAACCTGGACCCTCAGAGTCACAGTAAGAGACCTGCTACAAACCTGTGAACCTCCAAACTATAACAGCTTAATTTAGTGTGTTGAGCTGCTGCAGTCGACGTCTCTTTAAGAGGAAGTAACTACTCCCTGGTCCTTCTGTCTTATTACTTTATTGATACTGACTTATGATATGATGTGATCAAAGGTCGTATTATTCCTGTATCTGATGGTGGTTACAGATTAACAGAGCTGATGACTTGGGATCTAACTGTCAGTACGTTAACATGAGATTTATAGAAAACAAATTATTGCCTCAATCCGACTATAAAAGGACAACTGAAGTGCATGTAAACGCGTTAGTCTGACTAATATCGGAGTTCTCCAATTCTGATTGAGACACCCCGATAATGCAATTGGAAACTGATTTTCTTCAGCATGTATACGCCTTAATCGGGCTAAAATGTGCGCATGCTCCACAACAGAGACGGCACCATCAGCTGAAGCTGGTTCACCACCATCAAATGACCAAATGACCAGCCAAATGGTCAGTTAGCACCTTGACTGTGTCCTTTTACTTCAGCCACAGCCAGCAGCCCCTGAAACCAACCTCCACTGGATGCTCCTTCATACTATCTGTTCCCACAATGCCTCTGTCATCAGAGAATTGATCAGTGAATGATGTGATATGAATAAAAACAACAGAGAGAAACCAGGAACCAGATCCATCAAACTCTGTGTAGGTTCACTACAAACCTCAGAGACAGAAACATGAACACACACTTTGTCCAACAGACTGATGAAGCAGAGCGTCCTCATGTTACTGTTTTGTAAGTTGGTGCATCAACACCAGCCTGATCTCCACCTCCACGGTTTCCATAGATGGATTCAGACACTGCTACAATCAGCTGATGGAGAGTTTTAACTGTGAGCATTGAAATATTCCAGTAACGAAGTTGGATTTCACTACACACGACAGTCAGCTGTTAGCCCCTATAGCATCCCCTCAGCTTTAAGCTCAGCCTCAGCAGCTGTAGTCAAAATTTAAGGTCAATGATAAACAGAGACAGAAACCAGACCAGTTCATGACCAGGTTTTCATTCAGCTAGTCTTTCTACACTTGTCTTCCTCTACTGTCTCTCTCTCTGCTCCTCTGGTTACTGAAGCCCCGCCCTCTTGAGGTGGGGAACCAATCAGTGCACAGATGTGGAGCTGTGACTGTGACATGTTGTTGATCCAGAAATGTCTTCACAGAGAGAAGAGGAGTGGTGTCTCTGTGGACGAGCAGCTGTCCCGCTGTGGTCTCTGTCAGGACGGCATCTCAGACTGGGACCAGTCTGGTTCTTCAGGACCCCCCTTCTGTCCCCAGTGTGGAAAAAGACCCAGAACCATTGGTGAGCTGCAGACAGCCAATCAGAGCAGCAGCTGTGTACAAAGTGAGACGGAACATCTGTCTGCTGATGTGGTCATTTGTGAAACCAGGGCCTGTTGTTTTCTGCAGAGTCATTGTTCTATCACACAGCACTGACAGGGATACTGTAGTTCAACATGTTGGCAAATTGGCCCATTGCCATAATCCCTATAGTCATAGCAGTAGGTTTGTTGTTGCCTTTAATTGTCGGTGCAAGCTGTTTTTAGAACGGTGGAGCAGAGCCGTGAGCTGCTCAGAGCTACGCTACGGAGGCTCATGGGATTTCTTGGTTTCCCTCATCAAACTCATCAAATACACAATCCAACAACTCCACAACGCTCTGGTGGACAAGTTGTTACCTGCACATTCACCACGCTATGAGATAATAACAGAACGTTACGAGACAGAGTTGTATTAGACGTAAATTCATGCGAAACCGCTGATGTGCGTTGCCTTCAGGGACGGTTTTTCAGCAAGCAGTCTCTGCATTTACCTCTAAAACAACTCTGTCTAGTAACGTTCTGTTATTATCTCATAGCGTGGTGAATGTGCAGGTCACAACTTGTCCATCAGAGCGTTGTGGAGTTGTTGGATTGTGTATTTGATGAGTTTGATGAAGGAAACCAAGAAATCCCATTAGTCTCCATAGCGTAGCTCTGAGCAGCTCACGGCTCTGCGCCCCCGTTCTAAAAATAGCTTACACCGACAATTAAAGGTAACGAAACTACTGCTATGACTATAGGGATTAATGGGCCAATTTGCCAAAAATGTTGAACTGTCACTTTAAGATGATGATTAAAACCTTCTCTTTATTGATTCTGTCTCTTGTCTCTCAGCAGATCGTGGTCTGCAGGAGGTTTTAGATCAACATAAGATCAGTCTGAGGAGCAGATGTGAAGGAGTGACTGAAGTAACTGAGGGAACAGAGTTTTACATCACAGAGGGACAGAGTGAAGAGGTTAATACCCAACATGAGGTGAGACAGCTGGAGACAACGTCCAAGAAGAAGATCCTCCATGACACTCCAATCAAGTGCCAAGACATCTTTAAGGACTTACGTGTCCAACAGAGAGACAACATCTTTTACTACTTCTTTGTCAAACCGAGATACACGTTATATAAATATATACCTATCCAACAGGGACACAACATATTTTACTACTTTGTCAAACTGAGATACACGTTATCTACATATTTACCTGTCCAATGGAGAGAGGACGTCTCTACAGTCTCACCTCTCCAACAGAGACCAATCAGAGTGGTTCTGACCAACGGCGTCGCTGGCATTGGAAAAACCTTCTCTGTGCAGAAGTTCACTCTGGACTGGGCCGAGGGCTTGGAGAACCAAGATGTCAGTCTGCTGGTTCTGCTTTCGTTCAGGGAGCTGAACCTGATCAGAGATCAGCGGTTGAGTCTTCTCAGGCTGCTCCATGTTTTCCATCCAACATTACAGAAGGTCACAGCAGAGCAGCTGGCTGTCTGTAAACTTCTCTTCATCTTTGACGGCCTGGATGAAAGCCGACTGTCACTGGACTTCAACAACAGGGAGGTTGTGTCTGATGTCACACAGTCGTCATCAGTCAACGTGCTGCTGACAAACCTCATCCAGGGGAATCTGCTTCCCTCGGCTCTGGTCTGGATCACCTCCAGACCTGCAGCAGCCAATCAGATCCCTCCTACATGTGTCAACAGGGTAACAGAGGTCCGAGGCTTCACTGACGCCCAGATGGAGGAGTACTTCAGGAGGAGGTCCAGTGATGAAGATCTGTCCAGAAGAATCATCTCACACATCAAGACGTCCAGGACCCTCCACATCATGTGTCAAGTCCCAGTCTTCTGCTGGATCAGTGCTACAGTTCTGGAGCACATGTTGACCACAGACCAGAGAGGAGAGCTGCCCAAGACCACGACTGACCTGTTCTCACACTTCCTGCTGGTCCAGACAAAGAGGAAGAAGTACAAGTATGGTGAAGGACATGAGACGAGTCCACAGGAGCTGACGGAGGCTGACAGGGAAGTTCTTCTGAAGCTGGGGAGGCTGGCGTTTGAACAGCTGGAGGAAGGAAACATCATGTTCTACCAAGAAGACCTGGAGCAGTGTGGTCTGGATGCCACAGAGGCCTTGGTGAACTCAGGACTCTGTACTGAGATCTTCAAAAGAGAGAGTGTGATCTTCCAGAAAACAGTCTACTGCTTTGTTCATCTGAGTGTTCAGGAGTTTCTGGCTGCAGTCTACATGTTCCACTGTTTCACCAACAGGAACACACAGGTCCTCGAGAACTTCCTGGACCAACAAGATGTTGATTTTACTCTGGATGACTCACTGGAAGAACAAGATGTTGATTTAACCCTGGATGACTTCCTGAAGAAAGCCATGGAGAAATCCCTCAGAAGTGAAAATGGTCACCTGGACCTGTTTGTTCGCTTCCTTCATGGCCTCTCTCTGGAGTCCAACCAGAGGCTGTTAGGAGGTCTGCTGGGTCAGACAGACAACAGTCCAGAAACCATCCAGAGAACCACCAACAACCTGAAGGAGATGAACAGTTGTGAATTCTCTCCTGACAGAAGCATCAACATCTTCCACTGTCTGACGGAGATGAAGGACCAGTCAGTTCATCAGGAGATCCAACAGTTCCTGAAGTCAGAGAACAGATCAGAAGAGAAAATCTCTTTGATCCAGTGTTCAGCTCTGGCCTACATGCTGCAGATGTCAGAGCAGGTTCTGGACGAGTTGGACCTGGAGAAGTACAACACATCAGAGGAGGGACGACAGAGACTGATCCCAGCTGTGAGGAACTGCAGGAAGGCTCGGTGAGTCCAGACATGATCTCTCTATTATTGATCAGTGGATCAGATCAGTAGTTTAGTCAAGTTCAGATAAACAGTTATTCATTAGCGATATCATTGGATGTTGTTGTTGACTATAATTGAAGAAGAGGAAGCCTCAGAACTCCTTCATGAGGAAATCGACTCTATTTTAAAAAGGGCCGAACAAATCAGGTCTCCAGACCGAGTCATGAGGATCATCCCAGTGAAAAAAGTTGAACCATCACATCACCATGTAGCACCATCATGTGCACCAACTGTATTTTCACCACCATTTAAATCAGATTTTATTTTTCCTCTTATCACAGATTGCGTGAGCTCTCAGAGACTCACTGTGAAGTTGTGGCCTCAGCTCTGAAGTCCAACCCCTCCCACCTGACAGAACTGGACCTGAGTGACAACGACCTGCAGGATTCAGGAGTGAAGGTTCTGTGTGCTGGACTGGAGAGTCCAAACTGTAGACTGGAGACTCTGAGGTCAGTTTGGCTGTCGTAGGTTTTTTTCTGTATTCAGCTCAAATGTTTGAATTTTCAATTGTTCATTGGTTGAGGATTTAGACAAAGAACTGGAGAAGAGAAAGGATTATGTGTTATTATTACTACAAGAGGAAGGTGAGACCAGTCATAGTGTTTGTGATGGAGAGAAGTTCTATCATTTTAAAATCTATATTTTATCTTCAAATCATAAACTTGATGAGGATCAAACTCACAGATCTTATGCTGCTGATTTAAACATGACAGAAGCTTCATCTGTCTCCAACAAATATTTCACCAAGCTGAAGTCACATCAGTGATGATGAACGGCAGGAGATTTGAGATTTCTGGAGAAATCAAAGGTTTCTAAGGTTCCATCTACATGTTTTATTCTTTATTCAGTTTGGACGACTGCAGTTTGTCAGAGATCAGCTGTTCTCCTCTGGGATCAGCTCTGAAGTCCAACCCCTCCCACCTGAGACACCTGGACCTGGGCTCCAACGACTTGCAGGATTCAGGAGTGAAGGATCTGAGTGGTTTTCTGAAGAGTCCAGACTGTAGACTGGAGACACTGAGGTCGGACCCTGTTTTGTTTCTGTGCTGAGATGAATGTGATGTGAAAGTTGTGTTGACTGTAACTTACTAAGCCTGGAAGTGAATTGCAGTGACGTGCGTCTGAGACCTTGTCCACATATAAATGTAAACCAACAAAACTGGATACTTTTCCATGTGTTTGGGCCATCCACACCTTCAGATTGGACGATTGCAGATTGTCAGAGATCAGCTGTTCTTCTCTGGGCTCAGCTCTGAAGTCCAACCCCTCCCACCTGAGAGAACTGGACCTGAGTCTCAACAGAGTGCAGGATTCAGGAGTGAAGGATCTGAGTGGTTTTCTGGAGAGTTCAGACTGTAGACTGGACACCCTGAGGTCAGACTGATTTGTTTCTGTGCTGAGATGAATGTGATGAAGTCCTGCCATTTTGTTGTTTGTTTTTCCCATTACGTCCCATGGCTGTAGTCCGTCTGCTGTTTGCCTGATTCCATGTGAATGCAGCATTATGAATTGTACATGAAAATATATTAAGATTGGAGAGTCCTTCTCCTGTCCATGAAACAAAGAATTTTGCACAGAGCAATCTTCAAAACAAAATTTTTAAAAATATAGAAATGTTGTCCTTAAATTGTCTTTTGTCTCACTAGTCTGCTCTGAGATTTGTTGCGTACGAACTGATGAAGCCCCTTGAATAAGAGGCGAAACGTCTTCCCAGACAAATACAAGTCCAGTTGTCTTTGATTCAATTTGCCCAGAAAAGAACAATGACCTGGATGAATGAGAATATCCGTAGACATTAAAGGCCATTACACCCAAAACAGTGGGCTACTACTATTGCGACATGAATTAGCTGATATTACAGCTGGGTTTCACATTCACAGGGTCCTGACTGAAAATTTCACTTACAATTTCTATTTACTTGGATATGAATGAGATTCTCAATGAACTGATGCTGTAGCAAATATTGTTCCTCTGACCTGGTGCATTATTGGAAACATTAAAGGGACAACAAGGAGGTTTGGAAAGCGAAGTGCTTTCACACTACATTTACCATGAGCCTTCGCGCACACAGTGAAATTCTTTGACCAGCGCAAGACCGATGTCTTGCAAAAAAAGTTTTCAGTCATCAAGAATTAAAGTCAGAGGTTCGAAGACGATCAGGTACCGCCCTAGTTCCGACCATAAACAGTGATTCGGCGGCGTTATTCTCATAACCCGCCGGACAGCGTCCGCAAAACCGAAAGTAAGGAAATGCTGGTCGGCTCGCCCAGCATTTCCACCCCCACTAATGATAACAAAATAACGATAGAGACAAAACTATATATTTATCGAAAATGGACCCATTGACAAGTGTGGGTAACGTAGATTCATCCACATTAATACGAGACTTTTTTACTGTCTCGGAATTTTTCGCTCTGCCGATGGAGAAACTCCTCGTTGTCCCTTTAATGTTCATCATTTATTTTATTTTATTTAAAAAACGGGGAGGCAGAGAGAGGGGGAATGACATGCAGCAAATGGCGCCCGAAGCGGGATTCGAACCAGGGCCGACTGCAGCGAGGACTGTGCCTCTATACATGGGGCGCCCGCTCTAACCACTACGGCACGCGATGCCCCTATTTTATTTTATTTAATCATGTCTATTATAAACACCTGTTTGCTCTGTGTTCAGCTGAGTGCAGCTCTACACCTGCACTCACCTGACCACATCTTGTTGTGTCAGACACAGGAGTGTCTTAGACATTATTCAAATGAAAATGGATTTTAACAGATTTTTTGCCTCCAGCCCAACATGTTATGGTAATAAGTTGTATGTGTGTGTGTGTGTGTGTGTGTGCTGGTTTCAGCTCATTGAATAAGTGTGAGCGGGTTCAATGTGTAAAATCAGTCTGCAGGTTTTTCTGTCTCTGAGCTTCATCAGCTGTTTCATTCAACATGTGTTTTTATACATTTGTTGTCATCATGGAAACAGGGTTCAGCCTTACATGTTTGTTGTCTTTAAAAGTGGTTTTGTGACAGTTTAACCTGCTTCCTGTTTTTTTAGCTGACTTTCAATTTCTAAACTTTTTCTTTTTGAAACTTATTCAGCTCTGAACAGATGATGAGACACTGAATGCTGTCAACAAGGAACCTTGCCCTCAACTCACTGCTTTTATTGTTTATTCAGATTGATGAGCTGCAGTTTGTCAGAGATCAGCTGTTCTTCTCTGGTCTCAGCTCTGAAGTCCAACCCCTCCCACCTGAGACACCTGGATCTGAGCTCCAACAACCTGCAGGATTCAGGAGAGAAGGAACTGAGTGGTTTTCTGGAGAGTCCAGACTGTAGACTGGAAACTCTGAGGTCAGTTCACTGACGGTTACTGTTGTAGATCTTAGATCTTTGATCCACAACTGAACCTGATTGGTCTTCACTCAAAATTTGAGTCATTAACTTTGATGTCATGAATGAAGGTGGTTTTAGGCCATCACATCAGATGTGGGTGGGTGGGGTTTGTCAACAGGTTTGTGTAGAGTTGTGTAGTTTTAGTTTCCTGAGACAAGGACCAAAAAAAGACCCTAGTCCTGGATCAGGACTGGACCTTTAAACTTTGACCCAGTTCAGCCCAGAATAAAAGTGTCAGTGTTTAGTCCAACATGTCTGATCAGATATTGATTCTATATTGACAAACTGTCCTGAGGTCAGCAGAAAAGATCAATCAGTTTTGACATCAAGATTTGTATCAATGTTTTCCTTTGTTCTTTATTCAGATTGAGGAGCTGCAGTTTGTCAGAGATCAGCTGTTCTTCTCTGGCCTCAGCTCTGAAGTCCAACCCCTCCCACCTGAGACACCTGGACCTGAGCTCCAACAAGAACCTGCAGGATTCAGCAGTGAAGGATCTGAGTGGTTTTCTGGAGAGTCCAGACTGTAGACTGGAGACTCTGAGGTCAGTTCACTGACTGTTACTGTTGTAGATCTTAGATCTTTGATCCACAACTGAACCTGATTGATCTTCACTCCGAACTTGAATCATTGACTTTGATGTAAAGAATGAAGGTGGTTTGAAGCCAGTTTTGACATGAAGGGGTGTATACATTTTGTTCTTATTTTATTCTTTATTCAGATTGAAGGGCTGCAGGTTGTCCGAGACCAGCTGTTGTTCTCTAGGCTCAGCTCTGATGTCCAGCCCCTCCCACTTGCGAGAACTTGACCTGAGCTACAACAAGAACCTGCAGGATTCAGGAGTGAAGGATCTGAGTGGTTTTTTGGAGAGTCCAGACTGTAGACTGGAGACTCTGAGGTCAGTTCATTGACTGTTACTGTTGTAGATCTTTGATATTTGAGCCACAACTAAACCTGATTGATCTTCACTCAGAACCTGAATCATTGACTTTGTCCTCATCAATAAAGTTTGTTCACCTCACTTAAACCTTTAGGGGCCACTTTCACAAACAGATGTTAGACTGGTCTGAGACAGTCTTCTTTTGTTCATATATAGACGATATGACTATGTTTTGACATGAAGAGGTCTATCAATGTTGTAATTCTTTTATTCTTTATTCAGATTGAGGAGCTGCATGTTGTCAGAGATCAGCTGTTCTTCTCTGGGCTCAGCTCTGAAGTCCAACCCCTCCCACCTAAGAGAACTGGACCTCGGCTTTAACAACCTGCAGGATTCAGACCTGAAGGATCTGATTGATCTCCAGAAGAGTCCAGACTGTAGACTGGAGACTCTGAGGTCAGTTAAATCTGTAGCTGTTTGCCTCCAGATTAATCAACCCATGAAGTAAAAGTGTCCCTCATCATCCACATCACATCGCAAATTTGCCCATTGACATAATACCTACAGTTATAAGGGTGGGTTAATTACCTTTATTTGTTGGTGCATGTTGTTTTCAGAGAGAGGCGCAGAGACGCAGCACACTGTGCTTTAGGTTTTCCCTAAATACAAACTCCAACAACTCCAAAATGCTCTTGTGGAGAAGTTGTGACCTGCACATTCACCACGCTATGAAATAGTAACATATAATTATGTAACATTACAACACATGAAGCAAATACTCACAACTACTTACATTTTTGAAATCACTCCACCCAGCAGCCATGTCTGGAATGTAGTTTCTGGCTATTCATTTGCCTCGAAAACAACTCCGTCTCGTAATGTTCCACTATTATTGTACTTATATGACTATAGGGATTATGGCAAAGGGCGGATTTACCAAAATGTTGAACTATCACTTTAAGGTCATCTTACAAGAAAACAACACAAGAATAAAACAATATGATATGTTATGAGGGGTAAGCCAGTCTGAAGATGTTACTGTAAAGTCCAGATGTCCTGTGGGAGTGTTTTTCAGAGCCCAGGGGCAGAGCGTCTAAAAGATTTAAGTCTTGTGGTGGACAGGAGGGAAGCAGAGGAGGACCTGAGTCTAGGGGAGTTTAGTGTTTAGATATTAAGAAGTAAGATTATTGTAGGTTTTGAAAACGAGAAGCAGGATTTTAAAGTCGATGTGGAGATGGAAGGGAAGCCAGTGAAGCTGTTTGAGGGCAGGATTGAGGTGTTGTGTGAAAGGAGTTCTGGAGATGATGTGGGCAGCCGAGTTCTGGACCAGTTGAAGTTTATGGAGGGATTTGTGTGGTAAACCATGTCGAAGAGCATTGCAGTAATCAAGGTGGGATGTGACAAGAACAGTATAGTGCTGTTAGGGGTGAGTGATGGACAGAGGCGGTTGGTGTTGCAGAGATGGAAGTATGCAGACTGGGTGCTGTTATTGATGTGGGCAGTAAAGGAGCTGGTGCTGTCAAGGATGACACCCAGACTCTTGACATGAGGGGAGGGATGGACACTAATCAATGTGTAATAAAAAAATTAAAAAAAGATTTGGAGCCAGTGGATTTGGTGCCAACAAGAAGGAATTCAGTTTTATTTCAGTTGAGTTTGAGGAAGTTATGAAAAAAACAAGTTTTAACATCTTGATGCTTCTGTCATCAGAGAACTGATGAGTGATGTGATATGAATAACAACATGTCTTTGCAGAGGTCAGAACCAGAGACTGAGAACAGAATCTCCAGGATCAATCTGTCTATCTATGAAGAGTGACGGGTCCAAAGAATGGATTCCATTCTTCAGTCTTGGACCTGGACCCTCAGAGTCACAGTAAGTTTCTACTGTAAACTGATCTGAAGATGATTCAGAAAAAGAGAGAAACCAGGAACCAGATCCATCCAACTTTGTGAGCATCTCCTCACCCCCATCACCTCCAATATAAATTAATTTACAAAGAACTTGGTCATCATTCTGGACTGAAACCTCAGCTCAGAGCAACAGGTTAAGACTATTGTCCAGTCATGCTTCTACCAACTCAGGTGCATCGCCAAACTTAGATCACTTCTATCCTTCAGTAACACGGAGAAAATCATACATGCATTTATATCCTGCAATTCCTTATTCACCTGTCTTAACGATCGAGCCATTGGTCAGCGACAAATTATCCAAAACCTGACTTAACTAGAGCACTGGAATAAGAGTGTAACGACACGCATTGGTCCAATGGAAGTGCCTCCTGATGGCAGAATATGGGTATTGCAAAAGCGCCCAAGGACTGACAACTCTGCATTGTTGGTGAATGAGCAAGTGTGATGTTTTCAATAATTTCAGGACATTTATAGATCACCCATGTTATTAGCATCATCGTGGACCCCTTACAGATAAACATTAACACATAGACTAGTAAAAAAAAACAACCAAAAAATAGTTGTCTACATTAATGTTTCATTCTACATTTTGTAATAAACAAATTATAAGTGTAATATGATGGGCTTCGTGATTGAACGAGTTTCAGTCTACAAGTACTTGGGATTTTACTTGGATGAAAATCTGTCTTTTAAATATCATATTGAGTGTCTTACAAAGAAACTCAGGGTTAAACTTGGTTTCTATTATAGAAACAAAAGTTGTTTCTCCTTTAATGCGAGAAAAAGACTGATTCAGGCAACTTTTGTATCAATACTTGACTATGGTGATATCTTATACATGCATGCAAATCTCTCCTCTCTGAAAATGCTGGATTCGGTGTATCATGCAGCATTAAGATTTGTAACAGATTTAGGTTTTCGTACTCATCACTGTAGTCTTTATGAGAGTGTTGGTTGGTCTTCTTTGTACAATCGTAGATGGGAACACTGGTATTGTTTCCTTTATAAGGCCATCCTGTGTGACTTGCCTCCTTATTTGTGTTCTCTCTTGGTTCCTAAAGTCAACACCAGAAGCTGTCGTCTCAGGCACGATAGATTGATAATGTATACTATTCCTCGTACACGGACTGTCTTTGGGGAAAGTGCCTTCAAAGCATTTGCACCCTCGTCCTGGTATAAATTACAGAGTCATCTTAAATTGGATTATCTCCCAAGTATGGAAGATTTTAAAGCTAGGATCAAGGACTATTTAACTACTGAATGCACATGTTCTCTCACCGAACGCAGCTGGTGATTATAATGTATTGATGCGATTTGCTGTTATTGTTTTAGCTGTTTTTATGTTTGTTTTGTTGATGTCTAAATGTGGATGTACTGTGCTGCTTTCTTGGCCAGGACCCCCTTGCAAAAGAGATTCTGAATCTCAATGGGATTATTCCTGGTTAAATAAAGGTTAAATAAAAAAAAAAAAAAAACAACCCCAGACTCCCGGGTCATGCGCGCTAACCATTTGGCCAAAGGTAAAGGTACTTTATTTGTCACATATACAGCTAGTACAGTGAAATTATTTCTCTGCATTTAACCCATCCCTGAGGAGCAGTGGGGGGACCAACTCCAGATTATGAGCCAGTGCCTTTGGTCAGGGGCGCTGACTGGAGGATTAACCTAGCCGACATGTTTTTAGTGGTGGGGGAAACCGCAAACACGCAGACACGGGGAGAACATGCAAACTCCACACAGAAAGGACCTGGGCGGCCGGGGATTCGAACCCTCTTGCTGTGGGGCAACAGTGCTAACCACTGTGCCACCGTGGTACATCCCCTTGGTCAAGTAGCCAGGGCGCATGATCAATTGGAGGCATAGTGACAGGACCCTCAACTGTCACAAAGACACCTAAAAACAAAAACACGGCCGTTTTCATCAATTTACAAGCAAGTGGGCAACACACATTATTGAAGTGAATGGCTTTTCTGGGCACTTTTGCAATACCCATATCCTGCCACTCGGGGCGCATGAGGCTTACCACGGGACTCAGTGTTGTTAGTCTCTTATTCCAGTGCTCTAGACTTAACTAAAACGAACCAGTTGACACACCTCACACTGTGACTAATTTGAATTTTCTAAGCCGTTATATGTCGTCAAAGGTCAGTCCCTCTATGTTTGAAACTGAAGGTCTAGATTTAGAGGCCACTCCCTTAGATATACTGCCAGAGACTGTTATCTGCCCTGCACTTTCCATCCTAAATCTTATTATTTAGCGTTGCCCAGACACAGCTTCAGACCTATGTGACAAATGGCTACATCACTGAATAAAACATTGAGTGAGACTGAGGGAAATGATTGGTACCTTCTCCATTCTTTATCTAGGTGTTGATGCTCAATAGCCAATAAAATGTGAACACATCCCTCTCTATAGGCTCAGTCCACGTTTCTCATATAAGAATCGTAATTTGAGGTCTGGCTCTTCAGAAATTAGGTGGCATTATGCACTCCTTGATCAAGTCCAAAAAAAATCTCATCAGCATAAGACATCCAGGACTCTGGTCCCTCTTCTTCACTCAGAATTACCCACAGAATTTCGTCCTAACACACACTAGTCCTGGCTTCATTACATTGTTCCCATCCCCTTAGGTTAATGACAGAGAATGCTTGAGTTATTGATTGTTTAATTGCATAACTGTAAAAAGTCGTACTTGTTTATCTGAGATCAGTTTCTTTCATTAAAGCAGTTGGTAAGTTGACGAAAGTGAAAGTAAACTCCGCGACTTGGTTGGAAATTTCAAGATAATACACTGTCAGGTCCCTTTATGAACCTCTGCCAAGCACCCCACACACACAGAGACACACGCAAATACAGCCTGTGTTCATACTGACAACTGTGTTGCTTCCATCCTTCACTACATTGTGTGGTGCTGGAAGTCCCACAATGCTTCTGTCATCAGAGAACTGATCAGTGATGTGATATGAATAACAACATGTCTTTGCAGAGGTCAGAACCAGAGATGGAGAGCAGAATCTCCAGGATCCATCTGTCTGTCTATGAAGAGTGACGGGTCCAAAGAATGGATTCCATACTTCAGTCCTGGACCTGAACCTTCAGAGTCACAGTAAGAGACAGTTTCAACTGTAAATTGAGCTGAAGATGATTCAGTCATTAGACTCATGTGAAAGAAACAGAGAGAAACCAGGAACCAGATCCATCCAACTTTGTGTGCATCTCTTCACCCCCATCACCTCCAATATAAAGTCATTTACAAAGAACTTGGGCATCACTCTGGACTGAAATCTCAGCTCAGAGCAACAGGTTAAGACTGTTGTCCAGTCATGCTTCTATCAACTCAGGTGCATCGCCAAAATTAGATTACTTCTATCCTTCAGCAACACAGAGAAAATCATACATGCACTTATATCCTTCAATTCCTTATTCACCTGTCTTAACGATCGAGCCATTGGTCTATGGAGTTATATTTGTCTCATATATATCTGTAAACGCACAGAAGGTGATCTACAAATGTTCCTTGGTTTGCATACGTGTTTTGCTATCCACAAAAGGTGATCTACAAATGTTCCTTGGTTTGCACACGTGTTTTGCTATCCACAAATACAAATTTCTAATTTGTAACTTGTATTTTGGTTTTTACAAATAAATGTGTATTTGTAAATATATTGTGTATTTGTAAATGTATAATTTTCCATTTGTAAAAACAAAAAAGCCATTTGTAAAACCGAAAATTCTGTTTGTGAAGTGTAACTCTGCATTTGTGGATCACCAATCACACACACGCATCTCTTTCCGCAATGACGTATTTCTGAGACATTCCTGCTGAGATCCACACAGAATCCACAAACTCACAGCCGCTGATTCACAAAGGGCCGCTCTCCTCACCAGGAGGGGCAGTGTTGGCGAGTAGCTGAATGAAAACTAACGAAGAAGACTGCTACTGGCTTATCTCGAGAAATTATTTTAATTCCCACTGTTAATGCGTCACTTTATTAAGTTTTAATGTTTTTTCATGCGATAAAGTAACTGTTAAGACCCCCAATATGCGGTTAGTTTATCCAAATGACGCCTGTTTGGAAGTTTGCTCCGCCGTTCGCGGAGCAGTGAAGCTCCATCTGTGGAGCAGCTAAGCTAACTAGGCTACCACCGGACGAGCGGTCTATCACAGAGGCTACAGCCGGGCTGCTGTGGTGGTCGGCCGGCTAACCTCCGCTGTCATCCGGGTCTCCTCCCAGGGGAGAAAACGACCTGCATTGTTAATGTCAACTGACTGACCGTTTCATTGTAAAACATTTATTTATTGATGTAGCGGTGTGATTGTACATAGCCCATTATAGACTAAATAGTTTTGTTTGTTGATATAGCCTACTACACCACTGAATGAGACAACATTTATCTCCTAAAAATAATTCATCCAGCCGGCGGTAAACCTCTAAAAAACTGCCGGTAGATTGATGGGCTCCTTTTCTCCCCTGGGAGGACGACGCAGATTAGCCGACCGACCACCTCAGCAGCCCGGCTGTTGCTTCTGTGATGATCCGCTCATCCAGATGCAGCAACCGGGTTGGGGCTTGGTTTCTCCCCTGGAATGACGCCGCGGCTTAGCCGGCCGACCACCACAGCAGCCCCGGCTGCTTCCTCTGTGATGATCTGCTCATCCAGAGGCAGCAACCGGTTTACTGAAGTGCTCGTTTTCTCCCCCGAGAAGACGCCGTGGCTTCGCCAGCCGACCACCATAGCAGCCCGGCTGTAGCCTCTGTGATAGACCGCTTGTCCGGTGGTAGCCTAGTTAGCTGCTCCACAGGTGGAGCCTCACTGCTCCAGCGTCATTTGGATAAAAATAACCACATATTGGGGATCTAAACAGTCTTAACATCTAAACATCTAATCAGATCTAAACAGCAACCGGGCTGCTGCGGTGGGCTGGCTAACCAGCTTCGTCATTCCGGGGGAAAAAACGAGCCGGGAGAGACCCGGATGACAGCGGAGGTTAGCCGGCCGACCACCACAGCAGCCCGGCTGTAGCCTCTGTGATAGACCGCTCGTCCGGTGGTAGCCTAGTTAGCTTAGCTGCTCCACAGATGGAGCTTCACTGCTCCGCGAACGGCGGAGCAAACTTCCAAACAGGCGTCATTTGGATAAACTAACCGCATATTGGGGATCTTAACAGTTACTTTATCGCATGAAAAAACATTAAAACTTAATAAAGTGACGCATTAACAGTGGGAATTAAAATAATTTCTCGAGATAAGCCAGTAGCGGTCTTCTTCGTTAGTTTTCATTCAGCTACTCGCCAACACTGCCCCTCCTGGTGAGGAGAGCGGCCCCTCCTGGTGAGAAGAGCGGCCCTTTGTGAATCAGCAGCTGTGAGTTTGTGGATCTGTGTGGATCTCGGCAGGATTGTCTCAGAAATACGTCATTGCGGAAAGAGATGCGTGTGTGTGATTGGTGATCCACAAATGCAGAGTTACACTTCACAAACAGAATTTTCGGTTTTACAAATGGCTTTTTTGTTTTTACAAATGGAAAATTATACATTTACAAATACACAATATATTTACAAATACACATTTATTTGTAAAAACCAAAATACAAGTTACAAATTAGAAATTTGTATTTGTGGATAGCAAAACACGTGTGCAAACCAAGGAACATTTGTAGATCACCCTTTGTGGATAGCAAAACACGTATGCAAACCAAGTAACATTTGTAGATCACCTTCTGTGCGTTTACAGATATATATGAGACAAATATAACTCCATATTGGTCAGCGACAAATTATCCAAAACTCAGGAGCTAGACTTAACCAAAACTAACTGGTTAACACACTTCACACTGTGACTAGAGAAAATTTAAATTTTCTAAGCCGTTACATGTCGTCAAAGGTCAGTCCCCCTACAGTATGTTTGAAACTGAGGCCTAGATTTAGAGGCCACTCCCTTAGATATACTGCCAGAGACTGTTATCTGCCCTGCACTTTCCATCCTAAATCAGATTTTTTGGCGTTTCCCAGACACAGCTGTAGACCTATGTGACAAATGGCACCATCACTGAATAACACATTGAGTGAGAATGACAGAAACCTTCTGGTACCTTCTCCTTTACCTAGGAAGTGTAAATATTTATCTACGTAGGTGTTGATGCTCAATAGCCAATAGAATGTGAACACATCCCTTTCCATAGACTCAGTCCACGTTTCTCGTACAAGAATCCTACAGTGGGTACTAGTTTCATTTGGACGATTTCACGCGAGATTCTCGCGTGAGTCACAGGAGACTCACACGGATTTTTTGTGGAGGAGTTTTGTGTTTTCACCAGAAGCTGCAATGTGCCCAAACAACCGCCAGGTGGCATCTGTGAGCAGGAGGACGCCTCCATAAGACAGCAGCACGGAGCAGTGAGGATATCCTGAAATAACTTCCCCTCGATAGAAATAGGCTACAAGACGCGGCCGATACAAAGTTGATAGGTTTCATTCATCCATGTTTTGACAGAAAACACAAACAGCTAGTGATAATGAGACCGGTGACACCGTCAGCCAGCCGGCCTGTATCCTACTGCGAAGGAGATCAACTCAGCGTCATGCTCTGTGCGAGTTCACATCGAAGGAGGCGGGTGTGTGTTTTATTGAAAGCGAGGCTGGGTGTGTGTATGAAAATCGCCATGGACCACGGAACGCATCTTATTTCCAAGTACAGTAGCCTATACGGAAATAAAAGTAGCGAAGCTCCGGACAGAGTTGCGGTGATTGTATCCACTTTATGATAGGCTACATTATGAAAACACATATATTTTCCAGATCAAATCCGTTGGATTATCACACTGATTATCCATACGAGAGGTAGGCTGCCGGTTCTCACGGCCCGGACTTCTGCCAATGGTTTTTTTTTTTTTTTTTTGGAGAGTGTGTGTGTGTGCCGAGCGGATCCGTTTAGAGAGACACGCGTCTATATGGGACAGGCTTCTATTTAATTTAGAACAAACCTTATGCTCAGCAAAAATGGAAAATGTATAGTCTAATATAATAAAATGGTTCTGTTGTTTGGCCACTGTTTAAAAATAATCAGAATATGAGGAAAGAATCTGATCGATTCAGAGCAGCATTCATTTACAAGTTTAATCAAACGTCTTCTAAATAAACGTAAACATTCAATAACTGGGTCAGGTCGGACCACATGCTTCTTTTTTTCTCATCTTCCTCACAGGAGAAATGAGGTGTGCGCTGCGCTGCGGTCACCTCGCTTCTCTCTGATGCGTCGGTGCTCTGTTTGTGATTTGTCTGCTGCCTTGAATCCTCCCTTTATACGTGCGCGTTCACAGATTCACAATAAGACAAGCCAGGGGTGAGTTACCGAGTTGATAACCAGCGTCGTGGTACCGCTGATCCGGAGTGACAGTGTTGTGAAAATCGCTACAGAGAACTGGTGCTCATAGTTTCAAAGAAAATGGATTGATTTTTACTTAACGAAATGAAACGAAAACAATATTATATTACTATATTGTTGCAACTTTAGAAAATATAATACAGGGGAAATTACAAACATGGACCAAAACGGCTCAGTAATACGCACAAAAATCCAAAAGAAACGAAAAAAATAACTAAACATCATTCAGACTGTGATCAGCTTTTTTGTGGGCTATCGCTGCCTACTTTCCATTAAAACAACCTGCTGCTCTTGGCTGAAACAAAGTCACTGGTAACAAAATCAGCATCTAATCTGTCCCTTCAAATTGTGTGTTTGGAGCAGCTGCTGACAGATGTGCATTATTGCTCCGCTCGTGAGTCCAGCCGCATCGGGTCCAGGCTGCTGGCACGGACGAAGCAGCTTAGAAACTGTTTAACCAGCGATCGTGGGCTATGAGTGGATTGTTACATTCACCAGAACTTGCAGAAAATAGATGAGACAATTTACTCAAACTTGGAGCCAGACCCGGCCAGGAGAGATCAAAAATACGGAGGGGTCCAGGACCCCCATGAGAACCACTGATCCTGTTGAACGTAGACTACTGTGACCACTGTGACACAATAAAAAACAACAACATTGATCACCGGCGTAGCGGTCCCTCTCTCCATTCACTCCCTAGCTCTCTCGACCACAGCTGCAAATGAAGTAGCTTATGGCCTATGAACAGCGCCACTCTCCATTGCAGCTACGTTGTGGTCAAACGTGGAATTATCCCAAAATCTTTTGAGCTGCATCTCAGTACGATGCTTCCACCTAGTGGCTACAATGTGACCTACAATTTCACGCAACGCATGAATCACTCGTTACGTGAGGGAAACGTCCAAATGAAACTAGTACCCACTGTAGCTTGAGGTCTGGTTCTTCAGCACTGAGGTGACATCACACACTCTTCCATTCTCCTTGATCAAATCCAAATAAAATCTCATCAGCATAAGACATCCAGGACTCTGGTGCCCACAGAATTTCTCCCTAACACACACCAGTCCTGGCTTCATTACATTCTTCAATCCCCTTAAGAATTAACTTCAGTCATTTTAGTTACATACATGGCACTAAATAACCAGGGACCAGAATACATTACAGAGCTTCACACACCCTACTGTCCTCGGGTCTGCAGGTAACATCTTAAAACATACTTTTATAAAATGGCGTTGTGAAAATATGCTGCTTTTTTTCATTGGTGTTATACGTAAATGTAGGCCTTCATGTGTTTGTGCACGTATATTCTGCATCGTGCTCTTAATTTCTATGTTGTTTGTATGCATTTGCACTCTAGTCCTTTTGTGTATTGTCTGACAATGATTTCTTGTCTGATTGACTCATTTTTGGAAAGCACTTTGTGCTTTTGCAAGAATTAATTGAAAGGTAATAAACGTTCATTGGAAGGTAAAAACATAATAATACTAAATTAATTACACACTATGGTTATCAAGTAGCATAACATCCAGACTTTTTTATTTCATTAACATATAAGTCTTTACACACACACACACACACACACACACACACACACACACACACACACAAAGGTTTACACTATATCTGTAGAGCTGTCAGTGGACAGAAGGACAGAGAAGAAGAGAGACACAGAGACATTTTAAGGATCCACACGTCTGAGCCTGTAGACTGAGATTAAAGCAGCAGCTACAGAGATGCTTTTTTTTTTTTTTTTAAAGTCAGTAACATAACATGTTAATGAGAACCAGACAGTTGAAAGAGCTCAATGGTGAATTTAAACAGACAAGTGATCAATGTTTCCTATTGTCTCTGAAGCCCTGCCCACTTGAGGTGGACAACCAATCAGGGTACGGATGTGGAGCTGTGACATGTTGTTGATACAGAAATGTCTTCACAGAGAGAAGAGGAGTGGTGTCTCTGTGGACCAGCAGCTGTCCTGCTGTGGTCTCTGTCAGGACGTCCTGAAGGATCCAGTCTCCACCAGCTGTGGACACTGGTTCTGCAGACAGTGCTTCATCTCAGACTGGGACCAGTCTGGTTCTTCAGGACCCCCCTCCTGTCCCCAGTGTGGAAAAAGACCCAGAACCAGAGGTGAGCTGCAGACAGCCAATCAGAGCAGCTGTGTATAAAGTGAGACTGAACGTCTGTCTGCTGATGTGGTCATTTCTGAAACCAGGACCTGTTGTATTCTACAGAGTCACTAGGTGCATTTCCATTACCCCTAGAAATGCGCAAAACCTAAATATCGCAATAAAAAAATAGTAATGAAAACGTCTTTATTTTGAAAAACCTCTCAAATATCGCAACAACATTTGTACGCTCTCATGAGGTGGTTTTTCAGACGTATCAATATAAAAGTGTATTGCAAAAGTGTTAGGGAAACACTTATTGTGTGGAGTTCTCCTATTTTCAGACATGTCTCCTACTATTTTACATTGTTGGGAGTTCATAGCGCCCTCTAGCGGCGGCAGTACACCTAGTATTTCTTCTTCGGTGGTTATCATTACTGTGACTCGGTTTGACCGGTGAAGCTGAGCTGCTGATACTGTTGCTACTGACGGCACGATCACTGTTTAAGTGCCAAAAGAAAAGCATGTGTCGAGTTGCTAATAAAGAAATAAACACGTGAAAAGACAGAGATTGTGTCGGAGCTGAGTGTGACACTGTTTCGCCGGTCAAGCACACCCCGTGCGGTGGGATTTATTAGGTTAACACAGTTAGATTAATAAAAACCGTACACTTGTTTTGGTTTGAGAGTTTTGTATCCATAGTTGTGAAATCCTCATTCACAATCCTCTCCTAGAAATCCCTTATTGACTGCCAGTGCCACACATAAGGGCTTTGCCTTTAAGCAATCAATGAACAGCTGTAGCGGCAGCTGAGATCGCTGTCCCATCACCATGGAAACGCAAGACACTTACATCCATTTTCCTCAAAATGAAGACTTGCAGGAATTTAAAAAACAAAAATTTAAAAGAATTATGGGATATCGTGAGACTAGACATTACAAGAGCTGCGGCTCATTTGCAAAACACCTTTTAATGGAAACATCTGCAAATAGCAATTGTACTTTTTGGAAATTTCAGAAATGTCACTTTTATTTTGCAAAAACCTGTAATGGAAACACAACTACTGTTCCATATCACAGCACTGACATTTAAGATGATGATTCAAACCTTCTCTTTGTTGTCTGTAGTTTTTCTGTAGCTGATGAAAATAATCTGATCAGATTTTCAGACTCTGTCTTCAGTCTGACTCTGCTTTTGTCTCTGAGCAGATCGCCGTCTTTACACGGTTTTAGATCAACATAAGATCAGTCTGAGGAGCAGATGTGAACGAGTGACTGAAGGAGCTGAGGGAACAGGAAGTGGAACAGGAAGTGAAACCCTCCTCAACAGGATCTACACTGAGCTCTACATCACAGAGGGACAGAGTGACGACGTTAATACCCAACACGAGGTGAGACAGCTGGAGACAACGTCCAAGAAGAAGACCTTCCATGACACTCCAATCAAGTGCAACGACATCTTTAAAGACTTACCTGTCCAACAGAGAGAGGACGTCTCTATGGTCTCACCTGTCCAACAGAGAGAGGACGTCTCTACGGTCTCACCTGTCCAGAGAGAGGACGTCTCTATGGTCTCACCTGTCCAACAGAGAGAGGACGTCTCTACAGTCTCACCTGTCCAACAGAGAGAGGACGTCTCTATGGTCTCACCCGTCCAACAGAGAGAGGACGTCTCTACGGTCTCACCTGTCCAACAGAGACCCATCAGAATGATTCAGATGAACGGCATTGCTAGCTTTGGAAAAACCTTCTCGGTGCAGAAGTTCACTCTGGACTGGGCCGAGGGCTTGGAGAACCAAGATGTCAGTCTGCTGGTTCTGCTTTCGTTCAGGGAGCTGAACCTGATCAGAGATCAGCGGTTGAGTCTTCTCAGGCTGCTCCATGTTTTCCATCCAACATTACAGAAGGTCACAGCAGAGCAGCTGGCTGTCTGTAAACTTCTCTTCATCTTTGACGGCCTGGATGAAAGCCGACTGTCACTGGACTTCAACAACAGGGAGGTTGTGTCTGATGTCACACAGACGTCATCAGTCAACGTGCTGCTGACAAACCTCATCCGGGGGAATCTGCTTCCCTCGGCTCTGGTCTGGATCACCTCCAGACCTGCAGCAGCCAATCAGATCCCTCCTACATGTGTCGACAGGGTGACAGAGGTCCGAGGCTTCACTGACGCCCAGATGGAGGAGTACTTCAGGAGGAGGTCCAGTGATGAAGATCTGTCCAGAAGAATCATCTCACACATCCAGACGTCCAGGACCCTCCACATCATGTGTCAAGTCCCAGTCTTCTGCTGGATCAGTGCTACAGTTCTGGAGCACATGTTGACCACAGACCAGAGAGGAGAGCTGCCCAAGACCACGACTGACCTGTTCTCACACTTCCTGCTGGTCCAGACAAAGAGGAAGAAGAACAAGTACAGTGAAGGACATGAGACGAGTCCACAGGAGCTGATGAAAGCCAACAGGAGAGTTCTTCTGAAGCTGGGGAGGCTGGCGTTGGAACAGCTGCAGGAAGGAAACATCATGTTCTACCAAGAAGACCTGGAGCAGTGTGGTCTGGATGTCACAGAGGCCTTGGTGAACTCAGGACTCTGTACTGAGATCTTCAAAAGAGAGAGTGTGATCTTCCAGAAAACAGTCTACTGCTTTGTTCATCTGAGTGTTCAGGAGTTTCTGGCTGCAGTCTACATGTTCCACTGTTTCTCCAACAGGAACACACAGGTCCTGGAGAACTTCCTGGGAAAAGATGTTGATTTAACCCTGGATGACTTCCTGAAGAGAGCCATGGAGAAATCCCTCTGCAGTAGAAATGGTCACCTGGACCTGTTTGTTCGCTTCCTTCATGGCCTCTCTCTGGAGTCCAACCAGAGGCTGTTAGGAGGTCTGCTGGGTCAGACAGACAACAGTCCAGAAACCATCCAGAGAACCATCAACAACCTGAAGGAGATGAATAGTGATGAAATCTCTCCTGACAGAAGCATCAACATTTTCCACTGTCTGACGGAGATGAAGGACCAGTCAGTTCATCAGGAGATCCAACAGTTCCTGAAGTCAGAGAACAGATCAGAAGAGAAACTCTCTGAGATCCAGTGTTCAGCTCTGGCCTACATGCTGCAGATGTCAGAGCAGGTTCTGGACGAGTTGGACCTGGAGAAGTACAAGACATCAAAGGAGGGACGACGGAGACTGATCCCAGCAGTGAGGAACTGCAGGAAGGCTGGGTGAGTCCAGACATGATCATTATAAATATTGATCAGTGGATCAGATCAGTAGTTAAGTCTAGTTGAGATAAACAGTTTTTTCATTAGCGATATTATTGGATATTGTTGTTTAATATGATTGAAGAAGAGGAAGCCTCAGAGCTCTGTCATGAGGAAATAGACTCTGTTTTAAAAAGGGTCGACCAAATCGAGTCATGAGGATCATCCCAGTGAGAGATTGATTGAGCCTTTTGCTCAGGGAAATAAACTGAATATGCCAATGCACATTTGGTTTGTGTTTGCGTTCTTGCAAGATCAACTAAAAATAAAAAAAGAGCTTGTTGAGAATGTCTTCCATATTGTTGCACTACATGCCTTTGCATTATACCATTACTTTTGTTTTGTTATGGTTAGCCTACACCTTGTCATGGTTCTCGCACAATCATATGCACCAACTGTATTTTCACCACTATTTTAATTAGATTTTAATAGGTTTTATTTTTCCTCTTATCACAGATTGCGTGCCTGTGAACTCTCAGAGAATCACTGTGAAATTGTGGCCTCAGCTCTGAAGTCCAACCCCTCCCACCTGACAGAACTGGACCTGAGAGACAACGACCTGCAGGATTCAGGAGTGAAGGTTCTGTGTGCTGGACTGGAGAGTCCAAACTGTAGACTGGAGACTCTGAGGTCAGTTTGACTGTTGTCATTTCACTTGTTCGTTTGTTGAGGATTTAAACAAAGAACTGGAGAAGAGAAAGGACTCAGTGTTATTATTACTACAAGAGGAAGGTGAGACCAGTCATAGAGTTTGTGATGGAGAGAAGTTCTATCTATCTATCTATCTATCTATCTATCTATCTATCTATCTATCTATCTATCTATCTATCTATCTATCTATCTATCTATCTATCTATCTATCTATCTATCTATCTATCTATCTATCTAGATTTTATCTTCAAATCATTAACTTGATGATGATCAAACTCACAGATTTTCTGCTGCTGATTTGAACATGACAGAAGCTTCATCTGTCTCCAACAAATATTGCACCAAGCTGAAGTCACATCAGTGATGATGAACGGCAGGAGATTTGAGATTTCTGGAAAAAACAAAGGTTTCTAAGGTTCCAGTTTATTTCCAGTTGGTTCTTGGAAACAGAACCTGTTGTGTCCATTTTCGCTTTTGATCATTTCATTTTTGCTGTCTATTCAAACAGATTTACAGGCTTCAATTTTCAAGAAGAGATTATTTTCCTTCCACTGTAGATTTGATGAAGTCCAGTTGCTTTTTTACTACTACCCCACAAGAACTGTAGATTTGACATATGGATGAATTGCTCTGATAGGGCTCAGGGCTCTTTGAGGCCCAATAACAGAAGGACAATGTCCTACTACTCGTTTAAACACAGATCACTGCGTGTAGAAGCTGAACAGAAAAGGTGAGAAATAGTCCCCAGTGGCGCCCCGGTGGTCAAAGAAAGTTATTCTGACCGTTGCATCAGGAGTGTCCAGGTGAGCATATACTCTCATGTAGATAAGTCCTCAACACTAATGTTGGCCTGATATGCAAATTGTAAGAGGTCAACAAGAGTGTTCACTTTTAAAAAAAACAAAAAAACAATGCGGTGGCAACAGATGCTGATTAACACACATCCTGTCTCCTAACATCCTGCTGAATAGATGAACATGTGGAAGAAGGCAGATGTGGTACTCACTTTGAACACTTTATTATTGTTCAGAATACAGCATAAGGAGTGTAGGAACAGAGAACCTACTTATCACTAGTGGAGTTAGATATGTGAATGCTGACGCAGAATATGAGTACATATTCCAAAAAAAAAAAAGATGGTGAGCTCTGATTGTTGACCGAGACAATAGGTACATGAGGATTAATTGAAAAAAAAAAAGTTTGATCTCAAGTGTTTCACTAAAAATTAATAAAAGTTAATAATTAAGATTAATAAAGTAGCCTATTTTTTTATATTCGTATTTGTAAAAATCAACATTTATAAAAAATAAAGTTTGGGTGTAGTATACATTTATTACAGGCAGTTATGATGTTGTTTAACTTGCATTCAACATCTGATATCAGAATCACACATGACTTTAGGTAAATTATTTTGTTACAAAACTCCTGAACAGAAAAAAAAAAGTTATCAAATCTTCTCAGCTAAATACTCTTTTTTTTTAGATGTCCAACCCTGCCAGTATTTAATATTTTCTATTTAAAAGCAAGATCTAAATGTCTTTACACTGCTGTCTCCAAATGTGTTTACTGAATATGTTCAAGTTTGTCTCCATTATAACGTGCAAGGGTTGTGCATGTCATCTATGTATCAGTCTGGCTGTAAATATAATTTGTAAGTGGATCGAGTCTCTTCATACTACATTGATTAGGCCCTATTGATAGACTGATAACCTACCTTATGAAAAAAGAGAGAGAGACGGAAAAAAGTACAATTTGCTCTGAACTGCGTGTGTCCACGATGTGTCATATGAGCCATGTGACGGCTGTTCAGATAAACTGATGACGCAGAAAAAAGGGAACGATCAAACAAATACTCATCGAGGAATGATCAAATATTCATGATAATCCTCAGCCGCTGCTTTCATCCTGCAGGCTTCAGAAAAAGAGATAAAGAGTAGAAACTCAGGGTTAGTATGTTACCATGTTAACTGACTCAGAGTCAAGTTTTCGCTAAACCTGCTTTCTGAACCAGAGCCACTGTCTACAGATTGAACTAGAAGTAATTTAATGTTATCCCCAATGCAGCGTCAAATTACACAGACTTTGAATTTGCTTAATTGGAAAAAATATATCCTGTATGCCTATGATTGTTACTTTTGTAGCTATCTGTAGGAATGAAAGAAAGACAAATAAAATGTGAGTTATGTCTCTTTTTCTGGCTGCTGGAAGGTGATTGATTAACCTGCAAAGTGATAAAAGCGAAGAGGATAGTTCAGATCTGAGAGAACGTCAGCGGTGACGTGTAGCCTGATATTCGATGTGCGACTCAGGGTTTCTTCAAGTAAACCTGCCAGCGAGCAGGTTAGGCTAACTGAGTCAGTTACCATGGTGACTGAGACAGAGTTTCAGTTACCTCTCAATCTGGAACGGAAAACCCAGAGTTTTCCTCATCTCAGGATTAACTTACTCTGAGTTTCTGAGTTCTGAGTTTCTGGAATACCTCTCTGATCAATGTGGCTGCACAACATGAGTTTGTATGGATGGAGCCACAGGTGGAGCTGACAGGTAAAGAGGCGGAGTCACTACGTCTGTGTTGAAGCAGCAGCAGCTTCTCATGAATATTAATGAGCTGCTTTCTCTCTATGTGACTGTTTAACTTGCTTCCTGTTGCTTCAGCTGTTGGACTTTCATTTTTTAATTATTGTTCTTTCTGAAGCTTCTTCAGCTCTGAACAGATGATGAGACACTGAACGCTGTCAACAAGGAGCTTTGTCCTCAACTCACTGCTTTTATTCTTCATTCAGATTGGAGAACTGCAGGTTGTCAGAGATCAGCTGTTCTTCTCTGGTCTCAGCTCTGAAGTCCAACCCCTCCCACCTGAGAAACCTGTTCCTGACCAACAACAACCTGCAGGATTCAGGAGTGAAGGATCTGAGTGGTTTTCTGGAGAGTCCAGACTGTAGACTGGAGACTCTGGGGTCAGTTCACTGACTGTTACTGTTGTAGATCTTAGATCTTTGATCCACAACTGAACCTGATTGATCTTCACTCAGAACTTGAATCACTGACTATGATGTCATGAATGAAGGACGTTTGAAATAGTTGTTGTCTCGTGTTTCCAGTTGTTCTTCTCTCTCACTGACAATGATTCTTCAGAGATGATTTGAATCTGATCTTAAAGTCAGAGCGTTTGACTCAGATAAAGACTGACTGGTCTGAAGCATCACATCAGATGTGGGTGGGTGGGGTTTGTCAACAGGTTTGTGTTCAGTTGAATGTGTGTAGTTGTAGTTTCCTGAGACCAGGACCAGAGGTGGGTAGAGTAGCCACAACATTTACTCAAGTAAGAGTATTGTTACTTTATAATAATAATACTCAAGTAAAAGTAAAAAGTAGTCATCCAAATATTCACTTGAGTAAGAGTAAGAAAGTACTTGGTGAAAAAACTACTCCAGTACTGAGTAACTAACTGCTGCTGAGTAACCTTTTATTTCTTAAATAATCAGTGAATGAACGTAATCAAATACACAAAAATATAAAACAGCAACAAATTCAGATATTGTCAAAGAACAACACTTAAAGGGACGACGAGGAGTTTCTCTATCGGCAAAACGAAAAATTCTGCGACAATAAAAAAGTCTCATATGGGTGATTTTCGATAAATATATCATTTTGTCACTATTGTTATTTTGTTATTATTAGTGGTGGTGGAAATGCTGGGCGAGCCGACCAGCGTTTCTTTACTTTGGGTTTTGCGGCGAATCATGAGAATAATGCCGCCGAATCTCCGTTTATGGTGGGAACTACGACGGTATGTGATCGTCTTCCAACCTCTGACTTTAATTCTTGATGAATGAAAACATGAGTCTGTCTTGCGCCGGTCAAAGAATTTCACGGTGCGGAGGCTCATAAATGTAGTGTGGAAACACTTTGCTATTCCAAAACTACTCTTACAAGTACAGTTTATCCAAAAAGTTACCCAAGTAATTGTAACGGAGTAAATGTAGCGTGTTTCTACCCACCTTTGACCAGGACCAAGAATTGATGTTGTACTTCTTTTATTCTTTATTCAGATTGGAGAACTGCAGCTTGTCAAAGATCAGCTGTTCTTCTCTGGTCTCAGCTCTGAAGTCCAACCCCTCCCACCTGAGACACCTGAACCTGGGCAACAACAAGCTGCAGGATTCAGACCTGAAGGATCTGAGTGGTTTTCTGGAGAGTCCAGACTGTAGACTGGAGACTCTGAGGTCAGACTCTGTTTTATTTCTGTGCTCAGATGAATGTGATGTGAAAGTTGTGTTGACACTGAGCTGCAGACATGAGGCTGATATTAGACTGATCCACACTGAGGGTCGTCATGGTGACGTCTCATTCTTCTTCTCTGGTTTTAGTCCAGTCTCTGTTTCTCTTCACATTTCACCTCCACTACAGAAACACATGTAATGTGTCAGACAATAACTGATGTATAATCAATAGCTGGTGGCTCCTCCTCTTTCCTGAGGCTCTGTGATGTTTGTAGTGAAATATTCAAAGCCAACATGTCATTAGAGCTGCTGTTGCCATGGATCTGCTGGATGGATTCAGTTTGGATCCACAGGGTCCTGACTCCATTGGATTTGATTCAGTCAGAGATATTTCACTGACAGTTTCTATTTGTTTGGATATGAATGAGATTCTCAGAGAACTGAAGCTGTAAATTGTTCCTCTGACCTGCTGCATTGTTGTATTTCATCATGTGTAGAATAAAAAGCAGTTGGCTCTTTGTTCAGGTGACACCAGCAGCTCTACACCTGAACTCACCTGAACACATCTGGTTGTGTCAGACACAGGAGTGTTAAACATCAACCTCAGCTTTTATGAGTCCATACTGGATTATTCATGTGAAAAGTGATATTAATGGGTGAACAGACGTTTCCTCCAGCCCAACATCCCATAATAACAAGTTGTGTGTGTGCTGGTTTCATCTCTTTGAAGAAGTTGGAGCAGGTTCAATGTGTGAAGTCAGTCAGCAGGTTTTTCTGTCTCTGAGCTTCATCAGCTGCTTCATTCAACATGTGTTTCTATCACATGATTGTTGTCATGGCAACAGAGTTCAGCCTCACATGTTTGTTGTCATGGCAACAGAGTTCAGCTTCACATGTTTGTTGTCTTTATAAAACTTGAGCATCATCAGTAAATCTCTGATCAATGTGGCTGCTCAACATGAGTTTGTATGTATGGAGCCACAGGTGAAGAGGTGGAGTCACTGCGTCTGTGTTGAAGCAGCAGCAGCTTCTCATGAATATTAATGAGCTGTTTTCTCTCTGTGTGACTGTTTAACCTGCTTCCTGTTGCTTCAGCTGTTTGACTTTAATTTTCTAAACTTGTTCTTTCTGAAGCTTCTTCAGCTCTGAACAGATGATGAGACACTGAACTCTGTCAACAAGGAGCTTTGTCCTCAACTCACTGCTTTTATTCTTTATTCAGATTGGAGAACTGCAGGTTGTCAGAGATCAGCTGTTCTTCTCTGGTCTCAGCTCTGAAGTCCAACCCCTCCCACCTGAGAAACCTGTTCCTGACCAACAGCAAGCTGCAGGATTCAGCAGTGAAGGATCTGAGTGGTTTTCTGGAGAGTCCAGACTGTAGACTGGAGACTCTGGGGTCAGTTCACTGACTGTTACTGTTGCAGATCTTAGATCTTTGATCCACAACTGAATCTAATTGATCTTCACTCAGAACTTGAATCATTGACTTTGATGTCATGAATGAAGGACATTTGAAATAGTTGTCGTCTCGTGTTTCCAGTTGTTCTTCTCTCTCACTGACAATGACTCTTCAGAGATGATCTGAATCTGATCTTAAAGTCAGAGCGTTTCACTCAGATAAAGACTGACTGGTCTGAAGCCATCACATCAGATGTGGGTGGGTGGGGTTTGTCCACAGGTTTGTGTTCAGTTGAATGTGTGTAGTTTTAGTTTCCTGAGACCAGGACCAGAGATGGGTAGAGAGTAGCCAAAAATTTAACTCAAGTGAGAGTATTGTTACTTTATAATAATAATAATACTCAAGTAAGAGTAAAAAGTAGTCATCCAAATATTTACTTGAGTAAGAGTAAGAAAATACTTGGTGAAAATACTTCTCCAGTACTGAGGAACTGCTGCTGAGTAACCTTTTATTTGTTAAATAATCAGCGCATGAAAGTAAGCAACTACACAAAAATATAAAACAGCAAAGAACAAATTCAGATATTGTCAAAGAACACGAGACAAGAAATGAAATCTTTACAAAGTAACAAAGTAAGGCAATGTCAGCCACAATAACTTACATATGCATACAGACGCCTATGAACTGTCATAAACTCTTTGTGTGTGTTACTCTAAACAAACAGATTGCGCATTGGATCGATAAAAAGTAGCGAGTAGCAAGCAGAATGTAGCTCAATGTAACGGAGTAAAAGTACCGCTTTATCCAAAAAGTTACCCAAGTAAATGTAACAGAGTAAATGTAGCATGTTTCTACCCACCTCTAACCAGGACCAAGAATTAATGTTGTACTGCTTTTATTCTTTATTCAGATTGGAGAACTGCAGCTTGTCAGAGATCAGCTGTTCTTCTCTGGGCTCAGCTCTGAAGTCCAACCCCTCCCACCTGAGAGAACTGAACCTGAGTGACAACAAGCTGCAGGATTCAGACCTGAAGGATCTGAGTGGTTTTCTGGAGAGTCCAGACTGTAGACTGGAGACTCTGAGGTCAGACTCTGTTTTATTTCTGTGCTCAGATGAATGTGATGTGAAAGTTGTGTTGACACTGAGCTGCAGACATGAGGCTGATATTAGACTGATCCACACTGAGGGTCGTCATGGTGACGTCTCATTCTTCTTCTCTGGTTTTAGTCCAGTCTCTGTTTCTCTTCACATTTCACCTCCACTACAGAAACACATGTAATGTGTCAGACAATAACTGATGTATAATCAATAGCTGGTGGCTCCTCCTCTTTCCTGAGGCTCTGTGATGTTTGTAGTGAAATATTCAAAGCCAACATGTCATTAGAGCTGCTGTTGCCATGGATCTGCTGGATGGATTCAGTCTGGATCCACAGGGTCCTGACTCCATTGGATTTGATTCAGTCAGAGATATTTCACTGACAGTTTCTATTTGTTTGGATATGAATGAGATTCTCAGAGAACTGAAGCTGTAAATTGTTCCTCTGACCTGCTGCATTGTTGTATTTCATCATGTGTAGAATAAAAACCAGTTGGCTCTTTGTTCAGGTGACACCAGCAGCTCTACACCTGAACTCACCTGAACACATCTGGTTGTGTCAGACACAGGAGTGTTAAACATCAACCTCAGCTTTTATGAGTCCATACTGGATTATTCATGTGAAAAGTGATATTAATGGGTGAACAGACGTTTTTCCTCCAGCCCAAACATCCCATAATAACAAGTTGTGTGTGTGCTGGTTTCAGCTCTTTGAAGAAGTTGGAGCAGGTTCAATGTGTGAAGTCAGTCAGCAGGTTTTTCTGTCTCTGAGCTTCATCAGCTGCTTCATTCAACATGTGTTTCTATCACATGATTGTTGTCATGGCAACAGAGTTCAGCCTCACATGTTTGTTGTCATGGCAACAGAGTTCAGCTTCACATGTTTGTTGTCTTTATAAAACTTGAGCATCATCAGTAAATCTCTGATCAATGTGGCTGCACAACATGAGTTTGTATGTATGGAGCCACAGGTGAAGAGGTGGAGTCACTGTGTCTGTGTTGAAGCAGCAGCAGCTTCTCATGAATATTAATGAGCTGTTTTCTCTCTATGTGACTGTTTAACCTGCTTCCTGTTGCTTCAGATGTTGGACTTTCATTTTCTAAACTTGTTCTTTCTGAAGCTTCTTCAGCTCTGAACAGATGATGAGACACTGAACGCTGTCAACAAGGAGCTTTGTCCTCAACTCACTGCTTTTATTCTTTATTCAGATTGGAGAACTGCAGGTTGTCAGAGATCAGCTGTTCTTCTCTGGTCTCAGCTCTGAAGTCCAACCCCTCCCACCTGAGAAACCTGTTCCTGACCAACAGCAAGCTGCAGGATTCAGCAGTGAAGGATCTGAGTGGTTTTCTGGAGAGTCCAGACTGTAGACTGGAGACTCTGGGGTCAGTTCACTGACTGTTACTGTTGTAGATCTTAGATCTTTGATCCACAACTGAATCTAATTGATCTTCACTCAGAACTTGAATCATTGACTTTGATGTCATGAATGAAGGACATTTGAAATAGTTGTCGTCTCGTGTTTCCAGTTGTTCTTCTCTCTCACTGACAATGACTCTTCAGAGATGATCTGAATCTGATCTTAAAGTCAGAGCGTTTCACTCAGATAAAGACTGACTGGTCTGAAGCATCACATCAGATGTGGGTGGGTGGGGTTTGTCCACAGGTTTGTGTTCAGTTGAATGTGTGTAGTTGTAGTTTCCTGAGACCAGGACCAGAGATGGGTAGAGAGTAGCCAAAAATTTCACTCAAGTGAGAGTATTGTTACTTTATAATAATATTACTCAAGTAAAAGTAAAAAGTAGTCATCCAAATATTTACTTGAGTAAGAGTAAGAAAATACTTGGTGAAAATACTTCTCCAGTACTGAGGAACTGCTGCTGAGAAACCTTTTATTTGTTAAATAATCAGCACATGAACGTAATCAAATACACAAAAATATAAAACAGCAAAGAACAAATTCAGATATTGTCAAAGAACAACACTTAACAACCGAGACAAGAAATGAAATCTTTACAAAGTAACAAAGTAAGGCAAAGTCAGCCACAATAACTTACATATGCATACAGACGCCTATGAACTGTCATAAACTCTTTGTGTGTGTTACCCTAAACAAACAGATTGCGCATTGGATCGATAAAAAGTAGCGAGTAGCAAGCAGAATGTAGCTCAATGTAACGGAGTAAAAGTACCGCTTTATCCAAAAAGTTACCCAAGTAAATGTAACAGAGTAAATGTAGCATGTTTCTACCCACCTCTAACCAGGACCAAGAATTAATGTTGTACTTCTTTTATTCTTTATTCAGATTGAAGAGCTGCAGTTTGTCAGAGATCAGCTGTTCTTCTCTGGTCTCAGCTCTGAAGTCCAACCCCTCCCACCTGAGAGAACTGAACCTGGACAACAACAAGCTGCAGGATTCAGACCTGAAGGATCTGAGTGGTTTTCTGGAGAGTCCAGACTGTAGACTGGAGACGCTGAGGTCAGACTCTGTTTTATTTCTGTGCTCAGATGAATGTGATGTGAAAGTTGTGTTGACACTGAGCTGCAGACATGAGGCTGATATTAGACTGATCCACACTGAGGGTCGTCATGGTGACGTCTCATTCTTCTTCTCTGGTTTTAGTCCAGTCTCTGTTTCTCTTCACATTTCACCTCCACTACAGAAACACATGTAATGTGTCAGACAATAACTGATGTATAATCAATAGCTGGTGGCTCCTCCTCTTTCCTGAGGCTCTGTGATGTTTGTAGTGAAATATTCAAAGCCAACATGTCATTAGAGCTGCTGTTGCCATGGATCTGCTGGATGGATTCAGTCTGGATCCACAGGGTCCTGACTCCATTGGATTTGATTCAGTCAGAGATATTTCACTGACAGTTTCTATTTGTTTGGATATGAATGAGATTCTCAGAGAACTGAAGCTGTAAATTGTTCCTCTGACCTGCTGCATTGTTGTATTTCATCATGTGTAGAATAAAAAGCAGTTGGCTCTTTGTTCAGGTGACACCAGCAGCTCTACACCTGAACTCACCTGAACACATCTGGTTGTGTCAGACACAGGAGTGTTAAACATCAACCTCAGCTTTTATGAGTCCATACTGGATTATTCAAGTGAAAAGTGATTTTAATGGGTGAACAGACTTTTTTTCCCTCCAGCCCAACATCCCATAATAGCAAGTTGTGTGTGTGCTGGTTTCATCTCTTTGAAGAAGTTGGAGCAGGTTCAATGTGTGAAGTCAGTCAGCAGGTTTTTCTGTCTCTGAGCTTCATCAGCTGCTTCATTCAACATGTGTTTCTATCACATGATTGTTGTCATGGCAACAGAGTTCAGCCTCACATGTTTGTTGTCATGGCAACAGAGTTCAGCCTCACATGTTTGTTGTCTTTATAAAACTTGAGCATCATCAGTAAATCTCTGATCAATGTGGCTGCTCAACATGAGTTTGTCTGGATGGAGCCACAGGTGGAGCTGACAGGTGAAGAGGTGGAGTCACTGCGTCTGTGTTGAAGCAGCAGCAGCTTCTCATGAATATTAATGAGCTGTTTTCTCTCTATGTGACTGTTTAACCTGCTTCCTGTTGCTTCAGATGTTGGACTTTCATTTTCTAAACTTGTTCTTTCTGAAGCTTCTTCAGCTCTGAACAGATGATGAGACACTGAACTCTGTCAACAAGGAGCTTTGTCCTCAACTCACTGCTTTTATTCTTTATTCAGATTGGAGAACTGCAGGTTGTCAGAGATCAGCTGTTCTTCTCTGGTCTCAGCTCTGAAGTCCAACCCCTCCCACCTGAGAAACCTGTTCCTGACCAACAGCAAGCTGCAGGATTCAGCAGTGAAGGATCTGAGTGGTTTTCTGGAGAGTCCAGACTGTAGACTGGAGACTCTGGGGTCAGTTCACTGACTGTTACTGTTGTAGATCTGAGATCTTTGATCCACAACTGAATCTAATTGATCTTCACTCAGAACTTGAATCATTGACTTTGATGTCATGAATGAAGGACATTTGAAATAGTTGTCGTCTCGTGTTTCCAGTTGTTCTTCTCTCTCACTGACAATGACTCTTCAGAGATGATCTGAATCTGATCTTAAAGTCAGAGCGTTTCACTCAGATAAAGACTGACTGGTCTGAAGCATCACATCAGATGTGGGTGGGTGGGGTTTGTCCACAGGTTTGTGTTCAGTTGAATGTGTGTAGTTGTAGTTTCCTGAGACCAGGACCAGAGATGGGTAGAGAGTAGCCAAAAATTTCACTCAAGTGAGAGTATTGTTACTTTATAATAATATTACTCAAGTAAAAGTAAAAAGTAGTCATCCAAATATTTACTTGAGTAAGAGTAAGAAAATACTTGGTGAAAATACTTCTCCAGTACTGAGGAACTGCTGCTGAGTAACCTTTTATTTGTTAAATAATCTGCGCATGAACGTAAGCAACTACACAAAAATATAAAACAGCAAAGAACAAATTCAGATATTGTCAAAGAACAACACTTAACAACCGAGACAAGAAATGAAATCTTTACAAAGTAACAAAGTAAAGCAAAGTCAGCCACAATAACTTACATATGCATACAGACGTCTATGAACTGTCATAAACTCTTTGTGTGTGTTACCCTAAACAAACAGATTGCGCGTTGGATCGATAAAAAGTAGCGAGTAGCAAGCAGAATGTAGCTCAATGTAACGGAGTAAAAGTACCGCTTCTTCTTCACACTTATACTCAAGTAAAAGTAAAAAGTACGCTGCATTAAAACTACTCTTACAAGTACAGTTTATCCAAAAACTTACACAAGTAAATGTAACAGAGTAAATGTAGCATGTTTCTACCCACCTCTGACCAGGACCAAGAATTAATGTTGTACTTCTTTTATTCTTTATTCAGATTGGAGAACTGCAGTTTGTCAAAGATCAGCTGTTCTTCTCTGGTCTCAGCTCTGAAATCCAACCCCTCCCACCTGAGAGAAGTGGACCTGAGTGACAACATGCTGCAGGATTCAGACCTGAAGGATCTGAGTGGTTTTCTGGAGAGTCCAGACTGTAGACTGGAGACTCTGGGGTCAGACTCTGTTTTATTTCTGTGCTCAGATGAATGTGATGTGAAAGTTGTGTTGACACTGAGCTGCAGACATGAGGCTGATATTAGACTGATCCACACTGAGGATCGTCATGGTGACGTCTGTTTTCTTCTTCTCTGGTTTTATAGTCCATGAGCCAAGACCCCAAAATTGGCCTCCCGCAATCGAACGGGTGGGCAATTTCTAGTTTGTTTTTTTGACTTGGTAGACATCTCTAGTGAACAGTTTGGCATGATAACCATTGCAAACAGGTAGCTTAGTGGTGGTTATCATGTGTTGAATAGGTGGACCGGTAGAGTGGAAACTTGAAAACTGTGTATAGTGCTTGTTCGGTATTATGCTGTTTGTTGACCACTCAGTGCCTAAATCACTTCAAGGATGTTTTTCCCTTTTATCAAGACCCTACTGTAATAATAATAGACTCACCTCAGGAATATGTGAATGAAAATGTGATAAAAATTAGAACATAGGCCTACACATGAAATGGCCAACGTTTTTAGAGTGTTTTACTTTTCATGCAATAACAAGAACAAACAAATATTTTTTTACACAATTAAAATCAACTAAAGAGCTTGCTCCTTCTGTCACAAATAATGTGGAGCATACTACCAGTACAGTATTTCAAGTGTCCCTCTGTCAATGACCTACGCCTGGCCAACAGCCTGAACGAGTTCTACTGCCGCTTTGAAAGACAATGGGACAGACCTGATATCCCCCACACCTCCAACCACCAGCCATCGATCAGCAACAGCTCCTCCAAACCTGGATCACCTACACAGCCCCACACCCAAGTGCCACCCTCCCCCACACCTCTCTCCATCATAGAAATCAAATCAAATCAAAGAAGGAGAGGTGAAGAGACTGTGACAGTGTTAAGGTTAGGTTTAGGGTAAGGTTGAGGGTTAGGGCTACTTAAGTCGGAGAAATGGGAGGTCGGACTAATGGACTCAAAAATAAAGAAATGTATGGTCGGAGAAATGGGTAGTCAGACAGACGTCCCGGGTTGACGCGGGTCGGTGCGTTTGTGGGTTTAAACGGGTTTTTTGGCCAGTGGGAAAGGGGTATAAGTCTCCCCCTCCACCCTGAAGCACTGAGCCAATCAGCTGTCTCCGGTGTTCACACACATTTTTAACACCTCACTGGAGAACTGTCATGTGCCAGCTTGCTTCAAGGCCTCAGCCATTGTTCCAGTTCCCAAAAAGACAAGGCTCACAGGCCTTAATGACTACAGACCCGTTGCTCTGACTTCTGTGGTCATGAAGACTTTTGAGTGCCTCGTCTTGACCCACCTTAAGGACATTACAGTTCACCTACAGAGCCAACAGATCTGTAGATGATGCTGTAAACATGGCCCTCCACTAGCACCTGGACTCCCCAGGATCCTACGCCAGGATACAGTTTGTGGACTTCAGCTCTGCCTTCAATACGATCATCCCAGCTCTGCTCCGTGACAAGCTCTCCCAGCTTAATGTGCCTGACTCCATGTGCAGGTGGATTACGGACTTCCTGACTGACAGACGGTAGTTCGTGAGGCTGGGGAAGCATGTCTCTGACACCCGGACCATCAGCACTGGATCCCCCCAAGGTTGCGTCCTTTCTCCTCTGCTGTTCTCCCTGTACACCAACAGCCGCACATCTGGACACCAGTCTGTCAAGCTCCTGAAATTTGCTGACACCACCCTCATCTGCCTCATCTCTGATGGGGACAAGTCGGCCTACAGCAGTGAGACGGACCGTCTGGTGTCACGGTGCAGCATGAACAACCTGGAGCTCAACGCTATGAAGACAGTGGAGATGATAGTGGACTTCAGAAAGGACCCACCTGCCCTCCCCCCTGTCATCCTCTGTGACTCTACAGCGACCCTGGTTGAGTCCTTCTTCTTCCTGGGCACCACCATCTCCCAGGAGCTCCAATGGGAGCAGAACATTAGCTCCCTCACCAAGATGCCTCAGCAGAGGATAGGCTATACTTCCTGCTGCAGCTGAAGAAGTTTCACCTCCCTGTGAAGATGCTGGTGAACTTCTACACTGCCACCACTGAATCCATCCTCACATCCTCCATGTCAGTCTGGTGTGCTGCAGCTACGGCCAGAGACAAGGCCAAACTGCAGCGTGTCATTCACTCTGCCCAGAGGGTGATCGGCTGCAGCCTCCCATCTCTTCAAGAGCTGTACATCTCCAGGACCAGAGCCAGAATAGCTGCTGACCCCTCTTATCCTGGACACAAACTCTTCCAGCCCCTCCCCTCTGGCAAAAGGCTCCGGT
The DNA here is from genome assembly GCF_905171665.1 of Trachurus trachurus. NCBI lineage: Eukaryota > Metazoa > Chordata > Actinopteri > Carangiformes > Carangidae > Trachurus > Trachurus trachurus. The sequence continues at coordinate 38,325,702 of NC_139891.1, read as the reverse complement.
CCATCCGGACCAGGACCTCACGCCACAAGAACAGTTTCTTCCTCTCTGCAGTCAGCCTAATGAACAATGCCCCAGTTCCCTCTAAATAACCCTAAACCTATGGATGTAATATGCTATAATGTTAATGTCATCTTTACTCACTACATCTTAGCCTTCTTAACCTTGGATGTATATATAAACCATTAAAAATGTTCCCTGTATAATGTGATTTCACAAAAGTCCTCTGCTACTTCCTGCTAACAGCAGTATTAAAGCCGATTTTCCCCCTCGCTCCCTCATGCACCCAGTGGAATTAGCGCCAACTAGTGGTGCAAACAAATATTATCTGCAGGGCCTTTCTGCAACTTCAAAGGCGCTCTAAATCATCAGTAGTGGCACACAAATTATGAAATGTGCAACATCGGAGAATGGCCATAATTGGTGTATATGGCATTTTTATGGTCAAAATAGTGAATGCATGATAAATATTGTTAAGCTACTCTTGTGCGAAGGTTATCATACCAATTAATAATCTGGACATATATAGGAATAATAAAATAGCAACAAGAATTTGCCCACCCTTTCGATTGCGATTGGTGGTCTGGCTCATGGACTGTCTCTGTTTCTCTTCACATTTCACCTCCACTACAGAAACACCTGTAATGTGTCAGACTATAACTGATGTATAATCAATAGCTGGTGGCTCCTCCTCTTTCCTGAGGCTCTGTGATGTTTGTAGTGAAATATTCAAAGCCAACATGTCATTAGAGCTGCTGTTGCCATGGATCTGCTGGATGGATTCAGTCTGGATCCACAGGGTCCTGACTCCATTGGATTTGATTCAGTCAGAGATATTTCACTGACAGTTTCTATTTGTTTGGATCTGAATGAGATTCTCAGAGAACTGAAGCTATAAATTGTTCCTCTGACCTGCTGCATTATTACAAACATTAAAGGTGCAATATGTAAGAATGTGGCCAAAAACGGTTACTGCAGTCAAATTCAAAACACAGCGATCTCATTTTTTCTCCCAGTCGTAGCGGCAGCTCAGTGGAAGCAGACCGGAGGCTGAAATGCCACTGACACTGGGAGAGAGGGCTAGGTGGCGCAACATGTAAACACGTAAATTCAAAACATAAACATGATTTGCAGTCTGCAACAAAAGATTTTTAATGCGAATACTCTGGCTGTACTATTGTTGTTGGTGAGTTCATCATGTTATATGAACATTATTCCTGAGTCTCTGTGACATATTAGGAGGATTTTACGGCCAGTTGCTTTAGATTTCTTACATACTGTACCTTTAATGTTCATCATTCATTTATTGTCTTTCATCATGTGTAGAATAAAAAGCAGTTGGCTCTTTGTTCAGGTGACACCAGCAGCTCTACACCTGAACTCACCTGAACACATCTGGTTGTGTCAGACACAGGAGTGTTAAACATCAACCTCAGCTTTTATAAATCCATACTGGATTATTCAAGTGAAAAGTGATTTTAATGTGAGAACAGATTTTTTTGCCTGCAGCCCAACATCCCATAATAACAAGTTGTGTGTGTGCTGGTTTCATCTCTTTGAAGAAGTTGGAGAAGGTTCAATGTGTGAAGTCAGTTTGTATGGATGGAGCCGCAGGTGGAGCTGACAGGTGAAGAGGCGGAGTCACTGCGTCTGTGTTGAAGCAGCAGCAGCTTCTCATGAATATTAATGAGCTGTTTTCTCTCTATGTGACTGTTTAACCTGCTTCCTGTTGCTTCAGATGTTGGACTTTCATTCTCTAAACTTGTTCTTTCTGAAGCTTCTTCAGCTCTGAACAGATGATGAGACACTGAACGCTGTCAACAAGGAGCTTTGTCCTCAACTCACTGCTTTTATTCTTTATTCAGATTGGAGAACTGCAGGTTGTCAGAGATCAGCTGTTCTTCTCTGGTCTCAGCTCTGAAGTCCAACCCCTCCCACCTGAGAGAACTGAACCTGAGTGGCAACAAGCTGCAGGATTCAGGAGTGAAGGATCTGAGTGGTTTTCTGGAGAGTCCAGACTGTAGACTGGAGACTCTGGGGTCAGTTCACTCACTGTTACTGTTGTAGATCTGAGATCTTTGATCCACAACTGAACCTGATTGAGCTTCACTCAGAACTTGAATCACTGACTTTGATGTCATGAATGAAGGACGTTTGAAATAGTTGTTGTCTCATGTTTCCAGTTGTTCTTCTCTCACACTGACAACAGGGTTTCCGCGGGGTTGTAAAAGGTAGTAAAAGGTAGTAAATGAAATTAGCAAAAATTAAGGCCATTAAAAAGTATTAAAAAGTAATAAATGTCATCTGACGTGGTATTAAATTTTCGAAGCACTATCCAACTATGAGTTTGTTCCCATTTGTGTTAGGTGCAGGCCTAAAAATCCCGTTAATTTATTTAGCCTATATTTTATAAATTATATGTGCAAGTAGGACCAGAGCGATATCAATGATGTGACGTCGGTCAGTGTGCGTTCGCGGTAAAACTATTTGCGCTTCAGTCTAAAACCGTGCCGCCTGGGTGATTTTGGCTGCTGCCTTGGTTAAAACATGTGTGCATGGGGGACCGTTCAGATGTATTGTCATTACTTTCAATATAGATGCGCATCATGCGCGATCACAATGTGTCAGTGTTGGGTCAGACCAAGATTCTCCCTCGGTGTCTCTCCTACTGTTTGCCACGGAGCTCTGCCCCGTTTGAAAGGTGAAGGAAGCCCATGTGAAAAGACGTCAGGTCAGTAAAATGTTGAACAGGCTGATAATCACGTGAAAGTGAAGCAACCTCGTTCATAGTTCGCTCTGATTATACAATATCCAATGTAGACGCGCGACATGCACGCTCACAACCGAAAGCAGCACCGTAGCTGCGCGCATTCGATGCGACGGCGACGCGCTTGTTTTTTCGTGCACGAGTATCAGCTGTGCGCTGCAGACGTGCACGGTTCCCTATGTTGCTGTGTCAGGCAGGTGTTTCCCACAGAGCTCTGCCCAATTTAAATAAACACAAAGGTTTCCAAAGTGCTGTACAGACAAACGTAATCACAGAAGGCTAACAATGAAGTAAAGGTGAGCTGTCAAGATGTATGCAGTAATTAATTATTTCATATACTGTACCTATCACTCCTATTATTTCCAATTCACAGGTGCATTAGAATATCATGGTTAAGTTTATCAAGGCATATGTCAGTATTTCAATTCATAAAGTGAAACTAACACAAAGAATGAAACATTTCATGTCTTTATTTATTCTATTTATTTTAATTGTACTGATTATGACTAACATTAAATGAAGACTTACAATTCAGTATCCCCAAAAATCTAAATATTACAAAGGACCAATTAAAAAAAAAAAAAAAAAAAAAAAAAAGCATTTTTAATAGGCTACAGAAATGTTGGCTTTACTTCTGGAAATGGACTTTGCCATGATATTATAATGTATTGAGATGCACCTGTATACTGTATAATTTGTTAATGCTGAGTGTCACCGCCCTGAGCACACCCCCCTAACAGGTAACAGGTACTTGATTTGAATTGTGAGCATTTGCCTACTACACTTAGTCACTCAGAAAGTTAAGTAAGAAAATGACAGTAATCTGTTACTTTTTAATTAGTTACCCCCAACACTGAAGTTCGAAAAGTTGCCACTACAGTTGCAGCTCGAAGTCGTGTTGGTATTAAAAAATATTGTGGCGGTATTAAAAGGTATTAAATTCAACTTAAGAATTTCTGTATAAACCCTGGACAATGACTCTTCACTTTCAGCTCATTTCTCTTGACTCACACTCTTTGTGTGTGTGTGTGTGTGTGTGTGTGTGTGTGTGTGTGTATGGGGTGAAATCGATTTCAAAACAACCGGAAAGACGCGCAGCGACGTGTGTGTGCACGCATGGTTACTTTGAAACGCGTGTGTGCGTGCGTTGTTACGCGCAGGTTGTATTTCACGCGTGACAAAAGCTGCGTACGTATGAAGCAGCGTGTGCACGTCTGTCAGGGTTACGCCCCGCCTTTCCGAAGCCCCGCCTTTCCGACAATAGACTTCCATTCATCGTAATAGCGGGGTTTTCTATTTTTTCTAAAGACCCCGCTATTCCGAAAAGGCTATTGGGGGAAAACCCCAGTGCGCAGTGCGCATTGATCCTTTTTTCCTTTTTGGCGTCAAACGGATCATGTGCATAATTAACTGCAAAACAAGCAAATACTTCATATTAATGACTTATAATGTTCATTATGCTTCTAGCCTGTCTAGCCTCTACCTGGTCTTTCTACTAAACTTAACCAACTCCTTTCTTCATTGCCTAAACCCAACCAGCATCTCCCTCAGTCAGCTGTCAGCACGAGCGGCGGCTGCAGCAGCCTCACGCCCGTGTGAGCTCAAGCCGGCTTCAGCCGTGCTCGAGCGGAGCAGGGGGGGAGAAAAAAAGTGTATTTCTATTACTGTGTGGAGATCTCCAACAACGGAGTCGGGGAGAAAGCAAGTGGGACAGATCTGCCTAGTCCCTGAGCAGCGCACGTTTCACAGACAAGCCGCAACACAGAGTGTAAACAACGTCACGCGGTTCAGCACCTTGGACATTGGACAGCTGGGGGGGGGGACTGTGTCGGAACAGCGGTGTTTCGAAGTGGGGGTATTTCGGAACAGCGGGGTGTCGAAATGGAGGGCTGTCCCCGTCTGTCAGTCACTGTTTGACAAATTATGTTACGCGTTCACACACACGTGCGGTCGCAGATTTTGTTGCTGCGCAGCAGGAAGTTGATCTGCACCGTGCGCACCACTCCGCGTAACTTGACATGTAATGTAGTTGGCCAATTCATTTTAGTCAACCAGGGGAGGCAGCAGTGAGCCACACTTTGCCTGCCGGACGAAAAGAAGAAGAAGAAGCAGAAGGAGGAGAAGAAGGAGAAGGAAAAGAAAAAAGGAAAAGACCAATATAATACATCCATGGAAAAGACCCATGAGATAATTATATTATAGACAGGAGGAGGCTCAGTGATGTCATGTCTTTTTATGCTCCATGGTTGACACTGATTCTGCATTGATATTTCAATTTCAACCTTCCTGATGGCTCGACAGTTTTGTTACAGTACCTATATAATTATTAATAAAGTGTAAAAAAAATAATAATAAAACTCGGCCGGGAGTGTGTTGCAGCCTCTGTGCAGCTATTGAGGTGCACAAACCTAACGCACATCTCCAGCTGTCCCAGCAGTTGTCAATGAACTGATTACGTGCGGGGGGCGTGGTTAACTTACAAATGTTTGTATTCATTTGTGTCTGCAGGCCATGTGTAAGCAAAGTAAAAGAAACAGAAACAGAACTCTTTCGTTTTTCTGTTTCAAAACCAAAAAAAAATCAAAAAACAACGTTGTTTTTCTGTTATTCTGTTTTAAAACAAAAACAGAATAACGTGGAAAATTAAGTCTTTGACTTTTTTATTGTTTTGTCATTATGATATTTGGAAACTTCGCTCCACAGCGGCCAGGTCCCGGAGCAACTCTCTCCACACCCCCCGCTTGCGTCCGCTCACCCCCCCCCGGCCGGAGCTCCGTGGTCCATATGCCATCCCTGCACCAGAGTTCCCCGGGTCACGCTGCTGATCCGCCCCGCGGAGCAGGCAGCTCGCAGCGGCCTCCTTCTCCAGCGGATCGCTCCGTCCTGGACCGGGGAGCGACGTCGCCGCAGCCGCCGCTGTGGAGCGCTGGAGGAGGAGGCCACTGTGAGCTGCCTGGTCAGCGAGGCGGGGCAGCAGCTTGACCCGGGGATGGCATATGGACCACGGTCCACAGCGGCTCAGACGCAAGGTGTGGAGAGAGTGGCTCCGGCCGGCCGCTGTGGCCAGCTGGGACACGGATTATTCTCTCTGTCTTCATTGAACAAATAAATCATGTCATGCAACAGCCTATATATCTGTATCTCGTATTGGATCGATTGCACCATCTACTGGATGAAAATAGAACACAGAACAACTAAGTTACACTACGCGTCATGTTACATGTAGTGGTGCACACCGGGCAGCTCAACTTCCGGCTGCGCAGCAATAGATTCTGCGACTGCACGCACGTGTGAACGCCTAGCAACATTAGTCAAACAGTGACAGACAGACGTGCACAATCTGCTTCATACGAACGCAGCTTCTTGTCACGCGTAACACAGTTTGCGCACGTCGTTTCCGCGTACGCGTGAGCGCCTGACAAAAATGTTCAATCAGCTTCACGCGAGCGTTAATGCGTGCGTTCGCTGAAAAACGCATGAATGTTACACGTGGTCACTACGCGTAGTGTGATTACCGGCGTGCAGCAGTCATCACGCGTGAACGTGCGCGTGAACGGGGGGCCATTATAAGTCAATGAGGAAACTACATTACACGTCAGGCGCTGTCTGCTGCACAGGCGTCAAAGCACGTGGGTGTGACACGTCCAGTTGATAGGTGCGCACGTAATATGACACGATTGTACCGGCATAGTGTGTGTGTGTGAGTGTGTGCGTGTGTTACCCTAAACAAACAGGAAAAACTAGCGAGTAGCAAGCAGAATGTAGCTCAATGTAACGGAGTAAAAGTACCGCTTCTTCTTTACAATTATACTCAAGTTAAAGTAAAAAGTACGCTGCATTAAAACTACTCAGAGTTAATGTAGCATGTTTCTACCCACCTCTGACCAGGACCAAGAATTAATGTTGTACTGCTTTTATTCTTTATTCAGATTGTGGAACTGCAGTTTGTCAGAGATCAGCTGTTCTTCTCTGGTCTCAGCTCTGAAGTCCAACCCCTCCCACCTGAGACACCTGAGAGAACTGAACCTGAGTCAGAACAAGCTGCAGGATTCAGGAGTGAAGGATCTGAGTGGTTTTCTGGAGAGTCCAGACTGTAGACTGGAGACTCTGGGGTCAGTTCACTGACTGTTACTGTTGTAGATCTGAGATCTTTGATCCACAACTGAACCTGATTGATCTTCACTCAGAACTTGAATCGTTGACTTTGATGTCATGAATGAAGGACGTTTGAAATAGTTGTTGTCTCATGTTTCCAGTTGTTCTTCTCTCTCGCTGACAATGACTCTTCACTTTCAGATCATTTCACTCAGTCCTCATCAATAATGTCTGTTCACTTCACTTCAACCTCCAGGGGGCGCTGTCACAAACACATGTTAGACTGCTCTGTAGTGTTAGACCAGTCTTCATTTTGTTCACAGAGATGATCTGAATCTGATCTTAAAGTCAGAGTGTTTGACTCAGATAAAGACTGACTGGTCTGAAGCATCACATCAGATGTGGGTGGGTGGGGTTTGTCCACAGGTTTGTGTTCAGTTGAATGTGTGTAGTTTTAGTTTCCTGAGACCAGGACCAAGAAAGACCTTAGTCCTGGATCAGGACTGGACCTTTAAACTCTGATCCAGTTCAGTCCTGAATAAAAGTTTTGGAGTCAGTGTTTAGTCCAACATGTCTGATCAGATATTGATTCTATGTTGACAGACTGTCCTGAGGTCAGCAGCAATTATCAGTTCGACATTAAGAGGTGGATGAATGTTTTAATTATTTCATTCTTTATTCAGATTGATGAGCTGCAGGTTGTCAGAGATCAGCTGTTCTTCTCTGGTCTCAGCTCTGAAGTCCAACCCCTCCCACCTGAGAGAACTGGACCTGAGATGGAACAACCTGCAGGATTCAGACCTGAAGGATCTGATTGATCTCCAGAAGAGTCCAGACTGTCGACTGAAGACACTATGGTCAGTTAAATCTGTGTGTGTGTGTATGTGTGTGTGTGTGTGTGTGTGTGTGTGTGAGAGAGAGACAGAGAGAGAGAGAGAGAGAGAGAGAGAGAGAGAGAGAGACAACATTGAATTGTGAAATGGGTTTAACTAAAAGAAAAAAATGGTTTTCTCTATACTAGGTAATTATACTATATTGACTGGGTTAAATAGAATTACATTACTAGTAAGAGATTAAAATCATTGACTGAAACTAGACGAAAATATATATTTTATTTATTTACCATTTATTTATTCTGTCTAAAATCAGACTAAAATGCTCAGACTTTTAGTCGACTGAAACTTGACTAGACAAAAAAGGAGCATGAACCTGACTAAAACTAATAAAAAAAACAGGCCACCAAAAACAACACTAGTGGGCAGTTTTAATTGGTCTCTTTTCTTTTTCTTTTCATAATGTAACTTAGATCCATAACAAGACATATAAACATATAGACACGTAGAAGTTTGATTAAACTAATTATTTAATGCAGAAACAAGACAAGAACCAAAACCAACAGAGTGTGGAGACCTAACAGAGTCCTAATGCTCCAGTATCAGGTAAAGGTTTGTGGTGTTAGGACAAAACCAGGAAGTATGAGCCAGACGTCCTGTTGCATCTGTCACTCATATCAGATTCACTAAATACATGTTGTTGATCTTTGCTTTAGAATAATGTTAGTCTGCAATAAATATGGAGAAGAATGTCTTTTTGTTTAAATGGCCATACTACGTTCCAGCAGATGCAATGGATAAACTTTAGTGGAAATGATCAATAGAACAGTTTCTCTATGAAATCTCAACAGCCAATCAGGTGCTGCGGTCCCACAGATACTTATGTAATAACTTGTATCTGTAACATGAGCTGACAGGTAACAGGAGGAAACCCCTCACTGAAGTGTTGGAGCAGTGATGCTGCATGTTTCACTTCAGTTCAATGTTGTTTCAGTCTTTGTTCATATTTCTACACAGTTGCTGCTGCACATTGAAATCAAACACAGCAACACAGTGTGAAAAGGTGTGAAGGTGAAGCTGCAGCTGCTTCCACCTCCCCTCTCTATGTTACAGGAAACAGCAGCTCTCTCTCTACAGGCCAATGTCCAGTCACTCAACTACTGACTAACTGCCGTGTGTGTGTGTGTGTGTGTGTGTGTGTGTGTGTGTGTGTGTGTGTGTGTGTGTGTGTGTGTGTGTGTGTGTGTGTGTGTAGGCGGTAGAGGATTGCCAGAAGAACCAGAGGAAGTGGAGGTGACTCCCAGCGCTGCAGTCTGAGCTGATCTGAGAACAGCTCCACTGTCACACACAGAGTCCAGTCCACCATCGTCCCTGTGTGTCCTCTGGACCTGACAGAGCATCATCAGTGTCTCTGGACTTAAAGCTCATTAAAATGCTCTGAGGTTCAACTGTGAATCTTCTATTGTTGTGTTCTGTTCTCCCTCCCTACCTGAGGGGGGCGCTGTCCTTTGCTCTGTTTCCATTGGGCCTTTTTTTCTTGTCACGATGGGAGACGCAGCCTGATTCACCTGCTGCTGAGAACGGACGGGACTTCACCGAGCTCTCTGCGCTAAACTTTGATTTGAAGCTTTTAGTGAACTCAGTTAGTCCAGATTGTTGAAGAAACTCATCAATATTTTTCAAACGTGAAATTGAACTCACACCACAAAAATGTCTAAAAGTCCTCTTCTTACTCCTCCTTTTTATTCTCTGTACAGATGTTTGAATTGTCCTTGTGTATTTTATTAACTCATCATATTGTAGCTTTTTGATATGAAACCCAAACAAATCTAAAAGTAGAAAAGTTAAAAGTCAGGGCGGTGTTTGGCTCAGTTGGTGGAGCACCTGCCCCATGTGTTCAGGCTGTAGTCCTCACTGCGGGCGACCCCAGTTCGAGTCCGCGCCGAGCGGTCCTGTCCTGCGTGTCGTTCCCCACCTCTCTGCCTCCCGTTTCCTGTCTCTCTCTCAACTGTCCTATCCAAGGTGAAAAAAGCCCCAAAATATACTTAAAAAAAGAAAAGAAAGAAAAGTTAAAAGTGAATTATAAATTATGTATATACGAGATGTACGGTTGTATAGTATGTGAATTATGTGGCTGTGTATATGATTTAATGTGGGTATATTGTAAAAGGGAAATAAAAGGGGGGGAAATGAAATAATAAAAACTTGATTAGAAAAAGCATAATTCAACGTGTATTTTCTATTTCTTAATTTCTATTAATTTTTCTTAATCATAATCTTAATGACACTATTGCAAATACTGTTGTCTTTTTTACTGCTATTGCTATCTGCTTTTTATAATCTATCTGCTGCAACCCTGTGAATTTTCCCATTGTGGGACAAATAAAGGATTATTTTATATAATCTTATTACAAGATACAGTCATATTATATTATCATACTAATACTACGATGATTCAGATTGTAAACAACATGATACGTTTCTGACGTGATTAGTTTGTCTGTCATGAAAATATATTGTTAGAACATTAAACTTGTCATGTAGTAACTTACATAGTTCTGTGTCTGAAAATGAAAAAGTCACTTAACTTGTCGAAAAACTGTTGTAAAGTAAAAAAAATGGAAATAAAAATAAAAATAGTGTTAGTAGAACTAGGAAGTAAAAGTACGTCAGCTTTGTACTTTAACAAATAGACCTCATTAATATTCATGTATTTCCCGGGAAAATGACAGTCCGCCAAAACAGCGCTCTATTGAAACTCCCACCACAGACCTGAGTCTGGGCCGGGTCTAGCAACAAGTGACGCAACATCCGCCCTGATGCGTGTCCAATCAGCAGCGACGCCGCTGTGACGCTGACCAATCAGAGCGCAGCGGCGGGAAACACAGCTGATCGACGAGGAGGCGGCAGCTACGATTTGGCGCAAGTTTGTCCTCAGTCTGCAGCAGAAGAGAGAGGGAGAGAAACCTCCAGGACAGCAGCAAACCCTCCAGACCGAGCTCACAAGGTTTTATTTCACTTTTTAACAACAGGTGAGTTCATCTATCACGTTTGTTTCCACAGTAAAAGCTGAAATAGTCTGTTAGTCGATAGATACCGGAAGCTGTTCGGCAGCTCCGCCGCTCAGAGGAGTTTCGTTCGTTTATCGACTGAAACAACACGATTATCGTCTTTTTTAACGTCTTATATCAACTCATGTGTTCGGTCAGAGTTACTTTAATGATAACACGATGTGTTTTAGGTTGAACTACAGTCGTATTGTGTGTGTGTTTAAACACACACACACCGCAATGTTTGGAGCCTCCTCTGTCTTGGCGCCATTAACCAGCCACACTGTATTGTTTCCTGCTCTGGGGTCTCATTTATAAAACTGTGCGTGGGATCGTTACTAAAAGTGTACGTACGCCCAAAAGCCAAGTTTTGCGTGCGCCAGTAAATATTCAGACTTATAAAACCCTGCGTACGCACACTTGCAAGCAAACTTCCCTTTATAAATCAGAGAGTTCCTACAATTGTGCGCAGCTGAATCCACTCCACGTTCCGCCCTGTACACGCCCTGTTTTAACCGTAGATGGTCAATGCAAACCACCACATGAATGCGATCTGCATGTCAATGAGCCTGACGTGCTGTTGTTCTGTCGCTGTTGTGAATTAGCTGCAGGTGTGAAAGTGGCGACGTGACGTGTTGCCGCAGCTGTTAACGGCGTCAGCGGCTCAGAGCGCACGCGGTGTTGTTTTGGTGCGCTGCCTCTCACATGCTGGACCCGGTTCGGCACATAGTTACAACAATGACAACAGTTCTAATCTGAAACGAGTTATTAACCATTCGTCTCCCTCTCCCTCCTTTCTCCTCCAGCGGTGCCGTGGTGCAGAATTACGCACGGGGCTCACTGTATTATTTTCAGTAATTAGACTGATCGATAAAACTTTGAATAATTAGCAGAATCAGTTACATTCTGAGGAATGATCAAACATGACACTTCTCTTGATAACAAGAAAACAGAATGTAACAATTATGGCAACAATTACTGGATTTTTCCCCCAGGGTTTGAGATTTAATTGACTCAAGATCATATGTCCACAGTATCATAGGAACATATAGTTATTTACACCATGTATTTATCCCATGCAGCAGCGCCGTCCTCTCCTCCTCCTGCGCTCTGGGAGTGGACAATATGACGGAGAGATGGTGGTGATTAAATATAGAGAAGGAATTTTGATTTTGAATTTTAAGTTAGATTCTAAGAAGATGTTTCTGAAACACCAGTCCGATGCAAAATAAGGGCGCTGTTGAATTAAATCACCGTGGCAACATGGATCTAACGCATACGGGTTGAAATGAAATGTGTGACGGCCGATAATAAAAACATAATCGTTCTTCTCAATCATCATTTCCTGAGTCTGACTTCAGTTCACCACCACACCGTCTGTGTCGCCAATTCCCCTTTTCCTCCAAACCATGCGTACGCATGGGTCAGAGTTTGCTTAGAGCTGCGCACATTCTCCCGTCAAGTTAGTTTTTTATAGATCACAACCTTGGCGTGAAAAGTCACGTACGCCACTTTCAGCCCCGTTTTGTGCGTACGCAACGGTTATAAATGAGACCCCTGGTTGTTTTAATGTAAATCCAACTGTAACAGGAGGTTTTTATAACCTTAAACACCTAAAACACGTTATATCGAAAGTGTTGAATGTTGTTTTATGATCTGAAACTATGATATAAAGTCATAATTGTCTCTTACTCACTGTGGGGTTGATATAGTTTTCATTTTCCATCCAAACATAAAGTAAAATGTTGATTTACAGCCTCTATAGGAGGCAGATCTGAGTCAATATACAGGATATCATACTGTGAAATAGTCACTGTTCTGTGCATTAGGATCAGGTGTTATTCACTGGTTAGTGGGGAAAATGCAGGAGATGCAGCAGGGATGTCGTGGTCAGGGGAGGCAGGGGAACGCCGTCTGCCAACTAATTTCAAAATGTTCAAAACAAAACAAAAAAAACCTATAAAAACATTACAGCAATGGACAGAATATACCTACGACTTGCCTAAGATGCAAGTTCACGGTGACCATCACTCTGTTAGAATCCAGGATCGTCCCTGTGGCCTATTTGAAGATTAAAGAGTGTTTGTCTCGTATTTACGAGTGGTTCTGAAAGCAGCATCATCTGAGGCGGACGGTGGCCGGTCAGATCTACAGGAGCTTCAGGAGAGAAAAAGAAATTCTGATTCACAATGAAGCCTGTGTTTTATCAAGGATACATAGACATTTATTCAGTATATTGATCAAAATATAGTGCTGATGTTAGTGTGATTTTCATCTCTGGCAAACTTGGCTCTGCTGCCACCTACTGGACAAACTCTAGTCACTGCAGAAAGATGAGTCGATCCACTCAAGATGATAAAAAAAAAAAAGAACTATGGAGAGAAGAAACAATAACAACTCATTTATTTGGCATTTTTCATTATTATTTATTATATTTTGATGATTGATTACACTGGATGTCTTTGGGCTTTGAGTTGGTCAGACAGAATAACTCTGTACCACGAGGCAGGATTTAAAGTTATCGAGGTAACTTTTTTTACTTTTACTTCTATGATGGTTGTTCACTTACCGGGGTAAATCGGCATGGATGCTGAGCTCCTCACCTGCTGTGTAGCAGGTTAACGTCAGAGGATCAGATCAAAACCTGTCAAAAAAAACAAAAAAAAAACAACTACCGACCAATGAGATCACTAGAAACACTGAGTCATCATTCCTACTACAGGATCCTGGCAGGGACAAAAGACTGAACAACGCCAGAGAGGAAAACCCAGTGTTACCTGAGTTGATCCAGTTAACTGAGAGTTAGCCTGGATGTGTTAAACAGCAATATAGCGTGAAAAGGTGTCAAATAAGTGGTGAAAAGGTCAAATAAGTCAAAAAAGACTGAAAGAAACTATCAAAGGTAACACCCACACAACTATGACAAGTTCAATGAAGAGTTTCCTCCTTTTTATTCTCTGTAAAGACCTTTGAGTTGTCCTTGTTTATGAAATAGGCTCGTGTTGTAATTTATTAACTGATCCTATTGCAGATTCAAGTGTAACCTGAAAGAATCTAATGCAGAGATTATTCTTATTATTGAAATTAAATACTGAAAAACAATGTTAGCTGTCCTTTTCTGTTGTAGCTAAAGCCAGTTTTAACAGTGTTATATATTGTTAATTGCTTTGTTATATAGAAATGCATCATATTGTATCAAGTGGTTAATGACACACCCAAACAAACAATAAACTGCATCATGTTATAACTATATTGTCACGTTATTATCACATGGCTTGAGGGAGCAGTTTGTTGTAAAGCTTAATATTTACATGCTGGATACTCACAGTAATAATCACAGAGTGCATCGGTCTGAAGTCTTCACTCTCAGTTTCCCCAAGACTTGGAATAAAAGATGACTCCTCAGACGATTTTGGCCTTTTCCTCTAGTCTGCAAAGGTGTGAGTGTCTGTGTGTGTATGTGCATGACAATCAATACAAAATACTGATTAGTAACAGTTGACTGAACAGCAGCAAGAACACCTACTACACAGGTATCCGGTAGCTAACAATTAGCTACAACACAAGCTAGAAAGTACTACGAACCAAAACATCTCAGTCACTGTGGTGCAACATTTCAGAGATTCTTATAAATAATAAATCAAAACATAAGCAGCATCATCATCTCTAAATGTACAGTAATAATAATAATAGACTGTCTGGAGACACGTGGCTGGATAACGCCACACTGAATGTGTTGTTACATACAATCATTATATCAGAACAACGTGCAGTAATAAGACCGGACTTACACCACCTGAACTAAACTGAACTATATCACACACTAGCTCTCTACTATACTGCTTCTTTAAAGCAGCTGATGCCACTTAGAGACAGTGAGATGTGTCTCTATAGGTGTGGCAGCCGTCCATCACTTCAGTGTGTCCAGTAAAGAACAGTAGCTGATGTTCAGGTGAGGGTGTGAATACGGAGACGCAGAGTTCAGGTTTGGGCTCGGACCGTTTAGTCAAAAGGATTATTTGAATCTGAGCGTGATTCTGTGACAATACGTATCTAGTGAAATATTATAATTATTCAGAATATAACAAACATACAGTAGCAAAATGCCACATTACCACAAGCTAACTGCCAGGCCCAGAATCACAGTATGATAAGACACAACTATTAACTATGCAAGGAAAAAAACCCACTCACCTGCAGTAAGATACAATTTTAAATGTGTTACTTACATTTCTATAGATGTACACTGATGCATTCAGGAGCAAACAGGAGCGTGGGAACACAGAGTTCACGTGCTCGGAAAAGCCTGATCGGAAATACGCACAAAAACTTGTATAGACGGCGAATGACCTTTGTTTCCATAGTCTTCAGTTATACAGTCGTAGTTTATACGCGACGCTTGCGTATGGAAATAAACCCTCAATCATCATCGACGGTCGGTTGAATTCAGTGAACATTTCCCTTTTCTGTGTTCAGTCATCAATACAAGGACAGAGACAAACATGACACTAATAAACTGTGAAACTGCACTAGTGTGGTTTGACTGTTAATAAAGAGTCAAGTCTTCCACAGCAAGAGAGTGAATGGATTTCAGGTTGTTCTAGTTTGAAGTTGTTGCACTGGTGCTGAGTTATAATCAAAATAACTAATTAATGAGGTTCTGATGAGTTAATAGGAAGGAAATTTAGATTGAATGTTGTAAACTAGTGCAGTTAAAAATATATACCCCAAACACTAAACCTTTTTTAAAATTCCTTATATGTTCCTTGTTTCACTTGTTACTTGTATTTCTCTTCACTACCCATATCAGCTAAATGAGTGTGTAATGTTTATTCCTTACCTGTGAGTCCTGTGAAGTCCAGATGTGAATCCACAGAGTGAATCTGCAGCAGCTGGCCACACCACTTCATGAGTCCTTCAGAAAACCCTCTCTGGCTGCCTTCAGCTTCACATGGATTTCTTCAATCTTAAATCCAGGATCATAAACACCAGCAGTCTGTTTTTAGTACAGGACAAAGATATTTATTAAGTGTTTTCTTCATTAATGCTGGTCTTATCCATAATCGATTTTAACCTAAAAACAAATTATCTTCACATTTTACATAGTTGTGTGTAAAGATAAATGTAATAATAATAATTTCAGTATAATTTAGACATGAATTGTTCACATCACTCCTTTACTATGAAATTAAGATGATTTTACTTGAACTAAATGCTAAATTAACTCGTAGATTTACAACAATATTTTAAACTTAATATGAGACACATTCAAACTGATCAACACAGACATTTTAAAACACATTATTACTTCTCAAAATACTTTCTACTCGTCCTCCAAACCACACATGACAGGAGTCAGATAGATAGCATCATGATTAGCTTGTTAGCATCGTTAATTAACTCACCGTGGAGTTTCCAGAGAAGAAACCGTCACACCAACTCAGGTAGCGCAGGTGGAAAACACTCCCTGAAATCAGAACAAGATGTGTAAATTATTTCTGTTCATCTCACTAATTTTATGACTTTGTATTAGTTATTTCACTGCACGTTTTGCTTGTTATTACTTCTCTCCTACCTTAGCTAACAGGACTCGACAGAGACGTGATTCACAGGACAAAATATCTGATTAAATGCGTACGTGACTTACACTAGACACAAGATGGAGGCAGCACTCTGGACCGGCTACGAGTTACTAGCATCACTGAGTGGGGACTCGGTCACACACTTTGTTTTACTTTCTGCAAATTAACTTTGCTTTAACTTACTCATAATGTCACAAAAACATCCTCTAAACATCCTGAACATGTTAGAAAATTATACAGATACGATAAGTGTGTTTTAAAACCCACAACATATAGCCTAATATAACAAGTCAACTATGCGTACATGGTGCATGCTTACACTAGACTGTTAAACTAATTCAAGTCCTACACCATGTCTGAAAGTCTTCGTCTTAGAGGTTCAAAAAGTGCAGTTACTCACAGAGCTGATGAATGTCCCATGTGAACCAGTGCTCAGATGTGTAGTGATGCTGCCGTCTTCCTGCTGTGCTCCTCTGTGAGCTGTGTGTTGGATACAGGCTCACAAACCGTTATCAATTGTTCCAAGTCATAAATGCAGTTCCTGAACTGAGTGACTGTCACAGTTTGACGTGTTATGTCTAACGTACTCTATATCAAACAGCTGCAGCTGGAGTTTTAACCAGAACAAAGAGATCAGAGCACATCACCTCAGTTCTTCAGTCTTTACATTGGCTCCCAGTCGGCTACAGAATAGATTTTAAAGTTCTGCCACTAGTTTAGGTCCAGAATGCATGAATGCAGGGTTCCTACAGCTTAAGCCAAGTTAAATTTAAGACTTTTTAAGACTTTTTTAAAGCCACTTGAAATGAAATTTAAGACCGACTTCACAATAAACACAAATGCAGAAAAAAGAAAAAAAACACCACATCAATTACATAGAGTTAGGGACAATTTTACCCACTTTCCTATGTGATCCAAGGTAAAGTGACTGCTACATGAACATTGAATTGTGTCTCTTTCCAGCTGTCCTTTCAAAATAAAAATAAGAAATAAAACATCTCTATGTCGGAATGTTCCAATTATTTTGAGATTTGAGACTAATTACAACCATAAAATACCACTTACCATGTGTTAACATTTTTAAGACTTGTGAATGACATGTAGTAGAGTCTAAACTACATGAATGACATGTTAGTAGAGTCTAAACTACATGAATGACGTGTTAGTAGAGTCTAAACTACATGAATGACATGTTAGTAGAGTCTAAACCCAGTAGAGCTCTGAGATCTACTGACTCAGGTCAGATAGTGGAGCTCAGAGTTCAGACCAGACATGGTGAAGCAGCATTTAGCTGTTATGCTGCACACAACTGGAACAAACTACCAGCAGAACTGAGATCAGCCACAACTGTGAGCACTTTTAAATCCAAGTTAAAAACATTTATCTTTTCATGTGTATTATGGCTGAGCTCTTTTAAAGAACTTTACATTTTGATCTTGGATTTGCACTGTAAGTCATGTTAATTGTTGTAGCCTAATACAAATCAATATTTCATGCTGCAAACTCATATTTAATGCTCTGTTTAAGTCTATTTTTTATGTTATTGTATATTTTTCTCTCTCTTTGTTCTGTGCTTTCTTTTATTCTTTTTTCCTTGCATTTAATTGTATGTGTCATGTTTCCAAATTTTACTATATTTTTATGTTTATGTTTTAATGTTTTTTTCGTTTCCAATTCTTACTGTTACATGTTTTATTTTTATGCAAAGCACAGGAGTTGCCCTTGGTATGAAACGCGCTAACGTTAGCTATATGAATGTTGTCACTGTTAGCTGTGCTAGCTAGCGAGCCGTTTAGCTAGCTAACTGTGGGCAGATGAGTGAATATTTAGCCTACATCACTTCGTAGCGATTTTTTCCCCCCTAAACAACAAACGGAGCAATATTTCAGACAACGAATATTATATGACACAGAAGAAAGCAGGTTCAAGTACTTACGGACTGTTCCGTGGGTTTTATTTAGGCTACGTTGTTGAGACAAAGCAGCCAGGAGGAGAAGACGGGTCCAGAGTGGAGCTGTGCAGGGTCACTCTCTGACCAAGAGGAAGCCCAGGTAAAAAAAAAAAAAAAATACTGTAAACAATATTTGCAGAAAAGATCGATACTAATATCACAATCAATGGAAAATAACAGCATCCGAAGGGGATAGAGCTACGTTTCGTCGGTTGAGTGGGGAAAACTACATTCCCACTTGACGTTGCAGTAAGAAACAGCCAATCACAGCCAGCGTCATGTCCCATGCGTCACAGACGTAGAGAAGGTAAAGTTACACTGGGAAAACTTTGAACTGAAGGAGAGAGGGAGAGGGAAAAAAAACACCAACAAAGAAAAACACATGTTGTACAAATCTAAAATGTATTCATATGCATTGATGTAAATACTTTATATTAAATTCAATTTGATTTTATTCATAAAGTAGCTACATTTCATGCACAATACAGATCAATGTGCTTCACAACATCACATTACAAGACAATTAAGCTACAATAAATTATGGCAAGGTGCAAGTAAACAATCATGTATTATAGTCCTCTTGTGAAAGTTCCCAGCAGCTCCATTAATAATAATAATAATAATAATACATTTTAAGCGCTTTTCCAGAAGCTCAAAGACACTTTACATTTAAAAAAATAAAATAAAATAATGATTGTAATGATAGTTGATAATAAACATTACCAGTAGATCAATGGTCAATTGTCCATTCCAGCTCATCCCCACTATTTCCAACACATAGATGCTCACAGACCCACACATACTCACTATGCACAGACCACTTTCCACCACAACACCAATTCATCTTTCATTACGTACAGCACTGTTCACACCAATATAGCATTAGTCTTTATGTTTATCAAGTAACAAATCTGGTTATCACAAAAAGAAAAGAGACTTCTTCTCTGGCAGGTTGGCGTTGCTGTGATTGTAAAGGCTGACTGCTCAAATCCTCCAATTAAACCACTGAAATCAGATGTAGGTGGAGTTTAAATGTTGATCCTTGAACTTTGCCCCGTCCTTCAGGCTGCAGCCAGGTAGCTACGCCTCGGTTCAGACGCAATTTTAAAGTGGAAGGAGCAGAAGGAGGGAAACTGAAGTCTGAGACAGGTGAGTGTTAACACAACACCATTATTATTATGCTGCTAGTTATCATTGAAGTGTGAGAGTGTGTGAGTGAGTTTGTCCCTGTGGACTGTGGAGGGAAGAAGAGTCCCTTATTCTTCGTAGTTCACCTGAACACACCTGAGTGACATGATGACATGAATATTGATTTGTAGAAGAAAAAGTGTAGGAGCCATGAATGAATTATGCATTTTCTAAGGGTAAGGTTAAAGATTATTGTTTTGATGTTTTATGTTAACGAGGATATCGGTTGTAATTAGTAGGGAATAGCGGATCATCACATGTTGGCGGGGTCATCTGTTTATGTTCACCTGTTGGCTTTTCTTTGTTAAAGAGAGAGAGGATGAACATGGGACGCAACGATAATCTCAGTTCATTTTACTTTTAATGCCTCTGTTCATTTAAAATATCTCAGCAGCTCTTCTACCACGGCTGTATCCTATAGCTCACTTTTTATTCATGGAGTCACACTGAATATCAATACAGGGGTAAAACCTTTTTACCTGTATCAAATCACTTCCCTTCTCTCTGTCACAACGATCATCAACATTATGAAGCTGGAGAAAAAGTTAAGTCTGTTTCATCGATAGCACGTTATTTCTAATTTTAAATCTCGAATGAAAAACAACTAGTTTAAACAACTTTAAACAACAAGGTTTCCTGTTGTGTTAGGTCCATCTAAAATGTCAACTTCTCATGAGCTCAGTTCTTTTGCAGCTCTATTACAATGCATTTTCCAGCTGATCCAAGTAGCTTATTTAATGGTGAGGAAGATTTTTTTCAACCCATAAAGAAACACTTGTTCCTTCAGTTCATCACAAAGATTAAAAAGCAAATGATAAACTGATTGTCATTGAATAGGAAGTTCAAAAAGTAATCTGAGAATTTAAATGTAACTTCAACTATCAGATACGTTAAAAAAGTATCTAAAATATTAACATACAATATTACACATAGTTTGCAGATGATTCATGTTGTCTCACAACAATCATGACAGAATATTAAACATGATACAACGTGCTAACAAAGGAACAGTTCCTGTCATATCTATGTTTCCAAAATATTGTAAAATAGTATAAAGGTTGTGATTGTAAAGGCTGACTGTTCAAATCCTCCAATTAAACAACTGGAATCAGATGTAGGTGGAGTTTAATGTCCTTCCTTGAACTTTCCCCCGTTCTTCAGGCTGCAGCCAGGTAGCTACGCCTCGGTTCAGACACCATTTTAAAGATGAACGGAGCAGAAGGAGGGAAACTGAAGTCTGAGGCAGGTGAGTTAACACAACATTATTATAATTTATTATTAATATAGTTATTATTTAAGTGTGAGAGTGTGTGAGTCAGTTTGTCCCTGTGTGAAAAGTCAACAACAAGAGCTGATGAGCTGAATAATAAACATAAAACTGTATACTATACTCTGTTAGTGTGAGTGTGTGTTATCTGACAGTCAGTGTTTCTGGTTTCCCTCTCAGACTGACTGAAGTCCTGAAGATGAGTGTTTGTGTGGACAAAGACGAGGCTGGAGCAGAGTCTCCAGGATCCATCTGTCCGTCCATAAAGAGTGACGGGTCCAGAGAACAACCTCTAAACTTCAGTCCTGAACCTGGACCCTCAGAGTCACAGTAAGAGACCTGCTACAAACCTGTGAACCTCCAAACTATAACAGAGCTTAATTTAGTGTGTTGAGCTGCTGCAGTCGACATCTCTGGAACAGGAAGTAACTTTTTTAATTTATTGGTTTATTTGGGTGGGACAATGCACATTAATGGACATATAAAAACATGTAAATGTGACGGATTGTAGCAGCTAGTGCTGCAGCTAGTTCTCTCCCTGGTTCTTCTGTCTTATTACTTGATTGATACTGACTTATGATATGATGTGATCAAAGGTCGTATTATTCCTGTATCTGATGGTGGTTACATATTAACAGAGTTGATGAGCTGGGATCTAACTGTCAGTACGTTAACATGAGACTTGAAAACAAATTATTGCCTCAATCCGACTATAACAGGACAACTGAAGTGCATGTAAACATGTTAGTCTGACTAATATCCGAGTTCTCCAATTCTGATTGAGACACCCACATAATGCAATTGGAAACTGATTTTCTTCAGCATACGTCTTTATCGCATGCTCCACAACAGAGACGGCACCATCAGCTGAAGCTGGTTCACCACCACCAAATGACCAGCCAAATGGTCAGTTACCGCCTTGACTGTGTCCTTTTACTTCAGCCACAGCCAGCAGCCCCTGAAACCAACCTCCACTGGATGCTCCTTCATCCTGTCTAGTGATCCCACAATGCCTCTGTCATCAGAGAATTGATCAGTGATTGATGTGATATGAATAAAAACAACAGAGAGAAACCAGGAACCAGATCCATCAAACTCTGTGCAGGTTCACTACAAACCTCAGAGACAGAAACATGAACACACACTTTGTCCATCAGACTGATGAAGCAGAGCGTCCTCATGTTACTGTTTTGTAAGTTGGTGCATCATCACCAGCCTGATCTCCACCTCCACAGTTTCCATAGATGGATTCAGACACAGCTCCAATCAGCTGATGGAGAGTTTTAACTGTGAGCATCGAAATATTCCAGTAAAAGGACAAACAGAAGTTAGACTTCACTACACACGACAGTCAGCTGTTAGCCCCTATCGCATCCCCTCAGTGGCTTTAAGCTCAGCCTCATCTGCTTCAGTCAAAATTTAATTAGAAACCAGACCAGTTCATGACCAGGTTTTCATTCAGCTCGTCTTTCTACGCTTGTCTTCCTCTACTTTCTTTCTCTCTGCTCCTCTTGTTACTGAAGCCCCGCCCTCTTGAGGTGGAGAACCAATCAGTGCACAGATGTGGAGCTGTGGCTGTGACATGTTGTTGATCTAGAAATGTCTTCACAGAGAGAAGAGGAGTGGTGTCTCTGTGGACCAGCAGCTGTCCTGCTGTGGTCTCTGTCAGGACGTCCTGAAGGATCCAGTCTCCACCAGCTGTGGACACTGGTTCTGCAGACAGTGCTTCACCTCAGACTGGGACCAGTCTGGTTCTTCAGGACCCCCCTCCTGTCCCCAGTGTGGACAAAGACCCAGAACCAGAGGTGAGCTGCAGACAGCCAATCAGAGCAGCTGTGTACAAAGTGAGACTGAACATCTGTCTGCTGATGTGGTCATTTGTGAAACCAGGACCTGTTGTTTTCTGCAGAGTCATTGTTCACACAGCACTGACATTTAAAGGGATGGTTCAACATTTTGGCAAATTGGCCCATTGCCATAATCCCTATAGTCATAGCAGTAGGTTCGTTACCTTTAATTGTCGGTGCAAGCTATTTTTAGAACGGCGGAGCAGAGCCGCGAGCTGCTCAGAGCTACGCTATGGAGGCTCATGGGATTTCTTGGTTTCCCTCATCAAACTCATTTCCATATTTCCATATTTAGCACATTCTGTGACATAAACTGTAAACTGTCTTGTCTGTAACAACATCTATTGCACGTCTGTCCGTCCTGGGTGAGGGATCCCTCCTCTGTTGCTCACCCTGAGGTTTCTCCAATTTTTCCCTGTTAAAAGGGTTTTCCATGGAGTTTTTCCTCAGTCGATGTGAGGGTCTAAGGACAGAGGATGTTGTTACGATGCCATGTAAAGCCCTTTGAGACAAACTGTTTGTAAAAACGGGCTATACAAATGAAATTGCCTTGCCTTACCTTCAGGGACATTTTTTCAGCAAGCAGTCTCTGAATTTACCTAGAAAACAACTCTGTCTCATAACGTTCCGTAATTATCTCATAGTGTGGTGAATGTCCACAAGGGCGTTTTGGAGTTGTTGGATTGTGTATTTGATGAGTTTGATGAGGGAAACCAAGAAATCCCATTAGCCTGAGTAGCATTGCTCTGAACAGCTCGCGACTCTGCTCCGCCGTTCTAAAAATAGCTTGCACCGACAATTAAAGGTAACAAACCTACTGCTATGACTATAGGGATTATGGCAATGGGCCAATTTGTCAAAATGTTGAACTATCACTTTAAGATGATGATTGAAACCTTCTCTTTGTTGTCTGTAGTTTTTCTGTAGCTGATGAAAATAATCTGATCAGATTGTCAGACTCTCTGTCTTCAGTCTGACTGTGTCTCTTCTCTCTCAGCAGATCGTGGTCTGCAGGAGGTTTTAGATCAACATAGGATCAGTCTGAGGAGCAGATGTGAACGAGTGACTGAAGGAACTGAGGGAACAGGCAGTGGAACCCTCCTCAACAGGATCTACATTGAGTTTTACATCACAGAGGGACAGAGTGAAGAGGTTAATACCCAACATGAGGTGAGACAGCTGGAGACAACGTCCAAGAAGAAGACCCTCCATGACACTCCAATCAAATGCAACGACATCTTTAAGGACTTGCGTGTCCAACAGAGAGACAACATCTTTTACTACTTCTTTGTCAAACCGAGATACACGTTATATAAATATATACCTATCCAACAGGGACACAACATCTTTTACTACTTCTTTGTCAAACGGAGATACACGTTATCTAAATATTTATCTGTCCAATGGAGAGACGAGGTCTCACCTGTCCAACAGAGACCCATCAGAGTGGTTCTGACCAACGGCGTCGCTGGCGTTGGAAAAACCTTCTCGGTGCAGAAGTTCACTCTGGACTGGGCCGAGGGCTTGGAGAACCAAGATGTCAGTCTGCTGGTTCTGCTTTCATTCAGGGAGCTGAACCTGATCAGAGATCAGCGGTTGAGTCTTCTCAGGCTGCTCCATGTTTTCCATCCAACATTACAGAAGGTCACAGCAGAGCAGCTGGCTGTCTGTAAACTTGTCTTCATCTTTGACGGCCTGGATGAAAGCCGACTGTCACTGGACTTCAACAACAGGGAGGTTGTGTCTGATGTCACACAGACGTCATCAGTCAACGTGCTGCTGACAAACCTCATCCAGGGGAATCTGCTTCCCTCGGCTCTGGTCTGGATCACCTCCAGACCTGCAGCAGCCAATCAGATCCCTCCTACATGTGTTGACAGGGTAACAGAGGTCCGAGGCTTCACTGACGCCCAGATGGAGGAGTACTTCAGGAGGAGGTCCAGTGATGAAGATCTGTCCAGAAGAATCATCTCACACATCAAGACGTCCAGGACCCTCCACATCATGTGTCAAGTCCCAGTCTTCTGCTGGATCAGTGCTACAGTTCTGGAGCACATGTTGACCACAGACCAGAGAGGAGAGCTGCCCAAGACCACGACTGACCTGTTCTCACACTTCCTGCTGGTCCAGACAAAGAGGAAGAACAACAAGTACGGTGAAGGACAAGAAACGAGTCCACAGGAGCTGACGGAGGCCAACAGGGAAGTTCTTCTGAAGCTGGGGAGGCTGGCGTTTGAACAGCTGGAGGAAGGAAACATCATGTTCTACCAAGAAGACCTGGAGCAGTGTGGTCTGGATGTCACAGAGGCCTTGGTGAACTCAGGACTCTGTACTGAGATCTTCAAAAGAGAGAGTGTGATCTCCCAGAAAACAGTCTACAGCTTTGTTCATCTGAGTGTTCAGGAGTTTCTGGCTGCAGTCTACATGTTCCACTGTTTCACCAACAGGAACACACAGGTCCTAGAGAACTTCCTTGGTCAACAACATGTTGATTTAACCCTGGATGACTTCCTGCA
Source organism: Trachurus trachurus (assembly GCF_905171665.1). Taxonomy (NCBI): domain Eukaryota; kingdom Metazoa; phylum Chordata; class Actinopteri; order Carangiformes; family Carangidae; genus Trachurus; species Trachurus trachurus. Next base: position 38,300,609 of record NC_139891.1, on the reverse strand, counting down.
GAGAGCCATGAAGAAATCCCTCAGAAGTAGAAATGGTCACCTGGACCTGTTTGTTCGCTTCCTTCATGGCCTCTCTCTGGAGTCCAACCAGAGGCTGTTAGGAGGTCTGCTGGGTCAGACAGACAACAGTCCAGAAACCATCCAGAGAATCATCAACAACCTGAAGGAGATGAGCAATGATGAAATCTGTTCAGACAGAAGCATCAACATCTTCCACTGTCTGACGGAGATGAAGGACCAGTCAGTTCATCAGGAGATCCAACAGTTCCTGAAGTCAGAGAACAGATCAGAGGAGAAACTCTCTGAGATCCAGTGTTCAGCTCTGGCCTACACGCTGCAGATGTCAGAGCAGGTTCTGGACGAGTTGGACCTGGAGAAGTACAACACATCAGAGGAGGGACGTCTGAGACTGATCCCAGCTGTGAGGAACTGCAAGAAGGCTGGGTGAGTCCAAACATGATCTTTATAGTTATTGATCAGTGGATCAGATCAGTAGTTTAATCAAGTTCAGATAAACAGTTTTTCATTAGCGATATCATTGGTCCAGGTCAAGGTTTCTTTATTGCTACCAGACGGTAAATTTGTTTACGGCCAGAACGAAGGAGCTGGAACTTACCATGCAAGGGATGTGAGCAGTCATTAAGAACAGAGCTGGTTTTACGCTGCATCTGTGTGTTTTAGAGGGCTGTCATAGAGAGTTGAGGGTCCTTAATTAGCCCACCAGCCCATTTAATGATTTGGTTCAGCGAATTTGTGTCCTGTAGTGACAGATTTCCAAACCAGGACACCAGAGCAAAAGATAAAACAGGCTCAATACATGTAAAAGCACGATAGGATCAGCATAGTTTTGCCAATATTAAAACGGGACAGTTTCCGAAGGTAAAACAAATGCTGATGTTCTTTCTTACACACTGCTTCACAATTCCTTGGTGAAACATCATTGGATATTGTTGTTGAATATAATTGAAGAAGAGGAAGCCTCAGAGCTCTTTCATGAGGAAATAAACTCTATTTTAAAAAGGGCAAAACAAATCAGGTCTCCAGACCGAGTCATGAGGATCATCCCAGTGAAAGAAGTTGAACCATCACATCACCATGTAGCACCATCATGTGCTCCAACTGTATTTTCACCACCATTTAAATCAGGTTTTATTTTTCCTCTTATCACAGATTGCGTGACTGTGAACTCTCAGAGAATCACTGTGAAGTTGTGGCCTCAGCTCTGAAGTCCAACCCATCCCACCTGACAGAACTGGACCTGAGTGACAACGACCTGCAGGATTCAGGAGTGAAGGTTCTGTGTGCTGGACTGGAGAGTCCAAACTGTAGACTGGAGACTCTGAGGTCAGTTGTAGTTTCACTTGTTTATTGGTTGAGGATTTAAACAAAGAACTGGAGAAGAGAAAGGAGTCAGTGCTTTTACTACAAGAGGAAGGTGAGACCAGTCATAGAATTTGTAATAGACAGAAGTTCTAACTAGATCTATATTTTCATCTTCTTAAGAAACATGAGGATCAAACTCACAGTTTACTCACACCCACAGGGTTTTTCTGTATTCAGCTCAAATGTTTTTATTTTCACTTGTTCATTGGCTGATGATTTGGATGATTTGGTTGATGATAAAATCTAGATTTTATCTTCAAATCATAAACTTGATGAGGATCAAACTCACAGATATTCTGCTGCTGATTTGAACATGACAGAAGCTTCATATGTATCCTACAAATATTTCACCAAGCTGAAGTCACATCAGTGATGATGAATGGCAGGAGACTTGAGATTTCTGGAAAAATCAAATGGTTCCAGTTCAAGAGGTGATTTTCCTTTCACTGTAGATCTGACATGTGTCTGAAACGCTCTGATAGAGCTCAGGGCTCTTTGAGGCCCAATAACAGAGGAAGTCAATAACAAAAGGACAAAGTCCCTCTACTCATTTCAACACTGACCATTGACCATAACTCATCTCAGTGATTATCAATGATTTTATCTATATGTTTTATTCTTTATTCAGTTTAGACGACTGCAGTTTGTCAGAGATCAGCTGTTCTTCTCTGGGCTCAGCTCTGAAGTCCAACCCCTCCCACCTGAGACACCTGGACCTGGGCTCCAACGACTTGCAGGATTCAGGAGTGAAGGATCTGGGTGGTTTTCTGGAGAGTCCAGACTGTAGACTGGAGACTCTGAGGTCAGACCCTGTTTTGTTTCTGTGCTGAGATGAATGTGATGTGAAAGTTGTGTTGACTGTAACTTACTAAGCCTGGAAGTGAATTGCATTGACTATGATTGTGTCTGAGACCTTGTCCACATGCAAACCAACAAAACTGGATGTGTCTTTGTCATGTGTTTGGGCCATCCACACCTAAATGGTTTTTTTGGTCCTTAAAAATTGATATTTCCAAAAACTTCTTCTGGGCAGTAAATACTTTCAGCATCCACACCATTGGCGTAACATCATGGTGAGAGGCCCCGGTGCAAATATTTTTTTTGTGCCCCTACCTGCCACCCTAAACAGAAGCACAGAAAGTCATGGAATCATTACTTTTATCCCTCAAGTAGTACAACAAGAGAACTGTTGTTCTCATTCATTCACATTCTGGCTGTTTTCACACAAACTGGTGCAAAAATGACACATTGTTTAATTTTTCAGCTCATAGTATTAGCCTACGTTTACATACGTTTGTATTTTCTCTGGTCCATACCATGGATTTATTATGGTCCACACGCTGCACCACTCTCAGAGCGTCATGTTTCCATCATGACAACCGAGGGGAGAAAGACACCATGGCCGTTGCCATGTTTACATGAGCTCAAACTTGGGGCGCACACTGAGCAATTGGAGACTCGAGGTCTGGCCGCGAGCTCGACTGCAGCTGCACGGAGACCACGCGCTGGTCAGACTCACGTGCGTATTCTTTGCGTGTCAGTCCCGACAGCGATCGACACGGTCCGCCGAGAAAAAATGCAGGTACCAACGTATTTTTTACGTGTCAGGATCGACTTGGTACTGACGAGGTTTCAGTTCTCTCACCCTGCAAACCAGTGTTTAAGCACCACGGACAGCGGCTCCATATCAACACTTATCTAACAGCCTGCCCTGACCTGGGCTCAAACTGCGACTCATCATGACTGACAGGTATCAAGGTGATTGGACAAATTATCATTTCCTCCTCCCATACTAGCCGCTCAGCGTTACCGGCCCGCCCCGAGCTATTCCATTCGCAAAACTGGGGCCTGTGGCAATTCTGGACAGCTGTTTTTTTTCTCTCTCTCTCTTCCTTCATGGGCCCCTGACGGCGTCTGGGCCCCGGTGCAGCTGCACCAGTTGCACCGTCGATACTTACGCCACTGATCCACACTAATAATAACAATATTGTCCATAAAAAGCTGCACCTTTTGATATATGAATTGTTGAAATTGCACAATGTCTGAAGTAGTAGTTTGACAGCAAAAAACGGTGGAACAAGTCAGAATAATAAGTTACAAAGATTTGATAAAGGCTGAATGCCTTCAGCAGTAGAGGTTAATGGTTAAACACTAATAATACAGTAATAAAAGGACAAAGTCCCTCTGCTCATTTAGACACTATTCACTGATTGATTATCAGTGACTTGATTGACATCTTTTATTCTTTATTCAGATTGGACGATTGCAGATTGTCAGAGATCAGCTGTTCTTCTCTGGTCTCAGCTCTGAAGTCCAACCCCTCCCACCTGAGAGAACTGGACCTGAGCAACAACAACCTGCAGGATTCAGGATTGAAGGATCTGAGTGGTTTTCTGGAGAGTCCAGGCAGCAGACTGGATACTCTGAGGTCAGACTCTGTTTTGTTTCTGTGCTGAGATGAATGTGATGAAGTCATGCCATTTTCCTTCCCCGTCCATGAAACAAAGAAAATTTACACAGAGCAATCTTCAAAACAATTTTTTTTTAAATATAGAAATTTTATCCTGAAGCAAGCTTAAGCAAGAAAATACTGTATATAGCGAGCCTTTATGCTGATTATGTGTATGCATACATGTATGCATGTATGTTTAGTATGTGAAGGGGGGATTGGGGTAGCCAGGTGAAGAGCATAGAGGAGAAACACACTCTGCTGCAGCCATAACACTCTGAGCCCGCGATTCCCACTAGGAGCAGTACCATAAACAGGCTGGCAGTCATAAGGGTTTTGTAATGTGATGCAGCTGTAACCATTAAAGGCCTTTTTCTGGGCAAATTGAATTGTAGGCAACTGGACTTGTATTTGTCTGGGAAGACGTTTCGCCTCTTATCCAAGGGGCTTCATCAGTTCGTACGCAACAAGTCTCACTAGTCTGCTCTGAGGTGGTTGTGTGACTGTTTAACTTGCTTCCTGTTGTTTCAGCTGACCTTCAATCTCTAAACTTTTTCTTTTTGAAACTTATTCAGCTCTGAACAGATTATGAGACACTGAATGCTGTCAACAAGGAACCTTGTCCTCAACTCACTGCTTTTACTCTTTATTCAGATTGATGAGCTGCAGTTTGTCAGAGATCAGCTGTTCTTCTCTGGTCTCAGCTCTGAAGTCCAACCCCTCCCACCTGAGACACCTGGACCTGAGCTCCAACAACCTGAAGGATTCAGGAGAGAAGGATCTGAGTGGTTTTCTGGAGAGTCCAGACTGTAGACTGGAGACTCTGAGGTCAGTTCACTGACTGTTACTGTTGTAGATCTTAGATCTTTGATCCACAACTGAACCTGATTGGGCTTCACTCAGAATTTGAGTCATTAACTTTGATGTCATGAATAAAGGTGGTTTTAGGCCATCACATCAGATGTGGGTGGGTGGGGTTTGTCAACAGGTTTGTGTTCACTTGAATGTGTGTAGTTTTAGTTTCCTGATACCAGGACCAAGAAAGACCCTAGTCCTGGATCAGGACTGGACCTTTAAACTTTGATCCAGTTCAGTCCTGAATAAAAGTGTTGGAGTCAGTGTTTAGTCCAACATGTCTGATCAGATATTGATTCTATATTGACAAACTGTCCTGAGGTCAGCAGCAGTGATCAATCAGTTTTGATATCAAGATTTGTATCAATGTTTTCCTTTGATCTTTATTCAGATTGAGGAGCTGCAGTTTGTCAGAGATCAGCTGTTCTTCTCTGGTCTCAGCTCTGAAGTCCAACCCCTCCCACCTGAGACACCTGGATCTGAGCTCCAACAGGAACCTGCGGGATTCAGGAGTGAAGGATCTGAGTGGTTTTCTGGAGAGTCCAGACTGTAGACTGGAGACTCTGAGGTCAGTTCACTGACTGTTACTGTTGTAGATCTGAGATCTTTGATCCACAACTGAACCTGATTGATCTTTACTCAGAACTTGAATCATTGACTTTGATGTAAAGAATGAAGGTGGTTTGAAGCCAGTTTTGACATGAAGAGGTATATACATGTTGTTCTTATTTTATTCTTTATTCAGATTGAAGGGCTGCAGGTTGTCCGAGACCAGCTGTTCTTCTCTGGGCTCAGCTCTGAACTCAAGCCCCTCCCACTTGCGAGAACTTGACCTGAGCTACAACAAGAACCTGCAGGATTCAGGAGTGAAGGATCTGAGTGGTTTTCTGGAGAGTCCAGACTGTAGACTGGAGACTCTGAGGTCAGTTCACTGACTGTTACTGTTGTAGATCTTAGATATTTGAACCACAACTAAACCTGATTGATGTTCACCCAGAACCTGAATCATTGACTTTGTCCTCATCAATAAAGTTTTTTCACCTCACATAAACCTTTAGGGGCCACTTTCATAAACAGATGTTAGACTGGTCGGTGTTGAGACAGTCTTCATTTTGTTCATATATAGACAATATGACTATGTTTTGACATGAAGAGGTCTATCAATGTTATTATTATTTTATTCTTTATTCAGATTGAGGAGCTGCAGTTTGTCAGAGATCAGCTGTTCTTCTCTGGGCTCAGCTCTGAAGTCCAACCCCTCCCACCTGAGACACCTGGACCTGGGCTTTAACAACCTGCAGGATTCAGACCTGAAGGATCTGATTGATCTCCAGAAGAGTCCAGACTGTAGACTGGAGACTCTGAGGTCAGTTAAATCTGTAGCTGTTTCCCTCCAGATTAATCAATCATGAAGTAAAAGTGTCCCTCATCATCCACATCACGACATTTAGACAAATGGACAGACATATTATAATACAGTAATAATAACCTTTTGAGACTTTTAAAGGGATAGTTCAACATTTTGGCAAATTCACCCATTGACATAATACCTACAGTTATAAGAGTAGGTTAATTACCTTTATTTGTTGGTGCATGTTGTTTTCAGAGACAGGTCACACTGTGTGTTACAGGATTGTCAGTGTCCGTGGAGCAGACGGTTTTGGGGAGTTGGCTGTCGATTCATTTTGACATCAATTTGTTTTGATATAACATATTTTATCCAGTTTATGAGTCCACCGCTATCCGCCAGCACGTTGAGGGAGGTTTGTTTTGCCACTCAGTCCGAACGAAAGGGGCGTTGCCGAGGGCAACGTGACGTAAACACATACCCTCTATATAGAGAGTGGGTTAAGTTGGGTTAAGTTGATGACAGAGAATGCTTGAGTTATTGATTGTTAAATTGCATAACTGTAAAGTGTTGTACTTCTTTATCTGGGATCAGTTTCTGCCTTTCATAAAAGAGCATGTATAAAAGTGTTTGATAGGCTGTGCTGTTTTGGTTTGTGAATGTGTTCTTTGTTTTGTTTTGGTTCTTTAAACACATAGAGTATGTGTTTGTATTAATACTCTTTTCTAGGATAAGGGCCCTTTGCTGCGTGTCATTCCTCTTCTCTCTGCTTCCCCAATTCCTGTCTCTCTCAAAAAACCTGTCAATTACAGGCAAAATGTCCCAAATATATACTTTAAAAAAAAGGATAAACAAAGGAATTGAAAGTTGACGCTGCGGTCAGCTATTAGCCTGTGTTCATACTGACAGCTGTGTTGCTTCCATCCTTCACTACAGTGTGTGGTGCTGGAAGTCCCACAATGCTTCTGTCATCAGAGAACTGATCAGTGATGTGATATGAATAACAACATGTCTTTGCAGAGGTCAAGACCAGAGACTGAGAGCAGAATCTCCAGGATCCATCTGTCTGTCTATGAAGAGTGACTGGTCCAAAGGGTGGTTGCCTCCAGACCTCAGTCTTGGACCTGGACCTGGACCCTCACAGTCACAGTAAGAGATGGTTTCTACTGTAAACTGAGCTGAAGATGATTCAGTCATTAGACTCATGTGAAGGAAACAGAGAGAAACAAGGAGCCATATCCATCCAACTTTGTGAGCATCTCCTCACCCCCATCATCTCCAACATAAAGTAATTTACAAGAACTTGGGCATCACTCTGGACTGAAACCTCAGCTCAGAGCAACAGGTTAAGACTGTTGTCCAGTCATGCTTCTACCAACTCAGGTGCATCGCCAGATTAGAGCACTTTCATCCTTCAGCAACACAGAGAAAATCATACATGCACTTATATCCTTCAATTCCTTATTCACCTGTCTTAACAATCGAGCCATTGGTCCGCAACAAATTATCCAAAACTCAGGAGCTAGACTTAACCAAAACTAACCAGTTAACACACCTCACACTGTGACTAGAGAAAATTAGAATTTTCGAAGCCGTTATATGTCGTCAAAGGTCAGTCCCTCTATGTTTGAAATTGAAGGCCTAGATTTAGAGGCCACTCCCTTAGATATACTGCCAGAGACTGTTATCTGCCCTGCACTTTCCATCCTAAATCTCATTTTTTGGCGTTTCCCAAACAAAGTGTCCTGGCTCAAGAAGTCTACAGGTAAATATGTAGCATTTAACTCAAATATATATATATATAAACCATTTTTAAACCATTCAAAAGTCAGTGTAAACTGTAGCCTATTCTAAATAGTCTTTTTTTTTTTTTTTTTACTTTGTTGTTGTCAGCTATTATGGTGTATTTTATTTTATATTGCTATGAAAACAAACAACAACAACAAATCTTTGAACATTTAACTTTTTTGTATTTAGGCTATTCAAATGTCCCACCATAACACATTTTACAAGACCACATTGAACACATCATGATAACGTAACTGACCTTCGTCAGATACTCATAATTACTGAGTGGAACTTGAATGCGTCATAATACAATTCAATGCAACCTCTGAGTGGGCGCATACTGGAGCACTGTCAGTGCCAGTGACAGTGTGAAACAGTCACACACACTGTAGTAGCCTCCAAATTAGTAACGTTTAGTTATAGCTACTCTAGGAACCGTTACTCTACAATGAACTGCCGACTTTTTTTTTTTTTTTTTTAATGAATTGGCGACTTGTCCAGAGTGTGGCGCGGCCAGGTGACAGCGAGGCTCCAGCCTGCGCCCCGTCAAAGGTAATGTTACAGTAGGCAAATTGATTCAGCCACCCTCTGTAGTTTTACTCTCACCATTCTTAGTAAAAAAGTTTTTGATATCCTGGGTCCCTGCTCTGCTGTCCCTACTCCTGGCCTCCTTCTCAACTCTTTTCTGGTGTCCAGACTTATGCTTTTTGGGGGGCCATCCTAACCCTACTGGAGTTCGCCTGCGCTCACTTTTTTCCGAGGAGGAAGAACGAACCGCTGTGTGGACCAAACCATTTTTTAAGAAGGGGTCAGGGGGGTTATTGAAATGATTAAAATTAAAATATTGTATGACTTGTGGCTTTGTTTTAATTCGGATTCATTATGTGTATGCATATATTAGTTGTATATATTAGTTCAGTGTATGCATAATAATTTTGTCATAGAGGATAGGGCTGTGTGTGGGCCCCAGCGGGCTGTGGGCCCTTATAATTGTCATTACCTTTCCCCCCTATACGACGGCGCTGTCACTGAATAAAACAGTGAGTGAGAATGACAGAAACCTTCTGGTACCTTCTCCTTTACCTAGGAAGTGTAAATATTTATCTACGTAGGTGTTGATGCTCAATAGCCAATAGAATGTGAACACATCCCTTTCCATAGGCTCAGTCCACGTTTCTCGTATAAGAATCATAACTTGAGGTCTGGTTCTTCAGCACTGAGGTGACATCACGCACTCTTCCATTCTCCTTGATCAAATCCAAATAAAATCTCATCAGCATAAGACATCCAGGACTCTGCTGCCCACAGAATTTCTCCCTAACACACACCAGTCCTGGCTTCATTACATTTTTCCATCCCCTTAAGAATTAACTTCAGTCATTTTAGTTACATACATGGCACTTAAAGGGCAACTTCGGTTTTTTTCAACCTGGGTCCTATTTTCATATGTTTTTATGTATATGTGAGTGATGGATAACATTTTTATTGAGGTCGCTCCAGTATTGAGCCCGGCCGGCAGCCGGCAGACAGCCTGCAGCCTAACTAACACTCTTATATGGGGCAAGTGGCTCCCGTCAAAGTTCGCCGTATAAACAGTCATTTCTTTCAAACTGGCGGGCTCAGATAGTCACAATAAGTGTCCAGCAACATACTAGAGAGGAGAAGTGAATGAAATTGCCTTTACCTGTTGCTGGAGGTCGCTGTTTATTGTGATCTGAGTCTGTCAACAGGCGAGAAATCTCGTTCTGAAATCTCGCTATAACTCGCGATAAGACACCGGTTGGGTATACCGTACGGTAGGCTACTGTTGCCAGGCAGACTAATTACTACGTACTAATCCCAACCGGTGTCTTATCGCGAGTTATAGCGAGATTTCAGAACGAGATTTCTCGCCTGTTGACAGACTCAGATCACAATAAACAGCGACCTCCAGCAACAGGTAAAGGCAATTTCATTCACTTCTCCTCTCTAGTATGTTGCTGGACACTTATTGTGACTATCTGAGCCCGCCAGTTTGAAAGAAATGACCGTTTATACGGCGAACTTTGACGGGAGCCACTTGCCCCATATAAGAGCGTTAGTTAGGCTGCAGGCTGTCTGCCGGCTGCCGGCCGGGCTCAATACTGGAGCGACCTCAATAAAAATGTTATCCATCACTCACATATACATAAAAACATATGAAAATAGGACCCAGGTTGAAAAAAACCGAAGTTGCCCTTTAATAACCAGGGATCAGAACACATTACAGAGCTTCACACACCCTACTGTCCGAACAGGCCCCTCGGGTCTGCAGGTAACAACTTAAAACATACATTTATAAAATGGCGTTGTGAAAATATGCTGCTTTTTTTCATTGGTGTTACACGTAAATGTACATGTGTTTGTGTATGTGCATGTATATTCTGCATCGTGCTCTTAATTTCTATGTTGTTTGTATGCATTTGCACTCAGTCCATTCGTGTATTGTCTGACAATGTTTTCTTGTCTGATTGACTCATTTTTGGAAAGCACTTTGTGCTTTTGCAAGAGTTCATTGAAAGGTAATAAACGTTCATTGGAAGGTAAAAACATACACAAAACATAATAATACTAAATTAATTACACACTATGGTTATCAAGTAGCATAACATCCAGACTTTTTTATTTCATTAACATATAAGTCATTACACACACACACACACAAAGGTTTACACCTGTAGAGCTGTCAGTGGACAGAAGGACAGAGAAGAAAAGAGACACAGAGACATTTTAATGATCCACACGTCTGAGCCTGTAGACTGAGATTAAAGCAGCAGCTACAGAGATGCTTTTATTTTGAAAAGTCAGTAACATAACATGTTAATGAGAACCAGACAGTTGAAAGAGCTCAATGGTGAATTTAAACAGACAAGTGATCAATGTTTCCTATTGTCTCTGAAGCCCCGCCCACTTGAGGTGGACAACCAATCAGGGTACGGATGTGTCAAATGTCAAAATGTCAAAATCATTTATTAGTCTCCCGAAGGAGAAATTTCTCTCGGACAGAGAGCAGTGCTGCGTCACAACAAAGACAAAAACAGTACAAGGGAAAAACAGCAGAGAAGTACTAAAAACATACAATAAAATCATTAAAGTGCAATATGCCTCAGAAAAGTACTAGTGGCAGATGTGAGGACACGCAAACATTCATACATATCATCACACAAACTGCTCATTCATAAAATTAATGGACAGAGGGATGAACGAATTTTGAGGCGATTATGCCTGCAAACAACACGCAAACATTCATACATATCATCACACAGGCTGCTCATTCATAAATTTAGTGGACAGAGGGATGAATGAACGAGTTTTTGAGGCAATTGTGCCTGCGGACAACACACAAACATTCATACATAACATCACACTAGCTGCTCATTCATAAATTTAATGGACAGAGGGATGAACGAGTTTTTGAGGCGATTGTGCCTGCACAGAGGGACTCGATATCTTCTACCTGAATTTAAAAGCTCATATTCAGGGAGAAGAGCGTGCGTAGGATCTGCTAGAACAGAGTTAGTCAGCCTAATGGTGGCCTGTTCAAACAGATCTTGGGGTGAGCGTGGGACAGGGGAACCCAAGATTTTGCTAGCCGTCTTGACCAGGTTGAGTATTTGAGATTTGGCTTTTACTGTGAGATTACCGAACCAGGACGTAATGCCGTATCTCAGGATGGACTCAATGGCAGCGCAATAGAAGATGTTCATGATGTTAGAGCTAACGCCGAATAGGCGGAGTCGCCTGAGAAAGTGAAGGCGCTGATGGATCCTGGCACACACACCTGCCACATGTGTGTGCCAGGTGAGATCACTATCTATATGCACGCCCAAATACTTTACTGAGTCGACTTGTCTGATGTCGTTACCATGTATGGCGACAGGGCGACTGTCACCTACAGATCGTGGGTCAAGAATAATTTCAACAGTTTTACATGTATTGATATACAGTTTATGAGTATCACACCAAACAACAAACTTATCGACAGCAGCTTTATGGTTGTCTAAGTTGTTGGTGAGCAGACTGAGGATTACAGTGTCGTCTGAGTACTTAAGAACAAGTTGGTTAGGCTGAGAACTACCACAATCATTAGTATACAGCGTAAAAAGAAAAGGTGAACTGACGCACCCCTGGGGGGCCCCTGTACTGCTTAAGGAAAGATTAGAAAGGACAGAATTAAATTTCACCTGCTGGGACCGCGAGGAGAGAAAAGAATGATACCATTTGATTAAAAAAGGATTCACATCCAGCTTCGCCAATTTCTTAAGAAGAATGTGTGTTTGGATCGAGTTGAAAGCCGAACTAAAATCAATAAAAAGCAGCCTGGCGTAAGCTGCTGGGCTCTCCAAATGTTTTAAAGAAAAATGCATTAAAGTGGCAATAGCATCGCTCGTAATGCGTTTTTTTGAGTAGGCGAACTGTAGATGGTCAAGGGATTGCGCCACATCTGCCTGCAGTACCTCTAATAAAAGTCTCTCCAGAGATTTCATAACATTGGACGTGAGAGCGATGGGTCGATAATCATTGTTAACCTGGGGACATGATGATTTGGGAACTGGTATTATAATTGATTTTTTCCAAAGATCTGGTACAATGTGAGTGTCTATAGAAAGCTGGAAGAGCCGGTGCCAGACAGGTGAAAGTTCATCAGCAAAGGTTTTAAGAAAAAGTGCTGACAGATTATCTGGCCCCACTGCTTTTTTCGCATTCATAGATTTAAACACTTTGTTAACAGAAAGAGGGTCAATAACAATCCTGTGCACATCGCGATCACAGGTGACATTTTCTAAAACAGCACGACATTCATGTACACTGTCTGAGTTCTCAAAGCGCAGGTAAAAATCATTTAACTGTGATGTGAAACTGTGACATGTTGATACAGAAATGTCTTCACAGAGAGAAGAGGAGTGGTGTCTCTGTGGACCAGCAGCTGTCCTGCTGTGGTCTCTGTCAGGACGTCCTGAAGGATCCAGTCTCCACCAGCTGTGGACACTGGTTCTGCAGACAGTGCTTCATCTCAGACTGGGACCAGTCTGGTTCTTCAGGACCCCCCTCCTGTCCCCAGTGTGGAAAAAGACCCAGAACCAGAGGTGAGCTGCAGACAGCCAATCAGAGCAGCTGTGTACAAAGTGAGACTGAACATCTGTCTGCTGATGCAGTCATGTCTCATGCCAGGACCTGTTGTTTTCTGTTGAGTCAGTAGGTGCATTTCCATTACCCCTAGAAATGCGCAAAACCTAAATATCGCAATAAAAAACTGGTAATGAAAACGTCTTTATTTCGAAAAAACTCTCAGATATCGCTGAAACATTTTTACACTCTCATGAGGTGGTTTTTCAGACGTATATAAAAGTGTATTGCAAAAGTGTTAGGGAAACACTTATTTTGGTTTGAGAACATCACACAGCAGATTAAACGTATCCCGGGTCATCCTGAAGTTTTGAATCCATAGTTGTGAAATCCTCATTCACAATCCTCAACTAGAAATCCCTTATTCACTGCCAGGGCCACACATAAGGGCTTTGCCTTTAAGCAATCAATGAACAGCTGTAGCGGCAGCTGAGCTCGCTGTCCCATCACCATGGAAACGCAAGACACTAACATCCATCTTCCTCAAAATGAAGACTTGCAGGAATTTAAAAAACAAAAATTTAAAAGAGTTATGGGATATCGTGAGACTAGACATTACAAGAGCTGCGGCTCATTTGCAAAACACTTTTTAATGGAAACATCTGCAAATAGCAATTGTACTTTTTGGAAATTTCAGAAATATCACTTTTATTTAGCAAAAACCTGTAATGGAAACGCAGCTACTGTTCCATCCCACAGCCCTGACATTTAAGATGATGATTCAAACCTTCTCTTTGTTGTCTGTAGTTTTTCTGTAGCTGATGAAAATAATCTGATCGAATTGTCAGACTCTCTGACTTCAGTCTGACTCTGTTTATGTCTCTGAGCAGATCGCCGTCTTTACACGGTTTTACATCAACATAGGATCAGTCTGAGGAGCAGATGTGAGCGAGTGACTGAAGGAACTGAGGGAACAGGAAGTGGAACAGGAAGTGGAACCCTCCTCAACAGGATCTACACTGAGCTCTACATCACAGAGGGGCAGAGTGAAGAGGTTAATACCCAACATGAGGTGAGACAGCTGGAGACAACGTCCAAGAAGAAGACCCTCCATGACACTCCAATCAAGTGCAACGACATCTTCAAAGACTCACCTGTCCAACAGAGAGACAATGTCTCTACAGTCTCACCTGTCCAACAGAGACCCATCAGAATGATTCAGACGAATGGCATTGCTAGCTTTGGAAAAACCATCTTGGTGCAGAAGTTCACTCTGGACTGGGCCGAGGGCTTGGAGAACCAAGATGTCAGTCTGCTGGTTCTGCTTTCGTTCAGGGAGCTGAACCTGATCAGAGATCAGCGGTTGAGTCTTCTCAGGCTGCTCCATGTTTTCCATCCAACATTACAGAAGGTCACAGCAGAGCAGCTGGCTGTCTGTAAACTTCTCTTCATCTTTGACGGCCTGGATGAAAGCCGACTGTCACTGGACTTCAACAACAGGGAGGTTGTGTCTGACGTCACACAGACGTCATCAGTCAACGTGCTGCTGACAAACCTCATCCAGGGGAATCTGCTTCCCTCGGCTCTGGTCTGGATCACCTCCAGACCTGCAGCAGCCAATCAGATCCCTTCTACATGTGTCGACAGGGTAACAGAGGTCCGAGGCTTCACTGACGCCCAGATGGAGGAGTACTTCAGGAGGAGGTCCAGTGATGAAGATCTGTCCAGAAGAATCATCTCACACATCAAGACGTCCAGGACCCTCCACATCATGTGTCAAGTCCCAGTCTTCTGCTGGATCAGTGCTACAGTTCTGGAGCACATGTTGACCACAGACCAGAGAGGAGAGCTGCCCAAGACCACGACGGACCTGTTCTCACACTTCCTGCTGGTCCAGACAAAGAGGAAGAAGAACAAGTACGGTGAAGGACATGAGACGAGTCCACAGGAGCTGATGGAGGCCGACAGGGAAGTTCTTCTGAAGCTGGGGAGGCTGGCGTTTGAACAACTGGAGAAAGGAAACATCATGTTCTACCAAGAAGACCTGGAGCAGTGTGGTCTGGATGTCACAGAGGCCTTGGTGAACTCAGGACTCTGTACTGAGATCTTCAAAAGAGAGAGTGGGACCTCCCAGAAAACAGTCTACTGCTTTGTTCATCTGAGTGTTCAGGAGTTTCTGGCTGCAGTCTACATGTTCCACTGTTTCACCAACAGGAACACACAGGTCCTGGAGATCTTCCTGGGAAAACAAGATGTTGATTTAACTCTGGATGTCTTCCTGAAGAGAGCCATGCAGAAATCCCTCAGAAGTAGAAATGGTCACCTGGACCTGTTTGTTCGCTTCCTTCATGGCCTCTCTCTGGAGTCCAACCAGAGGCTGTTAGGAGGTCTGCTGGGTCAGACAGACAACAGTCCAGAAACCATCCAGAGAATCATCAACAACCTGAAGGAGATGAAGACTGATAAAATCTCTCCTGACAGAAGCATCAACATCTTCCACTGTCTGACGGAGATGAAGGACCAGTCAGTTCATCAGGAGATCCAACAGTTCCTGAAGTCAGAGAACAGATCAGAGAAGGAACTCTCTGAGATCCAGTGTTCAGCTCTGGCCTACATGCTGCAGATGTCAGAGCAGGTTCTGGATGAGTTGGACCTGAAGAAGTACAACACATCAGAGGAGGGACGACGGAGACTGATCCCAGCTGTGAGAAACTGCAGGAAGGCTGGGTGAGTCCAGACATGATCATTATAAATATTGATCAGTGGATCAGATCAGTAGTTAAGTCTAGTTGAGATAAACAGTTTTTTCATTAGCGATATTATTGGATATTGTTGTTTAATATGATTGAAGAAGAGGAAGCCTCAGAGCTCTGTCATGAGGAAATAGAATCTGTTTTAAAAAGGGCCGACCAAATCGAGTCATGAGGATCATCCCAGTGAGAGATTGATTGAGCCTTTTGCTCAGGGAAATAAACTGAATATGCCAATGCACATTTGGTTTGTGTTTGCGTTCTTGCAAGATCAACTAAAAATAAAAAAAGAGCTTGTTGAGAATGTCTTCCATACTTTTGCACTGCATGCCTTTGCATTATACCATTACTTTTGTTTTGTTATGGCTACACCCTGGTGAAAAATTAATGTACTAAGTGTACTAAAATTTAGCATACTTTTGTGTACTTCAAGCCGCACTAATCATCATTATATTTCAAGTGTGTTTAAGATTAGTTAACTTGAAGAGTGCTAAATTGGAACAACTAATTTTGTGTTAAGTATATTTAAATTGTAATTAAGTTGTAGAAAAGCTCAACTTAAAGTGTATTTAGTGTACTTTTGTGTACTAAAGTGGAACAACTTAAAGTATATTTAGTTCACTTTAAGTACATGACATTTCATGTACTAATATATGCCTAATTACTTAAATTAAAGTGTACTTTGTTTGTATTATAAGTACGTTAAAAATTAGATGTTAGTGTATTAAAATATATACTTAATTATACTTTTGGTATACTACTTTCTACCTTCATGCAAATGTGTTACAAGTATACTAAAGGCTGAAAGACTTGTGGGACTACTTCCAGGTAAAAAAAACATACTTTAATGTATTTAAACCACATCCAAATTATAATAATACATTGCAAATAATACAGAAACTTGTACTATCTCTAAATGTATAAACATTTACATATGGCTTTTAAACATTTTCAAAGGAAAACTTTAATAACACATTTTCAAATATTGCTTCTTTCGTACATAGGAAATAGAAAATAGAAATAGGTTTATTTCAGGCAGCAGACCTAAACATTACAAATAAACCTTTAAGGACAATTCCAGGTGAATTCAACTTGGGGGTGTATGTTCCTATCATTTTGGGTCTAAAAGAAGGAATGTGAAGATTTTCATTTTAATCGCTCCTGTTTTGCGGTAGCTTGGTCTGTCCCCGCATCGCTACGGCAGCAATGAATGGGAGTGGATGCAAGTTCCGCTGGTTAGCCTGTTTACAGCCCTCAAAGCCGCATTTTTTTCCACAGACAGCGTCAGATGGCGACTCAAACATGTACCGAGAAGTTTATTTACTTCAAGCAAGCCGACATGCTTGTAAAACTAGATCTAATTCAAAGTCTTGTGCGAGACCCTGTTGCCGTGCTCGGTGCATTCAGGTGCAGTAGGAGCTACCTTTTGTGTCATAAACACAGGAATATCGACTCTTTACTTGCTTGAAGTGTACATTTTTTTCAACAGACAGCGTCAGGTGGCGACTCAAACATGCGCCGATACGTTTTTTTTACTTGAAGCAAGTCAAGAGTCGATATTCCTGTGTTTATGACACAAACGGTAGCTTTCTGACTACCCCTGAATGCACCGAGCGCATCAACTTGGGTCTCGCGTGAGACTTTGAATTTAGATCTAGTTTTACAAGCATGTCGGCTTGCTTGAAGTAAAGAAACTTCTCAGTGCATGTTTGAGTAACCATCTGACGCTGTCTGTGGAAAAAAATTGCGGCTTTGAGGGATGTAAACAGCCTAACCAGCGGAACTTGCATCCACTCCCATTCATTGCTGCCGTAGCGATGCGGGGACAGACGCAGCTACCGCAAAACAGGAGACGTTAAACTGAAAATCTTCACATTCCTTCTTTTAGACTTAAAATGATAAGAACATACACCCTCAAGTTGAATTTGCCTGGAATTGTCCTTTAAAGAAGGATAAGCAAAACACATGTACATACACAGTGTAACACAATTCTTACCCAGGTAAGTAGGAACATAAAAAAAAAAAAATTGCAGCTATGTTTGAAAGTTCAAGTCACCTCTTTTTTCAGTCACTCCCAGTATGAAATGTTCAGTCCATTGAGGAAGTGAAGAGGATCTATCCTACCGCATGGTTGAATGTGTTGGATATGTGTATGTGTGTGTGTGTGTAATGAAGTGATGAAAGGATCCAGGTTTTTGATTCTTTGCGGGCACCATATCTCTTGTTGTCCTCCAGGCTGTGGTTCGCCATCAAACGTCTCGATCCAGGCTCCAACATCCGGGTAGGTCCAAGGTTCAAAGGATCCAACAGGAAAACCTGACCTATGATGAGTAATGTCAGAACATTCTCTTAATTCTCTCAACTCTCAATCATGAAATACAATATATAAATCATGTTAAATCCACTCAATTCACAGAGAATATTTCTAACTGAATAAACATTGTAATATGACACCACACCCAATAATATCATAGCAACATTCTCAAAATATCAGAGATTAAGTTATTAAAATAACTTCTCCACATCAATAATATAAAAATAACGTCTTCACATAGTAATAAGCATGCAAATATAACATTAATACCAGTAAGAAGACGTACAGTGTGCACCTTCTGCCATGTCTTAGCATAAAATAGTGACTCGGCGTGCTAAAAACGCAGATACTGTGCTAAATCATCAGATTTTACAGTTCAGTGTGCAACAAATTCTCAAAACGTCTCATATTGCACCTTCAAAATGAAGCTAGTGCTAGCTTTAACGCTAGTGATTCACACGAGTGGGTAAGGTCTCTGGTATTAGCACTGATTAGCACTGGCGGTTAGCATTTAGCATGGAAAAAACGATTTCTCACCGATGCGTTTTCTTCTTGGTGGAGATGTCGGGTCCCTCTAGCTTCACTCTCACAGGTCCAGGGCGTCACCGGAGTTATCCCGTAGTTTTTAATCACTTTTATCAACTTTTACTAGTGTCTCCTCTTCACAAGCTAAGTGTCGTGCTCGATGCGGGGCTGCTCGCTCTCCTGACAACGGCTCCGGAGGAAGTGAACCTTGTTCTGAGCAGGTCAAGGGGCGGGAGCTTCTTCCCGATTGGCTGACAGCTCATCTCCAGCCAATCTCTTTCAAAATAAACGTATAAAAAAATATTTTATCACTGTTCAATTTCTTTTTATAGGTAAGTATCTGTTTTTAATTATTAACATAACTTAGTATTTATTAATTAACTTTTTAAATATGGATTCAGCTGTTTTAATATGCAATCAACTAATTTTTTATACAGACTTTTAACCTTGGTTACAACAGACATTATAACATTAAAACAATGTGCTTAAAGGGATATTTCAACATTTTGGCAGATTTGCCCGTTAATCCCTAGTTTTAGGGATAGGGTTCGTTACTTTTACTGTAATTGACGGTAACCTACAAGCTGTTTTTAGATCGGCGGGGCAGAGACATGAGCTGCTCAGCTACCGCTACGGAGACTATCAAACACACAATCCAACAACTCTACAACGCTCTTGTGGATGATTGTTAAGTGTTAATTAAGTGTATTGTTTCATGTGATTTCATGCGTGTAAGGTTGTAGCCTATCTTTTTTTTTTTTTGCCAAACACACAGCACAAAATTTAATAAACGGGTTTAGGTGCATAGGCTAATACCACTTTCCAAAATGTCCTGAAGTAGGCTACAAGCATAAATAACTTCACTTTATAATTAAACTCAAATGTAACTTAAAATACACTCAAACTTAATATTACAGTGTTGATATTAAAATGTATACTTTCAAAATATGTTATCATTGTATTTTACAATGACAATTTTAGCATACATTTTAAAATATATCAAAAGTATGTGTGAAAACAAATTTCAAATAAGTACACTTTAGAAATTACACATAAATTTCACTTTAAGTATATTTTAGTTTAATATATTTCTATAAAGTGTAATATAGTATAATTATTTTCAAGTGTGTTAAAAGTGTTAGCATGAAAGTGTGATGTTAGTGTAATTTTTATATTTATATAAAGTACAATTTGTATAATTACATTTTCAATATACTATTCAAAATACGAATATACTTGAAATACAATAAAGTACACTTTTTTTTCACCAGGGCACCTGTCATGGTTCTCGCACAATCATATGCACCAACTGTAGGGGTGTCACGATTCTCCAAATCCTCGATTCGATTTGATTTTCGATTTTAGGGTCACGATTCGATACGATTCTCGATTTTTTTTCTTTTTCTAACAGCACAGACGCCTATGCTATTTTCAGACTAGTCTAGTCTACGATCATTGGTTTTGTTCATCAAATTTTGTACAGTAAATCTTATTTCAAAAGATGGGATACATATAAGTGATGCAATTTCCATAATGTATCACATTAGGCACTAATGGTCACATTTAAATAATTTCTTTACATATATAAAGGTAACATGCCCCCAAAAATCATGATCCAGGGGCCAAAATTGCCCCCAAGGTTTTGAAACAAATATATTTATATCTGTACATTATCATAATTTTATTTTCATTAATTTACCGTTGTGTCTCATTATTCTCCTGATGTCGGCTTAATGTAATGTAAACGAGATTGCGCTGATACGCGAGAGTCATGTGACAGACAGCGGGGCAGAGCTGCAGCTGCAGCGCTGCCATGGACCTGATGATCAGGTCCTGATCAGACTGGTGGTGGTCCACAGTCAATCAGTCCCGGATCCTCCACCGTCACCAGATCCCCCGAAAGCCCCCGCAAATAATACATCGACAAAAAGTGGCAAGTTGCAGCTTTTCGTCGGCTTATTATTTGCGGGTTTTTTAAAAATGTTTTTATCTCATAACGTCTCTGCAACATGCGGCTCTCAGTGCTTGTCGGTGCTGTGTAGTTAGAGCTGTGTCTCCCTCCTGTTCCCCAGGTAGGAGGGACAGTAGCCCACCAGGGCTGGGTGATAAAACGCTATAAATTGTGAAATAACTTTTCTTCGATAGAAATATTGTCTTTGGCCGGACATTCATCCATGTTTTGGCAAATAGCCAATGATATTGAGAGTTCCGCTGCGCCGAACCAATCATGTGGCTGGAATAGAGCCAGTCAACATGTGCATTTGTTTAGGTTGCTGTAGACGTGCACATCAGCTGACACCGCCGGTAAAAAAAAAAGAAAAGAAAAAAGAGAGAGCGAGGGAGAGAGAGAGAGAGAGAGAATGAGTGAGTGTTGTCTCGAAATAAAAAGTAAAGGAAAACTCGGACCAGTGACTGACAAGACGCTTGGTGCGCAATGGGGACAACGGGCAGTTGTAGCTTTGCGGGCGGGCGGGGGTGTTGGGGGGGGATCGTCGATCCTCTCTTTGACTTCGATGCTCGAGATTGTGACGTAATTTCGATCGATTTCGATAAAAAATCGAAATCGTGACACCCCTAACCAACTGTATTTTCACCACTATTTAAATTCGATTTTAATAGGTTTTATTTTTCCTCTTATCACAGATTGCATGCCTGTGAACTCTCAGAGAATCACTGTGAAATTGTGGCCTCAGCTCTGAAGTCCAACCCCTCCCACCTGACAGAACTGGACCTGAGTGAGAACGACCTTCAGGATTCAGCAGTGAAGGTTCTGAGTGCTGGACTGGAGAGTCCAAACTGTAGACTGGAGACTCTGAGGTCAGTTTGACTGTTGTCATTTCACTTGTTCGTTGGTTGAGGATTTAAAGTCCCCCTCCCGCGACCCTTTTTGGTCATTTTAAAACCAGCTCATTAGCCATGCACATTAGCAATGCACCTCTGGGGGGTGGGCGGAGACTGCGCTGCTTTGCATCCGCCCAGCCACCTCCTCGCACCCCACCCCCCGCTCGCTGACAGCTGGACATTGTACAATTACAGATTCAGCGCACTTAGCGTAAAACTCCACACTGGGATTCGATCCCAGACTGGAACATAGTCCTTGCTCGCGGTGCAAGCTGCTCTACCAGGTGAGCTATACCTGTAATACCTTGACAGCTACACCGAGCTGTGAAGGCTTTCACCTCTGAGTCAGATGCAGAGCGGGGTGGGAGCTTGTAGCACTAGTTCCCTCCCCTGGAGCTGTGACACGTCAGCTCCAGTCTCCCTGAAACGGCCAGTTTGCGTCTGCCATTGGTTCACAGCAATTTGAAGGCAGAAAAACTCAGAAATGCAATTTTGCACTTCCTTTTCTGCTGATATGTGCTCTAACACAAGAAAAATGCCACAGGAACATGTGAAAAGCTCAAAAAACACGATTTTCACGGGAGTGGGTCTTTAAACAAAGAACTGGAGAAGAGAAAGGACTCAGCGTTATTATTACTACAAGAGGAAGGTGAGACCAGTCATAGAGTTTGTGATGGAGAGAAGTTCTATCTATCTATCTATCTATCTATCTATCTATCTATCTATCTATCTATCTATCTATCTATCTATCTATCTATCTATCTATCTATATTTTATCTTCAAATCATTAACTTGGTGAGGATCAAACTCACAGATCTTGTGCTGCTGAGTTGAACATGACAGAAGCTTCATCTGTCTCCAACAAATATTTCACCAAGCTGAAGTCACATCAGTGATGATGAACGGCAGGAGATTTGAGATTTCTGGAAAAAACAAAGGTTTCTAAGGTTCCTGTTTATTTCCAGTTGGTTCTTGGAACAGAACCTGTTTTACAAGCAGATTTACAGGCTTCAATTTTCAAGATGAGATGATTTTCCTTCCACTGTAGATTTGAAGAAGTCCAGTAATGTTGGCCTGATATGCAAATTGTAAGAGGTCAACGAGAGTGTTCACTTTTTTTTTTTAAAGGTCTGATTGTTGACCGAGACAATAGGTATGTGAGGATTAATTAAAAAAAAAAATTGGAAAAATTTATAAAAATGTATATTCGTATTTGTAAAAATCAACATTTATAAAAAAAATACAGTTTGGGTGTAGTATAAATTTATTACAGGCAGACAGTTATGATGTTGTTTAACCTGCATTCAACATCTGATATCAGAATGACTTTAGGTAGAAATAATTTTGTAACAAAGCTCCTGAACAGAAAAGAATGTTATTAAATCTTCTCAGCTAAATACTCATTTTTTTTAGATATCCAACCCTGCCAGTATTTAATATTTTCTATTTAAAAGCAACATCTAAATGTCTTTACACTGCTGTCTCCAAATGTGTTTACTGAATATGTTCAAGTTTGTCTCCATTATAACGTGACAGGGTTGTGCATGTCATCTATCAGTCTGGCTGTAAATATAATTTGTAAGTGGATCGAGTCTCTTCATACTACATTGATTAGGACCTATTGATAGACTGATAACCTACCTTATGAAAAAAGAGAGCTGCTTTCATTCTGCAAGCTTCAGAAAAAGAGATAAAGAGTAGAAACTCAGGGTTAGCTGAAGAAAACCTGCCAGCGAGCAGGTTAGGTTCACAGAGTATGTTGCTATGGTAACTGACTCAGAGTCGAGCGGAACCGGCTTTGTGAAACCGAAAACCCAGAGTTTGCTCTAACTCAGAGTTTTCACTAAACCTGCTTTCTGATCCAGAGCCACTGTCTACAGATTGAACTAGAAGTAGCCTAATTTAATGTTGTCCTCAATGCAAATTACACAAACTTTGAGTTTGCTTTGTTGGAAAAAATATATATCCTACATGCCTATGTGACAGTGGTGGTCCTATCACTATGCCTCCAATTGATCATGTGCCCTGGCTACTTGGCCAAGGGGATGCCCCTTTGGGTGACTGGCAAGCGCGCATGACTCTTACCCGGGAGGTGTGGGTTCAATCCCCGCCCGGGCCCTCTTCACCTTGCCACATTCTGGCGTTGTTGGCAGGATCCATGTAGCACTAGGGGTGGGTCCATGGATTCCTAATGTGTGGCAGCCTGCGCGGAAGCACGAGGACGTGCTTGTGAAAAGAGGGGGAGAGATGTGACAGTGGTGGTCCTGTCACTATGCCTCCAATTGATCATGTGCCCTGGCTACTTGGCCAAGGGGATGTCCCTTTGGGTCCCTTTGACTGGCAAGCGCGCATGACTCTTACCCGGGAGGTGTGGGTTCAATCCCCGCCCGGGCCCTCTTCACCTTGCCACACCTATGATTGTTACTTTTGTAGCTATCTGTAGGAATGAAAGAAAGACAAATAAAATGTGAGTTTATCTTTTTCTGGCTGCTGGAAGGTGATTGATTAACCTGCAAAGTGATAAAAACGAAGAGGATAGTTCAGATCTGAGAGAACGTCAGCGGTGACGTGTAGCCTGATATTCGATGTGCGACTCAGGGTTTCTTCAAGTAAACCTGCCAGAGAGCAGGTTAGGTTCACTGAGTCAGTTACCATGGTGACTGAGACAGAGTTTCAGTTACCTCTCAATCTGGAACGGAAAATCCAGAGTTTTCCTCATCTCAGGATTCACTTACTCTGAGTTTCTGGAATACCCCTCTGATCAATGTGGCTGCACAACATGAGT
This sequence comes from Trachurus trachurus, assembly GCF_905171665.1. Lineage (NCBI taxonomy): Eukaryota > Metazoa > Chordata > Actinopteri > Carangiformes > Carangidae > Trachurus > Trachurus trachurus. The sequence continues at coordinate 38,276,486 of NC_139891.1, read as the reverse complement.
TTGTCTGGATGGAGCCACAGGTGGAGCTGACAGGTGAAGAGGCGGAGTCACTGCGTCTGTGTTGAAGCAGCAGCAGCTTCTCATGAATATTAATGAGCTATTTTATCTCCATGTAACTGTTTAACTTGCTTCCTGTTGCTTCAGATGTTGGACTTTCATTTTCCAATTATTGTTCTTTCTGAAGCTTCTTCAGCTCTGAACAGATGATGAGACACTGAACGCTGTCAACAAGGAGCTTTGTCCTCAACTCACTGATTTTATTCTTTATTCAGATTGGAGTGGTGCAGTAACAAACACATGTTAGACTGCTCTGTAGTGTTAGACCAGTCTTCATTTTGTTCACAGAGATGATTTGAATCTGATCTTAAAGTCAGAGTGTTTGACTCAGATAAAGACTGACTGGTCTGAAGCCATCACATCAGATGTGGGTGGGTGGGGTTTGTCAACAGGTTTGTGTTCAGTTGAATGTGTGTAGTTTTAGTTGTGGGTAGAGAGTAGCCAAAAATTTTACTCAAGTAAGAGTATTGTTACTTCATAATAATATTACTCAAGTAAAAGTAAAAAGTAGTCATCCAAATATTTACTTGAGTAAGAGTAAGAAAATACTTGGTGAAAATACTTCTCCAGTACTGAGGAACTGCTGCTGAGTAACCTTTTATTTGTTAAATAATCAGCGGATGAACGTAAGCAACTACACAAAAATATAAAACAGCAAAGAACAAATTCAGATATTGTCAAAGAACAACACTTAACAACCGAGACAAGAAATGAAATCTTTACAAAGTAACAAAGTAAAGCAAAGTCAGCCACAATAACTTACATATGCATACAGACGTCTATGAACTGTCAAACTCTCTGTGTGTGTTACCCTAAACAAACAGATTGCGCATTGGATCGATAGAAATTAGCGAGTAGCAATCAGAATGTAGCTCAATGTAACGGAGTAAAAGTACCGCTTCTTCTTCACAATTATACTCAAGTAAAAGTAAAAAGTACACTGCATTAAAACTACTCTTACAAGTACAGTTTATCCAAAAACTTACCCAAGTAAATGTAGCGTGTTTCTACCCACCTCTGTCCAGGACCAAGAATTAATGTTGTACTGCTTTTATTCTTTATTCAGATTGAAGAGCTGCAGCTTGTCAGAGATCAGCTGTTCTTCTCTGGGCTCAGCTCTGAAGTCCAACCCCTCCCACCTGAGAGAACTGGACCTGAACTGGAACAACAACCTGCAGGATTCAGCAGTGAAGGATCTGAGTGGTTTTCTGGAGAGTCCAGACTGTAGACTGGAGACTCTGAGGTCAGACTCTGTTTTATTTCTGTGCTCAGATGAATGTGATGTGAAAGTTGTGTTGACATTGAGCTGCAGACATGAGGCTGATATTAGACTGATCCACACTGAGGGTCGTCATGGTGACGTCTGTTTTCTTCTTCTCTGGTTTTAGTCCAGTCTCTGTTTCTCTTCACATTTCACCTCCACTACAGAAACACATGTAATGTGTCAGACAATAACTGATCTATAATCAATAGTTGGTGGCTCCTCCTCTTTCCTGAGGCTCTGTGATGTTTGTAGTGAAATATTCAAAGCCAACATGTCATTAGAGCTGGTGTTGCCATGGATCTGCTGAATGGATTCAGTTTGGATCCACAGGATCCTGACTCCATGGGATTTGATTCAGTCAGAGATATTTCACTGACAGTTTCTATTTGTTTGGATATGAATGAGATTCTCAGAGAACTGAAGCTGTAAATTGTTCCTCCTGACCTGCTGCATTGTTACAAACATTAAAGGTGCAATATGTAAGAATGTGGCCAAAAACGGTTACTGCAGTCAAATTCAAAACACAGCGATCTCATTTTTTCTCCCAGTCGTAGCAGCAGCTCAGTGGAAGCAGACTGGAGGCTGAAATGCCACTGACACTGGGAGAGAGCGCTAGGTGGCGCAACATGTAAACACGTAAATTCAAAACATAAATATGATTTGCAGTCTGCAAAAAAAGATTTTTTTAATGTGAATACTCTGGCTGTACTATTGTTGTTGGTGAGTTCATCATGTTATATGAACATTATTCCCGAGTCTCTGTGACATATTAGGAGGATTTTACGGCCAGTTGCTTTAGATTTCTTACATACTGTACCTTTAATGTTCATCATTCATTTATTGTCTTTCATCATGTGTAGAATAAAAAGCAGTTGGCTCTTTGTTCAGGTGACACCAGCAGCTCTACACCTGAACTCACCTGAACACATCTGGTTGTGTCAGACACAGGAGTGTTAAACATCAACCTCAGCTTTTATGAGTCCATACTGGATTATTCAAGTGAAAAGTGATTTTAATGGGTGAACAGATTTTTTTGCCTGCAGCCCAACATCCCATAATAACAAGTTGTGTGTGTGCTGGTTTCATCTCTTTGAAGAAGTTGGAGCAGGTTCAATGTGTGAAGTCAGTCAGCAGGTTTTTCTGTCTCTGAGCTTCATCAGCTGCTTCATTCAACATGTGTTTCTATCACATGTTTGTTGTCATGGCAACAGAGTTCAGCCTCACATGTTTGTTGTCTTTGAAAACTTGAGCATCGTCAGTAAATCTCTGATCAATGTAGCTGCTCAACATGAGTTTGTCTGGATGGAGCCACAGGTGGAGCTGACAGGTGAAGAGGTGGAGTCACTGCGTCTCTGTTGAAGCAGCAGCAGCTTCTCATGAATATTAATGAGCTGTTTTCTCTCTATGTGACTGTTTAACCTGCTTCTTGTTGCTTCTGCTGTTGGACTTTCATTTTCTAAACTTGTTCTTTCTGAAGCTTCTTCAGCTCTGAACAGATGATGAGACACTGAACGCTGTCAACAAGGAGCTTTGTCCTCAACTCACTGCTTTTATTCTTTATTCAGATTGGAGGGCTGCAGTTTGTCAGAGATCAGCTGTTCTTCTCTGGTCTCAGCTCTGAAGTCCAACCCCTCACACCTGAGACACCTGGACCTGGGCTGGAACAACCTGCAGGATTCAGGAGTGAAGGATCTGAGTGGTTTTCTGGAGAGTCCAGACTGTAGACTGGAGACTCTGAGGTCAGTTCACTGACTGTTACTGTTGTAGATCTTAGATCTTTGATCCACAACTGAACCTGATTGATCTTCATTCAGAACTTGAATCACTGACTTTGATGTCATGAATGAAGGACGTTTGAAATAGTTGTTGTCTCATGTTTCCAGTTGTTCTTCTCTCACACTGACAATGACTCTTCACTTTCAGCTCATTTCACTCAGTCCTCATCAATAATGTCTGTTCACTTTTGTTTGTGTTCAGTTGAATGTGTGTAGTTGTAGTTTCCTGAGACCAGGACCAGAGGTGGGTAGAGTAGACAAAGGTTTTACTCAAGTAAGACTATTGTTACCTTCTTAATAATATAACTCAAGTAAAAGTAAAAAGTAGTCATCCAAATATTTACTTGAGTGAGAGTAAGAAAGTACTTGGTGAAAAAACTACTCCAGTACTGAGTAACTGCTGCTGAGTAACCTTTTATTTGTTAAATAATCAGCACATGAACGTAATCAAATAGCCTACGTAAGGGATAATGTAGCTATAGTTTGGAGGTTGTTACGGAGAAATAAACCCAGACAGGTTGTATGGAACATGTATGGAAGGGGTTTTCTCCATAACACCCGACCAACTATACATTATCCCGCTTATTACACAGTTTACAAGTGAAGTAATTCATTTGAAACATAATGCTGATCAAAATACGACTTTCATCGATTTATAATTGTATCATTTAGCGCAACTGCAAGACTGGTGACGTCCGCTGTTTTGCTGAGCCTCCTCCCGGTCGTGCATTTGAAGCCTTTGATAATCAATCAGTGGATCGATAGATTACCATAGACTACATGTGTTACGATGTGTGCGTTTTATGTAGTCTTTTCTGTCATAAACAAGAGATTAACTTTACTGTTTACGGGGTGCGTTTGTGTCGCGGAGCCGCGGTGCCACCGAGACGAGGAGAGCTGTGACACCGGGTCAGAGGCTCTGATCAGCAGGTTTGGTTTCCAGCAGCGATGTGGAAGGAGCCTCAACTCTCCCTGTAACAAGTTAAAAGTAATTTATCTAACATCACTATTAGTCTGAAGCTGTTTAATGACGGTAAACATGAAACACAAGGTAAATATCCTGCATAGTTTCTCTTTTCTGTGCTGCGCTGATCAGAGCGCCGTCCCTAGCAACGGTCTGTTATACTTGACGACGGTCATTATACAGAAATAACGGAATAAGTACCGCTTCTTCTTCACAACTAAAAGTACGCTGCATTAAAACTACTCAGAGTAAATGTAGCGTGTGTCTACCGACCTCTGACCAGGACCAAGAATTAATGTTGTACTTCTTTTATTCTTTATTCTTTTCAGATTGTTCTACTGCAGGTTGTCAGAGATCAGCTGTTCTTCTCTGGTCTCAGCTCTGAAGTCCAACCCCTCCCACCTGAGAGAACTGGACCTGACTGGAAACAAGCTGCAGGATTCAGGAGTGAAGGATCTGAGTGGTTTTCTGGAGAGACCAGACTGTAGACTGGAGACTCTAGGGTCAGTTCACTGACTGTTACTGTTGTAGATCTTAGATCTTTGATCCACAACTGAACCTGATTGATCTTCACTCAGAACTTGAATCACTGACTTTGATGTCATGAATGAAGGACGTTTGAAATAGTTGTTGTCTCATGTTTCCAGTTGTTCTTCTCTCTCACTGACAATGACTCTTCACTTTCAGCTCATTTCACTCAGTCCTCATCAATAATGTCTGTTCACTTCACTTCAACCTTCAGGGGGCGCTGTCACAAACACATGTCAGACTGCTCTGTAGTGTTAGACCAGTCTTCATTTTGTTCACAGAGATGATCTGAATCTGACGTGACGTCAGAGTGTTTGACTCAGATAAAGACTGACTGGTCTGAAGCCGTCACATCAGATGTGGGTGGGTGGGGTTTGTCCACAGGTTTGTGTTCACTTGAATGTGTGTAGTTTTAGTTTCCTGAGACCAGGACCAAGAAAGACCTTAGTCCTGGATCAGGACTGGACCTGTAAACTTTGATCCAGTTCAGTCCTGAATAAAAGTGTTGGAGTCAGTGTTTAGTCATGTTATGTTATGTCTGATCAGATATTGATTCTATGTTGACAGACTGTCCTGAGGTCAGCAGCAATGATCAGTTTGACATGAAGAGGTGAATTAATGTTGTACTTCTTTTATTCTTCATTCAGACTGATGAGCTGCAGTTTGTCAGAGATCAGCTGTTCTTCTCTGGGCTCAGCTCTGAAGTCCAACCCCTCCCACCTGAGACACCTGGACCTGAGAGAAAACAACCTGCAGGATTCAGACCTGAAGGATCTGATTGATCTCCAGAAGAGTCCAGACTGTAGACTGGAGACTCTGAGGTCAGTTAAATCTGTGTGTGTGTGTGTGTGTGTGTGTGTGTGTGTGTGTGTGTGTGTGTGTGTGTGTGTGTGTGTGTGTGTGTGTGTGTGTGTGTGTGTGTGTGTGTGTGTATGTGAGAGTGAGAGAGAGAGAGAAAGAGAGAGAGAGAGAGAGAGAGAGAGAGACAGAGACAGAGAAAGAGAAAGAGAGAGAACAACATTGAATTGTGAAATGAAATTTAACTAAAAGAAAAAAATGGTTTTCTCTATACTAGGTAATTATACTATATTGACTGGGTTAAATAGAATTACATTACTAGTAAGAGATTAAAATCATTGACTGAAACTAGACGAAAATATATATTTTATTTATTTACCATTTATTTATTCTGTCTAAAATCAGACTAAAATGCTGAGTTTTAGTCGACTGAAACTTGACTAGACAAAAAAGGAGCATGAACGTGACTAAAACTAATAAAAACTAAAAGGACAGTTTGACACAAAGACTAGACTAAAACTAAAATTAAAACAGGCCGCCAAAAACAACACTAGTGGGCAGTTCAACTGGTTTCTTTTCATCATGTGTAACTTAGATCCATAACAAGACATATAAACATATAGACACATAGACGTTTGATTAAACAAATTATTTAATGCAGAAACAAGACAAGAACCAAAACCAACAGAGTGTGGAGGCCAAACAGAGTCCTAATGCTCCAGTATCAGGTAAAGGTGTTGTGGTGTTAGGACAAAACCAGGGAGTATGAGCCAGACGTCCTGTTGCATCAATCACTCATATCAGATTCACTAAATACATGTTGTTGATCTTTGCTTTAGAATAATGTTAGTCTGCAATAAATATGGAGAAGAATGTCTTTTTGTTTTTATGGCCAAACTACGTTCCAGCAGATTAGTGGATAAACTTTAGTGGAAATGGTCAATAGAATATTCTTGTGGAGTTGTAGTAAAAAGCAACTGGACTTCTTTTCTTGCTTGAACGGTCAATAGAATAGTTTAGTTTCTCTATGAAATCTCAACAGCCAATCAGATGCTGCGGTCCCACAGATACTTAATAACTTGTATCTGTAACATGAGCTGACAGGTAACAGGAGGAAACCCCTCACTGAAGTGTTGGAGCAGTGATGCTGCAGTAAACGCTGCACGTTTCACTTCAGTTCAATGTTGTTTCAGTCTTTGTTCATATTTCTACACAGTCGCTGCTGCACATTGAAATCAAACAGCAGCACTCTCACTACAGGCCAATGTCCAGTCACTGAACTACTGACTAACTACCATGTGTGTGTGTGTGTGTGTGTGTGTGTGTGTGTGTGTGTGTGTGTGTGTAGGTGGAAGAAGCAGTAGAGGATTTAAAGAAGAACCAGAGGAAGTGGAGGTGACTCCCAGCGCTGCAGTCTGAACTGATCTGAGAACAGCTCCACTGTCACACAGAGTCCAGTCCACCATCGTCCCTGTGTGTCCTCTGGACCTGACAGAGCATCATCAGTGTCTCTGGACTCCCTCCCTGCCTGAGGGGGGCGCTGTCCTTTGCTCTGTTTCCATTGGGCCTTTTTTTCTTGTCACGATGGGAGACCAAGGGGGCAGTTGTCGGTCTGAGAAGTGAAGCTCACTTCCGCGTTCAAAAAACTGTAATCCCCTCGGCTGTCGCTGGGGGCTGGCTCCAGAAGGGAGCAACTCCAATCAAGCCCCATGTTAAAATAGCCGATTTTACAGCTTAAAAAAACATATTTACAGCCTGGTACATTTTATTTTTTTGGTCTCAACCGATAGTTTCTACCCCCGCACACACTCTGAGGGGGGTGGATTTTTTTTAAACTCTACCGTTTTACTATTATTAGGTTTAAAGTTCTGGCCAATCAGGGCGCAGAACCGTTGAGTGACAGGTCCGGCGACCGCTGCTACGAGGCCAGTGGGCGGGCCCTCGGCCGGCCAACGGCCGCACCGCTCCAAATATGGCAAGTAGAATCCAACATGGCGCGGCTCTAACCCCCGTAGTAGCGGCACAAAACAGACTCCCCCAAACCAATGGGTGACGTCACGGACGCTACGTCCATTCTTTTTACAGTCTATGTGGGAGACGCAGCCTGATTCACCTGCTGCTGGGAACGGACATGGTTTCACCGAACTCTCTGCGCCAAACTTTGATTTGAAGCTTTTAGTGAGTTCAGTTGGTCCAGATTGTTGAAGAAACTCATCAATATTTTTCAAACGTGAAATTGAACTCACACCACAAAAATGTCTAAAAGTCCTCTTACTCCTCCTTTTTATTCTCTGTACAGATGTTTGAATTGTCCTTGTGTATTTTATTAACCAAACATATTGTAGCTTTTTGATATGAAACCCAAACAAATCTAATGTAGAAAAGTAAAAAGTGAATTATAAATTATGTATATACGAGATGTACGGTTGTATATGTACTACATGTATGTGAATTATGTGGCTGTGTATATGATTTTAGTCTACTTGCCAACAATGAGTACCCGGAAATGTTGAGTACCCCAAAGTTTTATGTTAGAAATATATAGTATGGGTCCCCAGTATTCAGAAACTGCCGGATGCTAACTTATATATATTGGGCAATTAGCATAATTGACATAATTAGCATACATTAGCATAATTGCCTATATGGGCAATATTTCAACAAAATTGACTTGGCTGATCTGGGCAATATTGGAGTGGTTTTAGGGGTTATTGATGATGCTGAATCCATTTCTGACATTTTCAAAATTCAAAATGTCTGTCTAAACCGATGACCAGATTTTGGACCATCAAAATCGGCCCACTGGCGGTTAAAATCTGGTCACTTCCGGTTTAGACAGCCATTTTGAATTTTGAAAATGTCAGAAATGGATTCAGCATCATCAATAACCCCTAAAACCACTCCAATATTGCCCAGATCAGCCAAGTCAATTTTGTTGAAATATTGCCCATATAGGCAATTATGCTAATTTATGCTAATTATGTATGTTATGCTAATTGCCCAATATATATAACTTAGCATCCGGCTGTTTCTGAATACTGGGGACCCATACTATCTATTTCTAACATAAAACTTTGGGGTACTCAACATTTCCGGGTTCACAATGGGGCCCTATGGGCTGGCAAGTAGACTATTTAATCTCAAAGGAGTTTTCAATCGAAAGCAACTGGATTTGTTGTTGGACTAGTCTCAGCCTGGTCAGATGCTACATGAACTGATGAAGCCTCCTGGATGAAGGTGAAACGTCTTCCTAGACAAATAACCAAGTCCAGTTGCTTTCGATTGAAAACTCCTTTGAGATACTATGACCTGGACAAATGAGAATATGCACAGGCAAATATGATTTAATGTGGGTAGGCCTTTATTGTAAAAGGGAAAAAAGGGGAAATGAAATAATAAAAATTTGATTAAAAAACAAAAAAACTAATGTGTATATCTATTTCTTCATTTCTATTAATAATCTTAATAACACTCTTACAAATACTGCTTTCTTTTTGTACTGCTATTGCTATCTGCTTTTTATAATCTATCTGCTGCAACTCTGTGAATTTCGCCATTGTGGGACAAATAAAGGATTATTTTATTTAATCTTATTACAAGATACAGTCATATATCATACTAAAACTACAATGATTCATATTGTAAACAACATGATACGTTTCTGACGTGATTAGTTTGTCTGTCATGAAAATATATTGTTAGAACATTAAACTTGTCATGTAGTAATTTACATAGTTCTGTGTCTGAAAATGAAAAAGTCACTTAACTTGTCGAAAAACTGTTGTAAAGTGAAAAAAGTACCGTAGTTTAGTAGAATTAGGAAGTAAAAGTACGTCAGCTTTGTGCTTTAACAAATAGACCTCATTAATATTCATGTGTTTCCTAGGAAAATGACAGTCCGCCAAAACAGCGCTGTATTGAAACTCCCGCCACAGACCTGAGTCTGGGCCGGGTCTAGCAACAAGTGACGCAACATCCGCCCTGATGCGTGTCCAATCAGCAGCGACGCCGCTGTGACGCTGACCAATCAGAGCGCAGCGGCGGGAAACACAGCTGATCGACGAGGAGGCGGCAGATCTACGATTTGGCGCAAGTTTGTTCTCAGTCTGCAGCAGAAGAGAGAGGGAGAGAAACCTCCAGGACAGCAGCAAACCCTCCAGACCGAGCACACAAGGTTTTATTTCACTTTTTAACAACCGGTGAGTTCATCTATCACGTTTGTTTCCACAGTAAAAGCTGAAATAGTCTGTTAGTCGATAGATACCGGAAGCTGTTCGGCAGCTCCGCCGCTCAGAGGAGTTTAGTTCGTTTATCGACTGAAACAACACGATTATCGTCTTTTTTAACGTCTTATATCAACTCATGTGTCCGGTCAGAGTTACTTTAATGATAACACGATGTGTTTTAGGTTGAACTACAGTCATATTGTGTGTGTGTGTTTAAACGCACACCGCGGTGTTTGGAGCCTCCTCTGTCTTGGCGCCATTAACCAGCCACACTGTATTGCAGGGCTATTCAATTACAAATTCAGTGGGGCCAGATTTTAAAACTGAGACCTTGAACTGGGCCGGACATTTTTCAGCGATCAATAAGAAGGTTATGACAAATGAGGGGCATTTTTAAAACCCAGCATTAGCTATTAAAAACAAATCTACACAGCCAGAAAAAAGAGAATAAGCCAATAAAAGTAGTACTACTTTTATTGGCTTATTCTCTTTTCTCTCTTTTATCACTAGGTAGCTACTTAGCTACCTAGTGATAGTAGTACCTAGTAAAGGTGTAGCTGTTAATGCTTTGAATTGGAGGTTTTTTTAGGAACTAAAAGTTTCCTGAGGCCTACTGTCTGAGTTTCCACTGAGGTTTACAGCAGGGGGTTATGTAAATCACTAAATGTAGCCTAGTCTTAAAATTAGGCCTAGAGATTAACAAAGATATTTTGATTGGTGAAAAACAAGGAGCAAAAAGCCATTTTGGGCAAATTACTCTGGGAAAGTATTTGATTACGGATTATTCCTTTGAAAGGTAGCTATCCTAATCAAGTTACTGTTCTGATTCCATTGCAAGTATTTAGTTGCATTAAAATTAAAATATTGGTTACTTCATTCCCTCAAAAAGAAAGAAAAAAAAGGACAGCGGAGCGTGGCGTGCTGTCAGTGCGTGGACGGTGCTCATGTGTGACTGAAAGGAGTGGAGAGACATTAACCAGCCACCACGGTTTATTGTTGGCTGATGGGAGGGCTGAGGATCGGTCAGCGTGCTCTCCAGAAACACCGTGTCGTGCCACAGCGGCCCGGTGTGGAGTGTGAGGTCCGTCGGTCCCGGACGGACGGGGAGACTTTCTCTCGCTGACCTGTAGCACCACAGGACCACGGAGGGCAGCCTCGGCCTCGGCCTCGGCCTGACGGCCGTCCGCCGCAGTGAAGCCTCCCGCTCCGTGACGAGCGGCTGTGGCCCGACACAGTGTTTCTGGAGACCAGCTGACCGACCAAGCCTCGTTTCTACCGGTAACTTTCAAAACAACGCACTGGGTGGGTGGGTTGTGTGTTGCTAGGCTGCGTTGAGTGGTGCATTCACTGTCTGACCTACAGTAGGGATTTTGAGTTCTCGAAAGGGTTAAAAACGTGTTTCCCTAAGTGTCTTTTTTTTTTTTTTTTTTTGGGTCAGGACGAGCCGGGCCACTCGGACATTGGTTCAGGGCCGGATGTGGCCCGCGGGCCGCCAATTGAATAGCCCTGCTGTATTGTTTCCTGCTCTGGTTGTTTTAATGTAAATCCAACTGTAACAGGAGGGTTTTATAACCGTAAACACCTAAAACACATTATATCAGAAGTGTTGAGTGTTGTTTTATGATCTGAAACTTTGATATAAAGTCAGAATTGTCTCTTACTTACTGTGGGTTTGATGATGTAGTTTTCTTTTTACCTCCAAACATAAAGTAAAATGTTGATTTACAGACTCTATAGGAGGCAGATCTGAGTCATCTGTTCTGTGCTTTAGGATCAGATGTTATTCACTGGTTAGTGGGGAAAATGCAGGAGATGAAGGTACGTGGATGGTCAGCAGGGGTGTCGTGGTCAGGGGACATGGGGGAACGCTGTCTGCCAACTAATTTCAAAATGTTCAAAACAAAACAAAAAAAACTATAAAAACACTAAAGCAATGGACAGAATATACCTACGACTTGCCTAAGATGCAAGTTCACGGTGGCCATCACTCTGTTAGAATCCAGGATTGTCCCCGTGGCCTATTTGAAGATTAAAGAGTGTTTGTCTCGTATTTACGAGTGGTTCTGAAAGCAGCATCATCTGAGGCGGACGGTGGCCGGTCAGATCTACAGTAGCTTCAGGAGAGAAAAAGAAATTCTGATTCACAATGAAGCCTGTGTTTTATTAAGGATACATAGACATTTATCATTCAATACATTGATCAAAATATAGTGCTGGTGTTAGTGTGTGTGTGTGTGTGTGTGTAGTGTCTAGGCCTATATAAAATAAACAGTCCAGCATGTTGTAATTCTTGTTGGTGACTTTCATATCTGGCAAACTTCAAGCTCTATGTGTGTGTGTGTAGCTCTGCTGCCACCTACAGGACAAACTCGGGTCCCTGCAGAAAGATGAGTCGATCCACTCAAGATGGAAAAAAAAATTAAATATGCAGAGAAGAAACAACAACAACTCATTTATTTGGCATTTTTATGATGATTTATTATATTTTAATGATTGATTAAACTGAATGTCTTTGGGCTCTGAGTTGGTCAGACAGAATAACTCTATACCACGAGGCAGGATTTAAAGTTATTGAGGTAACTTCGGGTTTTTACTTTTACTTCTATGATGGTTGTTCACTTACCGGGGGGGGATCACCATGGAAACAGATGCTGAGCTCCTCACCTGCTGTGTAGCAGGTTAACGTCAGAGGATCAGATCAAAACCTGTCAAAAAAACAAAACAAACAACAACGACCGACCAATGAGATCACTAGAAACACTGAGTCATCATTCCTACTACAGGATCCTGGCAGGGACAAAAGACTGAACAATGCCAGAGAGGAAAACCCAGTGTTACCTGAGTTGATCCAGTTAACTGAGAGTTATCCTGGATGTGTTAAACAGCAATATAGCCTGAAAAGGTGTCATATAAGTGGCAAAAAGGTCAAATAACTCAAAAAAGACCAAATGAAACTATCAAAGGTAACACCCACACAACTATGACAAGATCAATGAAGAGTTTCCTCCTTTTTATTCTCTGTAAAGACCTTTAACTTGTCCTTGTTTATGAAATAGGCTTGTGTTGTAATTTATTAACTGATTATAATGTAGATTCAAGTGTAACCTGAAAGAATCTAATGCAGAGATTATTCTTATTATTGAAATTAAATGCTGAAAAACAATGTTAGCTGTCCTTTTCTGTTGTACCTAAAGCCAGTTTTAACTGTGTTATATATTGTTAATTGCTTTGCTATATATAAATGTTATATATAAATGCCTCATATTGTATCAAGTGCAGCACTTTGGAAACATTGTGTTTGTTTCAATCGTGCTATATAAATAAAATTGGATTGGATTGGATTGGATTGGATTGGATTGGATCGGATTGAAGTGGTTAATGACACACCCAAACAAACAATAAACTGCATGATGTTATAACTATATTTCCACATTATTGTCACATGGCTTGAGGGAGCAGTTTGTTGTAAAGCTTAATAATTAGATGCTGGATACTCACAGTAATAATCACAGAGTGCATCGGTCAGAAGTCTTCACTCTCAGTTCCCCCAAGACTTGGAATAAAAGATGACTCCTCAGACGATTTTGGTCTTTTCCTCTAGTCTGCAAAGGTGTGAGTGTTATGTCTGTGTGTGTATGTGCATGACAATCAATACAAAATACTGATTAGTAACAGTTGACTGAACAGCAGCAAGAACACCTACTACACAGGGATCCAGTAGCTAACAATTAGCTACAACACAAGCTAGAAAGTACTATGAACCAAAACATCTCAGTCACTGTGGTGCAACATTTCAGAGATTCTTCAGTTAACATGAATAATAAATCAAAACATAAGCAGCATCATCATCTCTAAATGTATAGTAATAATAACAATAGACCGTCTGGAGACACATGGCTGGATAACGCTGCACTGAATGTGTTATTACATACAATCATTATATCAGAACAACGTGCAGTAATAAGACCGGACTTACACCACCTGAACTAAACTGAACTATATCACACACTAGCTCTCTACTATACTGCTTCTTTAAAGCAGCTGATGCCACTTAGAGACAGTGAGATGTGTCTCTATAGGTGTGGCAGCCGTCCATCACTTCAGTGTGTCCAGTAAAGAACAGTAGCTGATGTTCAGGTGAGGGTGTGAATAAGGAGACGCAGAGTTCAGGTTTGGGCTCGGACCGTTTAGTCAAAAGGTTTATTTGAATCTGAGTGTGATTCTGTGACAATAGTTCTAGTGCAATATTATAAGTATTCAGAATAAAACAAAGAAAAAGACTTGCAGGTCTGCACAACATACAGTAGCAAAATGCCACATTACCACAAGCTAAGAATCACAGTATGATAGACACAACTATTAACTATGGGGGTAAAAACACTTTTAAACGTGTTACTTACATTTCTATGGATGCACACTGATGCATTCAGGAGCAAACAGAGTGTGGGGACACAGAGTTCACGTGCTCGGAAAAGCCTCATCGGAAATACGCACAAAAACTTGTATAGACGGCGCATGACCTTTGTTTGTTTCCATAGTCTTCAGTTATACAGTCGTAGTTTATACGTGACGCTTGCGTATGGAAATAAACCCTCAATCATCATCGACGGTCGGATGAATTCAGTGAACGTTTCCTCGTCTGTGTTCAGTCATCAATACAAGGACAGAGACAAACATGACACTAATAAACAGTGAAACTGCACTAGTGTGGTTTGACTGTTAATAAAGAGTCAAGTCTTCCACAGCAAGAGAGTGAATGGACTTCAGGTTGTTCTAGTTTTAAGTTATAGCACTGATGATGAGTTATAATCAAAATAGCTTATTAACGATGTTCTGATGAGTTAATAGGAAGGACATTTAGATTGAATGTTGTGAACAGTTGACAGAATAATTAGGCCATAGTTACAACTAGTACAGTTACAAATATAGATAGACTTTATTATTAGACTCAAGGTCCATTAAAAAACAAACAAACACAACACATAATATATACCCTATAACTTTTTTTTTATTATTCCTTATATTCCTTGTTTCACTTGTTACTTGTATTTCTCTTCTCTACCCTTGTCAGCTAAATGAGTGTGTAATGTTCATTCCTACCTGTGAATCCTGTGAAGTCCAGATGTGAATCCACAGTGTGAATCTGCAGCAGCTGGCCACACCACTGCATGAGTCCTTCAGAAAACCCTCTCTGGCCGCCTTCAGCTTCATATGGATTTCTTCAATCTTAAATCCAGGATCATAAACACCAGCAGTCTGTATAAATAGTACAGGACAAAGATATTTATGAAGTGTTTTCTTCATTAATGCTGGTCTTATCCATAATTGATTTCAACCTAAATACAAATTATCTTCACATTTTACATAGTTGTGTGTAAAGATAAATATAATAATAATAATTTCAGTATAATTTAGACATGAATTGTTCACATCACTCCTTTACTTTGAAATTAAGATGATTTTACTTGAACTAAATGATAAATTAACTTGAAGATTTACAACAATATTTTAAACTTAATATGAGACACATTCAAACTGATCAACACAGACATTTTGAAACACATTATTACTTCTCAAAATACTTTCTACTCGTCCTCCAAACCACACATGACAGGAGTCAGATAGATAGCATCATGATTAGCTTGTTAGCATCGTTAATTAACTCACCGTGGAGTTTCCAGAGAAGAAACCGTCACACCAGCTCAGGTAGCGCATGTGGAAAACACTCCCTGAAATCAGAACAAGATGTGTAAATTATTTCTGTTCATCTCACTAATTTTATGACTTTGTATCAGTTATTTCACTGCACGTTTTCCTCGTTATTACTTCTCTTCTACCTTAGCTAGCAGGACTCGACAGAGACGTGATTCACAGGACAAAATATCTGATTAAATGCGTATGTGACTTACACTAGACACAAGATGGCGGCAGCAATCGGGACCGGCTAAGAGTTACTAGCATCACACAAATTAACTTTGCTTTAACATCCTCTAAACATCCTTAACAATAGGGATGGGCATGATTAATCGATGATCGATTATTGATCGTTAAGAATTTTATCGATCACGGAAATTTTTTATCGATTTATTATAAGGGATCATGTAGAGGGCAGAGGTTGTCATGGAGAAATAAACCACGGGTTTATTTTTTCATAACAACCAATAAACTCCATATAAGTGTTATTATACAGGCCTATTATTATTATTACATGGTTTAAGAGTGGAATAATTCATTAAATATGACAGGGTGCGCCTGTGTCGCGGACTCTGTGCAGCAGAGACGAGACCTGTGACACCGCGGCTCCGCCCGCTCTGATCAGCAGGTTTGGTTTTCAGCAGCAGTGTGGAAGGAGCCTCCACTCTCTCTGTAAGTTACAAGCTACAAGTCAAGTAACATCACAATTAGTCCGAAGCTGTTTAACGACGGTTAAAATTAAACTTAAGGTAAATATCCTGCAGAGTTAGTTTCTCTTTTCTGTGCCGTGCTGATCAGAGCGCCGCTCTGCGGTGTGTTGGCCACAGAAAAAACAATAAAACACACGCTTTCACAGTTTGAAAGTGCTTGTGATTTTTTTTGTACAAGAGCAGCCAAACACGAGGCTGAAGAGAGAGGGACAGCAGAGCTGCTCTGACGGCTCAGCTGCAGGTGAGCCAGGCAGCGCAATGGTGCTTTTTTTTTTTTTAACTAAATGATGCCGGCACCTGCACCGTCCCTACAGGTGAAGCACAAGCACACAGACGTCCGTGTACGTTGTTGTCTGACCTTCTTCCTTCACGGGGACTGGCCTGGATTACTGGCACACGCCATAGCCGCACGCATTTTTTTTTTAATTATGAATATTAATATTAATATTAATATTAATTATTAATTAATTAATATTAATATTAATATTAACGATTAATCGATAATTGATCGTTAATTTTCCCGAAGATCGATCAAAAATATTTCTTCAAATGCCCATCCCTACTTAACAAGTTAGAAAATTATGTTTAAAACCCACAACATATAAATTAACAAGTCAACTATACGTACGTGAATGACACTAGACTGTTAAACTAATTCAAGTCCTACACCATGTCTGAAAGTCTTCGTCTTAGAGGTTCAAAAAGTGCAGTTACTCACAGAGCTGATGAATGTCCCATGTGATCCAGTGCTCAGATGTGTAGTGATGCTGCCGTCTTCCTGCTGTGCTCCTCTGTGAGCTGTGTGTCGGATACAGGCTCACAAACCGTTATCAATTGTTCCAAGTCATAAATGCAGTTCCTGAACGCTGAGTGACTGTCACAGTTAGATGTGTTATGTTGCATCTATCGTACGCTATATCAAACAGCTGCAGCTGGAGTTTTAACCAGAACAAAGAGATCAGAGCACATCACCTCAGTTCTTCAGTCTTTACACTGGCTCCCAGTCGGCTACAGAATAGATTTTAAAGTTCTGCCACTAGTTTAGGTCCAGAATACATGAATGCAGGGTTCCTACAGCTTAAGCCAAGTTAAATTTAAGACTTAAGACTTTTTTAAAGCCACTTGAAATGAAATTTAAGACCGACTTCACAATAAACACAAATGCAGAAAAAAGAGAAAAAAAAAACACCACATCAATTACATACGGTTAGGGACAATTTTACCCACTTTCCTCTGTGATCCAAGGTAAAGTGACTGCTACATGAACATTGAATTGTGTCTCTTTCCAGCTGTCCTTTCAAAATAAAAATAATAAATAAAACATCTCTATGTCGGAATGTTACCAATTATTTTGAGATTTGAGACTAATTACAACCATAAAATACCACTTACCATGTGTTAACATTTTGAAGACTTTGAAAAATTGATTTAAGACATTTTAATGCCAATTAAGGCCTTGTTTTTAGATTAATGAGTTCAATGCCTTTTAAGACTTTTTAAGGATCTGTAAGAACCCTGTGAATGACATGTTAGAGTATAAACTACATGAATGACATGTAAGTAGAGTCTAAACTACATGAATGACATGTTAGTAGAGTATAAACTACATGAATGACATGTCAGTAGAGTCTAAACTACATGAATGACATGTTAGTAGAGTATAAACTACATGAATGACATGTCAGTAGAGTCTAAACTACATGAATGACATGTTAGTAGAGTCTAAACTACATGAATGACATGTTAGTAGAGTCTAAACTACATGAATGACATGTCAGTAGAGTCTAAACCCAGTAGAGCTCTGAGATCTACTGACTCAGGTCAGATAGTGGAGCTCAGAGTTCAGACCAGACATGGTGAAGCAGCATTTAGCTGCTATGCTGCAACACAACTGGAACAAACTACCAGCAGAACTGAGATCAGCCCCAACTGTGAGGACTTTTAAACCCAAGTTAAAAACATTTATCTTTTCATGTGTATTATGGCTGAGCTCTTTTAAAGAACTTTGCATTTTGATCTTGTATTTGCACTGCAAGTCATCTTAGCCTAATTGTTGTAACCTAATACAAATCAATAGCCTATTTCATGCTGCAAACTCATATTTAATGCTCTGTTTAAGTCTAGTTTTTATGTTATTACATTTTCTCTCTTTGTTCTGTACTTTCTTTTAATTGTATGTTTAATGTTTACATTTTTTTTTTTTTTTTTTACTATTTTGGGTTTTATCTTAGTTTTTAATGTTATTTTCGTTTCCAATTCTTACTGTTACATGTTTTATTTTTATGTAAAGCACACGAGTTGCCGAGACGAGCTAACGTGAGCTAACAGTTATATGAATGTTGTCACTGTTAGCTGTGCTAGCTAGCGAGCCGTTTAGCTAGCTAACTGTGGGCAGTTGAGTGAATATTTACATTATTTCGTAGCGATTTTCCCCCCTAAACGACAAACGGAGCAACGTTTCAGTCAACGAGTATTATATGACACAGAAGAAAGCAGGTTCAAGTACTTACGGACTGTTCCGGTGGGTTTTATTCACGTTGTTGAGACGAAGCAGCCAGGAGGAGAGGACGGGTCCAGAGTTGAGCTGTGCAGGGTCAAGAGGAAGCCCAGGTAAAAAATAAAAATAAAAAATAAAAAAATACTGTAAACAATATTTGCAGAAAAGATCGATACTAATATCACAATCAATGGAAAATAACAGCATCCGGTGGTGATAGAGCTACGTTTCGTCGGCTGAGTGGGGAAAACTACATTACCACTTGACATTGCGGTCAGAAACAGCCAATCACAGCCAGCGTCATGTCCCATGCGTCACAGACGTAGGGAAGGTAAAGTTACACTGGGAAAACTTTGAACTGAAGGAGAGAGGGAGAGAAAAAAAACACCAATAAAGTAAAACACGTGTTGTACAAATCTAAAATGTATTCATATGCATTGATGTAGGCCTAAATACTTTATATTAAATTCAATTCGAATTTTATTCATAAAGTAGCCTACATTTCATGCACAATACACATCAATGTGCTTCACAACATCACATTACAAGAGAGTTAGACTACAATAAATTATCGCAAGGTGCAAGTAAACAATCATGTATTATAGTCCTCTTGTGAAAGTTCCCAGCAGCTCCATTAATAATAATAATAATAACACATTTTATTTATAAGCGCTTTTCCAGAAACTCAAAGACACTTTACATTAAAAAAAGGAAAAAAAATGATCGTAATGATAGTTGATAATAAACATTACCAGTAGATCAATGGTCAGTTGTCCATTCCAGCTCATCCCCACTATTTCCAACACATAGATACTCACAGACCCACACGTAGGCTACTCACTATCAGACCACCTTCCACCACAACATTAATTCATCTTTCACTACGTACAGCACTGTTCACACCAATATAGCATTAGTCTTTATGTTTATCAAGTAACAAATTAAAACCTGGGTTATCACAAAAAGAAAAGAGATTTCTTTTCTGGCAGGTTGGCGTTGCTGTGATTGTAAAGGCTGACTGTTCAAATCCTCCAGTTAAACCACTGGAATCAGATGTAGGTGGAGTTTAATGTTGATCCTTGAACTTTGCCCCGTCCTTCAGGCTGCAGCCAGGTAGCTACGCCTCGGTTCAGACGCCATTTTAAAGTGGACGGAGCAGAAGGAGGGAAACTGAAGTCTGAGGCAGGTGAGTGTTAACACAACATTATTATTATTATGCTGCTAGTTATCATTGAAGTGTGAGAGTGTGTGAGTGAGTTTGTCCCTGTGGACTGTGGAGGGAAGAAGAGTCCTTTATTCTTCATAGTTCACCTGAACACACCTGAGTGACGTATGATGACATGAATATTGATTTGAAGAAAAAGTGTAGGAACCATGAATGAATTATGCATTTTCTAAGGGTAAGGTTAAAGGTTATTGTTTTGATGTTTTGTGTTAATCAGGATATCGGTTGTAATGATTAGGGAATGGCGGATCATCACATGTTTATGGGCGGGGTCATCTGTTTATGTTCACCTGTTGGCTTTTCTTTGTTAGAGAGAGAGAGGGGATGAACATGGGACGCAACGATAATCTCAGTTCATTTTACTTTTAATGCCTCTGTTCATTTAAAATATCTCAGCAGCTCTTCTACCACGGCTGTATCCTATAGCTCACTTTTTATTCATGGAGTCACATTGAATATCAATACAGGGGTAAAACCTTTTTACCTGTATCAAATCACTTCCCTTCTCTCTGTCACAACGATCATCAATATTATTTATATGAAGCTGGATAAAAAGTTAAGTCTGTTTCATAGATAGCAGGTTATTTCTCATTTTACATTTCGAATGAAAAAAACGACTTGTAAGTGAATAACACACACTGAAATAAAGTCTGTGGATGATAATGGTGCTATGTTGAAGTTTTCCTGTTGTGTTAGGTCTACGTATATCTAAAATGTCAACTTCTCATGAGCTCAGTTCTTTTGCAGCTCTATTACAACGCATTTTCCAGCTGATCCAAGTAGCTTATTTAATGGTGAGGAAGATTTTTTTTCAACCCATAAAGAAACACTATTCCTTCAGTTCATCACAAAGATTAAAAAGCAAACAATAAACTGGTTGTCATTGAATAGGAAGTTCAAAAAGTAATCTGAGAATTTAAATGTAACTTCAACTATCAGATATACAGTAGAATAAAAAGGTAGGCTATCCTAAAATATTAACATACAATATTACACATAGTTTGCAGATGATTTATGTTGTCTCACAACAATCATACAAAGGAACAGTTCCTGTCATATCTATGTTTCCGAAATATTGTAAAATAGTAGATTTTCTTTCTGGCAGGTTGTGATTGTAAAGGCTGACTGTTCAAATCCTCCAATTAAACAACTGGAATCAGTTGTAGGTGTAGTTTAATGTCCTTCCTTGAACTCTGCCCCGTCCTTCAGACTGCAGCCAGGTAGCTACGCCTCAGTTCAGACGCCATTTTAAATATGAACGGAGCAGAAGGAGGGAAACTGAAGTCTGAGGCAGGTGAGTTAACACAACATTATAATTTATTATTAATATAGTTATTATTTAGGTGTGAGAGTGTGTGAGTCAGTTTGTCCCTGTGTGAAAAGTCAACAACAAGAGCTGATGAGTAGAATAATAAACATAAAACTGTATACTGTGTGAGTGTGTGTTGTCTGACAGTCAGTGTTTCTGGTTTCCCTCTCAGACTGACTGAAGTCCTGAAGATGAGTGTTTGTGTGGACGAGGATGGAGCAGAGTCTCCAGGATCCACCTGTCCGTCCATAAAGAGTGACGCGTCCAGAGAACAACCTCTAAACTTCAGTCCTGAACCTGAACCTGGACCCTCAGAGTCACAGTAAGAGACCTGCTACAAACCTGTGAACCTCCAAACTGTTTCTGTAGCAGAGTTTAGTTTAGTGTGTTGAGCTGCTGCAGTCGAAGTCTCTGGAACAGGAAGTAACTTTTTTTTATTTATTGGTTTATTTGGGTGGGACAATGCACATTAATGGACATATAAAAACATGTAAATGTGCCGGATTGTAGCAGCTAGTGCTGCAGCTAGTTCTCTCCCTGGTTCTTCTGTCTTATTACTTTATTGATACTGACTTATGATATGATGTGATCAAAGGTCGTATTATTCCTGTATCTGATGGTGGTTACATATTAACAGAGTTGATGAGCTGGGATCTAACTGTCAGTACGTTAACATGAGACTTGAAAACGAATTATTGCCCCAATCCAACTATAACTGGACAATTGAAGTGCATGTAAACGCGTTAGTCTGACTAATATCGGAGTTCTCCAATTCTGATTGAGACACCCAGATAATGCAATTGGAAACTGATATTCTTCAGCATGTATACGCCTTAATCGGGCTAAAATGTGTGCATGCTCCACAACAGAGACGGCACCGTCAGCTGAAGCTGGTTCACCACCACCAAATGACCAAATGACCAGCCAAGTGGTCAGTTAGCACCTTGACTGTGTCCTTTTACTTCAGCCACAGCCAGCAGCCCCTGAAACCAACCTCCACTGGATGCTCCTTCATACTATTTCTTCCCACAATGCCTCTGTCATCAGAGAATTGATCAGTGATTGATTTGATATGAATAAAAACAACAGAGAGAAACCAGGAACCAGATCCATCAAACTCTGTGCAGGTTCACTACAAACCTCAGAGACAGAAACATGAACACACACTTTGTCCATCAGACTGGTAAAGCAGAGCGTCCTCATGTTAATGTTTTGTTAGTTGGTGCATCAACACCAGCCTGATCTCCACCTCCACAGTTTCCATAGATGGATTCAGACACAGCTACAATCAGCTGATGGAGAGTTTTAACTGTGAGCATCGAAATATTCCAGTAACAAAGTTGGATTTCACTACACACGACAGTCAGCTGTTAGCCCCTATCGCATCCCCTCAGTGGCTTTAAGCTCAGCCTCAGCAGCTGCAGTCAAAATTTAAGGTCAATGATAAACAGAGACAGAAGCCAGACCAGTTCATTACCAGATCTTCATTCAGCTAGTCTTTCTACACTTGTCTTCCTCTACTGTCTCTCTCTCTGCTCCTCTGGTTACTGAAGCCCCACCCTCTTGAGGTGGAGAACCAATCAGTGCACAGATGTGGAGCTGTGACTGTGACATGTTGTTGATACAGAAATGTCTTCACAGAGAGAAGAGGAGTGGTGTCTCTGTGGACGAGCAGCTGTCCTGCTGTGGTCTCTGTCAGGACGGCATCTCAGACTGGGACCAGTCTGGTTCTTCAGGACCCCCCTTCTGTCCCCAGTGTGGAAAAAGACCCAGAACCATTGGTGAGCTGCAGACAGCCAATCAGAGCAGCAGCTGTGTACAAATTGAGACGGAACATCTGTCTGCTGATGTGGTCATTTGTGAAACCAGGACCTGTTGTTTTCTACAGAGTCATTGTTCTATCACACAGCACTGACAGGGATACTGTAGTTCAACATGTTGGCAAACTGGCCCATTGCCATAATCCCTATAGTCATAGCAGTAGGTTTGTTACCTTTAATTGTCGGTGCAAGCTGTTTTTAGAACGGTGGAGCAGAGCCGTGAGCTGCTCAGAGCTACGCTACGGAGGCTCATGGGATTTCTTGGTTTCCCTCATCAAACTCATCAAATACACAATCCAACAACTCCACAACGCTCTGGTGGACAAGTTGTGACCTGCACATTCACCACGCTATGAGATAATAACACAACGTTACCACACAGAGTTGTTTTAGAGGTAAATTCATGCGAAACCGCTGATGTGCGTTGCCTTCAGGGACAGTTTTTCATCAACAGTCTCTGCATTTACCTCTAAAACAACTCTGTCTGGTAACGTTCTGTTATTATCTCATAGCGTGGTGAATGTGCAGGTCACAACTTGTCCACCAGAGCGTTTTGGAGTTGTTGGATTGTGTATTTGATGAGTTTGATGAAGGAAACCAAGAAATCCCATTCTCCAGTCTCCATAGCGTAGCTCTGAGCAGCTCACGGCTCTGCTCCCCGCTTCTAAAAATAGCTTACACCGACAATTAAAGGTAACGAAACTACTGCTATGACTATAGGGATTAATGGGCCAATTTGCCAAAAATGTTGAACTATCACTTTAAGATGATGATTAAAACCTTCTCTTTATTGATTCTGTCTCTTCTGTCTCAGCAGATCGTGGTCTGCAGGAGGTTTTAGATCAACATAAGATCAGTCTGAGGAGCAGATGTGAAGGAGTGACTGAAGTAACTGAGGGAACAGGAAGTGGAACCCTCCTCAACAGGATCTACACTGAGCTCTACATCACAGAGGGACAGAGTGAAGAGGTTAATACCCAACATGAGGTGAGACAGCTGGAGACAACGTCCAAGAAGAAGACCCTCCATGACACTCCAATCAAGTGCCAAGACATCTTTAAGGACTTACTTGTCCAACAGAGAGACAACATCTTTTACTACTTCTTTGTCAAACCGAGATACACGTTATATAAATATATACCTATCCAACAGGGACACAACATATTTTACTACTTTGTCAAACTGAGATACACGTTATCTACATATTTACCTGTCCAATGGAGAGAGGACGTCTCTACAGTCTCACCTCTCCAACAGAGACCAATCAGAGTGGTTCTGACCAACGGCGTCGCTGACATTGGAAAAACCTTCTCTGTGCAGAAGTTCACTCTGGACTGGGCCGAGGGCTTGGAGAACCAAGATGTCAGTCTGCTGGTTCTGCTTTCGTTCAGGGAGCTGAACCTGATCAGAGATCAGCGGTTGAGTCTTCTCAGGCTGCTCCATGTTTTCCATCCAACATTACAGAAGGTCACAGCAGAGCAGCTGGCTGTCTGTAAACTTCTCTTCATCTTTGACGGCCTGGATGAAAGCCGACTGTCACTGGACTTCAACAACAGGGAGGTTGTGTCTGATGTCACACAGACGTCATCAGTCAACGTGCTGCTGACAAATCTCATCCAGGGGAATCTGCTTCCCTCGGCTCTGGTCTGGATCACCTCCAGACCTGCAGCAGCCAATCAGATCCCTCCTACATGTGTCAACAGGGTAACAGAGGTCCGAGGCTTCACTGACGCCCAGATAGAGGAGTACTTCAGGAGGAGGTCCAGTGATGAAGATCTGTCCAGAAGAATCATCTCACACATCAAGACGTCCAGGACCCTCCACATCATGTGTCAAGTCCCAGTCTTCTGCTGGATCAGTGCTACAGTTCTGGAGCACATGTTGACCACAGACCAGAGAGGAGAGCTGCCCAAGACCACGACTAACCTGTTCTCACATTTTCTGCTGGTCCAGACAAAGAGGAAGAAGAACAAGTACAGTGAAGGACATGAGACGAGTCCACAGGAGCTGACGGAGGCCGACAGGGAAGTTCTTCTGAAGCTGGGGAGGCTGGCGTTTGAACAGCTGGAGGAAGGAAACATCATGTTCTACCAAGAAGACCTGGAGCAGTGTGGTCTGGATGTCACAGAGGCCTTGGTGAACTCAGGACTCTGTACTGAGATCTTCAAAAGAGAGAGTGTGATCTTCCAGAAAACAGTCTACTGCTTTGTTCATCTGAGTGTTCAGGAGTTTCTGGCTGCAGTCTACATGTTCCACTGTTTCACCAGCAGGAACACACAGGTCCTCAAGAACTTCCTAGGAAAACAAGATATTGATTTAACCCTGGATGACTTCCTGAAGAGAGCCATGCAGAAATCCCTCAGAAGTAGAAATGGTCACCTGGACCTGTTTGTTCGCTTCCTTCATGGCCTCTCTCTGGAGTCCAACCAGAGGCTGTTAGGAGGTCTGCTGGGTCAGACAGACAACAGTCCAGAAACCATCCAGAGAACCATCAACAACCTGAAGGAGATGAGCAATGATGAAATCTGTCCTGACAGAAGCATCAACATCTTCCACTGTCTGACGGAGATGAAGGACCAGTCAGTTCATCAGGAGATCCAACAGTTCCTGAAGTCAGAGAACAGATCAGAGGAGAAACTCTCTGAGATCCAGTGTTCAGCTCTGGCCTACACGCTGCAGATGTCAGAGCAGGTTCTGGACGAGTTGGACCTGGAGAAGTACAACACATCAGAGGAGGGACGTCTGAGACTGATCCCAGCTGTGAGGAACTGCAGGAAGGCTGGGTGAGTCCAAACATGATCTTTACAGTTATTGATCAGTGGATCAGATCAGTAGTTTAATCAAGTTCAGATAAACAGTTTTTCATTAGCGATATCATTGGTCCAGGTCAAGGTTTCTTTATTGCTACCAGACGGTAAATTTGTTTACGGCCAGAACAAAGGAGCTGGAACTTACCATGCAAAGGATGTGAGCAGTCATTAAGAACAGAGCTGGTTTTACGCTGCATCTGTGTGTTGTAGAGGGCTGTCATAGAGAGTTGAGGCTCCTTAATTAGCCCACCAGCCAATTTAATGATTTGGTTCAGGGAATTTGTGTCCTGTAGTGACAGATTTCCAAACCAGGACACCAGAGCAAAAGATAAAACAGGCTCAATACATGTAAAAGCACGATAGGATCAGCATAGTTTTGCCAACATTAAAACGGGACAGTTTCCGAAGGTAAAACAAACGCTGATGTCCTTTCTTACACACTGCTTCACAATTCCTTGGTGAAACATCATTGGATATGGTTGTTGAATATAATTGAAGAAAAGGAAGCCTCAGAGCTCTGTCATGAGGAAATAAACTCTATTTTAAAAAGGGCCGAACAAATCAGGTCTCCAGACCGAGTCATGAGGATCATCCCAGTAAAAGAAGTTGAACCATCACATCACCATGTAGCACCATCATGTGCACCAACTGTATTTTCACCACCATTTAAATCAGGTTTTATTTTTCCTCTTATCACAGATTGCGTGACTGTGAACTCTCAGAGACTCACTGTGAAATTGTGGCCTCAGCTCTGAAGTCCAACTCCTCCCACCTGACAGAACTGGACCTGAGTGACAACGACCTGCAGGATTCAGGAGTGAAGGTTCTGTGTGCTGGACTGGAGAGTCCAAACTGTAGACTGGAGACTCTGAGGTCAGTTTGGCTGTTGTAGTTTCACTTGTTTATTGGTTGAGGATTTAAACAAAGAACTAGAGAAGAGAAAGGAGTCAGTGTTATTATTACTACAAGAGGAAGGTGAGACCAGTCATAGAGTTTGTGATAGACAGAAGTTCTAACTAGATCTATATTTTCATCTTCTTAAGAAACATGAGGATCAAACTCACAGTTTACTCACACTCACAGGTTTTTTCAGTATTCAGCTCAAATGTTTTTATTTTCACTTGTTCAATGGCTGATGATTTGGATGATTTGGTTGATGATAAAATCTAGATTTTATCTTCAAATCATAAACTTGATGAGGATCAAACTCACAGATATTCTGCTGCTGATTTGAACATGACAGAAGCTTCATATGTATCCTACAAATATTTCACCAAGCTGAAGTCACATCAATGATGATGAATGGCAGGAGACTTGAGATTTCTGGAATAATCAAATGGTTCCAGTTCAAGAGGTGATTTTCCTTCCACTGTAGATCTGACATGTGTCTGAAACGCTCTGATAGAGCTCAGGGCTCTTTGAGGCCCAATAACAGAGGAAGTCAATAACAAAAGGACAAAGTCCCTCTACTCATTTAGACACTGACCATTGAACATAACTCATCTCATTGATTATCAATGATTTTATCTATATGTTTTATTCTTTATTCAGTTTAGACGACTGCAGTTTGTCAGAGATCAGCTGTTCTTCTCTGGGCTCAGCTCTGAAGTCCAACCCCTCCCACCTGAGACGCCTGGACCTGGGCTCCAACGACTTGCAGGATTCAGGAGTGAAGGATCTGGGTGGTTTTCTGGAGAGTCCAGACTGTAGACTGGAGACTCTGAGGTCAGACCCTGTTTGTTTCTGTGCTGAGATGAAGGTGATGTGAAAGTTGTGTTGACTGTAACTTACTAAGCCTGGAAGTGAATTGCATTGACTATGATTGTGTCTGAGACCTTGTCCACATGCAAACCAACGAAACTGGATGTGTCTTGTGTCATGTGTTTGGGCCATCCACACCTAATAGTCTTTTTGGTCCTTTAAAGTCCCACTCCCGCGACCCTTTTCGGCCATTTTAAAAGCAGCTCATTAGCCATGCACATTAGCAATGCACCTCTGGAGGGTGGGCGGAGACTGCGCTGCTCTGCACCCGCCCAGCCACCTCCTCACACCCCACCTCCCCACTCGCTGACAGCTGGACATTGTACAATTACAGATTCAGCGCGTTTAGCGTAAAACTCCACACTGGGATTCGATCCCAGACTGGAAGATAGTCCCTGTTCACGGTGAAAGCTGCTCTACCAGGTGAGCTATACCTGTTATACCTTGACAGCTACACCGAGCTGCCAAGCCGTTCACCTCTGAGTCAGATGCAGAGTGGGGCGGGAGCTTGTAGCACTAGTGCCCTCCAGTGGCGTAGCTGGGCTGTATTCCACATGGGTTTTGAGGTCCAAGGGGCCCGCGTGCGCAGCGGGCCACATTGCACACACAAATAGAGGACAGAACCCCCCCCCCCCCCCAAAAAAAAAAAAAATATATATATATTTTAGATGTGTCCTTCAGAATGATGCTGCTAAAGCTCAAAACCTCTATCAAATGATTGTAGCCTACAATGTATGAACATTATCTCTGCAGTGGTTGATTCTGATAAAGTGTGCTGTTACTGTTGTAACGAATGTGAGCTGGAAAGACTGAAATGTTGTTGTTGCTACAACTTTAAATAAAGTTGAAAAAAAAAATTAAAAAAATAAACAACAAAGGTTCGGCCGCTCCTAAAGCCCGTCCGGACCATTTAGATGTAGCTAACACCTGTCAAAGTTCTGTTCAAACTGGAAATATTGTGGATTTACCTTACAGTCTATGGCAGGGGTGCTCACACTTTTTCAGCCTGAGAGCTACTTTTCAAGTGACCAAGTCAAAATGATCTACCAACATTATTAATGATTCACGTTTATTTATATAGCCTAGTATATGAACATACATAACACTGCATATACTATATGTCGGTGTAGCCTACCTTTCATAACTGCATGAATCCATATGGCACAATAAATGTGAACCTGTGTCTGTCTATGTGCGGGCAGAGATGGTGTTTTTTTAATAATCATGCTAGCGTTTCACCATCTCTCATCTCCGCCGCCTCTCTCACGTGCGGGCGCACCGCACGTAAACACACGTGAGGAAAAAAAAAACACTTTTTTTTTTTTTTTTTTTTCTGTTTGTGGGAAACACTGATCAAGCTGTGCGTACGCACACCTCTCCGCAATATTCCATTAAATCACACCGGACCCAAGAATGGTGCAGACATGAACACACCTCATACTCCCCCAGAATGCATCAGCACAACCATATGGTCAGCACGTGCATAATTAAGTAGCCATGTGCTCTGTGGAGCGGAGTAACAACAAAGACAACGGGCGGAGAGCTGATTCACCCGGAATGATGCTTCGGCGGACCTGCCCTCGCTTTTGAGGTCGATTGTGAGAAAAATGCCTGCTGTCCAGACAACTGTGTTTTTTTAAATATAGGCCTACTTTTTTTTTTGTTCTTCATCACACGATCGACCCAATCGTAATGAGCACCCCTGGTCTATGGGATTTACCCATAAAACAAACTTTTCACGGCAAAACAGCAAAGGTAAGAGGAAATGTACAACCATGTTTTGGTCAAGCAGTCTGTGTGTGCTGGACTTTGCTGGTTGTTGTCTTCTCTCTCTGCCTGCTGCTGTGCAGCCGCGTTGCTATGTAACGTTCCAATCTTTGTAGCCCTTTCAGATGAGCGGTAGCTGTGTACTGTTTTGCATAATGTACAGTAGTATACGAGCCAGAAATGTGGCGACTGGGTCCACACACAGGTGCTTCATGAAGTTTGATGTTTAGTTGTTTATTTGAGTAGTGTTTGGGCTGTGTTTGGGTCATAGAAACATGATTTTTACACGTTGTAGACCAGCTTCTGTTGTTTAATTTGATGTAATAGACGCATGGATCAGCTCAAATTGGGAGGGGCCGCGCCCGCTCGTATCCCCCCTTAATATGCAACATAATGCAGTGACCCAGTCTGATGTTACACTCTGTGCTACCTGCCGCTGCGACGGAAGGCAGCCGCGGTCAACCGCGTCCCGAACCTCCCTATGACCAGCCGGCCCCTGATTTAAACCAAAAAAAATTAAAAAAAAATTAAAATCCTCGGCAGTGTGTGGGGGGGGCCGCAGGATTTCACCACAAGAGGGCCCATGGGTTTACAAAACCCACCAACCCTACGTCATCTACGCCACTGGTGCCCTCCCCTGGAGCTGTGACACTCTCAACTCCAGTCTCCCTGAAACTGCCAGTTTGCGTCTGCCATTGGTTCACAGCAGTTTGAAGGCAGAAAAACTCAGAAATGCAATTTTGCACTTCCTTTTCTGCTGATATGTGCTCTAACACAAGAAAAATGCCACAGGAACATGTGAAAAGCTCAAAAAACACGATTTTCACGGGAGTGGGTCTTTAGAAATTGATATTTCCAAAAACTTCATCTGGGCAGTAAATACTTTCAGCATCCACACCATTGGCGTAACATCATGGTGATAGGCCCCGGTGCAAATATTTTTTTTGTGCCCCTGCCCGCCGCCCTAAACAGAAGCACAGAAAGTCATGGAGTCATTACTTTTATCCCTCAAGTAGTTCAACAAGAGAACTGTTGTTCTCATTCATTCACTTGTTTTCACACAAACTGGTGCAAACTTGGGGTGCACACTGAGCAGTTGGAGACTCGAGGTCTGGCCGCGAGCTCGACTGCAGCTGCACGGAGACCACGCGCTGGTCAGACTCACGTACGTATTCTTTCCGTGTCAGTCCCAACAGCGATCGACACGGCCCGCCGAGAAAAAATGCAGGTACCAACGTATTTTTTACGTGTCAGGATCGACTTGGTACTGACTAGGTTTCAGTTCTCTCACCCTGCAAACCAGTGTTTAAGCACCACGGACAGCGGCTCTATATCAACACTTATCTAACAGCCTGCCCTGACCTGGGCTCAAACTGCGACTCATCATGACTGACAGGTATTAAGGTGATTGGACAAATTATCATTTCCTCCTCCCATACTAGCCGCTCAGCGTTACCGGCCCGCCCCGAGCTATTCCATTCACAAAACTGGGGCCTGTGGCAATTCTGGACAGCTGTTTTTTTTCTCTCTCTCTCTTCCTTCATGGGCCCCTGACGGCGTCTGGGGCTGGGCCCCGGTGCAGCTGCACCAGTTGCACCGTCGATACTTACGCCACTGATCCACACTAATAATAACAATAATGTCCATAAAAAGCTGCACCTTTTGATATATGAATTGTTGAAATTGCACAAAGTCTGAAGTAGTAGTTTGACAGCAAAAAACCGTGGAACAAGTCAGAATAATAAGTTACAAAGATTTGACAAAGTCCCTCTGCTCATTTAGACACTATTCACTGATTGATTATCAGTGATTTGATTGACATCTTTTATTCTTTATTCAGATTGGACGATTGCAGATTGTCAGAGATCAGCTGTTCTTCTCTGGTCTCAGCTCTGAAGTCCAACCCCTCCCACCTGAGAGAACTGGACCTGAGCAACAACAACCTGCAGGATTCAGGATTGAAGGATCTGAGTGGTTTTCTGGAGAGTCCAGACAGCAGACTGGACACTCTGAGGTCAGACTCTGTTTTGTTTCTGTGCTGAGATGAATGTGATGAAGTCATGCCATTTTGTTGTTTGTTTTTCCCATTACGTCCCATGGCTGTAGTCCATCTGCTGTTTGCCTGATTCCATGTGAATGCAGCATTATGAATTGTACATGAAAAGATATTAAGATTGGAGAGTCCTTCCCCGTCAATGAAACAAAGAAAATTTACACAGAGCAATCTTCAAAACAATTTTTTTTATAATATAGAAATTTTATCCTGAAATTGTCTTTTGCAAAAAGAAGCTTAAGCAAGAAAATACTGTATATAGCGAGCCTTTATGCTGATTATGTGTATGCATGCATGCATGCATGTATGTTTAGTATGTGAAGGGGGGATTGGGGTAGCCAGGTGAAGAGCATAGAGGAGAAACACACTCTGCTGCAGCCATAACACTCTGAGCCTGCGATTCCCACTAAGAGCAGTACCATAAACAGGCTGGCAGTCATAAGGGTTTTGTAATGTGATGCCGCTGTAACCATTGAAGGCCTTTTTTCTGGGCAAATTGAATTGTAGGCAACTGGACTTGTATTTGTCTGGGAAGACGTTTCGCCTCTTATCCAATGGGCTTCATCAGTTCGTATGCAACAAGTCTCACTAGTCTGCTCTGAGGTGGTTTTGTGACTGTTTAACTTGCTTCCTGTTGTTTCAGCTGACCTTCAATTTCAAAAAAAATTTTTTTAAACGTATTCAGCTCTGAACAGATTATGAGACACTGAATGCTGTCAACAAGGAACCTTGTCCTCAACTCACTGCTTTTACTCTTTATTCAGATTGATGAGCTGCAGTTTGTCAGAGATCAGCTGTTCTTCTCTGGTCTCAGCTCTGAAGTCCAACCCTTCCAACCTGAGACACCTGGACCTGAGCTCCAACAACCTGCAGGATTCAGGAGTGAAGGATCTGAGTGGTTTTCTGGAGAGTCCAGACTGTAGACTGGAGACTCTGAGGTCAGTTCACTGACTGTTACTGTTGTAGATCTTTGATCCACAACTGAACCTGATTGGTCTTCACTCAGAATTTGAGTCATTAACTTTGATGTCATGAATGAAGGTGGTTTTAGGCCATCACATCAGATGTGGGTGGGTGGGGTTTGTCAACAGGTTTGTGTTCACTTGAATGTGTGTAGTTTTAGTTTCCTGAGACCAGGACCAAGAAAGACCTTAGTCCTGGATCAGGACTGGACCTTTAAACTTTGATCCAGTTCAGTCCTGACTAAAAGTGTTGGAGTCAGTGTTTAGTCCATGTCTGATCAGATATTGATTCTATATTGACAAACTGTCCTGAGGTCAGCAGCAGTGATCAATCAGTTTTGACATCAAGATTTGTATCAATGTTTTCCTTTGATCTTTATTCAGATTGAGGAGCTGCAATTTGTCAGAGATCAGCTGTTCTTCTCTGGGCTCAGCTCTGAAATCCAACCCCTCCCACCTGAGACACCTGGACCTGAGCTCCAACAGGAATCTGCAGGATTCAGGAGTGAAGGATCTGAGTGGTTTTCTGGAGAATCCAGACTGTAGACTGGAGACTCTGAGGTCAGTTCACTGACTGTTACTGTTGTAGATCTTAGATCTTTGATCCACAACTGAACCTGATTGATCTTTACTCAGAACTTGAATCATTGACTTTGATGTAAAGAATGAAGGTGGTTTGAAGCCAGTTTTGACACGAAGAGGTGTATACATTTTGTTCTTATGTTATTCTTTATTCAGATTGAAGGGCTGCAGGTTGTCCGAGACCAGCTGTTCTTCTCTGGGCTCAGCTCTGAAGTCCAGCCCCTCCCACCTGCGAGAACTTGACCTGAGCTACAACAAGAACCTGCAGGATTCAGGAGTGAAGGATCTGAGTGGTTTTCTGGAGAGTCCAGACTGTAGACTGGAGACTCTGATGTCAGTTCACTGACTGTTACTGTCGTAGATCTTAGATCTTTGATCCACAACTAAAACTGATTGATCTTCATTCAGAACCTGAATCATTGACTTTGTCCTCATCAATAAAGTTTGTCACTTAAACCTTTAGGGGCCACTTTCATAAACAGATGTTAGACTGGTCGGTGTTGAGACAGTCTTCTTTTGTTCATATATAGACGATATGACTATGTTTTGACATGAAGAGGTCTATCAATGTTGTAATTCTTTTATTCTTTATTCAGATTGAGGAGCTGCAGGTTGTCAGAAATCAGCTGTTCTTCTCTGGGCTCAGCTCTGGAGTCCAACCCCTCCCACCTGAGAGAACTGGACCTGGGCTTTAACAACCTGCAGGATTCAGACCTGAAGGATCTGATTGATCTCCAGAAGAGTCCAGACTGTAGACTGGAGACTCTGAGGTCAGTTAAATCTGTAGCTGTTTGCCTCCAGATTAATCAACTCATGAAGTAAAAGTGTCCCTCATCATCCACATCACGACATTTAGACAAATGGATATACATATAATAATAATAACTAGAAAATTTCCTCTGGGGAAATTTTGAAAGGCCCAAGGGGCTACTGCCGGTTTTGCCATCTCTGTCAACATGGGAATCAAACCCACGATCTTAACTCATTGAGTGCCAACCACGTAATTTCTCGTTTTTCGTTCCCATGCGTTGAGTGCCAACAACGTAATTTTACGTTTTTTGCTTTTTTTTAAAATTATGAAAATAGACACTTTAATACACATTATATGTAAATTTGGGGACTCTACGACGAGGAGAACTAAAATAGATGACGATCAAAGTCACATGACAGCTCATGATCTGGAAGTTTTTATCATAACTCGGCTTCTGCAAACGAGTTCTGCATGCAGATGCAGCGCAGCTGCAGCGCAGCTGCTCTGCTCTCACCCGCGCTGCTGCTCCAGCTGCTCGAGCTGCTCGGAGCAGAAACAGGAAGCTCTCAGCCGACAGTCCGCCCGGTCTTCAGCTGGAGCAACACCGTGTCCTCCCCAAAGTCCTCCCGCGGTAAAATCTGATGGTCTCTGGGCCAAAGCAGACCGGCATCACCGACCCGTACCACAGAAGGACCGCGACCACCGGCGAGACCGGTCTTCCCGAGCCGCGGTGGCCGACTGACCCTCACGCTCCGCGGCGAGAAGCTGTGACACGGCACGGTGCGTCTGTGTTATTGTTGTTTAGTGGCGCCCCCCCCGCCCCCGCTGGTGGTTTTGTGAATAGAACAACAACTGTTGTGTATATTTATCTTATACGAGCCCTTTGATCCAGAAATGCGAGTGTGAGAAGAGCGACAGACACAAACAGCGCACCTTTCATAAAAGACGCTCTATCTCCTTTTCTAGAAAAAAAGGAGGGATTTTGGTGAAACCCAGCCATGTTTAGCTTGACTTTTCTCAGGAACGGAGGCACGTAGAAACAAACGGTTTGTGGCCACTTGAAGCATTAAGTTAAACCTTTCAATTGAGCCACAGTATGTGTTGGTGGCAATAATATAGAATACACTGTGGCTCTACATAAAAAGTCAAAAATGGTCTAAATTGCCGGTACACTTGACTAAAACTTTGGAAAGGAGCGCGGCACTCAATGAGTTAAGGTCAAGACAGAGCTGATCAGACAGAGACATGATCATCTTTCTATAAGCACTGATATGGAGGAGCTGTAATCACATTAGGTTACCTTTGTGTGTGTGTCAGACGCAGCACAACTTACGTTTTTGAAATCACTCCACCCAGTAGCCGTGTCTGGAATGTAGTTTCTGGTTTTGCCTCGAAAACAACTCAGTCTCGTAATGTTACATTATCATTGTACTTCTATGACTATAGGGATTATGGCAATGGACGGATTTGCAAAAATGTTTAACTATCCCTTTAAGGTCACCTTACAAGAAAACAACACATATCGTAAAACAAAATGATATATTATGAGGGGTAAGCCAGTCTGAACAGGTGTGTTTTGAGACGTACTTTGAAGGTGAGTGGAGATGTTAAAGTCCGGATGTCCTGTGGGAGTGTTTTCCAGAGCCAGGGGGCAGAGCGTCTAAAAGATTTAAGTCTTGTGGTGGACAGGAGGGAAACAGAGGAGGACCTGAGTGTAGGGGAGTTTAGTGTTTAGATATGAAGGAGTAAGATTATTGATTTTAAAGTCGATGTGGAGATTGACGGGAAGCCAATGAATCTGTTTGAGGACAGGATTGAGGTGTTGTGTGAAATGAGTTCTGGAGATGATGTGGGCAGCCGAGCTCTGGACCAGTTGAAGTGTATGGAGGGATTTGTGTGGTAGACCATGTAGAAGAGCATTGCAGTAATCAAGGTGGGATGTGACAAGAGCATTAACTAGTATATAAGTGCTGTTACGGGTAAGTGATGGACGGAGGCTGTTGATATTTCAGAGATGGAAGTAAGCAGACCGGGTGCTGTTATTCATGTGGGCAGTAAAGGATGTGCTGCTGTCAAGGATGACACCCAGACTCTTGACCTGAGGGGAGGAATGGACACTGGAGTAATCAATATGTAATAAAAAGATTTGGAGACTGTGGTTTTGGTGCCAACAAGAAGGAATTCAGTTTAATTTCCATTGAGTTTGAGGAAGTTATGAAAAAAACACGTTTTAACATCTTGGAGAGAGTCAAAGAAGGCAGAGGTGTAGAGCCAGGTTTGGAGGAGCGATAGAACTCTGATCTGACCCCACAGGCTTTATTTCATGTAGAGTTATCCTTTGTAACCGGAATATAGAGAGTGGGTTAAGTTAATGACAGAGAATGCTTGAGTTATTAATTGTTGAATTGCATAACTGTAAAGAGTCATACTTCTTTATCTGGGATCAGTTTCTGCCTTTCATAAAAGAGAGTGTATAAAAGTGTTTGATAGGCTGTGCTGTTTTGGTTTGTGAATGTGTTCTTTGTTTTGTGTTTGTTCTTTGTATGTGTTTAATACTCTTTTCTAGGGTAAGGGCCCTTTGCTGTGTGTCATTCCTCTTCTCTCTGCTTCCCCAATTCCTGTCTCTCTCAACCAACCTGTCAATTGAAGGCAAAATGCCCCAAAAATATACTTTAAAAGAAGGATAAACAAAAAAGTTGGAAGTTGACACTGCGGTCAGCTATTAGCCTGTGTTCATACTGACAGCTGTGTTTCTTCCATCCTTTACTACAGTGTGTGGTGCTGGAAGTCCCACATTGCTTCTGTCATCAGAGAACTGATCAGTGATGTGATATGAATAACAACATGTCTTTGCAGAGGTCAGAACCAGAGACTGAGAGCAGAATCTCCAGGATCCATCTGTCTGTCTATGAAGAGTGACTGGTCCAAAGAATGGATGCCTCCAGGCTTTAGTCTTGGACCTGGACCCTCAGAGTCACAGTAAGAGACGGTTTCTACACATTTCTACTGGCATCCCCAAAATTAGATCACTTTTATTCTTCAGCAACACAGAGAAAATCATACATGCACTTATATCCTGCAATTCCTTAATCACCTGTCTTAACGATCAAGCCTTTGCTCAGCAACAAATTATCCAAAATTCAGGAGCTAGACTTAACCAAGACTAACCGGTTGACACATGTCACACTGTGACTAGAGAAAATTTGAATTTTCTAAGCCGTTATATGTCGTCAAAGGTCAGTCCCTCTATGTTTGAAACCGTAGGTCTAGGTTTTGAGGCCGCTCCCTTAGATACAGTATACTGCCAGAGACTGTTATCTGCCCTGCACTTTCCATCCTAAATCTCATTTTTTGGCTTTTCCCAGACATAGCTGCAGACCTATGTGACAAATGGCACCATCACTGAATAACACATTGAGTGAGAATGAGAGAAACAATTGATACCTTCTTCTTCACCTACAGATGTTACTGGTTCAAATTTGCGGACTTCACGCGTGGTCCACGCGAGACGGCACAAGACTCATGCATTTTTTTTCTTTGGCGAGACAAGAGGTTTTAATGAAAAGCCTCAATGTGCCAAAACAACCGCCAGGTGGCATCTGTGAGAACGGAGGACGACAGGCGGATGACTCAGTGATCTGTGCAGTAATCCACAGCTTAAACTCTAGGCTATTAAACTAGAACTAACTACTGTATACACTGCCTAAATCACAGAAACTATTGTAATATGATAAAGCCTGTCTTGCTTTATGACTTGATGATTATGTATCACATATCGCCGCGATTAGGAGTGGCGCTGTTCATGATACAGAATACAAGAGGATGAAAGGAGAACTAGCTGCAGACAGTAAATAATATAGTAGCCTAGTTTTTCAATGACAAAATGTAACGACGGCAGCTACAGTAGACTATAGCCCACGTCTCACTCTCTTTTTTCGGTCATCTGTCTCGTCATCTCCAAAATGTGTTTTTAAAATGAGCCAACTACAGTACTGTGCAGTAGTGCCGCAGATTTCTCACTCCGCACCTTGTTTGAGAGTGCAGCTGGATGATTTCTTGTGAATGAACGGGTCTGTGTCACTTTGGGGCTGGGCGATAAAACATAGGATAAATAACTTTCCCTCGATAGAAGACGATACAAAGTGACACCGTCAGCCATGCAGCCGGCCTGGACTTTTTATTTTTAATTATGAAGGATCATCTGCGCAAGGCAAAGATGATAGCATCAACAAAACACGGCGTAACACACGCGGCTGTATGGGACAGGCTTTTATTTAATTCAGAACAAACCGCTTAGCAAAAATGGAAAATATAGTCTATAATAATTAATTGATCTGTTGTTTGGCCACTGTTTGAAAATAACCCGAATTATGAGCAAATAATCTGACCCAGAACAGCAGTCATAATCAGACTTCTTCTAAATAAACCTAAACATTAAATAACTGGGTCAGGTCGGACCATGGGGTTATTTTTTCTCTTCTTCTTCACAGGAGAAAATGAGGTGCGCTGCGCTCACGGACGCGTTGATGTTTTGTGATTTATCTGCTGCCTTGACTCTGCCCTTTATACATGTGCGTTCAGATTAACAATAAGACAAGCCATGGTTGAGTTTATTGAGTTTTAGCTGCTCAATCTCATTGTTTCAAAGAAAAGGGATTGATTTTTATAACGAAATGAAACGAAAACAATATTATATTGATACATTGTTGTAAAAAAAATCCAAAAGAAACGAAAATGAACTAAAGAAAATAACTTTCACACACACACATTAAAACAGTGCGATTGGTTGAAAGCTGATAATTAGCCATGTGCTTATAAGCTGATTGGCCGAAACCAAGAACAAAGCCGCGTGAATGGCCAATCGCCATGTGTTAACATTTCCATATTCCGCACATTCTGTGACAAACTGTAAACTGTTTTCTTGTCTGTAACAACATCTATTGCACGTCTGTCCGTCCTGGGTGAGGGATCCCTCCTCTGTTGCTCACCCTGAGGTTTCTCCTGTTTTTCCCTGTTAAAAGGGTTTCCATGGAGTTTTTCCTCAGTCGATGTGAGGGTCTAAGGACAGAGGATGTTGCTACGATGCCATGTAAAGCCCTTTGAGACAAACTGTTTGTAAAAACGGGCTATACAAATAAAATTGCCTTGCCTTGCCTTGCCTTAACGGCCGACATGTAAATCAGCTGTTTCGATGGGCGTTATATGAATAGAGATGTTAATGTGGTACTTTGCACATAGGCTACTTTCTGTAACTGGAAGAAAAACAGCCAGCTGGAAGAATGTGTTGCCTAAATCTTTTACTGTGTGGGAGATCTCCACCAACGTAGCCGGGGAGAAAGTGATCAAAAGTTGTATTGTGTGTTTAATGCAATAATAATATGACCTAACAACAGATGAATTCGTACATAAACAGGTCCTAAATTATGAAATGTCATAGTTTTGAAGTTTAGAGGCAAAACAGGTTTTATTGTCAGTAGTCGCTGGAGGGACGATTGATACAGCTGTTTCAAATGTCCCTCACGCCACCGTGCGTAGTGATTGTGGTCACACTGCGCGATCAATATCTGTATATAAATCACCAAATTAATAGCCTAACTGTTTTGCAATGAACAACAACCGATTTGAATGAACAACATGTATTTTTAATAAACACCACATATTTTTAATGTTCGTGTTTATGACGTGAATCAACAGATATTCAGCAAAGTGAGGGGAAAATGCCGAGGGAAAAATGACAATATGTTCAACTGTGTATCCATAAACATGACTTAGGGCAGGGAAATAAGTAAATTAAATGAAAATGCAGTTGTCCAACAACTCGTACAAAAGAAGAAAGGCGAGTTTAATCGAAATGCGGATCTTGACAATTGCGCACGGGACAAAAATATTTATTTGACCTATTTATATTGTGAGAAATTATGTGACATTTTGGCAATAACAAGTACACTAGTATGTTGTCCGATATGCTTCATAAAAACGAGAGTAATGTCAGTAGTTTCTGTTTAAAACATGCTGTTTCAACCGTCCCTCCTCTGTGTCTCAAACGACCCGCATAGGTGGGGCGTTTGAGACAAACGTCAACTTACGTTCAAAGTTATAAAACAGCGCGATCATCCAACATATGTGTTAAATTACACTTGTAACTAAGAAAATACACATGTGAGTTGTTGATCACATGATAAAAATGTTTGTGTACATAACGTCATCTTTGAAAAAGACGTTTAAATGAAAAGTGTATCAATCGACCCGGCTCTCCCCTAGACTATATTTTCCATTTTTGCTAAGCGGTTTGTTCTGAATTAAATAAAAGCCTGTCCCATACAGCCGCGTGTGTTACGCCGTGTTTTGTTGATGCTATCATCTTTGCCTTGCGCAGATGATCCTTCATAATTAAAAATAAAAAGTCCAGGCCGGCTGCATGGCTGACGGTGTCACCACTCTCATTATCACTGGCTGTTTGTGTTGTCTGTCAAAAAATGGATGAATTAAACCTATAGACTTTGTATCGGCCGCGTCTTCTATCGAGGGAAAGTTATTTATCCTATGTTTTATCGCCCAGCCCCAAAGTGACACAGACCCGTTCATTCACAAGAAATCATCCAGCTGCACTCTCAAACAAGGTGCGGAGTGAGAAATCTGCGGCACTACTGCACAGTACTGTAGTTGGCTCATTTTAAAAACACATTTTGGAGATGACGAGACAGATGACCGAAAAAAGAGAGTGAGACGTGGGCTATAGTCTACTGTAGCTGCCGTCGTTACATTTTGTCATTGAAAAACGAGGCTACTATATTATTTACTGTCTGCAGCTAGTTCTCCTTTCATCCTCTTGTATTCTGTATCATGAACAGCGCCACTCCTAATCGCGGCTATCAGGCTGTCAGCATTGTCCCCAAAACGTCTGAGCAGTATTTAGTACGGTGCTGCCACCTAGAGGAAAACAGTTGTGGTGAAAAGTCACGCGATCACGCGATCCTGCAGTGCAGGAAAAACCCCGCAATTTTGAACCAGTAACATCTGTAGGAAGTTTAAATCTTTATCTACATAAGTGTTGATGCTCAATAGTCAATAGAATGCTAACACATCCCTCTCCATAGGCTCAGTCCACTTTTCTTGTATACAAATCATAACTTGAGGTCTGGTTCTTCAGAATTGACGTGACATCACGCACTCTTCTGTTCTCCTTGATCAAGTCCAAATAAAATCTCTTCAGCATAAGACATCCAGGACTCTGGTGCCTCTTCTTCTCTCAGAATCACCCACAGAATATCTCCCTAACACACACTAGTCCTGGCTTCATTACATTGTTCCCATCCCCTTAGGTTAATGACAGAGAATGCTTGAGCTATTGATTGTTAAATTGCATAACTGTAAAGAGTCGTACTTGTTTATCTGAGATCAGTTTCTGCCTTTCATAAAAGAGAGTGTATAAATGTGTTTGATAGGCTGTGCTGTTTTGGTTTGTGAATGTGTTCTTTGTTTTGTGTTTGTTCTTTGTATGTGTTTAATACTCTTTTCTAGGGTAATGGCCCTTTGCTGCGTGTCATTCCTCTTCTCTCTGCTTCCCCAATTCCTGTCTCTCTCAACCAACCTGTCAATTGAAGTCAAAATGTCCCAAAAATATACTTTAAAAGAAGGATAAACAAAAAAGTTGGAAACTGCGGTCAGCTATTAGCCTGTGTTCATACTGACAGCTTTGTTTCTTCCATCCTTTACTACAGTGTGTGGTGCTGGAAGTCCCACAATGCTTCTGTCATCAGAGAACTGATAAGTGATGTGATATGAATAACAACATGTCTTTGCAGAGGTCAAGACCAGAGACTGAGAGCAGAATCTCCAGGATCCACCTGTCTGTCTATGAAGAGTGACTGGTCCAAAGAATGGATGCCTCCAGGCTTTAGTCTTGGACCTGGAACCTCAGAGTCACAGTAAGAGACGGTTTCTACTCGTTTCTACTGGCATCGCCAAAATCACTTTTATCCTTCAGCAACACAGAGAAAATCATACATGCACTTATATCCTGCAATTCCTTATTCACCTGTCTTAATGATCAAGCCTTTGGTCAGCGACAAATTATCAAAAACTCAGGAGCTAGACTTAACCAAGACTAACCAGTTGACACACGTCACACTGTGACGAGAGAAAATTTGAATTTTCTAAGCCGTTATATGTCGTCAAAGGTCAGTCCCTCTATGTTTGAACCTGAAGGCCTAGATTTAGAGGCCACTCCCTTAGATATACTGCCAGAAACAGGTATCTGCCCTGCACTTTCCATCCTGTTTGACAAATGGCACCATCACTGAATAACACATGGAGTGAGAATGAGAGAAACATTTGGTAACTTCTCCTTCATCTAGGAAGTGTAAATCTTTATCTAGGTGTTGATGCTCAATAGCCAATAGAATGCTAACACATCCCTCTCCATAGGCTCAGTCCACCTTTCTCGTATAGATACTTATCAGTAGGGTGACGTCACGATGCGTTCCACCTGGCCGCCGCCATGCTGGGTACCGAACACTGAGTTAACCTCTATTCAGCTCAGTGCAGCCACATCCACATTCTCATTTTGGTTACACCCCGCCTTTCCGAAGCCCCGCCTTTCCGACAATAGACTTCCATTCATCGTAATAGCGGGGTTTTCTATTTTTTCTAAAGACCCCGCTATTCCGAAAAGGCTATTGGGGGAAACCCCCAGTGCGCAGTGCGCATTGATCCTTTTTTCCTTTTTGGGGTCAAACGGATCATGTGCATAATTAACTGCAAAACAAGCAAATACTAATATTAATGACATATAATGTTCATTCTGCTTCTAGCCTGTCTAGCCTCTACCTGGTCTGTTTACTAAACTTAACCAACTCCTTTCTTCATTGCCTAAGCCTAACTAAAGCATCTCCCTC
Source organism: Trachurus trachurus (assembly GCF_905171665.1). Taxonomy (NCBI): domain Eukaryota; kingdom Metazoa; phylum Chordata; class Actinopteri; order Carangiformes; family Carangidae; genus Trachurus; species Trachurus trachurus. Next base: position 38,234,036 of record NC_139891.1, on the reverse strand, counting down.
AGTCAGCTGTCAGTGCGAGCGGCGGCTGCAGCAGCCTCGCGCCCGTGTGAGCTCAAGCCGGCTTCAGCCGTGCTCGAGCAGAGCAGGGGGGGAGAAAAATAAAAAAAGTGTATTTCTATTACTGTGTGGGAGATCTCCAACAACGGAGTCGGGGAGAAAGCAAGTGGGACAGATCTGCCCAGTCTCTGAGCAGCGCACGTTTCACAGACAAGCCACAAAGCAGAATGTAAACAACGTCACGCGGTTCAGCACCTTGGACAGCTGCGGGGGGGAGGAGGGGGTGTCGGAGTAGCGGCGTTTCGAAGTGGGGCTATTTCGGAACAGCGGGGTGTCGAAGTGGAGGGGTGTCGGAATGGAGGGCTGTCCCCTCTCATTTTGATGGCCTTGCCTTGAAAGCACACACCATTTCTGCTGAGACGAGCTTTGACAGCGCGGTGCGCCGCTCTCTCTCCCGTTAAAAGTGAATCTAGCTCACCCAGCGGACCTCTCTCTCCTCGTCTCTCTCTCTCTCTCTCGCTCTCACTGTCTCTCTCCTGTTACTATATGTGTTTAACCAAATACACGAAAAGCCAAATCAAATCAGAAATGCTTAGCCCACTTCTTTTTTACTCACAGACATTTATTTTCATAAAGTAATAAAATATCTCGACGTTTTGCCATCGTTAACATTGAGACAAAAGGCTGCAGGAATGGAAGAAGAATTCGGCAAATCATCTTATCACGCAAAAAGTCACAACAAACAGGTTTTGCACAATGGTTTGCACAGATAAGTCTTAAAATATGTGCAACACCTTCTCATCACAATCCACGCCATCTACGGGAACTGCCCATTGGTCCGACCTCCCATTGGTTCGACCTCCCGTTACTCCGACAAAATCAACCACAAGTCGGACCAATAGGAGGTCGAACCAATGGGTGGTCCCGTTAGTTCGAACTGTCATCGCTACTTTGTGACAAGCTCTTCCATTGATACGAGCATGCAGCTTTCTCTCTCTCTCTCTCTCTCTCTCTCTCTCTCTCTCTCTCTCTCTCTCTCTCTCTCTCTCCCCCAGAATAACCACATTCAGTCAGAGAGCCAGATCATGTCAGATCGCGCACAACCATCATAAATGCTGATCAAGATGTGTAAACTGATAATCAAAGAAATACACTTTTTTTCTCTCCCCCCCTCCGCTCGAGCACGGCTGAACCTGGCCGGCTTGAGCTCACTTCACGGGCGCGAGCCTGCTGCAGCTGCTCCTGCTGACAGCAGACTGAGAGAGAGAGGGAAAAAAGTAAATTTCGCTTTGGTTAGGTTCAGGCAATGAAGAAAGGAGTTGGTTAAGTTTAGTAAAAAGACCAGGTAGAGGCTAGACAGGCTGGAAGCATAATGAGCGATATATGTTATTAATATGAAGTGCTTGTTTTGCACATGATCCGTTTGATCCCAGAAAGGAAAAAAGGATCAATGCGCAGCCTCCGTTTCCTTTCTGATTGCGTCCGTCTGTCTGTTCGGAGTGGGAGAGAGAGACAGAGAACCCAATCCACCTGTCTGTAATGTAAGTTTGATTTGATATGAGTGTCAAGGTTTAATTACGGACACTAATGAGCGCGCAGCAGTGCGTAAAAGTCGTGCGTAATGACAGCTCCTCGTTGGTGAAACATAATAAACTGCACCTCTTCTTCCACGTGTGTCTTGTTGACAGGTGGAGCCTATATGAATAATTATATAAATGCATAGTGAACGGTAAGAATGGAGAGTTTGACTAATAACTAGTCCAGTTCGAACTAATGAGGACCTCCCATTAGTTCGAACTCTCATTACTCCGAATTGTTGGACCAATGGGAGGTCGGACTAATGGGAGGTCGGACCAGTGCCATGGACCCCCATCTACACAGTTACGTTATCAGCTGTTATTAAAACCCAACTCATCAGGACGCGATATCCACCACTCACATTAAACAAACCGTTAACAATTAATCCATACTCAAACCAAAGCAACAATAGTGTTAACTGTACTCAACAAGCTGTTATTACAAGGTTTACAACAGATATGACAGACAACCTGGGCCGTGTGTGTGCCTGTGTAAGAAAGAGATGGAGGGAGGGAGAGAGAGAAAGTAACCTAACTACGTAAAAAAAAAAAAACTGTTAGCTACCGTAGCTCAGGCGTCGGTCTCCCGTCAGGTAAAAGCTGCCGCTTATTCCTCAAATGAAGCTCATGTTGAGCCTCTCCGGTACAGTTATCCATCACTGCTGTTGAATTAGCCGCTAAACTGCTGGAAGCTAAAACCGAGGGGGCGCTGTTTGTTCGCCGCTCACACTCAGTAGAGTTACGCAATGAGGCAGCGTAGCCTCCCTTGGCGTATGTCTCCCAAGCTGTTTAATGACGGTAAAAATGAAACAGAAAGTAAATATCCTGCATAGTTTCTCTTTTCTGTGCTGCGCTGATCAGAGCGGCGTCCCTAGCAACGGTGTATTTTACTTAGCAACGACCTGTTAAACAAGAATAACAGACTGTTAAATGCAAAATCAACATGTAAATAAATATCAGAAATATCAATAAATTATCGGAATACGACATTCAATAGAGCCATGTAATAAAAAAAGGTTTATCCACTATTTTTGTGAGATTTGATGTCACAGCCATGGATGTATGGTCACAGCCCATAGACTGCCTTTGGAAGTCGGTACCCAAGATGGCGCTGTGACCGGCTGCGAACGCTGTGTGACGTCACGTGATCTATCTATCCACAAGTTTCCGAACGTCATCTATGGGCAAACCCGGAAGTCGGTTTTGCCGGTTTGGTGGAATTGTACGGTTACGTTTCCATGGTTTTCAGTCGTTGTCATAGTTGTGGTAAATGCATGGATCTATTAACGCTGGCTTTTAACACGGATGTCCATTTGTGTGATATCCACTGTTAAAAGCTGGTGTGATGATCCATGCGTTTTACAGATTTTCATTGGAAAAAGAAAAAAAAAAAAACATGCATTTACCGCGACTACTGAAACCATGGAAACATAAACATAAAATTCCACCAGAAGAGCAAAACCGGCAAAACAGGCTACGTTTTTGACGTTCGGAAAAAGGTGGATAAGAATCATAACTTGAGGTCTGGTTCTTCAGAACTGAGGTGACATCACGCACTCTTCCATTCTCCTTGATCAAGTCCAAATAAAACCTCTTCAGCATAAGACATCCAGGACTCTGGTGCCTCTTCTTCTCTCAGAATCATCCCCAGAATTTCTCCCTAACACACAACAGTCCTGGCTTCATTACGTTGGCTTCCCATCCCCTTAAGAATTAACTTTAATTACAAACATGGTCCCAAATAACCAGGGACCAGAATACATTACAGAGCTTCTCACACCCTACTGTCCGAACAGGCCCTGCGGGTGTACAGGTAACATCTTAAAACATACTTTTATGAAATGGCGTTGTTAAACAACTGAATGTGCTCCTTGTTTTCATTGGGGTTACAAATGTACATGTGTTTGTGTATGTGCACATATGTTCTGCATCGTGCTCTTAATTTCTGTGTTGTTTGTATGCATTTGCACTCATTTGTGTATTGTCTGATAATGTTTCTTGTCTGATTGACTCATTTTTGGAAAGCACTTTGCTTTTGCAAGAGTTCATTGAAAGATAATAAACATTCATTGAAAGGTAAAACATACACAAAACATAATAATAATACTGGGGCGGTGCGTGGCGCAGTGGTTAAGACGAAAGGGAAAAAAAATATATATATACTTCAAAAAAACAAACAAAAAAAACATAATAATAATACTAAATAGGGGTGTGACGATACACTCAGCTCACAAGACGAGACGAGACACGATGTTGGGTTCACGAGAATGAGACGAGATTTTAAGAAAACTACAATGACAGGGGGGACGGGGGGACCCCTTGGGACAGGTTCTGGGATTACATAAAGGTAAATAATAACCCTCAGTAGGGTACAGGACTGGTTTTCTTGTTTTGTTGTACTTCCCCCAGGGGGATCTGGTGTATACCCCAGCAACATGTCATTATGATGTGCGTGTGTGTACAGATATGATATGTTTTAGTTGATATTATTTTTTACTCACTATCTTTTGCAATTTCTGCCCTTTGAGAGACAAAAATGTGTCTATAACAGTTAACTCTTAATAATGACTACCTGTTCTTGTATGGAGAAACATAACTAGTTTTGCCATGTACCAAGCCTTGGAAAGTTCAATAAAAACTTGAATTAAAAAAAAAGAAAACTACAATGACAAAATATATGACTGGACCAACAGACTTTTATTTAGTTGCACATGCATTTTGAAATGTTTTTATTATAACTCTTTACATGCATGATGTAAGCATGAGCTTTTAATCAACTTCTTCTTCCACAAACTGAAACAAAAACTAAAATATATAAAAGTTAAAATAAAATAAATAAAATAAAATATTTCTTTCTTTTCTTTTAAGTGCAAACAATATTATGTGCAGTATTTCCTCTAGGATTTTTGACGTAGCATGGGCTAATGTTTATGGGTGGATGTATCACTATGGCCAGAGCGATTGATATAACAACGTGGCGACAGCTCTTGACGTCGCCGCCAGTGCAGTCTCGTGGTTCATGTAGCTCACAATAGTCCCAAACTAGGCTTGAAACAACGTTCAAAACACACAAAGCCAGTATCACAACTAAGCATAAAGTCTGTTAGCTTAATGCTAACGCATAATGTAAAACCTCATAGACGGGCTAACAGAAATTAGCATCGGCTGTCGCCGTTTCACGGCAAACGAACAGCCATAGAAGCTGCTAAAACCTGTTTTAATTCTGGCTTTAGCACTGTTAACACGTCACGTTTTCATGCGAGAAAGTTTAATCCAGGGTCTGTGGTCAGTTTGCTCCATTGTTTGTTTGGGAGAAGTGCAGAGTCTGTGCAAGCCCCGCCCGGAGACCGTGGCAGCGGCTGTCACAGCAGCAGCAGCCGCTCTACTGACCTTCTGCCGGCACGGACATCTGTCCTCCTCCCGGAGGAGAAAACGAGCCAAAAAAACGTATCCGCATGCTTTTAGAGGTTTACCGCTGGCTGGTTAAATTCTTTTTAGGAGATTAATGCTGGTCTCATTGATGAAATTTAACAACTGTGGCAGTGGCATTAGTTTGTTTGAATGAAAAGTGAGGAGGAGCTGGGCTATGTACTGAAATCACCACATTTACGTAAATAAAGCGGGGGGGGGGGGGGGGGGGGGGGGGGCGGCGACAGCGGAAAAGCGACCAGATTTGCATAGTTTGTTCATTTTAAAACATTTATTGATTGAAATGCGGTGATATCTGATGACTTTGGCGCTGTGTGTGCAGCCAACAACAGAGCAACCGCTTCTTCCAGGTCGTACATTCGCCATTGTTCTAACCAGAGCTATGTTAACAAGCAGGAAAAAAATGGCACGGTTTAGAAAATTTCTTCAGGCGTGGCAAACCTTCACCTGGGGCGGTGCCACCAACCTAGGGGGTGGCGTCGAGTCTGTCGTTGACGTCACCAACAAACTATCTTCAACTGGCCTGTATAAGCACACATTTTCTAAAGACAGAGAAAGCAAAAAATTGAGAGGATTAACTTTTTTCATACCAGGGGTGATTCTAGACAGGCCGGGGATGCATATTATTGATAGAAAACCGCTCTAAAGTGCATTTTGCAAAATATGGGACATTTAAGCAGCAGCTACAAAGATGCTTTTATTTTGAAGAGTCAGTAACATGTTAATGAGAACCAGACAGTTGAAAGAGCTCAACAAACAAGTGATCAACGTTTCCTGTTGTCTCTGAAGCCTCGCCCACTTGAGGTAGACAACCAATCAGGGCACGGATGTGAAACTGTGACATGTTGATACAGAAATGTCTTCACAGAGAGAAGAGGAGTGGTGTCTCTGTGGACCAGCAGCTGTCCTGCTGTGGTCTCTGTCAGGACGTCCTGAAGGATCCAGTCTCCTCCAGCTGTGGACACTGGTTCTGTAGACAGTGCTTCATCTCAGACTGGGACCAGTCTGGTTCTTCAGGACCCCCCTCCTGTCCCCAGTGTGGACAAAGACCCAGAACCAGAGGTGAGCTGCAGACAGCCAATCAGAGCAGCTGTGTACAAATGAGACTGAACATCTGTCTGCTGATGTGGTCATTTTTGAAACCAGGACCTGTTGTTTTCTACAGAGTCAGTAGGTGCATTTCCATTACCCCTAGAAATGCGCAAAACCTAAATATCGCAATAAAAAACTGGTAATGAAAATGCCTTTATTTTGAAAAACCTCTCAAATATCGCAACAACATTTGTACGCTCTCATGATGTGGTTTTTCAGACGTATCGATATAAAAGTGTTTTGCAAAAGTGCAATGGAAACACTTATTTTGATTCGAGAACATCACACAGCAGATTGAACGTATCCCGGGTCATCCTGAAGTTTTGAATCCATAATTGTGAAATCCTCATTCATAATCCTATCCCAGAAATCCCTTATTCACTGCCAGTGCCACACATAAGGGCTTTGCCTTTAAGCAATCAAGCAATCAATCAACATCTGTAGCGGCAGCTGAGATCGCTGTCCCATCGCCATGGAAACGCAAGACACTTACATCCATCTTCCTCAAAATGAAGACTTGCAGGAATTTAAAAAACAAAAATTATGGGATGTCATGAGACTAGACATTACAAGAGCTGCGGCTCATTTGCAAAACACCTTTTAATAGAAACATCTGCAAATAGCAATTGTACTTTTTGGAAATTTCAGAAATATCACTTGCAAAAACCTGTAATGGAAACACAGCTACTGTTCCATACCACAGCCCTGACATTTAAGATGATGATTCAACCCTTCTCTTTGTTGTCTGTAGTTTTTCTGTAGTTGATGAAAATAATCTGATCAGATTATCAGACTCTCTGTCTTCAGTCTGACTCTGTTTTTGTCTTTGAGCAGATCGCCGTCTTCACAAGGTTTTACATCAACATAGGATCAGTCTGAGGAGCAGATGTGAACGAGTGACTGAAGGAGCTGAGGAAACAGGAAGTGGAACAGGAAGTGAAACCCTCCTCAACAGCATCTACACTGAGCTCTACATCACAGAGGGACAGAGTGAAGAGGTTAATACCCAACATGAGGTGAGACAGCTGGAAACAACACCCAAGAAGGAGACCTTCCATGAGACTCCAATCAAGTGCAACGACATCTTTAAAGACTCACCTGTCCAACAGACAGAGGACGTCTCTATGGTCTCACCTGTCCAACAGAGAGAGGACGTCTCTACGGTCTCACCTGTCCAACAGAGACCCATCAGAATGATTCAGATGAACGGCATTGCTAGCTATGGAAAAACCTTCTTGGTGCGGAAGTTCACTCTGGACTGGGCCGAGGGCTTGGAGAACCAAGATGTCAGTCTGCTGGTTCTGCTTTCGTTCAGGGAGCTGAACCTGATCAGAGATCAGCGGTTGAGTCTTCTCAGGCTGCTCCATGTTCTCCATCCAACATTACAGAAGGTCACAGCAGAGCAGCTGGCTGTCTGTAAACTTCTCTTCATCTTTGACGGCCTGGATGAAAGCCGACTGTCACTGGACTTCAACAACAGGGAGGTTGTGTCTGATGTCACACAGACGTCATCAGTCAACGTGCTGCTGACAAACCTCATCCAGGGGAATCTGCTTCCCTCGGCTCTGGTCTGGATCACCTCCAGACCTGCAGCAGCCAATCAGATCCCTCCTACATGTGTCAACAGGGTAACAGAGGTCCGAGGCTTCACTGACGCCCAGATAGAGGAGTACTTCAGGAGGAGGTCCAGTGATGAAGATCTGTCCAGAAGAATCATCTCACACATCAAGACGTCCAGGACCCTCCACATCATGTGTCAAGTCCCAGTCTTCTGCTGGATCAGTGCTACAGTTCTGGAGCACATGTTGACCACAGACCAGAGAGGAGAGCTGCCCAAGACCACGACTGACCTGTTCTCACACTTCCTGCTGGTCCAGACAAAGAGGAAGAACAACAAGTACGGTGAAGGACATGAGACGAGTCCACAGGAGCTGACGGAGGCCGACAGGGAAGTTCTTCTGAAGCTGGGGAGGCTGGCGTTGGAACAGCTGGAGGAAGGAAACATCAAGTTCTACCAAGAAGACCTGGAGCAGTGTGGTCTGGATGTCACAGAGGCCTTGGTGAACTCAGGACTCTGCACTGAGATCTTCAAAAGAGAGAGTGTGATCTTCCAGAAAACAGTCTACTGCTTTGTTCATCTGAGTGTTCAGGAGTTTCTGGCTGCAGTCTACATGTTCCACTGTTTCACCAGCAGGAACACACAGGTCCTGGAGAACTTCCTGGGAAAACAAGATGTTGATTTAACCCTGGATGTCTTCCTGAAGAGAGCCATGCAGAAATCCCTCAGAAGTAGAAACGGTCACCTGGACCTGTTTGTTCGCTTCCTTCATGGCCTCTCTCTGGAGTCCAACCAGAGGCTGTTAGGAGGTCTGCTGGGTCAGACAGACAACAGTCCAGAAACCATCCAGAGAACCATCAACAACCTGAAGGAGATGAAAAGTGATGAAATCTGTCCTGACAGAAGCAACATCTTCCACTGTCTGACGGAGATGAAGGACCAGTCAGTTCATCAGGAGGTCCAACAGTTCCTCAAGTCAGAGAACAGATCAGAGAAACTCTCTGAGATCCAGTGTTCAGCTCTGGCCTACACGCTGCAGATGTCAGAGCAGGTTCTGGATGAGTTGGACCTGGAGAAGTACAACACATCAGAGGAGGGACGTCTGAGACTGATCCCAGCTGTGAGGAACTGCAGGAAGGCTCGGTGAGTCCAGACATGATCTTTATAAATATTGATTGATGCTGCTGGCTGCACTACAAATTGCCCTTCGGGGACAATAAAGATCTCTTGACTTGACTTGATCAGTGGATCAGAGCAGTAGTTAAGTCTAGTTAAGATAAACAGTTTTTTCATTAGCGATATTATTGGTTATACAACAGTTAGTTCCGACCGGTCCCAACCGAGCAATTTGATTGGACAACGAGACATTCCATAGTGCTGATATACAGTATAACAGCACTGGGACTTTTCACAGACATAATCACTCCGCTGTTTAGCTGGACAGGAGCTAAGCATGGATGTATGAGCTAAGTCAGAGCCACGCTCCCCATACAGGAGCTGCCCCATCTCTCTGCTGCTACTGCTGTTGCTGCTGCTACAGTTATAAACGGACCTGAACATTAAAACCTGGACCTGACCTGGTCCGTCTAATTGGCGATAAATCTCTACTAAACCCGGCTGGGGAAAAAATCGCCGCGGGGGCAACTACGTTTTGACGGTGATGTGTTTTGATATTAGCGTTAGCTGTTGTTAGCCACGTAGCTCAGCTACTTAGCTTCAACTGTGTTTATATTGATTACATAGATGATAAACAAATGTAATACGGTATCGATAACGTCTCTGTATGTCTTCATGCTGGTCCTGTTGCTGCGGTGCTAATCAGACACGGGCTCAGAACCAGAACCAGCACTGGAAGCAGCTCGTAGCTAGTAGCAAGCTAGTATGAAATGTTTGTGTTGCCTGGCAACAGCCTTGTCTCCCTTCCAGTTGCGGAACTATTTCTGTTGGCGGAGCCAAATAAATGATTAAATAAACAAACAAATCTTAATCTCTTGTAGTTTATTACTGTTCTAAAAATGCGCTCGTAGCACTGTTGTATAAAAGCAATATCACACTCGAGGTCGTGCTGTTGTACTGTATATCAGCACGGTGTGATTATCTGCGGCACTCGGCCTGCGGCCTCGTGCCTACGACCGAATCACAGCCGTGCTGATATACAGTACAACAGCACTCCCTCTCGTGTGATATTGCTTAAATAATGTTGTTGAATATGATTGAAGAAGAGGAAGCCTCAGAGCTCTGTCATGAGGAAATAGACTCTGTTTTAAAAAGGGTCAACCAAATCGAGTCATGAGGATCATCCCAGTGAGAGATTGATTGAGCCTTTTGCTCAGGGAAATAAACTGAATATGCCAATGCACATTTAGTTTGTGTTTGCGTTCCTGCAAGATCAACTAAAAATAAAAAAAGAGCTTGTTGAGAATGTCTTCCATAGTGTTGCACTGCATACCTTTGCATTATACCATTACTTTTGTTTTGTTATGGTTAGCCTACACCTGTCATGGTTCTCGCACAATCATATGCACCAACTGTATTTTCACCACTATTTAAATTAGATTTTAATAGATTTTATTTTTCCTCTCATCACAGATTGCGTGCCTGTGAACTCTCAGAGAATCACTGTGAAATTGTGGCCTCAGCTCTGAAGTCCAACCCCTCCCACCTGACAGAACTGGACCTGAGTGACAACGACCTGCAGGATTCAGCAGTGGAGGTTCTGAGTGCTGGACTGGAGAGTCCAAACTGTAGACTGGAGACTCTGAGGTCAGTTTGACTGTTGTCATTTCACTTGTTCGTTGGTTGAGGATTTAAACAAAGAACTGGCAAAGAGAAAGGACTCAGCGTTATTATTACTATAAGAGGAAAGTGAGACCAGTCATAGAGTTTGTGATGGAGAAAAGTTCTATCTATCTATCTATCTATCTATCTATCTATCTATCTATCTATCTATCTATCTATCTATCTATCTATCTATCTATCTATCTATCTATCTATCTATCTAGATTTTATCTTCAAATCATTAACTTTGTGAGGATCAAACTCACAGATCTTGTGCTGCTGATTTGAACATGACAGAAGCTTCATCTGTCTCCAACAAATATTTCACCAAGCTGAAGTCACATTAGTGATGATGATGATGATGATGATGATGATGATGATGATGATGATGATGATGATGATGATGAATGGCAGGAGATTTGAGATTTCTTGAAAAAACAAAGGTTTCTAAGGTTCCTGTTTATTTCCAGTTGGTTCTTTAGAACAGAACCTGTTGTGTCCATTTTCACTGTTGATCATTTCATTCTTGGTGTCTGTTCAAACAGAATTACAGGCTTCAATTTTCAAGGAGAGATGATTTTTCCTTCCACTGTAGATTTGAAGAAGTTCAGTTGCTTTTTTACTACAACCCACAAGAACTGTAGATTTGACATATGGATGAATTGCTCTAGAAGTAATTTAAAGCCCCAGTATGCAACTTATTTGGCTTTTTATTAGCAAAAATCAAAAATTGCTTGATAAATACGTATTTCACTGAAGTCGAATCACACCCACATACAAACGAAAGCTTTCTCGTACCTTAGAATGAATTAGAATTGTTACAAGTCATTACAAATGTACATGGGGGGGGGGGGGGGGCGTACGGAACCTTGGCTGCCATGTTGCATCGCCATTTTTTACATTCAGTGGCAGCGTGACCGTAGGTAACCACGGAAACTCAGCGGAGCTGTGGGCTCGGCCTGTTAAAACTGTCACCACTGTGTAGTGTCAATTTCAATTTTAATTTATTTAAAAGGGACAATGTACAGTTAAAACATAAATGTTGACATTTGATGCACTATACCAGATTGTAGCTTTAAGCTAATTTGCATCTGTAGTCCCTTGGCAGGTCACAAAAATACAACACAGTAACAAGACACATTAAACAGTATACAGGGATAAAACACCACAACAACATGGCTACACACGTCTGCGTGCAACCCCCCCAGATTTAAAAACAGGTGTGACAATGGCACATTTCCAGTCCTCAGGAAAAAGACTACGTTTAAAAGAGAGATTTATTAGATGAGTGACAGGACAGGATAAAATATCCTTATGTGACTTAACAAACTTGGTGGCAAAGTGAAAAGCATCTCTAGATTTGGAGCTTTTCAGAGAGCTGATGATTTTTTGTACTTGTGACACATTTGTTTCTACCAGTTCGAAGACCGGTGCTGTTATATCTAATGGAGCAATATCCAGTTTTCTTGTTGGAAATTTTTTCCCAAGTTCACATAGATTCAAGAAAAAAATTATTAAGAGCAGAAGCAACAACATGATTATCTTCGATTAACTCTCCCTGTACTTTTAATATAAGTGTGAGGAAGGACGGAGGCACTGGTGTTGCATTCAGGTGCAGTCAGACACCTGAATGACGCCGTCGGCAAACCAACCGGATGTCATTTTAGTCGACGAGAGAAAGACGGTAAAAAATAAAAATAAAACGTGGGTCAGGTAAACAATACGACATCACCATGACAACATATTGTCACACCTGTACTGTTTTGCCTCGTGCTGGCGGACCACTTGTTTACATAGAAGCTTGTTTATCCTGTTACGTGCAGCGTCTGTTGTCTGTCTGACTTCTGCCCGAGTTCACGTGAACACAACATCAAGAATACGTTCCGATATGCAACCGCATATGTTACCTCTCAATCTGGAACGGAAAACCCAGAGTTTCCCTCATCTCAGGGTTCACTTACTCTGAGTTTCTGGAATACCTCTCTGATCAATGCAGCTGCACAACATGAGTTTGAGTTATGGATGGAGCTGACAGGTGAAGAGGTGGAGTCACTGCGTCTGTGTTGAAGCAGCAGCAGCTTCTCATGAATATTAATGAGCTGTTTTCTCTATGTGACTGTTTAACCTGCTTCCTGTTGCTTCAGATGTTGGACTTTCATTTTCTTAACTTGTTCTTTCTGAAGCTTCTTCAGCTCTGAACAGATGATGAGACACTGAACGCTGTCAACAAGGAGCTTTGTCCTCAACTCACTGCTTTTATTCTTTATTCAGATTGAAGAGCTGCAGTTTGTCAGAGATCAGCTGTTCTTCTCTGGTCTCAGCTCTGAAGTCCAACCCCTCCCACCTGAGACACCTGAACCTGAGTGACAACAACCTGCAGGATTCAGGAGTGAAGGATCTGAGTGGTTTTCTGGAGAGTCCAGACTGTAGACTGGAGACTCTGAGGTCAGACTCTGTTTTATTTCTGTGCTCAGATGAATGTGATGTGAAAGTTGTGTTGACACTGAGCTGCAGACATGAGGTTGATATTAGACTGATCCACACTGAGGGTCGTCATGGTGACGTCTGTTTTCTTCTCCTCTGGTTTTAGTCCAGTCTCTGTTTCTCTTCACATTTCACCTCCATTACAGAAACACATGTAATGTGTCAGACAATCACTGATCTATCATCAATAGCTGGTGGCTCCTCCTCTTTCCTGAGGCTCTGTGATGTAGTGAAATATTCAAAGCCAACATGTCATTAGAGCTGGTGTTGCCATGGATCTGCTGAATGGATTCAGTTTGGATCCACAGGGTCCTGACTCCATTGGATTTGATTCAGTTAGAGATAATTCACTGACAGTTTCTATTTGTTTGGATATGAATGAGATTCTCAGAGAACTGAAGCTGTAAATTGTTCCTCTGACCTGCTGCATTATTACAAACATGAATGTTCATCATTCATTTATTGTCTTTCATCATGTGTAGAATAAAAACCAGTTGGCTCTTTGTCCAGGTGACACCAGCAGCTCTACACCTGAACTCACCTGAACACATCTGGTTGTGTCAGACACAGGAGTGTTAAACATCAACCTCAGCTTTTATGAGTCCATACTGGATTATTCATGTGAAAAGTGATTTTAATGGGAGAACAGATTTCTTCCCCCTCCAGCCCAACATCCCATAATAGCAAGTTGTGTGTGCTAGTTTCATCTCTTTGAAGAAGTTGGAGCAGGTTCAATGTGTGAAGTCAGTCAGCAGGTTTTTCTGTCTCTGAGCTTCACCAGCTGCTTCATTCAACATGTGTTTCTATCACATGTTTGTTGTCATGACAACAGAGTTCAGCCTCACATGTTTGTTGTCATGGCAACAGAGTTCAGCCTCACATGTTTGTTTTCATGGCAACAGAGTTCAGCCTCACATGTTAATTTTCTTTATAAAACGTGAACATGGTCAGTAAATCTCTGATCAATGTGGCTGCTCAACATGAGTTTGTATGGATGGAGCCACAGGTGGAGCTGACAGGTGAAGAGGCGGAGTCACTGCGTCTGTGTTGAAGCAGCAGCAGCTTCTCATGAATATTAATGAGCTGCTTTCTCTCTATGTGACTGTTTAACCTGCTTCCTGTTGCTTCAGATGTTGGACTTTCATTTTCTAAACTTGTTCTTTCTGAAGCTTCTTCAGCTCTGAACAGATGATGAGACATTGAACGCTGTCAACAAGGAGCTTTGTCCTCAACTCACTGCTTTTATTCTTTATTCAGATTGTGGAACTGCAGGTTGTCAGAGATCAGCTGTTCTTCTCTGGTCTCAGCTCTGAAGTCCAACCCCTCCCACCTGAGACACCTGAACCTGAGTGACAACAAGCTGCAGGATTCAGGAGTGAAGGATCTAAGTGGTTTTCTGGAGAGTCCAGACTGTAGACTGGAGACTCTGAGGTCAGTTCACTGACTGTTACTGTTGTAGATCTTAGATCTTTGATCCACAACTGAACCTGATTGATCTTCACTCAGAACTTGAATCATTGACTTTGATGTCATGAATGAAGAACGTTTGAAATAGTTGTTGTCTCATGTTTCCAGTTGTTCTTCTCTCTCACTGACAATGACTCTTCACTTTCAGCTCATTTCACTCAGTCCTCATCAATAATGTCTGTTCACTTTTGTTTGTGTTCAGTTGAATGTGTGTAGTTGTAGTTTCCTGAGACCAGGACCAGAGGTGGGTAGAGTAGACAAAGGTTTTACTCAAGTAAGACTATTGTTACCTTCTTAATAATATTACTCAAGTAAAAGTAAAAAGTAGTCATCCAAATATTTACTTGAGTGAGAGTAAGAAAGTACTTGGTGAAAAAACTACTCCAGTACTAAGTAACTGCTGCTGAGTAACCTTTTATTTGTTAAATAATCAGCACATGAATGTAATCAAATAGCCTACGTAAGGGATAATGTAGCTATAGTTTGGAGGTTGTTACAGAGAAATAAACCCCGACAGGTTGTATGGAACATGTATGGAAGGGGTTTTCTCCATAACACCCGACCAACTATACATTATCCCGCTTATTACACAGTTTACAAGTGAAGTAATTCATTTGAAACATAATGCTGATCAAAATACGACTTTCATCGATTTATAATTGCATCATTTAGCGCAACTGCAAGACTGGTGACGTCCACTGTTTTGCTGAGCCTCCTCCCGGTCGTGCATTTTAAGCCTTTGATAATCAATCAGATGGATTACCATACACGTGTTACGGTGTGTGTATTGTGTGTCGTCGTATCTGTCATAAACAAGAGATTAACTTTACTGTTTACGGGGTGCGTTTGTGTGGCGGAGTCGCGTTGCCACCGAGACGAGAGGAGAGCTGTGACACCTGGTCAGAGGCTCTGATCACAGGTTTGGTTTCCAGCAGCGATGTGGAAGGAGCCTCCACTCTCCTTGTAACAAGTTACAAGTCATTTATCTAACATCACAGTTAGTCTGACGCTGTTTAATGACAGTAAAAATGAAACATAAGGTAAATATCCTGCAGTTTCTCTTTTCCGTGCTGCGCTGATCAGAGCGGCGTCCCTAGCAACAGTCTGCTATACTTGATGACGGTCATTATACAAAAATAACGGACCGCAGAACGCAGCGATGGACCAATCAGAGAGTAGCATTCAATAGAGCCGTGTAATAAACAGATTATTAACAAATTCAGATAATGTCAAAGAACAAAACTTACAGTAACAACTAAGTCAATAATTAAATCTTTACAAAGTAACAAAGTAAAGCAAAGTCAGCCACAATAACTTACATATGCATACAGACGTCTATAGCTGTCCATAAACTATTTGTGTGTGTGTGTGTGTGTGTGTGTGTGTGTGTGTGTGTGTGTGTGTGTGTGTGTGTGTGTGTGTGTGTGTGTGTGTGTGTTTTACCCTAAACAAAGAGTTTGCGCATTGGATCAATACCGCTTCTTCACAACTAAAAGTATGCAGAGTTAATGTAGGGTATTTCTACCCACCTCTGACCAGGACCAAGAATTAATGTTGTACTTCTTTCATTCTTTTCAGATTGTGGAACTGCAGTTTGTCAGAGATCAGCTGTTCTTCTCTGGTCTCAGCTCTGAAGTCCAACCCCTCCCACCTGAGACACCTGTACCTGAGTGGAAACAAGCTGCAGGATTCAGGAGTGAAGGATCTGAGTGGTTTTCTGGAGAGTCCAGACTGTAGACTGGAGACTCTGGAGTGAGTTCACTGACTGTTACTGTTGTAGATCTGAGATCTTTGATCCACAACTGAACCTGATTGATCTTCTCTCAGAACTTGAATCATTGACTTTGATGTCATGAATGAAGAACGTTTGAAATAGTTGTTGTTTCATGTTTCCAGTTGTTCATCTCTCTCACTGACAATGATTCTTCACTTTCAGCTCATTTCACTTAGTCCTCATCAATAATGTCTGTTCACTTCACTTCAACCTTCAGGGGGCGCTGTCACAAACACATGTTAGACTGCTCTGTAGTGTTAGACCAGTCTTCATTTTGTTCCCAGAGATGATCTGAATCTGATCTTAAAGTCAGAGCGTTTAGCCACGTTTCCACTACATGGTACCGGCTCGACTCGACTCGGCCTTTTTGCGTTTCCACTACGTAAAAGTACCTAGAATCTGGTACCCGGTACTATTTTTTTAGTACCTGCTCGGCCGCGGTTCCAAAACGGCTGAAGCGGTACTAAAATGTGACGTGTAAACATTGCAGACTGCTGATTGGTCAGAGAGTGGTCAGAGAGTCGTCACCGGTGGCCGCGGGTCATCAGATATCACCACATTTCAATAAATAAATGTTTTAAAATGAACAAACTATGCAAGTCTGGTCGCTTTTCCGCTGTTGCTGTCCCCCCGCCCCTCCCCTCCCCGTCTGGCCATGTGGGTTTGTTGACAACGAAGCCGGCGAAAAATCAATACGGAGAGGTGAATAACTTTATCTAACAAATAGGATGTTACGATGTTACGATGTGTAGTCTTAACTGTCAAAAACAAAGGCTTACAGTTACGGAGCTTGTTTGTGTGCCGGTGCCGGTGCAGCAGAGAGGAGAGGAGAGCTGGGACACCGGGGGGCTGCGGCCAGGTAACGGATGTTGCAAGGTTGGTTTTCAGTCGTGACTCGTGAGAGGCCAGGTGAAGGCAGAGAGCCTCCGCTCTCACTCGTAACAAGTCACAAGTCATGTAGTAAGCTATCAAATTACTCCGGAGCTTTTTAATTAAGGTAAAAATGTGGCATAACCACAGGGAAAATCCTGTTTATAGTTTTGTTTTATTTTGTTAAGCGCCGCCGGTCGATATGACGACCGGCTACTCTAAAGGCGGTACTATCCTGTAATGGAAACGCTCTCTAGAATAGTACCTGGTACCAGAGCCGAGTCGAGTCGAGTTGAGTCGAGCTGGTACCATGTAGTGGAAACGCGGCTTTTGACTCAGATAAAGACTGTCTGGTCTGAAGCCATCACATCAGATGTGGGTGGGTGGGGTTTGTCAACAGGTTTGTGTTCAGTTGAATGTGTGTAGTTTTACTTTCCTGAGACCAGGACCAAGAAAGACCTTAGTACTGGATCAGGACTGGACCTGTAAACTTTGGTCCAGTTCAGTCCTGAATAAAAGTGTTGGAGTCAGTGTTTAGTCCAACATGTCTGATCAGATATTGATTCTATATTGACAGTTGTCTGATCAGATATTGATTCTATATTGACAGTTGTCTGATCAGATATTGATTCTATATTGACAGACTGTCCTGAGGTCAGCAGCAATTATCAGTTTGACATGAAGAGGTGAATGAATGTTGTACTTCTTTTATTCTCTATTCAGATTGGCAGACTGCAGTTTGTCAGAGATCAGCTGTTCTTCTCTGGTCTCAGCTCTGAAGTCCAACCCCTCCCACCTGAGACACCTGGACCTGAGGTGGAACAACCTGAAGGATTCAGACCTGAAGGATCTGATTGATCTCCAGGAGAGTCCAGACTGTCGACTGGAGACTCTGAGGTCAGTTAAATCTGAAATCTAAATGTGTGTGTGTGTGTGTGTGTGTGTGTGTGTGTGTGTGTGTGTGTGTGTGTGTGTGTGTGTGTGAGAGAGAGAGAGAGAGAGAGAGAGAGAGAGAGAGAGAGAGAGAGAGAGAGAGAGAGAGAGAGAGAGAGAGAGAGAGAGAGATAATAACAACATATCAACGACATTGAATTGTGAAATGGGTTTGACTAAAAGAAAAAATGGTTTTCTCTAGGGGTGTCAACCGTAATCGATTCGGCGATGCATTGCAGTGCGGGACATGCACGATTCAGGATCGATGCGGCAACGTGCCATAATCGATTATGTGACTGTTTATTTTCTGGCCTCAAATAAAGTTGTGAAGTTTCAATTACCTCCGGGGGCATTTCCGGAGCAACGACACGCGCAGCCCGTAGCTACATGCTAAGCAGCAGCA
This sequence comes from Trachurus trachurus, assembly GCF_905171665.1. Classification (NCBI taxonomy): domain Eukaryota; kingdom Metazoa; phylum Chordata; class Actinopteri; order Carangiformes; family Carangidae; genus Trachurus; species Trachurus trachurus. The sequence continues at coordinate 38,215,674 of NC_139891.1, read as the reverse complement.
CCAGCAGGAGCAGTGTTGCCGCTGGCTTTCTTTTTCCTTTTTTTTTTTTACCCGCGGTCGGCTTGAGAATTAATTAATTAACGCTCATGAGTCCGGCCGTTATCACCAATAAACACAGTAGAGGAGGGTGAGTGACTGAACTCAGGCTGTGTACGGGGGGGGGGGGGGGGGGGGGTCTCTGATGCAGCGGGGACGATCACTGATCTGCTCCGTGACACTCACCGCCGGTGAGCGCTGTGGACACGGCAGCACCCGCTAATGGTTAATACAGAGCTTTTGACAAAAAAAAAAAGAGAGAGAGAGAGAGAGAGAGAGAGAGAGAGAGAGAGAGAGACCTGCCGTGCCGTGTAAAAAAAAAACCAACAACAAAAAAGTGTCACGACTTCCTGTATCTGGCCCTTCAAAATAAAAGCCCCGTAGTCTTTCATATAGTTAAGTCATATTGATTTTGAGTTAATATTGACAAGACACGGCTCCAAAGGTTTGTTTGTTTTTTCCTGCGACCAATCGACCAATGAAATTTTGGTCGGCTAATTTTTGGGGGCAGCCCTAGAAGTGATTTATGTTTTCTTTTTCAGGTTTGAAAATGCCATATCCAATACCTGTACCATTCAATTTTATTTTATTTAATGACATTTATGTCAAAGATACAGGAGAGTGATAATACATAGCAGCCGATAAAAACTGTTGTTCAATATCTCATGACTGATGAAAAATTTGCTGTGTTGCGTGCAGTAGAATTTTGATGCATCGCAATGCATCGTAGAATCGGATCGAATCGAATCGTTACCTGCTGAATCGTAATCGAATTGAATCGTGAGGGCAGTGCCAATGCACACCCCTAGTTTTCTCTATACTAGATATAGGCTACATTGACTGGGTTAAATAGAATTACATTACTAGTAAGAGATTAAAATCATTGACTGAAACTAGACGAAAATATATATTTTACTTATTTACCATTTATTTATTCTGTCTAAAATAAGACTAAAATGCTCAGACTTTTAGTCGACTGAAACAGTGTTAATTTTGTCGGCTATTTTTCAATTTAGTTTTAGTCTTAGTCTTGTGTCAAATGCCCTTATAAGTTTTAGTCATATTTAGTCAGCTTGTATTATTTTTTGTTTAGTCACATTTAGTCGACGAAAAGTCTTGGCATTTTAGTCTAGTTTTAGTCAAAGAAAATCCAAAGTATTTTAGTCTAGTTTAGTCAATAGTCTTTTTTTAGTCTTTGAAAGCAGATTGACAGTAATGTTAATCACAACTAATCTACTCAAACCAATATTGACAGGCAGCTGTCAGATGAGCCAACTTTCCAGCTTGTGTGTGCGTTTATGTAGGCTATTTGTCAGTATCTAAACAGAGATGCACACACACACACACACACACACACACACACACACACACACACACACACACACACCAGAGATGGGGACTCGAGTTTGCGACTCGAACTCGAGTCGCACTTAAGTCGCACCCACAGAGACTTCAGACTTGACTTGGACTCGTGCCCTAAAGACTTCAGACTCGACTCGGACTCGTGTTTTGAGACTCGTGAACAATCTTTATTTTTTTTGGCTCGTGCCTCCCTCCTGACAGGACGACCGACGATCTTTTTTTTTGCCGTTAACACGCCACTAGCGGAGCAGCGCCACATGGCCGGTAACGTTATTCAGATGGAGGTTAGATCTTCATATTGAACTCCTACAGAGTGCAGCCAAACACCAGTGTCTAAAGAGAGAGGAGCAGCAGAGCTCCTCTGACAGCGCAGTCAGCTGCTGCGGGTGAGTGACAGGTGACTGTGAACCGGCTTTCTTTTTTTTTTATTTTTTTTTAAATAGCGGCACCGTCCGTAGCCTACATGTGAGGTACAATGTCCGTTTGTTGTCAGACCTTCCTTCACGGGGACAAGCTGCTGCATAACTGGCACATATCAGGCTACTGTAGGCTAAATCCTCCTGTTTATTTATGTTTTTGCTGCGAAATATGACTGAAGGCTCGTATGGAAGTCTGGACGTGTCGACACGCCCCCATGAGTTGACGGAGCTAATTAAAAAAATAATAACAACCAGTTCTTCTCTCAGGAACATGCGGTTCCAGAAAGGTTTTGCTGCACATAAATATGTGAGCTATAGCCTACCATCCAGATCTTATGGCCTATATAATTAACAGCCTAAATCATTTTCCATGTTGTTCATCTGGGTTTTCTGAATTCAACAAAGCAAAAAAAAGAGAAAAGGCCAGTGCAGAGGGGCAGAGCAGCCTTGATTCTTTCTTGACTCAGAATACAGTTTCCTTTAAAGGAAAGCTTTCATTCTGTGTTTTCTTCATATTGCATTGCAATATCCTCTTTAAAGTGATCATATAATAAACAAATCAATACTGTATAGATAAAGGAGTGGTAATAACCTACAGTAAATCTCTTAGATATAGCTGTGCAGTATCTTTAGTAGACCGGATAGCAGCAGATGATAGAAGGGTCATTACAACCAGAAGAGACAGGAGACTTTTATTTTTTAGAGACTTGAGACTTGACTTGGACTCGTGACCAAAGACTTGAGACTTGATGAAGTCTCACCCCTCAAAGACTTGAGACTTGACTTGGACTCGTGACCAAAGACTTGAGACTTGACTTGGACTTGCAAAAAAAGACTTGTGAACATCTCTGACACACACACACACACACACACACACACACACACACACACACACACACACACACACACAGCGCAGAAGCGACCGACCAGCGGACACACCGGCCGCAGAAACGAGGCGCCGAGAAGCGGAGCCCTTTGATGTTAACGATTGTGTCGTTCACACCAGCGCAGCTGCGCAGCTGTCAAGCTGACTGTCAAGCTGGGCAGGAAGTCGCACAAAGAAACAGCGAGAGAATCCGGTTAATTTTCAAAATAAAACACGGCGATTGACAAATGCAATGATGTGAACGGGAGGGCTCCGGTTCGCACATGATCTCCGTTGCTCGGAGCTTCGCAGCGATTCCGCCGCCGGTTTACAGCGCCCGCACCCCCCTGCAATGGCCATGCGCCCCCCGCCCCCCATAACCAGTTTGTAGCCTACTCGCCGCACTTAGCACAGACAGCACCGGTGTGTGTGTGTGTGTGTTCCTCACTCAGGCACACACACACACACACACACACACCCGGCAGCAGCGCAGGAGGAGAAAAACATGACATGCATCCAGTGATGTGGCACTTTTTGGATTGTAATTTAAAAGTATGTGACGAAAAAAGAAAGAGACATTTTATTAAGTTTTTATTTGATTAAGTAGATTTCGTCCCGTCTTTTTTCGTCAACGTCAACAAAAATGCGTGTAAATTTCGTCACAGTCAGTGTTTAAGGGCATTGATTTCGTCTCGTCTTCGTCTCGTTTTCGTCATGAAAAAAACCATCGTTGACGAATATTTTTCGTCTCATCTCGTCTGACGAAATTAACACTGGACTGAAACTTGACTAGACAAAAAGGCGCATGAACGTGACAAAAACTAATTAAAAAAAACAGGCCGCCAAAAACAACACTAGTGGGCAGTTTTAATTGGTCTCTTTTCTTTTTCTTTTCATCATGTAACTTAGATCCATAACAAGACATGTAAACATATAGACACATAGAAGTTCAGTTAAACTAATTATTTAATGAAGAAAGACAAGAACCAAAACCAACAGAGTGTGGAGGCCAAACAGAGTCCTAATGCTCCAGTATCAGGTAAAGGTGTTGTGGTGTTAGGACAAAACCAGGAAGTATGAGCCAGACGTCCTGTTGCATCTATCACAGATTCACTAAATACATGTTGTTGATCTTTGCTTTAGAATAATGTTAGTCTGCAATAAATATGGAGAAGAATGTCTTTTTGTTTTTATGGCCAAACTATGTTCCAGCAGATGCAGTGGATAAACTTTAGTGGAAATGATCAACAGAACAGTTTCTCTATGAAATCTCAACAGCCAATCAGATGCTGCGGTCCCACAGATACTTATGTAATAACTTGTAGCTGTAACATGAGCTGACAGGTAACAGGAGGAAACCCCTCACTGAAGTGTTGGAGCAGTGATGCTGCAGTAAATGCTGCACGTTTCACTTCAGTTCAATGTTGTTTCAGTCTTTGTTCATATTTCTACCCTTACGAAAGAACAATATATTTACCAATATATTACTTGCAATATATTGTAATATATTGTAATATATTATTCTTCCATTACATTTTCCAATATATTATATATTGTAAATATATTCCACAATATATTGATGACACATATATTATACAATATATTATATATTGCAATATATGGAAAAATATATTGATGACACATATATTATACAACATATTATATATTGATGTAATATATTGTAATATATTGCAATATATTGCAAAATATACAAAAAACTGCCCCTTTTAATATATTGAAATATATTAAACCTGAATATATAATATATGGGTTTATATATCCCAAAATATATGCAATTATATATTTATAAATATCCACCATAATGTATTCAGATTTATATGATAAAATGTATTGATAATATATGAAAAGATATAGTGTCACATGTATGTTCAATATATGGTAGAATATATTTTAAATATATGTAAAATTATACATGAAATATATGTATGGCTATGTGTTCAATATATTGTGGAATATATTTAATATATGGAAAATTATATGGAAACAAAAACATGACATATGTGTTCAATATATTGTGGATGAATACTTAAATATGCAAACTGCAATATGTGCACAAACCTTTATACCACATATTAACACAGACTGGGTAATTTATCAAAAGCAACCTTTATTTTCTTTTAATCAGGCACAGATACTGAACCCAGTTTGAGGTAGGGAGCTATACAGGCCTATTAAAACCCCAACCAGGGTTCCTACAGCTTAAGCCAAGTTAAATTTAAGACTTTTTTAAAACCACTTGAAATTAAATTTAAGACCAACTTCATAATAAACACAAATGCAGAAAAAAAAAGAAACACCTCACATCTATTACATAGGGTTAGGGACAATTTTACCCACTTTCCTATGTGATCCAAGGTAAAGTGACTGCTACATGAACATTGGATTGTGTCTCTTTCCAGCTGTCCTTTCAAAATAAATGCATAAAAAGTCCGAAAAAAAAACAAACAAACACTGACTCGGAATCTGGTGGCTGTGAGAAATTTAGCGTTGACGGCCGCCACTAAAACTTCTCTATGTCGGAATGTTACCAATTATTTTGAGATTTGAGACTAATTACAACCATAAAATACCACTTACCAAGTGTTAACATTTTTAAGACTTTTGAAAAATTGATTTAAGACATTTTAATGCCAATTAAGGCCTTGTTTTTAGATTAATGAATTCAATGCCTTTTAAGACTTTTTAAGGATCCGTAAGAACCCTGCCAACAGGCCTGGCATATGGTCAGACAAAGGAAATGTGACTGACTCTACATTTCTGAACAGTGCAACATTTTTAAAGAATGCCATTGAACAGAAAATACATATACTTTTGGAACTGTGGAAAAGAAATAAATAGCCAAAAGAAAATTGATGTAGCAGATAAAGCAGATGTATGTATGTAGCAGATGAAGAGATGTCCACCCTCCAATTGGTAGTAATCAGCTGGCTCCTTGGTGCATCTAGGGGAAAAGAGAGGAAAAAAAAGAGATTTTTTAAATATTATTTAAATGATCTGTATAAAATGCTCTGACGTCCTTTGCTTCATTCTAATGTTCAACCTAACATCAAACATCAGATCATTCACAGGGGGTTTGGAGGGGGGTGTCGAAGAGTCAATCGATTAGTACTCCGCGATGATTAAATACTTTTGCTTGAAATGCCCATCCCTCCCGGAGTCCAGACTCCACACCAGTAAAAACAAGATAATAGACCACTAGTTTAATGTTAGTATTCAGTCGGTATTCAGCTGTATAGTCAATGATTTCCCTCAACTCTATTGTATTACAAGTTAATGTTTATTTTATAAGTTTTATGTTGGTGAATACTTTTATTTTGGTGAATTTGGTGATTTCGGTATCAGCTACAGACAGGAACCAGAATGCAGACTAATTGGGAGGTAACTGACACCAGGCTCTTGGCTTGTCTGAAGAGCCTGGTGATGCGAGGCTAGCCAGCATCAGTCCTGTGGAAATTTCAATTACTTCTGTATGGGATGCAGTGTTTCCTCCAGGATTTTTTTAAAGAGTGGCGGCGAGGGTGGTCTGATCGACGGGGGGGGGGTGCGCGCGACCGGATCGTCGACTAGTCGCTGATGACATCATTCATATTTTTCCCATCATAACTAAAATCCCAGGAGGAGGGAAATGCTCTGCAACAATCTGTATTCACTGACTGACAGCTCACGCACAGAACAGAACTTAGTCCACAGAACAGCAGCTTTATAAACAACAAGCTGTAAATCAGTTTGTTTTTTGTAACTTATACAGGTGCAAAAGAAAATACTGTAGCTGCTGTTCATTAAACAATTAGGGAGGAAAACGACACACAGGCCTCGTCACCATCACAGTCCTGCTCACTCACAGTTTCACTCACAGTTTCTGTTTTTCCTGGTTGGTTGCTGCTGTTGTTGTGCGCGACGTAAAGCGGTCGATATGAGCAGAGTTTTTTTTTTTTTTTTTTATTGCTGGCAGCCCGGACACACTGCCCGCGGAAGCGCAGCCTGGGCTGCAGGCAGCAGCTTCTCCTGCTTTCTCTCTCCGCGCAGGTCAAACATCGACCCGTCTGTAGGCTGCTCGGTTTTCCACACACACAGGTCTGTCTCTAGCGCTGTATGTAGCCTATGGATGTGTCTAGTGTGCAGACGCAACTGACAAATATTTATAGACGGACAAGCAAACTTAATCATCATTTATTTTATTTTGAAAATTGACCGGATTCCCTCGCCTTTTCTGTGCCTGACTTCCTGTCTGGTACGACCTCGTTCTATCCAGCTTGACGGCGCTCGTATTTTTTTCATTCAGCGCACTCAGCTGTTGTTTCAAGCCGCTACTCTTGTAGCCTACTGTTACATGATCAGCGACTAGTCGACGTCAAGCTCAAAACGTCATTGTGGAGCAGGGGACTAGTCTGTGCAAGCCCTAGTGGAAAACCTGCTTTACATTGTTTTAACATAAAAAAAATAAATAAAAAAAAATCATCATTCTGAAGGTGTGGCGGCTTTTATTTTGCCGTGGCGGTGCGCCACGATCAATTACATGTAGCGGAAACCCTGGGATGGTGCTATACATTTAAAGCGATAGTTCACCCAAGATTGAAATTTCACTCATTATCACCCTCATGTGGACTAAGGGCTGGGAGAAGTTTCAGAGTCCTCCGTGGCTTCTCTGAGTTACAGGGGGTCTCGACGTAGCAGTGCATGTCCATATGACGGTTGCTAATGGATACCAACTGTCTTGGTAACAAAAAGACACACCAAAAAACATCCAGATACCTCCATGCTGCTCGTATGTAATGTCCCTCTTGTATTGAAGCCCCGAAATGTGAAATTGTCCCGAAAAAAATTGAATAAGTCAATTTTTCAAGCTTGTTTTGTAGCGGAAGATTCTCGAAGCTCCTCTTCCCAGTTCGTCATATTTGGACGAACCGGGAAGAGAACAGACCCTGGTTCGTCCAAATATGACGAACTGGGAAGAGGAGCTTCGAGAAGCTCGAAAAATAGACTTATTTCATTGTTTTTGGGACAATTTTGCATTTCGGGGCTTCAATACAAGACGAACATTACATACGAGCAGGAGGAATTAGGAGGTATTTGGATGTTTTTTGGTGTGTCTTTTTGTTATGAAGACAGCTGGTATCCATTAGCAACCGTTATATGGACATGCACTGCTACGTCGAGACCCCCTGTAACTCAGAGACGCCACTGAGGACTCTGAAACTTCTCCCAGCCCTTAATAGTCGACATGAGGGTGAGTAGATAATGAGTGCAATTTCAATTTTGGGTGAACTATCACTTTAAAAACTTGAACTGAAATTAATCTGAACTAGGTTTAATGAAAAAATTTAAGAAGCAAAATGCATTTGCCATAATTCTTGGTCTGTTTGCCTACCTGTTTGCATGTTGAAGTCTGTACCCCATCATCTTTTGCTCTATTGTCACTTCGGGTTCTCCAGCACGATGATCTCATGGGTAGAGAACTGCTGTGGGTCCTTGGCTGTGTAAAATACAGATTGACATAACAAAGAGTATTCAGTCAATTAGAAACAGAGTAAAACATTAATTAATCAACGACAAAAATATCTTTAGCTGTGTCACAGTATTAAGGATAGAATGATTTTTTTTAATTTTATTTTGCGGCTGATCCTGATTATTATTACTCAAATAACACTATATTTAGAACTAATATCCTAAAGAAAATTACTGCCACATATCTTTGACTTTAAAGTTTCTATTATTTTGTCCAACCTATGAAGGGTGAATTGAACTTATTACACCCTTGTGTATAAACTGGATTCACTAATGATGGCTTATTTGCAGACTATATCATTTTCAGCTGGATGACCAATACTTCATCAACCGAGTATACACTAATATCAGTGATACTTTACTTTTATTAACAGGAGTGAGTAACCATGCTAAGAGGCCACAGTCAGTGTAGTGTCTCATCTCCAGTAGTTTCTGTTACTAGCAGAGTTCATGTTGTTTTCTTCTGCAGCAGAGTGCGTTTTCTAAAGCAGTGGTTCTCACACACCCACGCGCCGCGAGTACCCGCGAAGCAGCGAGAAGCGGAGCCCTTTGATGTTAACGACTGTGTCACACTGGAGCCACGTCGCTCCGGTTCGCAGCGGCGCGCGAGCCGCGAGCTATGGCTGCGAGCGAGCCTGTCAAGCCGGGCAGGAAGTCGCACAAAGAAACAGCGGAAGAATCCGGTTCATTTTCAAAATAAAACACATTCCGAAGCCGGTTTACCACCGCCGCCCCCCCGTCCGGGAACCACTGTTCTAAAGGAACTTTCACTTATGTTTACACAGTGTTCAAAACTATAAGTTATCACCAATACATGGTAACCGAACAGTAGACTGGAGGCAAGTCAGGCAACCTCTGCTGCTCTGCTCCTGGTCCTAAGTGCACAAGCATACTGTACAACAGGCAGTTTTCTGTTATAAATAGACTCTTTTCATTTACCTCTCATGCTGACTTTAGGAACACACACACTGAAATTCGCTAACAGTTACTCAATACATTGTGGTTACTATCCACCACTTTCCGGAGAACAACGCTGGGTGTCGCCTGACACTCCATTCATTACATTTTAGATTAACGTTAGCTGGGCTAACCGTTAGCCGTTAGCAGTGTCTTAAATAACTCAATAAACAGCCCATGAAAAAAATATTTTTTCCAGCAGATATCTTTGTTACAATATGACTGAGCTAACTGGAGTAGTTTCATGTTGTGTCCGACAACGGGAGGGTTTTAACAGCTGACGTCCTGGTGTTAGCTTAGCTGCTGCTGTTAGCTGTCAGCAGCAGCTAAGCTAACGGCTACGATAGCCATGACTAGTTGCAGAGGCGTGCACACAAGTTGTGGTGTTTGTTCGGTAATTCGTTTTGTAGATTTAACAAACATCAGATTAGTCAGGGCGGTTTTGGCAGCCCGGAGCCTCCACATTTGGTGCCTACACCGGTGGCTAATGCTACCAGTTAGCCGCTAACGCTACCAGTTAGCCGCTCGCTAGAATGCTACTACGGGGTTGAAAGCCGGATAGCTCATGTGCTAATGGCAATTAGCTTTTCTCTCTTTTCTCTCTAACCCCTTTCTCTGTAACACGTTAATGAAGCCATGTACCGGCTGAAACATCCTCCTCACCGTTAGTTAGAACAAGGAGAATAAGAAAAAAAACCCTCCATGGTGACATGTCGAACGTCCGTTACACAGCCCCCCTCCCTCTCACCAGAGCCTGCCTCGTTTGAATCCCCGACACCAACAACGCCACAATAATAACAGAGAAATATCTTACCTGGTATTTTTTGCAGGATTTAAATTCACTCAAGGTCTCGCTGGGACCAGGTTCCAGCCGACTGTTTGTCCATTTATCCGTATCGTAAAAATAATCCACATGACTGGTCATTCTTGAACGACTGAAGTGCGTCGCGGCGGTTCCCGTTTCACAGCAGCAGTAACGGTTATTTTCAAATTTGGCGCCGGAAAGGCGCGCACAGCTGTCATTGGCCAAGAGCCATTATGTCAGTCAGATCAACCAATTATGTTCAAATGCTCACGATGAGACAGCCAATGGATTTTGTTTCATTGTGGTAACATTTTATTTTTTATTTGTATATATAATAAAAAAAAAAAGAATTCCTGACCTGCAATCGGTTCACAGACCATTGCTAAGTAAAACACACCGTTGCTAGGGTCACCGCTCTGATCAGAGGACACAGAGGAGGAGAACTATGCAGGATATTTGAATTTTTACCTTCAGTTTCGGACTAATTGTGATGTTAGATAAATTACTTAACTTACAGGGGGGGGGGGGGTTATAAATATACACATATACTATACTACTATATTTTTTAAATGTTTTATATATGTGTGTGTGTGTGTGTGTGTGTGTGTTGTATAAAATATAAACATTTAAAAAATATAGTGCCTTTTTGGCCTTGATCTCAATATATTTTTCAATATATACACATATATGATCCATGCAATATATATATAAATATATAAAATATTTAAAAAATATAGTGCCTTTTTGGTCTTTATTTCAATATATTTCTCAATATATACACATATATGATCCATGCATATATTGCAATATATTGGAAAATATAAAAATTAAATCCCATATATGGGAATATATTGCCTAATATATCGCATGATATTTTCTAATATATTGCAATATATTGTTCTTCCGTAAGGGTACACAGTTGCTGCTGCACATTGAAATCAAACACAGTACTAACACAGAGTGAAGGTGTGAAGGTGAAGCTGCAGCTGCTTCCACCTCCCCTCTCTACACAATGTTAGACAGGCCAATGTCCAGTCACTGAACTACTGACTAACTACCGTGTGTGTGTGTGTGTGTAGGTGGGACTCAGACTTCTTCGACTCTGACTGACAGAGGACCCAGAGGAAGTGGAGGTGACTCCCAGCGCTGCAGTCTGAGCTGATCTGAGAACAGCTCCACTGTCGTCCCTGTGTGTCCTCTGGACCTGACAGAGCATCATCAGTGTCTCTGGACTTAAAGCTCATTAAAATGCTCTGAGGTTAGGATTATTTACCAATCATATTGTAGCTTTTTGATATTCAACCCAAACAAATCTAATGTAGAAAAGTAAAAAGTGAATTATAAATTATGTATATACGAGATGTACGGTTGTATAGATAGATAGATAGATAGATAGATAGATAGATAGATAGATAGATAGATAGATAGATAGATAGATAGATAGATAGATAGATAGATAGATAGATAGATATACTTTATTGATCCCAAGCTGGGAAATTATAGTGCAGCAGCAGCATTACACAGACACACAGACACACAGTGACGATAACAACATATAGTATAAGAATATAAAGAATAAGAATATAAACTATACATAATAAAATAGTAAAATATAAAGAACAAACTATACATAATAAAATAGTAAAATATAAAGAACAAACTATACATAATAAAATAGCAACAGCAAATAAAATAAAAATTTATATGTATATTATATGTATATGTATGTGAATTATGTGGCTGTGTATATGATTAAATGTGGGTAGGCCTATATTGTAAAAGGGGGGAAATAACATAATAAAAATTTGATCAAAAAACAAAATTCAATGTGTATATCTATTTCTTTATTTCTATTAATTTGTCTTTGTTTACATATACATATATGTATAAAAAAAGAAAAGGATAATTGTATCCCTGTAATTGGAAGTATCTAATTGTATTTTTCAATAAAAATATTTTTAAAAAATAATCATAATCTTAATGACACTATTACAAACTTTCTTTTTTACTGCTATTGCTATCTGCTTTTTATAATCTATCTGCTGCAACTCTGTGAATTTTGTCCCGTTGTGGGACAAATAAAGGATTATTTTATATAATCTTATTACAAGATACAGTCATATCATAGTGTAACACTACAATGATTCATACTGTAAACAACGTGATACGTTTCTGACGTGAAAACTTTGTCTGTCATGAAAATATATTGTTAGAAAATAAACTTCTCATGTAGTAACTGTTCTGTGTCTGAAAATGAAAAAGGCGAAAAGTTGTCGAAAAACGGTTGTAAAGTAAAAAAAAAAAAAAAAAAAAAAAATAGTACCGTAGTTTAGTAGAACTAGGAAGTAAAAGTCTGTCAGCTTTGTGCTTTAATAAATAGACCTCATTAATATTCATGTGTTTCCTGGGAAAATGACAGTCCGCCAAAACAGCGCTCTATTGAAACTCCCGCCACAGACCTGAGTCTGGGCCGGGTCTAGCAACAAGTGACGCAACATCCGCCCTGACGCGTGTCCAATCAGCAGCGACGCCGCTGTGACGCTGACCAATCAGAGCGCAGCGGCGGGAAACACAGCTGATCGACGAGGAGGCGGCAGATCTACGATTTGGCGCAAGTTTGTTCTCAGTCTGCAGCAGAAGAGAGAGGGAGAGAAACCTCCAGGACAGCAGCAAACCCTCCAGACCGAGCACACAAGGTTTTATTTCACTTTTTAACAACAGGTGAGTTCATCTATCACGTTTGTTTCCACAGTAAAAGCTGAAATAGTCTGTTAGTCGATAGACACCGGAAGCTGTTCGGCAGCTCCGCCGCTCAGAGGAGTTTTGTTCGTTTATCAACTGAAACAACACGATTATCGTCTTTTTTAACGTCAGAGTTACTTTAATGATAACACGACGTGTTTTAGGTTGAACTACAGTCGTATTGTGTGTGTGTTTAAATGCACACTGCGATGTTTGGAGCCTCCTCTGTCTTGGCGCCATTAACCAGCCACACTGTATTGTTTCCTGCTCTGGTTGTTTTAATGTAAATCCAACTGTAACAGGAGGTTTTTATAACCGTAAACACCTAAAACACGTTATATCAGAAGTGTTGAGTGTTGTTTTATGATCTGAAACTTTGATATAAAGTCAGAATTGTCTCTTACTCACTGTGGGTTTGATGTAGTTTTCTTTTTACCTCCAAACATAAAGTAAAATGTTGATTTACAGCCTCTACAGGAGGCAGATCTGAGTCATCTGTTCTGTGCTTTAGGATCAGATGTTATTCACTGGTTAGTGGGGGAAATGCAGGAGATGAAGGTACGTGGATGGTCAGCAGGGGTGTCGTGGTCAGGGGACGGGGGGGAACGCTGTCTGCCAACTAATTTCAAAATGTTCAAAACAAAACAAAAAAAACTATAAAAACACTAAAGCAATGGACAGAATATACCTACGACTTGCCTAAGATGCAAGTTCACGGTGGCCATCACTCTGTTAGAATCCAGGATTGTCCCCGTGGCCTATTTGAAGATTAAAGAGTGTTTGTCTCGTATTTACGAGGTTCTGAAAGCAGCATCATCTGAGGCGGACGGTGGCCGGTCAGATCTACAGTAGCTTCAGGAGAGAAAAAGAAATTCTGATTCACAATGAAGCCTGTGTTTTATTAAGGATACATAGACATTTATCATTCAATACATTGATCAAAATATAGTGCTGGTGTTAGTGTGTGTGTGTGTGTGTGTAGTGTCTAGGCCTATATAAAATAAACAGTCCAGCATGATGTAATTCTTGTTGGTGACTTTCATATCTGGCAAACTTCAAGCTCTATGTGTGTGTGTGTAGCTCTGCTGCCACCTACTGGACAAACTCAGGTCACTGCAGAAAGATGAGTCGATCCACTCAAGATGGAAAAAAAATGTAAATATGCAGAGAAGAAACAACAACAACTCATTTATTTGGCATTTTTATGATGATTTATTATATTTTAATGATTGATTAAACTGAATGTCTTTGGGCTCTGAGTTGGTCAGACAGAATAACTCTATACCACGAGGCAGGATTTAAAGTTATTGAGGTAACTTTTTTTACTTTTACTTCTGTGATGGTTGTTCACTTACCGGGGTGAATCACCATGGAAACAGATGCTGAGCTCCTCACCTGCTGTGTAGCAGGTTAACGTCAGAGGATCAGATCAAAACCTGCCAAAAAATAAAAATAAATTAAAAAAAACTACCGACGATTGAGATCACTAGAAACACTGAGTCATCATTCCTACTACAGGATCCTGGCAGGGACAAAAGACTGAACAACGCCAGAGAGGAAAACCCAGTGTTACCTGAGTTGATCCAGTTAACTGAGAGTTATCCTGGATGTGTTAAACAGCAATATAGCGTGAAAAGGTGTCAAATAAGTGGCAAAAAGGTCAAATAACTCAAAAAAGACCAAATGAAACTATCAAAGGTAACACCCACACAACTATGACAAGATCAATGAAGAGTTTCCTCCTTTTTATTCTCTGTAAAGACCTTTAACTTGTCCTTGTTTATGAAATAGGCTTGTGTTGTGTAACCTGAAAGAATCTAATGCAGAGATTATTCTTATTATTCAAATTAAATACTGAAAAACAATGTTAGCTGTCCTTTTCTGTTGTAGTTAAAGACAGTTTTAACTGTGTTATATATTGTTAATTGCTTTGTTATATATAAATGTTATATATAAATGCCTCATATTGTATCAAGTGCAGCACTTTGGAAACCTTGTGTTTGTTTCAATCGTGCTATATAAATAAAATTGGATTGGATTGGATTGGTTAATGACACACCCAAACAAACAATAAACTGCATGATGTTATAACTATATTTTCATGTTATTGTCACATGGCTTGAGGGAGCAGTTTGTTGTAAAGCTTAATAATTAAATGCTGGATACTCACAGTAATAATCACAGAGTGCATCGGTCAGAAGTCTTCACTCTCAGTTCCCCCAAGACTTGGAATAAAAGATGACTCCTCATATGACATTGGCCTTTTCCTCTAGTCTGCAAAGGTGTGAGTGTCTGTGTGTGTATGTGCATGACAATCAATACAAAATACTGATTAGTAACAGTTGACTGAACAGCAGTAAGAACACCTACTACACAGGTATCCAGTAGCTAACAATTAGCTACAACACAAGCTAGAAAGTACTATGAACTAAAACATTTCAGAGATTCTTCAGTTAACATGAATAATAAATCAAAACATAAGCAGCATCATCATCTCTAAATTTATAGTAATAATAATAATAATAGACCGTCTGGAGACACATGGCTGGATAACGCTGCACTGAATGTGTTGTTACATACAATCATTATATCAGAACAACGTGCAGTAATAAGACCGGACTTACACCACCTGAACTGAACTGAACTGAACTATATCACACACGACCTCTCTACTATACTGCTTCTTTAAAGCAGCTGATGCCACTTAGAGACAGTGAGATGTGTCTCTATAGGTGTGGCAGCCGTCCATCACTTCAGTGTGTCCAGTAGGAACAGTAGCTGATGTTCAGGTGAGGGTGTGAATACGGAGACGCAGAGTTCAGGTTTGGGCTCGGACCGTTTAGTCAAAAGGATTATTTGAATCTGAGCGTGATTCTGTGATAATACGTTCTAGTGAAATATTATAATTATTCAGAATAAAACAAAGAAAAAGACTTGCAGGTCTGCAGAGCATACAGTAGCAAAATGCCACTCACATTACCACAAGCTAAGAATCACAGTATGATAGACACAACTATTAACTATGGGGGGAAAAACACTCACCTGCAATGAGATGCAATTTTAAATGTGTTACTTACATTTCTATGGATGCACACTGATGCATTCAGGAGCAAACAGAGCGTGGGGACACAGAGTTCACGTGTTCGGAAAAGCCTGATTGGAAATACGCACAAAAACTTGTATAGACGGTGCATGATCTTTGTTTGTTTCCATAGTCTTCAGTTATACAGTCGGAGTTTATACACGACGCTTGCGTATGGAAATAAACCCTCAAACATGACGGTCGGATGAATTCAGTGAACATTTCCCTTTTCTGTGTTCAGTCATCAATACAAGGACAGAGACAAACATGACACTAATAAACAGTGAAACTGCACTAGTGTGGTTTGACTGTTAATAAAGAGTCAAGTCTTCCACAGCAAGAGAGTGAATGGATTTCAGGCTGTTCTAGTTTGAAGTTGTAGCACTGGTGCTGAGTTTTAATCAAAATTACTTATTAACGATGTTCTGATGAGTTAATAGGAAGGAAATTTAGATTGAATGTTGTGAACAGTTGACAGAATAAATATAGTTACAACTAGTACAGTTAAAAATACTGTATATACCTCAATCAAAAACTTTTTTTTTAAATTCCCCATATGTTCCTTGTTTCACTTGCTACTTGTATTTCTCTTCTCTACCCATGTCAGCTAAATGAGTGTGTAATGTTTATTCCTACCTGTGATTCCTGTGAAGTCCAGATGTGAATCCACAGAGTGAATCTGCAGCAGCTGGCCACACCACTTCATGAGTCCTTCAGAAAACCCTCTCTGGCTGCCTTCAGCTTCACATGGATTTCTTCAATCTTAAATCCAGGATCATAAACACCATTCTGTATAAATAGTACAGGACAAAGATATTTGTTAAGTGTTTTCTTCATTAATGCTGGTCTTATCCATAATCGATTTTAACCTAAAAACAAATTATCTTCACATTTTACATAGTTGTGTGTAATGATAAATGTAATAATAATAATTTCAGTATAATTTAGACATGAATTGTTCACATCACTCCTTTACTATGAAATTAAGATGATTTTACTTGAACTAAATGATAAATTAACTTGTAGATTTACAACAATATTTTAAACTTAATAATATGAGACACATTCAAACTGATCAACACAGACATTTTAAAACACATTATTACTTCTCAAAATACTTTCTACTCGTCCTCCACACCGCACATGACAGGAGTCAGATAGATAGCATCATGATTAGCTTCTTAGCATTGTTAATTAACTCACCGCGGAGTTTCCAGAGAAGAAACTGTCACACCAGCTCAGGTAGCGCAGGTGGAAAACACTCCCTGAAATCAGAACAAGATGTGTAAATTATTTCTGTTCATCTCACTAATTTTATGACTTTGTATTAGTTATTTAACTGTGCGTTTTCCTCGTTATTACTTCTCTCCTACCTTAGCTAACAGGACGTGACAGAGACGTGATTCACAGGACAAAATATCTGATTAAATGCGTACGTGACTTACACTAGACACAAGATGGCGGCAGCAATCGGGACCGGCTACAAGTTACTAGCATCACTGAGTGGGGACTCGGTCACACACTTTGTTTTACTCTCGGCAAATTAACTTTGCTTTAACTTACTTATAATGTCACAAAAACAAACATCCTCTAAACATCCTTAACAAGTTAGAAAATTATACAGATACGATAAGTGTGTTTTAAAACCCACAACATATAAAATAACAAGTCAAATATGCGTATGTGAATGACACTAGACTGTTAAACTAATTCAAGTCCTACACCATGTCTGAAAGTCTTCGTCTTAGAGGCTCAAAAAGTGCAGTTACTCACAGAGCTGATGAATGTCCCATGTGAACCAGTGCTCAGATGTGTAGTGATGCTGCCGTCTTCCTGCTGTGCTCCTCTGTGAGCTGTGTGTCGGACACAGGCTCACAAACCGTTATCAGTTGTTCCAAGTCATAAATGCAGTTCCTGAACTGAGTGACTGTCACAGTTTGACATGTTATGTTACGTCTATTGTAAGCTATATCAAACAGCTGCAGCTGGAGTTTTAACCAGAACAAAGAGATCAGAGCAGTTCTTCAGTCTTTACACTGGCTCCCAGTCGGCTACAGAATAGATTTTAAAGTTCTGCTACTAGTTTAGGTCCAGAATACATGAATGCAGGGTTCCTACAGCTTAAGCCAAGTTAAATTTAAGACTTTTTAAGACTTTTTTAAAGCCCCTTGAAATGAAATTTAAGACCGACTTCACAATAAACACAAATGCAGAAAAAAGAAGAAAAAAACACCACATCAATTACATACGGTTAGGGATCATTTTACCCACTTTCCTCTGTGATCCAAGGTAAGGTGACTGCTACATGAACATTGAATTGTGTCTCTTTCCAGCTGTCCTTTCAAAATAAAAATAAGAAATAAAACATCTCTATGTCGGAATGTTCCAATTATTTTGAGATTTGAGACTAATTACAACCATAAAATACCACTTACCATGTGTTAACATTTTTAAGACTTGTGAATGACATGTAGTAGAGTCTAAACTACATGAATGACATGTTAGTAGAGTCTAAACTACATGAATGACGTGTTAGTAGAGTCTAAACTACATGAATGATGTGTCAGTAGAGTCTAAACTACATGAATGACATGTCAGTAGAGTCTAAACTACATGAATGACATGTTAGTAGAGTCTAAACCCAGCAGAGCTCTGAGATCTACTGACTCAGGTCAGATAGTGGAGCTCAGAGTTCAGACCAGACATGGTGAAGCAGCATTTAGCTGTTATGCTGCACACAACTGGAACAAACTACCAGCAGAACTGAGATCAGCCACAACTGTGAGCACTTTTAAATCCAAGTTAAAAACATTTATCTTTTCATGTGTATTATGGCTGAGCTCTTTTAAAGAACTTTACATTTTGATCTTGGATTTGCACTGTAAGTCATCTTAATTGTTGTAGCCTAATACAAATCAATATTTCATGCTGCAAACTCATATTTAATGCTCTGTTTAAGTCTATTTTTTATGTTATTGTATATTTTTCTCTCTCTTTGTTCTGTGCTTTCTTTTATTCTTTTTTCCTTGCATTTAATTGTATGTGTCATGTTTCCAAATTTTACTATATTTTTATGTTTATGTTTTAATGTTTTTTTCGTTTCCAATTCTTACTGTTACATGTTTTATTTTTATGCAAAGCACACGAGTTGCCCTTGGTATGAAACGCGCTAACGTTAGCTAAATGAATGTTGTGGGGTCATCCCTATGTTCCCACAGCCCTATGTTCCCTCAGCCCTATGTTCCCTCATTTCTAACTTTTGTCGTCACTGAAAATTAGGCCCTATGTTCCCTCAGCCCTATGTTCCCTCATTTCTAACTTTTGTTGTCACTGAAAATTAGGCCCTATTCCCACAGCCCTTTGGTCCCACCATTGGTTGGGTTTAGGCAATGAAGAAAGGAGTTGGTTAAGTTTAGTAAAAAGACCAGGTAGAGGCTAGACAGGCCAGATAGACAGAGTCCAGATAGGTAGAGAGAGTCCAGAGGGAACATAGGGCTGAGGGAACATAGGCACGCTCCCAATGTTGTCACTGTTAGCTGTGCTAGCTAGCGAGCCGTTTAGCTAGCTAACTGTGGGCAGTTGAGTGAATATTTACATCACTTCGTAGCGATTTTTTCCCCCCTAAACGACAGATGGAGCAATGTTTCAGTCAACGAATATTATATGACACAGAAGAAAGCAGGTTCAAGTACTTACGGACTGTTCCGTGGGTTTTATTCACGTTGTTGAGACGAAGCAGCCAGGAGGAGAGGACCAGGGTCAAGAGGAAGCCCAGGTAAAAAATAAATAAATAAATAAATAAAAAATACTGTCAACAATATTTGCAGAAAATATCGATACTAATATCACAATCAATGGAAAATAACAGCATCCGGTGGTGATAGAGCTACGTTTCGTCGGCTGAGTGGGGAAAACTACAGTACATTACCACTGACATTGCGGTAAGAAACAGCCAATCACAGCCAGCGTCATGCGTCACAGACATAGAGAAGGTAAAGTTACAGTGGGAAAACTTTGAACTGAAGGAGAGAGGGAGAGGGGGAAAAAACACCATAAAAGAAAAACACTTGTTGTACAAATCTAAAATGTATTCATATGCATTGATGTAAATACTTTATATTAAATTAAATTTGATTTTATTCATAAAGTAGCTACATTTCATGCACAATACACATTGATGTGCTTCACAACATCACATTACAAGACAATTAGGCTACAATAAATTATGGCAAGGTGCAAGTAAACAATCATGTATTATAGTCCTCTTGTGAAAGTTCCCAGCAGCTCCATTAATAATAATAATAATAATAATAATAATAATAATAATAATACATTTTATTTATAAGCGCTTTTCCAAAAGCTCAAAGACACTTTACATTTAAAAATAAATAAATAAATAATGATCGTAATGATAGTTGATAATACACATTACCAGTAGATCAGTGGTCAATTGTCCATTCTAGCTCATCTCCCACTATTTCCAACACATAGATGCTCACAGACCCACACATGCTCACTATGCACAGACCACTTTCCACCACAACACCAATTCATATTTCAATATGTACAGCACTGTTCACACCAATATAGCATTAGTCTTTATGTTTATCAAGTAACAAATCTGGGTTATCACAAAAAGAAAAGAGATTACGTTTCTGGCAGGTTGGCGTTGCTGTGATTGTAAAGGCTGACTGCTCAAATCCTCCAGTTAAACCACTGGAATCAGATGTAGGTGGAGTTTTAATGTTGATCCTTGAACTTTGCCCTGTCCTTCAGGCTGCAGCCAGGTAGCTACGTCTCGGTTCAGACGCCATTTTAAAGTGGACGGAGCAGAAGGAGGGAAACTGAAGTCTGAGATAGGTGAGTGTTAACACAACATTATTATTATTATGCTGCTAGTTATCAATGAAGTGTGAGAGTGTGTGAGTGAGTTTGTCCCTGTGGACTGTGGAGGGAAGAAGAGTCCCTTATTCTTCATAGTTCACCTGAACACACCTGAGTGACATGATGACATAAATATTGATTTGTAGAAGAAAAAGTGTAGGAGCCATGAATGAATTATGCATTTTCTGAGGTTAAAGTTAAAGATTATTGTTTTGATGTTTTATGTTAACAAGGATATTATCGTTTGTAATTAGTAGGGAATAGCGGATCATCACATGTTATGGGCGGGGTCATCTGTTTATGTTCACCTGTTGGCTTTTCTTTGTTAAAGAGAGGGAGGATGAACATGGGAGGCAACGATAATCTCAGTTCATTTTACTTTTAATGCCTCTGTTCATTTAAAATATCTCATCAGCTCTTCTGCCACTGCTGTATCCTATAGCTCACTTTTTATTCATGGAGTCACATTGAATATCAATACAGGGGTAAGACCTTTTTACCTGTATCAAATCACTTCCCTTCTCTCTGTCACAACGATCATCAACATTATTTATATGAAGCTGGATAAAAAAGTTAAGTCTGTTTCATAGATGGCACGTTATTTCTCATTTTACATTTCGAATGAAAAAAACAACTTGTAAGTGAATAACACACACTGAAATAAAGTCTGTGGATGATAATGGTGCTATGTTGAACTTTTCCTGTTGTGTTAGGTCTACATATATCTAAAATGTCAACTTCTCATGAGCTCAGTTCTTTTGCAGCTCTATTACAATACATTTTCCAGCTGATCCAAGTAGCTTATTTAGTGGTGTGGAAGATTTTTTTTTCAACCCATAAAGAAACACTTATTCCTTCAGTTCATCACAAAGATTAAAAAGCAAATAAGAAAGTGGTTGTCATTTAACAGGAAGTTCAAAAAGTAATCAGATAATTTAAATGTAACTTCAACTATCAGATACATGTAGTAGAATAAAAAAGTATCCTAAAATATTAACATACAATATTGCACATAGTTTGCAGATGATTTATGTAGTCTCACAACAATCATAGAAAGAAACTGGTCCTGTCATATCTATGTTTCAGAAATATTGTAAAACAGTAGATTTCCTTTCTGGCAGGTTGTTGTGATTTTAAAGGCTGACTGTTCAAATCCTCCAGTTAAACCACTGTAATCAGATGTAGGTGGAGTTTATTGTCCTTCCTTGAACTCTGACCCGTTCTTCAGGCTGCAGCCAGGTAGCTACGCCTTGGTTCAGACGCCATTTTAAAGATGATGGGAGCGGAGGGAAACTGAAGTCTGAAGCAGGTGAGTTAACACAGCATTATTATTAATATAGTCATTATTGAAGTGTGAGAGTGTGTGAGTCAGTTTGTCCCTGTGTGAAAAGTCAACAACAAGAGCTGATGAGCTGAATAATACAGATTAAAACTGTATACTGTATACTCTGCTAGTGTGAGTGTGTGTTATCTGACAGTCAGTGTTTCTGGTTTCCCTCTCAGACTGGCTGAAGTCCTGAAGATGAGTGTTTGTGTGGACGAAGACGAGGACGGAGCAGAGTCTCCAGGATCCATCTGTCCGTCCATGAAGAGTGACGCGTCCAGAGAACAACCTCTAAACTTCAGTCCTGGACCTGAACCTGGACCCTCAGAGTCACAGTAAGAGACCTGCTACAAACCTGTGAACCTCCAAACTATAACAGAGCTGAATTTAGTGTGTTGAGCTGCTGCAGTCGACGTCTCTTTAAGAGGAAGTAACTACTCCCTGGTCCTTCTGTCTTATTACTTTATTGATGACTTTTTTACTGACTTATGATATGATGTGATCAAAGGTCGTATCATTCCTGTAGCTGATGGTGGTTACAGATTAACAGAGCTGATGCCTTGGGATCTAACTGTCAGTACGTTAACATGAGATTTATAGTAAACAAATTATTGCCTCAATCCGACTATAACAGGACAACTGAAGTGCATGTAAACGCGTTAGTCTGACTAATATCGGAGTTCTCCAATTCTGATTGAGACACCCACATAATGCAATTGGAAACTGATATTCTTCAGCATGTATACGCCTTAATCGGGCTAAAATGTGCGCATGCTCCACAACAGAGATGGCACCGTCAGCTGAAGCTGGTTCACCACCACCAAATGACCAAATGACCAGCCAAATGGTCAGTTAGCACCTTCACTGTGTCCTTTTACTTCAGCTACAGCCAGCAGCCCCTGAAACCAACCTCCACTGGATGCTCCTTCATCCTGTCTAGTGATCCCACAATGCCTCTGTCATCAGAGAATTGATCAGTGAATGATGTGATATGAATAAAAACAACAGAGAGAAACCAGGAACCAGATCCATCAAACTCTGTGCAGGTTCACTACAAACCTCAGAGACAGAAACATGAACACACACTTTGTCCAACAGACTGATGAAGCAGAGCGTCCTCATGTTACTGTTTTGTAAGTTGGTGCATCAACACCAGCCTGATCTCCACCTCCACAGTTTCCATAGATGGATTCAGACACAGCTACAATCAGCTGATGGAGAGTTTTAACTGTGAGCATTGAAATATTCCAGTAACGAAGTTGGATTTCACTACACACGACAGTCAGCTGTTAGCCCTTATCGCATCCCCTCAGCTTTAAGCTCAGCCTCAGCAGCTGTAGTCAAAATTTAAGGTCAATGATAAACAGAGACAGAAACCAGACCAGTTCATGACCAGGTTTTCATTCAGCTCGTCTTTCTAACTTGTCTTCCTCTACTTTCTTTCTCTCTGCTCCTCTGGTTACTGAAGCCCCGCCCTCTTGAGGTGGACAACCAATCAGTGCACAGATGTGGAGCTGTGACTGTGACATGTTGTTGATACAGAAATGTCTTCACAGAGAGAAGAGGAGTGGTGTCTCTGTGGACGAGCAGCTGTCCTGCTGTGGTCTCTGTCAGGACGTCCTGAAGGATCCAGTCTCCACCAGCTGTGGACACTGGTTCTGCAGACAGTGCTTCACCTCAGACTGGGACCAGTCTGGTTCTTCAGGACCCCCCTTCTGTCCCCAGTGTGGAAAAAGACCCAGAACCATTGGTGAGCTGCAGACAGCCAATCAGAGCAGCAGCTGTGTACAAAGTGAGACGGAACATCTGTCTGCTGATGTGGTCATTTGTGAAACCAGGGCCTGTTGTTTTCTACAGAGTCATTGTTCTATCACACAGCACTGACAGGGATACTGTAGTTCAACATGTTGGCAAATTGGCCCATTGCCATAATCCCTATAGTCATAGCAGTAGGTTTGTTACCTTTAATTGTCGGTGCAAGCTGTTTTTAGAACGGTGGAGCAGAGCCGTGAGCTGCTCAGAGCTACGCTACGGAGGCTCATGGGATTTCTTGGTTTCCCTCATCAAACTCATCAAATACACAATCCAACAACTCCACAACGCTCTGGTGGACAAGTTGTTACCTGCACATTCACCACGCTATGAGATAATAACAGAACGTTACGAGACAGAGTTGTATTAGAGGTGAATTCATGTTGAACTATCACTTTAAGATGATGATTAAAACCTTCTCTTTATTGATTCTGTCTCTTCTCTCTCAGCAGATCGTGGTCTGCAGGAGGTTTTAGATCAACATAAGATCAGTCTGAGGAGCAGATGTGAAGGAGTGACTGAAGTAACTGAGGGAACAGGAAGTGGAACAGGAAGTAGAACCCTCCTCAACAGGATCTACATTGAGTTTTACATCACAGAGGGACAGAGTGAAGAGGTTAATACCCAACATGAGGTGAGACAGCTGGAGACAACGTCCAAGAAGAAGATCCTCCATGACACTCCAATCAAGTGCCAAGACATCTTTAAGGACTTACGTGTCCAACAGAGAGACAACATCTTTTACTACTTCTTTGTCAAACCGAGATACACGTTATATAAATATATACCTATCCAACAGGGACACAACATATTTTACTACTTTGTCAAACTGAGATACACGTTATCTACATATTTACCTGTCCAATGGAGAGAGGACGTCTCTACAGTCTCACCTCTCCAACAGAGACCAATCAGAGTGGTTCTGACCAACGGCGTCGCTGGCATTGGAAAAACCTTCTCTGTGCAGAAGTTCACTCTGGACTGGGCCGAGGGCTTGGAGAACCAAGATGTCAGTCTGCTTGTTCTGCTTTCGTTCAGGGAGCTGAACCTGATCAGAGATCAGCGGTTGAGTCTTCTCAGGCTGCTCCATGTTTTCCATCCAACATTACAGAAGGTCACAGCAGAGCAGCTGGCTGTCTGTAAACTTCTCTTCATCTTTGACGGCCTGGATGAAAGCCGACTGTCACTGGACTTCAACAACAGGGAGGTTGTGTCTGATGTCACACAGACGTCATCAGTCAACATGCTGCTGACAAATCTCATCCAGGGGAATCTGCTTCCCTCGGCTCTGGTCTGGATCACCTCCAGACCTGCAGCAGCCAATCAGATCCCTTCTACATGTGTTGACAGGGTAACAGAGGTCCGAGGCTTCACTGACGCCCAGATGGAGGAGTACTTCAGGAGGAGGTCCAGTGATGAAGATCTGTCCAGAAGAATCATCTCACACATCAAGACGTCCAGGACCCTCCACATCATGTGTCAAGTCCCAGTCTTCTGCTGGATCAGTGCTACAGTTCTGGAGCACATGTTGACCACAGACCAGAGAGGAGAGCTGCCCAAGACCCTGACAGACCTGTTCTCACACTTCCTGCTGGTCCAGACAAAGAGGAAGAAGAACAAGTACGGTGAAGGACATGAGACGAGTCCACAGGAGCTGACGGAGGCCGACAGGGAAGTTCTTCTGAAGCTGGGGAGGCTGGCGTTTGAACAGCTGGAGGAAGGAAACATCATGTTCTACCAAGAAGACCTGGAGCAGTGTGGTCTGGATGTCACAGAGGCCTTGGTGAACTCAGGACTCTGTACTGAGATCTTCAAAAGAGAGAGTGTGATCTTCCAGAAAACAGTCTACTGCTTTGTTCATCTGAGTGTTCAGGAGTTTCTGGCTGCAGTCTACATGTTCCACTGTTTCACCAACAGGAACACACAGGTCCTCGAGAACTTCCTTGGTCAACAACATGTTGATTTAACCGTGGATGACTTCCTGAAGAGAGCCATGCAGAAATCCCTCAGAAGTAGAAACGGTCACCTGGACCTGTTTGTTCGCTTCCTTCATGGCCTCTCTCTGGAGTCCAACCAGAGGCTGTTAGGAGGTCTTCTGGGTCAGACAGACAACAGTCCAGAAACCATCCAGAGAACCATCAACAACCTGAAGGAGATGAGCAATGATGAAATCTGTCCTGACAGAAGCATCAACATCTTCCACTGTCTGACGGAGATGAAGGACCAGTCAGTTCATCAGGAGATCCAACAGTTCCTGAAGTCAGAGAACAGATCAGAGGAGAAACTCTCTGAGATCCAGTGTTCAGCTCTGGCCTACATGCTGCAGATGTCAGAGCAGGTTCTGGACGAGTTGGACCTGGAGAAGTACAACACATCAGAGGAGGGACGTCTGAGACTGATCCCAGCTGTGAGAAACTGCAAGAAGGCTGGGTGAGTCCAAACATGATCTTTATAGTTATTGATCAGTGGATCAGATCAGTAGTTTAATCAAGTTCAGATAAACAGTTTTTCATTAGCGATATCATTGGTCCAGGTCAAGGTTTCTTTATTGCTACCAGACGGTAAATTTGTTTACAGCCAGAACGAAGGAGCTGGAACTTACCATGCAAAGGATGTGAGCAGTCATTAAGAACAGAGCTGGTTTTATGCTGCATCTGTGTGTTGTAGAGGGCTGTCATAGAGAGTTGAGGCTCCTTAATTAGCCCACCAGCCAATTTAATGATTTGGTTCAGGGAATTTGTGTCCTGTAGTGACAGATTTCCAAACCAGGACACCAGAGCAAAAGATAAAAAAGGCTCAATACATGTAAAAGCACGATAGGATCAGCATAGTTTTGCCAATATTAAAACGGGACAGTTTCCTAAGGTAAAACAAACACTGATGTCCTTTCTTACACACTGCTTCGCAATTCCTTGGTGAAACATCCTTGGATATTGTTGTCCAATATAATTGAAGAAAAGGAAGCCTCAGAGCTCTGTCATGAGGAAATATACTCTATTTTAAAAAGGGCCGAACAAATCAGGTCTCCAGACCGAGTCATGAGGATCATCCCAGTGAAAGAAGTTGAACCATCACATCACCATGTAGCACCATCATATGCACCAACTGTATTTTCACCACCATTTAAATCAGGTTTTATTTTTCCTCTTATCACAGATTGCGTGACTGTGAACTCTCAGAGAATCACTGTGAAGTTGTGGCCTCAGCTCTGAAGTCCAACCTCTCCCACCTGACAGAACTGGACCTGAGTGACAACGACCTGCAGGATTCAGGAGTGAAGGTTCTGTGTGCTGGACTGGAGAGTCCAAACTGTAGACTGGAGACTCTGAGGTCAGTTTGGCTGTTGTAGTTTCACTTTTTAATTGGTTGAGGATTTAAACAAAGAACTGGGGAACAGAAAGGAATCAGTGTTATTATTACTACAAGAGGAAGGTGGACCAGTCATAGAGTTTGTGATTGACAGAAGTTCTAACTAGATCTACATTTTCATCTTCTTAAGAAACATGAGGATCAAACTCACAGTTTACTCACACTCACAGGTTTTTTTCTGTATTCAGCTCAAATGTTTGAATTTTCACTTGTTCATTGGCTGATGATTTGGATGATTTGGTTGATGATAAAATCTAGATTTTATCTTCAAATCATAAACTTGATGAGGATCAAACTCACAGATATTCTGCTGCTGATTTGAACATGACAGAAGCTTCATATGTATCCTACAAATATTTCACCAAGCCGAAGTCACATCAGTGATGATGAATGGCAGGAGACTTGAGATTTCTGGAAAAATCAAATGGTTCTAGTTCAAGAGGTGATTTTCCTTCCACTGTAGATCTGACATGTGTCTGAAACGCTCTGATAGAGCTCAAGGCTCTTTGAGGCCCAATAACAGAGGAACACAATACCAAAAGGACAAAGTCCCTCTACTTATTTCGACACTGACCATTGACCATAAGTCATCCCATTGATTATCAATGATTTTATCTATATGTTTTATTCTTTATTCAGTTTAGACGACTGCAGTTTGTCAGAGATCAGCTGTTCTTCTCTGGGCTCAGCTCTAAAGTCCAACCCCTCCCACCTGAGACACCTGGACCTAGGCTCCAACGACTTGCAGGATTCAGGAGTGAAGGATCTGGGTGGTTTTCTGGAGAGTCCAGACTGTAGACTGGAGACTCTGAGGTCAGACCCTGTTTTGTTTCTGTGCTGAGATGAATGTGATGTGGAAGTTGTGTTGACTGTAACTTACTAAGCCTGGAAGTGAATTGCATTGACTATGATTGTGTCTGAGACCTTGTCCACATGCAAACCAACAAAACTGGATGTGTCTTTGTCATGTGTTTGGGCCATCCACACCTAAATGGTCTTTTTGGTCCTTAAAAATTGATATTTCCAAAAACTTCTTCTGGGCAGTTAATACTTTCAGCATCCACACCATTGGCGTAACATCATAGTGAGAGGCCCCGGTGCAAATTTTTTTTTTGGGCCCCTACCTGCCACCCTAAACAGAAGCACAGAAAGTCATAGAATCATTACTTTTATCCCTCAAGTAGTACAACAAGAGAACTGTTGTTCTCATTCATTCACATTCTGGCTGTTTTCACACAAACTGGTGCAAAAATGACACATTGTTTAATTTTTCAGCTCATAGTATTAGCCTACGTTTACATACGTTTGTATTTTCTCTGGTCCATACCATGGATTTATTATGGTCCACACGCTGCACCACTCTCAGAGCGTCATGTTTCCATCATGACAACGAGGGGAGAAAGACACCATGGCCGTTGCCATGTTTACATGAGCTCAAACTTGGGGCGCACACTGAGCAATTGGAGACTCGAGGTCTGGCCGCGAGCTCGACTGCAGATGCACGGAGACCATGCGCTGGTCAGACTCACATGCGTATTCTTTCCGCGTAAGTCCCGACAGCGAACGTCACGGTCCGCCGAGAAAAAATGCAGGTACCAACGTATTTTTTACGTGTCAGGATCGACTTGGTACTGACTAGGTTTCAGTTCTCTCACCCTGCAAACCACTGGTTAAGCACCACGGACAGCGGCTCCATATCAACACTTATCTAACAGCCTGCCCTGACCTGGGCTCAAACTGCGACTCATCATGACTGACAGGTATCAAGGTGATTGGACAAATTATCATTTCCTCCTCCCATACTAGCCGCTCAGCGTTACCGGCCCGCCCCGAGCTATTCCATTCATAAAACTGGGGCCTGTGGCAATTCTGGACAGCTGTTTTTTTTCTCTCTCTGTCGATACTTACTAGGGATGAGCGAGTACAGCATTATCTGTATCTGTATCTGTATCTGTTAACCATATGAATTATCTGTATCTGTATCTGTACTCGGAGTGGGCGGGGCCTAAACCGGAAGTGGGCGGGGTTTAACCCAGAAGTGGGTCGGGTTGTCTTGAAATGGGCGAGGCTTTAACCGTTATGTTATTTTAAGCATGCAATTGATATGGATTGATCAGAAATTGTTATATTTATTGCTGATTAGAAAACTATTTACAGGACAGCATCAGCATTGAGCTTCAGATCAATGCGGTTTTGATCATGATAGCAAACAAACTATTCATTTACACAACAAGTTTTGCAACAATGAATACAACACATGTGGTTGCAATTATTAAGTAAAATGTAATGAACAAGAGTTTTCATACTCAACATAACTTTCTTTTTTTTTATTTTAATTTTTTTTTAAATGATCAGTGTGATTTTTAATTTTTAACTTTATTTTATTTCCACACCAGGTGTGTGTGTGTGTGTGTGTGTGAGTGAGTAAGAGAGAGACAGCGACAGCTGAATGTCAGCTACTCTCTCTTCACTCATTATTCTGTATCACTGATCATGAGAGAGAGAGTTTGTGTGTGTTTTGTAATAGGCCTATTATTTATACCACTACTATTTTTTTAAAGAAATACAGAAAGAAAGTGTCAGACACTCAGTGCGTGAACTGATTAGCGCCAGCTGACGGTTTAAAAAAAAAAAAAAAAAAACTCCGACGAACGGCGGAGGGAGAGAGAGCGTGTGTGAAAAAATAAAAAATAAAATCTCCGACAGGCAGAGACGCAACGCGAGTCTGCACCACGTCTGAACGAACCCACGTTTACCAGAACTCTACTGGTTCATAAGTAAGTGACTGAAGAAGTAATAACAAAGCTGAAGCTGAAGAAACCCTAAACGTTAAGGGAGAAGACCCACGAACCTGAGAGATGAGCGAGAGACAGAGAGAGACAGGCAGCTGTCAGCTGTTCTGTGTGTGAGTGATCAGAGCGGGACACAGCAACACACCTGCATGTGTGTAGGGGAGGGGCTGTGGCCTATCACAGAACGCAGACACAGTCAGCTACCCAATGAGGATTTTCATTCAATCTTTTTTTTTTTGCGAGCACAGATATTGACTCGTATTACTCGTATAATACTCGTACTCGGCAAAAGTGCTTTATCCGTACCGGATACTCGTTTCAGCCGAGTATCCGGCTCAACTCTAATACTTACGCCACTGATCCACACTAATAATAACAATAATTTCCATAAAAAGCTGCACTTTTTGATATATGAATTGTTGAAATTGCACAAAGTCTGAAGTAGTAGTATGACAGCAAAAAACAGTGGAACAAGTCAGTATAATAAGTTACAAAGATTTGATAAAGGCTGAATGCCTTCAGCAGTAGAGGTTAATGGTTAAACACTAATAATACAGTAATAAAAGGACAAAGTCCCTCTGCTCATTTAGACACTATTCACTGATTGATTATCAATGATTTGATTGACATCTTTTATTCTTTATTCAGATTGGACGATTGCAGATTGTCAGAGATCAGCTGTTCTTCTCTGGTCTCAGCTCTGAAGTCCAACCCCTCCCACCTGAGACACCTGGACCTAGGCTCCAACGACTTGCAGGATTCAGGAGTGAAGGATCTGGGTGGTTTTCTGGAGAGTCCAGACTGTAGACTGGAGACTCTGAGGTCAGACCCTGTTTTGTTTTTGTGCTGAGATGAATGTGATGTGGAAGTTGTGTTGACTGTAACTTACAAAGCCTGGAAGTGAAATGCATTGACTATGATTGTGTCTGAGACCTTGTCCACATGCAAACCAACAAAACTGGATGTGTCTTTGTCATGTGTTTGGGCCATCCACACCTAAATGGTCTTTTTGGTCCTTAAAAATTGATATTTCCAAAAACTTCTTCTGGGCAGTAAATAGTTTCAGCATCCACACCATTGGCGTAACATCATGGTGAGAGGCCCCGGTGCAAATAATTTTTTTTGTGCCCCTACCTACCACCCTAAACAGAAGCACAGAAAGTCATGGAATCATTACTTTTATCCCTCAAGTAGTACAACAAGAGAACTGTTGTTCTCATTCATTCACATTCTGGCTGTTTTCACACAAACTGGTGCAAAAATGACACATTGTTTAATTTTTCAGCTCATAGTATTAGCCTACGTTTACATATGTTTCATTTTCTCTGGTCCATACCATGGATTTATTATGGTCCACACGCTGCACCACTCTCAGAGCGTCATGTTTCCATCATGACAACCTAGGGGAGAAAGACACCAAGTCCAACCCCTCCCACCTGAGAGAACTGGACCTGAGCAACAACAACCTGCAGGATTCAGGATTCCAGACAGTAGACTGGAGACTCTGGGGTCAGACCCTGAATGTGATGGTTGTAGTCTGTCTGCTGTTTGCCTGATTCCATGTGAATGCAGCATTATGAATTGTACATGAAAAGATATTAAGATTGGGGAGTCCTTCCCCGTCCATGAAACAAAGAAAATTTACACAGAGCAATCTTCAAAACAATTTTTTTTTTAAATATAGAAATTTTATCCTGAAATTGTCTTTTGCAAAAAGAAGCTTAAGCAAGAAAATATATAGCGAGCCTTTATGCTGATTATGTGTATGCATGCATGTATGTTTAGTATGTGAAGGGGGGATTGGGGTAGCCAGGTGAAGAGTATAGAGGAGCAACACACTCTGCTGCAGCCATAACACTCTGAGCCCGCGATTCCCACTAGGATCAGTACCATAAACAGGTTGGCAGTCATAAGGGTTTTGTAATGTGATGCCACTGTAACCATTAAAGGCCTTTTTTTCTGGGCAAATTGAATTGTAGGCAACTGGACTTGTATTTGGGCTTCATCAGTTCGTACGCAACAAGTCTCACTAGTCTGCTCTGAGGTGGTTTTGTGACGGTTTAACTTGCTTCCTGTTTTTTCAGCTGACCTTCAATTTCTAAACTTTTTCTTTTTGAAACTTATTCAGCTCTGAACAGATTTTGAGACACTGAATGCTGTCAACAAGGAACCTTGTCCTCAACTCACTGCTTTTATTCTTTATTCAGATTGATGAGCTGCAGTTTGTCAGAGATTAGCTGTTCTTCTCTGGTCTCAGCTCTGAAGTCCAACCCCTCTCACCTGAGAAACCTGGACCTGAGCAACAACAACCTGCAGGATTCAGGAGAGAAGGATCTGAGTGGTTTTCTGGAGAGTCCAGACTGTAGACTGGAGACTCTGAGGTCAGTTCACTGACTGTTACTGTTGTAGATCTTAGATCTTTGATCCACAACTGAACTTGATTGGTCTTCACTCAGAATTTGAGTCATTAACTTTGATGTCATGAATGAAGGTGGTTTTAGGCCATCACATCAGATGCAGGTGGGTGGGGTTTGTCAACAGGTTTGTGTTCACTTGAATGTGTGTGGGTAGTTTTAGTTTCCTGATACCAGCACCAAAAAATACCTTAGTCCTGGATCAGGACTGGACCTTTAAACTTTGATCCAGTTGAGCCCTGAATAAAAGTGTCAGTGTTTAGTCCAACATGTCTGATCAGATATTCATTCTATATTGACAGACTGTCCAGAGGTCAGCAGCAGTGATCAACCAGTTTTGACATCAAGATTTGTGAATGTTTTCCTTTGTTCTTTATTCAGATTGAGGGGCTGCAGTTTGTCAGAGATCAGCTGTTCTTCTCTGGGATCAGCTCTGAAGTCCAACCCCTCCCACCTGAGACACCTGGACCTGAGCTCCAACAAGAACCTGCAGGATTCTGGAGTGAAGGATCTGAGTGGTTTTCTGGAGAGTCCAGATTGTAGACTGGAGACTCTGAGGTCAGTTCACTGACTGTTACTGTTGTAGATCTTAGATCTTTGATCCACAACTGAACCTGATTGATCTTCACTCAGAACTTGAATCATTGACTTTGATGTAAAGAATGAAGGTGGTTTGAAGCCAGTTTTGACCTGAAGAGGTATATACATTTTGTTCTTATTTGATTCTTTATTCAGATTGATGGGCTGCAAGTTGTCCGAGACCAGCTGTTCTTCTCTGGGCTCAGCTCTGAAGTCCAGCCCTTCCCACCTGAGAGAACTTGACCTGAGCTACAACAAGAACCTGCAGGATTCAGGAGTGAAGGATCTGAGTGGTTTTCTGGAGAGTCCAGACTGTAGACTGGAGACTCTGAGGTCAGTTCACTGACTGTTACTGTCGTAGATCTTAGATCTTTGATCCACAACTAAACCTGATTGATCTTCACTCAGAACCTGAATCATTAACTTTGTCCTCATCAATAAAGTTTGTTCACCCCACTTTAACCTTCAGGGGCCGCTTTCACAAACAGATGTTAGACTGGTCTGTTGTGTTGAGACAGTCTTCATTTTGTTCATATATAGACAATATGACTATGTTTTGACATGAAGAGGTCTATCAATGTTATAATTCTTTTATTTTTTATTCAGATTGAGGAGCTGCAGGTTGTCAGAAATCAGCTGTTCTTCTCTGGGCTCAGCTCTGAAGTCCAACCCCTCCCACCTGAGAGAACTGGACCTCGGCTTCAACAACCTGCAGGATTCAGACCTGAAGGATCTGATTGATCTCCAGAAGAGTCCAGACTGTCGACTGGAGACTCTGAGGTCAGTTAAATCTGTAGCTGTTTCCCTCAAGATCAATCAACTCATGAAGTAAAAGTGTCCCTCATCATCCACATCATGACATTTAGACAAATGGACAGACATATAATAATAATAATAATAATGATAAAACAAAAAAAAATATATAGGCACCTTTCAAGACTCTAAAAGGCATAGTTCAACATTTTGGCAAATTTGCCCATTGACTTAATACCTATAGTTATAAGAGTTGGTTAATTAACTTTGTTTGTCTGTGCATGTTGTTTTCAGAAAGAGGCGCAGAGATGCAGCACACTTACGTTTTTGAAATCACTCCACCCAGTAGCCGTGTCTGGAATGTAGTTTCTGGCTATTCATTTGCCTCGAAAACAACTCAGTCTCGTAATGTTACATTATCATTGTACTTCTATGACTATAGGGATTATGGAAGATGTTGAACTATCCCTTTAAGGTCATCTTACAAGAAAACAACACAAGAATAAAACAATATAATATTTTATGAGGGGTAAGCCAGTCTGAACAGGTGTGTTTTGAGATGTAATTTGAAGGTGAGTGGAGATATTAAAATCCGGATTTCCTGTGGTAGTGTTTTCCAGAGCCCGGGGGCAGAGCATCTAAAAGATTTAAGTCTTGTGGTGGACAGGAGGGAAGCAGAGGAGGACCTGAGTGTAGGGGAGTTTAATGTTTAGATACATATACGTATATATATATATAAGATAAGATTATTGAAGGTTTTGAAAATGAGAAGCAGGATTTAAAGTCGATGTGGACGGGAAGCCAGTGAAGCTGTTTGAGGACAGGATTGAGGTGTTGTGTGAAATGAGTTCTGGAGATGATGTGGGCAGCCGAGTTCTGGACCAGCTGAAGTTTATGGAGGGATTTGTGTGGTAAACCATGTTGAAGAGCATTGCAGTCATCAAGGTGGGATGTGACAAGAGCAGTATAGTGCTGTTAGGGGTGAGTGATGGACGGAGGCGGTTGATATTTCAGAGAGGGAAGTATGCAGACCGGGTGCTGTTATTGATGTGGGCAGTAAAGGAGGTGGTGCTGTCAAGGCTGACACCCAGACTCTTGACCTAAGGAGAGGGATGGACACTGGAGTAATCAATGTGTAATAAAAAAAAAGATTTGGAGACTGTGGATTTGGTGACAACAAGAAGGAATTCAGTTTTATTTCAGTTGGAAGTTATGAAAAAACATGTTTTAATATCTTGAAGACAGTCAGGGAAGGAAGGGGGAGGAAGTGTGGAGCCAGGTTTGGAGGAGTGATAGAACTCTGCTCTGACCCCACAGGCTTTATTTCATGTAGAGTTATCCTTTGTATCCGGAAAAGAGAGAGAGTGGGTTAAGTTGATAACAGAGAATGCTTCTCTTGAGTTATTGATTGTTGAATTGTAAAGAGTCGTACTTATCTGGGACCAGTTTCTACCTTTCATTAAAGCGAGTGTTATTGAGTAGAGAAAAGTGATCCATAGGCTGTGCTGGTTTGGTTTGTGAATGTGTTCTTTGTTTTGTTTTTTTCTTTATATGTATTTGTATTATGGGGTATTAAGGTCATCGCCCAAAATGCTTCTGTCATCAGAGAACTGATCAGTGATGTGATATGAATAACAACATGTTTTTGCAGAGGTCAGAACCAGAGACGGAGAGCACAATCTCCAGGATCCACCTGTCCGTCTATGAAGAGTGACTGGTCCAAAGAATGGATGCCTCCATACTTCAGTCCTGGACCTTCAGAGTCACAGTAAGAAACGATTTCTACTGTAAACTGATCTGAAGATGATTCTATCATTAGACTCATGTGAAAGAAACAGAGAGAAACCAGGAACCAGATACATCCAACTTTGTGTGCATCTCCTCACCCCCATCACCTCCAAGTCATTTACAAAGAACTTGGGCATCACTCTGGACTGAAACCTCAGCTCAGAGCAACAGATTAAGACTGTCGTCCAGTCATGCTTCTACCAACTTAGGTGCATCGCCAAAATTAGATCACTTCTATCCTTCAGTAACACAGAGAAAATCATACTCATCCTGCAATTCCTTATTTACCTGTCTTTACGACTGAGCCATTGGTCAGCGACAAATTATCCAAAACTTAGACTTAACCAAAACTAACCGGCTGACACACCTCACACTGTGACTAGAGAAAATTAGAATTTTCTAAGCCGTTATATGTCGTCAAAGGTCCCTCTATGTTTTAAACTGAAGGTCCAGATTTAGAGGCCATTCCCCAACGTCTATGTATATAATATAATACATCCATGGTACAGTAGTGACCGGTAATGAAGCGTTTTTCATTTGAATATCGTTTCTTGTTTTGCAGATTGCTTCTCTATTGGCAGCGCGGCGTTTGATGATGATGCATTTGTCTTTGTTTTTTGCAGCACGTTTTTTCATTTGCACCATGTTCCTCTATTTGTACCTTGTTTAGACTTGTATTTGGGTTTGTGATTTTGCATTGTTTCTGTACTTGAAGCTGTTTTCTCAAACTGAGACGTATTGGACCGTTGACAGCTGTTTGGCCCTTGTCAGCCACCGTAATATACTGCCAGAGACGGTT
Source organism: Trachurus trachurus (assembly GCF_905171665.1). Classification (NCBI taxonomy): domain Eukaryota; kingdom Metazoa; phylum Chordata; class Actinopteri; order Carangiformes; family Carangidae; genus Trachurus; species Trachurus trachurus. The sequence goes on along the minus strand of NC_139891.1, from coordinate 38,179,366 downwards.
ATCTGTTAGAGACAGGTATCTGCCCTGCACTTTCCTTCCTAAATCTCATTATTTGGGGTTGCCCAGGCACAGCTGCACACCTATTTGACAAATGGCACAATCACTGAATGACACTTGACTTTCAGTGAGAATGAGACAAACAATTGGTACCTTCTCCTTCAGCTAGGATAGAATGTGAACACATCCCTCTTCATAGTCTCAGTCCACCTGTCTTGTATAAGAATCATAACTTGAGGTCTGGTTCTTCAGAATTGAGGTGACATCACGCACTCCAAATAAAATCTCTTCATCATAAGACACTCTGGTGCCCAGAATTTCATTGCATAGTTCCCACCCCCTTAAGTTAATGACAGAGAATGCTTGAGTTCTCTGTCAATTAAAGGCAAAATGCCCCAAAAATATACTTTAAAAAAAATACTGACAGCTGTGTTGCTTCCATCCTTCACTGTGTGGTGCTGGAAGTCCCACAATGCTTCTGTCATCAGAGAACTGATCAGTTATGTGATATGAATAACAACATGTTTTTGCAGAGGTCAAGACCAGAGACTGAGAGCAGAATCTCCAGGATCCACCTGTCTGTCTATGAAGAGTGACGGGTCCAAAGAATGGATGCCTCCATACTTCAGTCCTGGACCTGGACCTTCAGAGTCACAGTAAGAGATGGTTTCTACTGTAAACTGAGCTGAAGATGATTCAGGCATTAGACTCATGTGAAAGGAAACAGAGAGAAACCAGGAACTAGATCCATCTCCTCACCTCCAATATAAAGTCATTTACAAAGGCAAGGCACTTGCCACTTGCGCTTGTAGACTGAGATTAAAGCAGCAGCTACAGAGATGCTTTTATTTTGAAAAGTCAGTAACATGTTAATGAGAACCAGACAGTTGAAAGAGCTCAATGGTGAATTTAAACAGACAAGTGATTAACGTTTCCTGTTGTCTCTGAAGCCCCGCCCTCTTGAGGTTGACCACAAATCAGGGCACGGATGTGAACCTGTGACATGTTGTTGATAGAGAAATATCTTCACAGAGAGAAGAGGAGTGGTGTGTCTGTGGACCAGCAGCTGTCCTGCTGTGGTCTCTGTCAGGACGTCCTGAAGGATCCAGTCTCCACCAGCTGTGGACACTGGTTCTGTAGACAGTGCTTCATCTCAGACTGGGACCAGTCTGGTTCTTCAGGACCCCCCTCCTGTCCCCAGTGTGGAAAAAGACCCAGAACCAGAGGTGAGCTGCAGACAGCCAATCAGAGCAGCTGTGTACAAATGAGACTGAACATCTGTCTGCTGATGTGGTCATTTCTGAAACCAGGACCTGTTGTTTTCTACAGAGTCAGTAGGTGCATTTCCATTACCCCTAGAAATGCGCAAAACCTAAATATTGCGCCTTTATTTCAAAAAACCTCTCAGGTATTGCTAAAACATTTTTACGCTCTCATGAGGTGGTTTTTCAGACGTATCGATATAAAAGTGTTATGGAAACACTTATTTTGGCCGAGAACATCTCACAGTAGATTGAACGTATCCCGGGTCATCCTGAAGTTTTGTATCCATAGTTGTGAAATCCTCATTCACAATCTACTCCCAGAAATCCCTTATTTGTGCTCGCTGCCAGTGCCACTTTGAGCAATCAAGCAATCACTCAACAGCTGTAGCAACAGTTGAGATCGCTGTCCCATCGCCATGGAAAAGCAAGACGCTTACATCCATCTTGCTCAAAGTGAAGACTTGCAGGAATTTAAAAGACAAAATTTAAAAGAATTATGGGATATCGCAAGACTAGCCACTAGCTGTGGCTCATTTGCAAAATACCTTTTATTGGAAACATCTGCAAATAGCAATTGTACTTTTTGTTGTCTGTACTTTTTCTGTAGCTGATGAAAATAATCCGATCAGATTGTCAGACTCTGTCTTCAGTCTAACTCTGTTTTTGTCTCTGAGCAGATCGCCGTCTTCACAAGGTTTTACATCAACATAGGATCAGTCTGAGGAGCAAATGTGAGCGAGTGACTGAGGGAACAGGAAGTGGAACCCTCCTCAACAGCGTCTACACTGAGCTCTACATCACAGAGGGACAGAGTGAAGAGGTTAATACCCAACATGAGGTGAGACAGCTGGAGACAACGCCCAAGAAGACGCCCCATGACACTCCAATCAAGTGCAACGACATCTTTAAAGACTCACTTGTCCAACAGAGAGAGGACGTCTCTACAGTCTCACCTGTCCAACAGAGAGAGGACGTCTCTACGGTCTCACCTGTCCAACAGAGACCCATCAGAATGATTCAGATGAACGGCATTGCTAGCTTTGGAAAAACCTTCTCGGTGCAGAAGTTCACTCTGGACTGGGCCGAGGGCTTGGAGAACCAAGATGTCAGTCTGCTGGTTCTGCTTTCGTTCAGGGAGCTGAACCTGATCAGAGATCAGCAGTTGAGTCTTCTCAGGCTGCTCCATGTTTTCCATCCAACATTACAGAAGGTGACAGCAGAGCAGCTGGCTGTCTGTAAACTTCTCTTCATCTTTGACGGCCTGGATGAAAGCCGACTGTCACTGGACTTCAACAACAGGGAGGTCGTGTCTGACGTCACACAGACGTCATCAGTCAACGTGCTGCTGACAAACCTCATCCAGGGGAATCTGCTTCCCTCGGCTATGGTCTGGATCACCTCCAGACCTGCAGCAGCCAATCAGATCCCTTCTACATGTGTTGACAGGGTAACAGAGGTCCGAGGCTTCACTGACGCCCAGATGGAGGAGTACTTCAGGAGGAGGTCCAGTGATGAAGATCTGTCCAGAAGAATCATCTCACACATCAAGACGTCCAGGACCCTCCACATCATGTGTCAAGTCCCAGTCTTCTGCTGGATCAGTGCTACAGTTCTGGAGCACATGTTGACCACAGACCAGAGAGGAGAGCTGCCCAAGACCACGACGGACCTGTTCTCACACTTCCTGCTGGTCCAGACAAAGAGGAAGAACAACAAGTACGGTGAAGGACATGAGACGAGTCCACAGGAGCTGACGGAGGCCGACAGGGAAGTTCTTCTGAAGCTGGGGAGGCTGGCGTTTGAACAGCTGGAGGAAGGAAACATCATGTTCTACCAAGAAGACCTGGAGCAGTGTGGTCTGGATGTCACAGAGGCCTTGGTGAACTCAGGACTCTGTACTGAGATCTTCAAAAAAGAGAGTGGGACCTCCCAGAAAACAGTCTACTGCTTTGTTCATCTGAGTGTTCAGGAGTTTCTGGCTGCAGTCTACATGTTCCACTGTTTCACCAACAGGGACACACAGGTCCTGAAGAACTTCCTGGGAAAACAAGGTGTTGATTTAACCCTGGATGACTTCCTGAAGAGAGCCATGGAGAAATCCCTCAGAAGTAGAAACGGTCACCTGGACCTGTTTGTTCGCTTCCTTCATGGCCTCTCTCTGGAGTCCAACCAGAGGCTGTTAGGAGGTCTGCTGGGTCAGACAGACAACAGTCCAGAAACCATCCAGAGAACCATCAACAACCTGAAGGAGATGAAGACTGATAAAATCTCTCCTGACCGAAGCATCAACATCTTCCACTGTCTGACGGAGATGAAGGACCAGTCGGTTCATCAGGAGATCCAACAGTTCCTGGAGTCAGAGAACAGATCAGAGAAGGAACTCTCTGAGATCCAGTGTTCAGCTCTGGCCTACATGCTGCAGATGTCAGAGCAGGTTCTGGATGAGTTGGACCTGAAGAAGTACAACACATCAGAGGAGGGACGACAGAGACTGATCCCAGCTGTGAGGAACTGCAGGAAGGCTCGGTGAGTCCAGACATGATCTCTCTATTATTGATCAGTGGGTCAGAGCAGTAGTTAAGTCTAGTTGAGATAAACAGTTTTTTCATTAGCGATATTATTGGATATTGTTGTTGAATATGATTGAAGAAGAGGAAGCCTCAGAGCTCTGTCATGAGGAAATAGACTCTGTTTTAAAAAGGGCCGACCAAATCGAGTCAGATTGATTGAGCCTTTTGCTCAGGGAAAGAAACTGAATACGCCAATGCACATTTAGTTTGTGTTTGCGTTCTTGCAAGATCAACTAAAAATAAAAAAAGAGCTTGTTGAGAATGTCTTCCATACTTTTGCACTGCATGCCTTTGCATTATACCATTACTTTTGTTTTGTTATGGCTACACCTGTCATGGTTCTCGCACAATCATATATTTCACCACTATTTAAATTAGATTTTAATAGGTTTTATTTTTCCTCTTATCACAGATTGCGTGCCTGTGAACTCTCAGAGAATCACTGTGAAATTGTGGCCTCAGCTCTGAAGTCCAACCCCTCCCACCTGACAGAACTGGACCTGAGCTCTAACAACCTTCAGGATTCAGCAGTGAAGGTTCTGTGTGCTGGACTGGAGAGTCCAAACTGTAGACTGGAGACTCTGAGGTCAGTTTGACTGTTGTCATTTCACTTGTTCGTTGGTTGAGGATTTAAAGTCCCACTCCCGCGACCCTTTTTGGTCATTTTAAAACCAGCTCATTAGCCATGCACATTAGCAATGCGCCTCTGGAGGGTGGGCGGAGACTGCGCTGCTTTGCATCCGCCCAGCCACCTCCTCGCACCCCAACCCCCGCTTGCTGACACCTGGACATTGTACAATTACAGATTCAGCGCGTTTAGCGTAAAACTCCACACTGGGATTCGATCCCAGACTGGAACATAGTCCTTGCTCGCGGTGCAAGTTGCTCTACCAGGTGAGCTATACCTGTTTTACCTTGAATGCTACACCGAGCTGTGAAGCCTTTCACCTCTGAGCCAGATGCAGAGCGGGGCGGGAGCTTGTAGCACTAGTGCCCTCCCCTGGAGCTGTGACACGTCAGCTCCAGTCTCCCTGAAACTGCCAGTTTGCGTCTGCCATTGGTTCACAGCAGTTTGAAGACAGAAAAACTCAGAAATGCAATTTTGCACTTCCTTTTCTGCTGATATGTGCTCTAACACAAGAAAAATGCCACAGGAACATGTGAAAAGCTCAAAAAACACGATTTTCACGGGAGTGGGTCTTTAAACAAAGAACTGGAGAAGAGAAAGGACTCAGCGTTATTATTACTACAAGAGGAAGGTGAGACGGACCAGTCATAGAGTTTGTGATGGAGAGAAGTTCTATCTATCTATCTAGATTTTATCTTCCAATCATTAACTTGGTGAGGATCAAACTCACAGATCTTGTGCTGCTGAGTTTAACATGACAGAAGCTTCATCTCTCTCCAACAAATATTTCACCAAGCTGAAGTCACATCAGTGATGATGAACGGCAGGAGATTTGAGATTTCTGGAAAAAACAAAGGTTTCTAAGGTTCCTGTTTATTTCCAGTTGATTCTTGGAACAGAACCTGTTTTACAGGCAGATTTACAGGCTTCAATTTTCAAGATGAGATGATCTTCCTCCCACTGTAGATTTGAAGAAGTCCAGTTGCTTTTTTACTACAACCCCACAAGAACTGTAGATTTGACATATGGATGAATTGCTCTGATAGGGCTCAGGGCTCTTTGAGGCCCAATAACAGAAGGACAATGTCCTACTACTCGTTTAAACACAGATCACTGCGTGTAGAAGCTGAACAGAAAAGGTGAGAAACAGTCCCCTGTGGCGCCCCAGTGGTCAAAGAAAGTTATTCTGACCGTTGCATCAGGAGTGTCCAGGTGAGCATATACTCTCTGAAACATGTAGATAAGTCCTCAGCACTAATGTTGGCCTGATATGCAAATTGTAAGAGGTCAACGAGAGTGTTCACTTTTTTTTTAAAGGTCTGATTGTTGACCGAGACAATAGGTACGTGAGGATTAATTGAAAAAAAAAATTGGAAAAATTTATAAAAATGTATATTCGTATTTGTAAAAATCAACATTTATAAAAAATACAGTTTGGGTGTAGTATAAATTTATTACAGGCAGACAGTTATGATGTTGTTTAACCTGCATTCAACATCTGATATCAGAATGACTTTAGGTAGAAATAATTTTGTAACAAAGCTCCTGAACAGAAAAGAATGTTATTAAATCTTCTCAGCTAAATACTAATTTTTTTTAGATGTCCAACCCTGCCAGTATTTCATATTTTCTATTTAAAAGCAAGATCTAAATGTCTTTACACTGCTGTCTCCAAACGTGTTTACTGAATATGTTCAAGTTTGTCTCCATTATAACGTGACAGGGTTGTGCATGTTATCTATGTATCAGTCTGGCTATAAATATAATTTGTAAGCGGATCGAGTCTCTTCATACTACATTGATTAGGACCTATTGATAGACTGATAACCTACCTTGTGAAAAAAGAGAGAGAGACGGAAAAAAGTACAATTTGCTCTGAACTGTGTGTGTCCACGATGTGTCATATGAGCGATGTGAGGGCTGTTCAGATAAACTGATGACGCAGAAAAAATGGAACGATCAAACAAATACTCATCGAGGAATAATCAAATATTCATGATAATCCTCAGCCGCTGCTTTCATCCTGCAGGCTTCAGAAAAAGAGATAAAGAGTAGAAACTCAGGGTTAGTATGTTACCATGTTAACTGACTCAGAGTCAAGTTTTTGCTAAACCTGCTTTCTGAACCAGAGCCACTGTCTACAGATTGAACTAGAAGTAATTTAATGTTATCCCCAATGCAGCGTCAAATTACACAGACTTTGAATTTGCTTAATTGGAAAAAATATATCCTATATGCCTATGATTGTTACTTTTGTAGCTATCTGTAGGAAAGGAAGAAAGCCAAATAAAATGTGAGTTATGTCTCTTTTTCTGGCTGCTGGAAGGTGATTGATTAACCTGCAACGTGATAAAAGTGAAGAGGATAGTTCAGATCTGAGAGAACGTCAGCGATGACGTGTAGCCTGATATTCGATGTGCGACTCAGGGTTTCTTCAAGTAAACCTGCCAGCGAGCAGGTTAGGTTCACTGAGTCAGTTACCATGGTGACTGAGACAGAGTTTCAGTTACCTCTCAATCTGGAACGGAAAGTCCAGAGTTTTCCTCATCTCAGGATTCACTTACTCTGAGTTTCTGGAATACCTCTCTGATCAATGTGGCTACACAACATGAGTTTGTATGGATGGAGCCACAGGTGGAGCTGACAGGTGAAGAGGCGGAGTCACTGCGTCTGTGTTGAAGCAGCAGCAGCTTCTCATGAATATTAATGAGCTGTTTTCTCTCCATGTAACTGTTTAACCTGCTTCCTGTTGCTTCAGATGTTGGACTTTCATTTTCCAATTATTGTTCTTTCTGAAGCTTCTTCAGCTCTGAACAGATGATGAGACACTGAACGCTGTCAACAAGGAGCTTTGTCCTCAACTCACTGCTTTTATTCTTTATTCAGATTGGAGAGCTGCAGTTTGTCAGAGATCAGCTGTTCTTCTCTGGTCTCAGCTCTGAAGTCCAACCCCTCCCACCTGATACACCTGGACCTGACTGGAAACAAGCTGCACGATTCAGGAGTGAAGGATCTGAGTGGTTTTCTGGAGAGTCCAGACTGTAGACTGGAGACTCTGAGGTCAGTTCACTGACTGTTACTGTTGTAGATCTTAGATCTTTGATCCACAACTGAACCTGATTGATCTTCACTCAGAACTTGAATCATTGACTTTGATGTCATGAATGAAGGACGTTTGAAATAGTTGTTGTCTCATGTTTCCAGTTGTTCTTCTCTCACACTGACAATGACTCTTCACTTTCAGCTCATTTTACTCAGTTCTCATCAATAATATCTCTTCACTTCACTTCAACCTTCAGGGGGCGCTGTCACAAACACATGTTAGACTGCTCTGTAGTGTTAGACCAGTCTTCATTTTGTTCACAGAGATGACCTGAATCTGATCTAAAGTCAAAGCGTTTGACTCAGATAAAGACTGACTGGTCTGAAGCCATCACATCAGATGTGGGTGGGTTAGATCGGGCCCAAAAAATCAAGCCCGGCCCTATACTGAGCCCGTGCATGTTGTGTCCGAGACCGGCCCGACACATTAACTGTATTTATGAGCCCGAGCCTGATTTAAACCAGACGTTTTTTTTTAAATTTGTGGACTGTTTTAATTCGGCAGCGGCACTGTCCAGGGTCCTCAGTCATGCAGCACATCTCTGCCAGCAGCTGCTGCATCCTCCACACCTCCGACTTTCCATCAAACGTGCTCAAACTTAATTCTCCTGACTTTATTTTTTTCTTTATATTCTCGAACTCCATGTTGCTCAGCTGCTGCTGCACGAGCAGACCAGCGATGCATGCAGTCAATGTGTCCGCGCTGCTGTTGCACGTCAAGTAAAAGTGTTGCATTTTTTTTTTTTTTTAAACTTTATGCAACATGGCACACTTTCGTTACGTACAGGCTTACTTTTCGAAAAATAAATAGTTAAATAAAATATTGCTGATTATGGCATAGCTTTCTGTCCAACTAATTGGGCTAACAAAGTCATGAAAAAAATCAACACACACACACAAATGCTTGATCAAAGGCTGGGCATGCCGGCCCGGCCCGCGGATATTGGAGTGAAATGTTGGCCCGAACCGGCCCGCGGTTGGATCGAGTCAGGGCTGGGCTCAGGCTGAGAATCTAAACTCTAGGGTGGGTGGGGTTTGTCGACAGGTTTGTGTTCAGTTGAATGTGTGTTTAGTTTACTGAGACCAGGACCAAGAAAGACCTTAGTCCTGGATCAGGACTGGACCTTTAAACTTTGATCCAGTTCAATCCTGAATAAAAGTGTTGGAGTCAGTGTTTAGTCCAACATGTCTGATCAGATATTGATTCTATATTGACAGACTGTCCTGAGGTCAGCAGCAATGATCAGTTTGACATGAAGAGGTGAATTAATGTTGTACTTCTTTTATTCTTTATTCAGATTGGAGGACTGCAGGTTGTCAGAGATCAGCTGTTCTTCTCTGGTCTCAGCTCTGAAGTCCAACCCCTCCCACCTGAGACACCTGGACCTGGGCAGGAACAAGCTGCAGGATTCAGGAGTGAAGGGTCTGAGTGGTTTTCTGGAGAGTCCAGACTGTAGACTGGAGACTCTGAGGTCAGTTCAGACTGTTACTGTTGTAGATCTTAGATATTTGATCCACAACTGAACCTGATTGATCTTCACTCAGAAATTGAATCATTGACTTTGATGTCATGAATGAAGGACGTTTGAAATAGTTGTTGTCTCATGTTTCCAGTTGTTCTTCTCTCACACTGACAATGACTCTTCACTTTCAGCTCATTTTACTCAGTCCTCATCAATAATATCTGTTCACTTCACTTCAACCTTCAGGGGGCGCTGTCACAAACACATGTTAGACAGCTCTGTAGTGTTAGACCAGTCTTCATTTTGTTCACAGAGATGACCTGAATCTGATCTAAAGTCAAAGCGTTTGACTCAGATAAAGACTGACTGGTCTGAAGCCATCACATCAGATGTGGGTGGGTTAGATCGGGCCCAAAAAATCAAGCCCGGCCCTATACTGAGCCCGTGCATGTTGTGTCCGAGACCGGCCCGACACATTAACTGTATTTATGAGCCCGAGCCTGATTTAAACCAGACGTTTTTTTTTAAATTTGTGGACTGTTTTAATTCGGCAGCGGCACTGTCCAGGGTCCTCAGTCATGCAGCACATCTCTGCCAGCAGCTGCTGCATCCTCCACACCTCCGACTTTCCATCAAACGTGCTCAAACTTAATTCTCCTGACTTTATTTTTTTCTTTATATTCTCGAACTCCATGTTGCTCAGCTGCTGCTGCACGAGCAGACCAGCGATGCATGCAGTCAATGTGTCCGCGCTGCTGTTGCACGTCAAGTAAAAGTGTTGCATTTTTTTTTTTTTTTAAACTTTATGCAACATGGCACACTTTCGTTACGTACAGGCTTACTTTTCGAAAAATAAATAGTTAAATAAAATATTGCTGATTATGGCATAGCTTTCTGTCCAACTAATTGGGCTAACAAAGTCATGAAAAAAATCAACACACACACACAAATGCTTGATCAAAGGCTGGGCATGCCGGCCCGGCCCGCGGATATTGGAGTGAAATGTTGGCCCGAACCGGCCCGCGGTTGGATCGAGTCAGGGCTGGGCTCAGGCTGAGAATCTAAACTCTAGGGTGGGTGGGGTTTGTCGACAGGTTTGTGTTCAGTTGAATGTGTGTTTAGTTTACTGAGACCAGGACCAAGAAAGACCTTAGTCCTGGATCAGGACTGGACCTTTAAACTTTGATCCAGTTCAATCCTGAATAAAAGTGTTGGAGTCAGTGTTTAGTCCAACATGTCTGATCAGATATTGATTCTATATTGACAGACTGTCCTGAGGTCAGCAGCAATGATCAGTTTGACATGAAGAGGTGAATTAATGTTGTACTTCTTTTATTCTTTATTCAGATTGGAGGACTGCAGGTTGTCAGAGATCAGCTGTTCTTCTCTGGTCTCAGCTCTGAAGTCCAACCCCTCCCACCTGAGACACCTGGACCTGGGCAGGAACAAGCTGCAGGATTCAGGAGTGAAGGGTCTGAGTGGTTTTCTGGAGAGTCCAGACTGTAGACTGGAGACTCTGAGGTCAGTTCAGACTGTTACTGTTGTAGATCTTAGATATTTGATCCACAACTGAACCTGATTGATCTTCACTCAGAAATTGAATCATTGACTTTGATGTCATGAATGAAGGACGTTTGAAATAGTTGTTGTCTCATGTTTCCAGTTGTTCTTCTCTCACACTGACAATGACTCTTCACTTTCAGCTCATTTTACTCAGTCCTCATCAATAATATCTGTTCACTTCACTTCAACCTTCAGGGGGCGCTGTCACAAACACATGTTAGACAGCTCTGTAGTGTTAGACCAGTCTTCATTTTGTTCACAGAGATGACCTGAATCTGATCTAAAGTCAAAGCGTTTGACTCAGATAAAGACTGACTGGTCTGAAGCCATCACATCAGATGTGGGTGGGTTAGATCGGGCCCAAAAAATCAAGCCCGGCCCTATACTGAGCCCGTGCATGTTGTGTCCGAGACCGGCCCGACACATTAACTGTATTTATGAGCCCGAGCCTGATTTAAACCAGACGTTTTTTTTTAAATTTGTGGACTGTTTTAATTCGGCAGCGGCACTGTCCAGGGTCCTCAGTCATGCAGCACATCTCTGCCAGCAGCTGCTGCATCCTCCACACCTCCGACTTTCCATCAAACGTGCTCAAACTTAATTCTCCTGACTTTATTTTTTTCTTTATATTCTCGAACTCCATGTTGCTCAGCTGCTGCTGCACGAGCAGACCAGCGATGCATGCAGTCAATGTGTCCGCGCTGCTGTTGCACGTCAAGTAAAAGTGTTGCATTTTTTTTTTTTTTTAAACTTTATGCAACATGGCACACTTTCGTTACGTACAGGCTTACTTTTCGAAAAATAAATAGTTAAATAAAATATTGCTGATTATGGCATAGCTTTCTGTCCAACTAATTGGGCTAACAAAGTCATGAAAAAAATCAACACACACACACAAATGCTTGATCAAAGGCTGGGCATGCCGGCCCGGCCCGCGGATATTGGAGTGAAATGTTGGCCCGAACCGGCCCGCGGTTGGATCGAGTCAGGGCTGGGCTCAGGCTGAGAATCTAAACTCTAGGGTGGGTGGGGTTTGTCGACAGGTTTGTGTTCAGTTGAATGTGTGTTTAGTTTACTGAGACCAGGACCAAGAAAGACCTTAGTCCTGGATCAGGACTGGACCTTTAAACTTTGATCCAGTTCAATCCTGAATAAAAGTGTTGGAGTCAGTGTTTAGTCCAACATGTCTGATCAGATATTGATTCTATATTGACAGACTGTCCTGAGGTCAGCAGCAATGATCAGTTTGACATGAAGAGGTGAATTAATGTTGTACTTCTTTTATTCTTTATTCAGATTGGAGGACTGCAGGTTGTCAGAGATCAGCTGTTCTTCTCTGGTCTCAGCTCTGAAGTCCAACCCCTCCCACCTGAGACACCTGGACCTGGGCAGGAACAAGCTGCAGGATTCAGGAGTGAAGGGTCTGAGTGGTTTTCTGGAGAGTCCAGACTGTAGACTGGAGACTCTGAGGTCAGTTCAGACTGTTACTGTTGTAGATCTTAGATATTTGATCCACAACTGAACCTGATTGATCTTCACTCAGAAATTGAATCATTGACTTTGATGTCATGAATGAAGGACGTTTGAAATAGTTGTTGTCTCATGTTTCCAGTTGTTCTTCTCTCACACTGACAATGACTCTTCACTTTCAGCTCATTTTACTCAGTCCTCATCAATAATATCTGTTCACTTCACTTCAACCTTCAGGGGGCGCTGTCACAAACACATGTTAGACAGCTCTGTAGTGTTAGACCAGTCTTCATTTTGTTCACAGAGATGACCTGAATCTGATCTAAAGTCAAAGCGTTTGACTCAGATAAAGACTGACTGGTCTGAAGCCATCACATCAGATGTGGGTGGGTTAGATCGGGCCCAAAAAATCAAGCCCGGCCCTATACTGAGCCCGTGCATGTTGTGTCCGAGACCGGCCCGACACATTAACTGTATTTATGAGCCCGAGCCTGATTTAAACCAGACGTTTTTTTTTAAATTTGTGGACTGTTTTAATTCGGCAGCGGCACTGTCCAGGGTCCTCAGTCATGCAGCACATCTCTGCCAGCAGCTGCTGCATCCTCCACACCTCCGACTTTCCATCAAACGTGCTCAAACTTAATTCTCCTGACTTTATTTTTTTCTTTATATTCTCGAACTCCATGTTGCTCAGCTGCTGCTGCACGAGCAGACCAGCGATGCATGCAGTCAATGTGTCCGCGCTGCTGTTGCACGTCAAGTAAAAGTGTTGCATTTTTTTTTTTTTTTAAACTTTATGCAACATGGCACACTTTCGTTACGTACAGGCTTACTTTTCGAAAAATAAATAGTTAAATAAAATATTGCTGATTATGGCATAGCTTTCTGTCCAACTAATTGGGCTAACAAAGTCATGAAAAAAATCAACACACACACACAAATGCTTGATCAAAGGCTGGGCATGCCGGCCCGGCCCGCGGATATTGGAGTGAAATGTTGGCCCGAACCGGCCCGCGGTTGGATCGAGTCAGGGCTGGGCTCAGGCTGAGAATCTAAACTCTAGGGTGGGTGGGGTTTGTCGACAGGTTTGTGTTCAGTTGAATGTGTGTTTAGTTTACTGAGACCAGGACCAAGAAAGACCTTAGTCCTGGATCAGGACTGGACCTTTAAACTTTGATCCAGTTCAATCCTGAATAAAAGTGTTGGAGTCAGTGTTTAGTCCAACATGTCTGATCAGATATTGATTCTATATTGACAGACTGTCCTGAGGTCAGCAGCAATGATCAGTTTGACATGAAGAGGTGAATTAATGTTGTACTTCTTTTATTCTTTATTCAGATTGGAGGACTGCAGGTTGTCAGAGATCAGCTGTTCTTCTCTGGTCTCAGCTCTGAAGTCCAACCCCTCCCACCTGAGACACCTGGACCTGGGCAGGAACAAGCTGCAGGATTCAGGAGTGAAGGGTCTGAGTGGTTTTCTGGAGAGTCCAGACTGTAGACTGGAGACTCTGAGGTCAGTTCACTGACTGTTACTGTTGTAGATCTTAGATATTTGATCCACAACTGAACCTGATTGATCTTCACTCAGAAATTGAATCATTGACTTTGATGTCATGAATGAAGGACGTTTGAAATAGTTGTTGTCTCATGTTTCCAGTTGTTCTTCTTTCTCACTGACAATGGGTACATTTACATGGAGAGTTTCAATCGGTTTCAGAAAGGTTTGGTTTAAAATCAATCTGTTTTAAGATTTCAGCTTGAGCGTATACATGGGTTACAAAGTAAACTGGTTGGGTGTTTACATGCGCCGACGAAACAAACGCTTCAAATGTGCCCGCAGCCGTGAGTGATTGCGTTACTATGGTTACAACAGTATTGATTATGGAAGTGCTACAGCTGTGCCGAAACACATCATTCGTTGAGCGCAGTCTTTGCTGATATAATATTTCTCTGTATTAAAACAGAACTATGCAAGTCGGCCGGAAATAGCTCGCTCCTTCGTTGGTTTCTCTTTTTTTTCCCTCTCCGGAGCTCCCCCACAGTTCTGGGAGGCACATGTCACTGTCGTAAAAAAAACCAAAAAATAAACTCTCCTCCACCACCTCCACCCCCTACACGTGCTTGTGTTTACTGCTGAAGGTAGAGAACGGTGTTTGCTAAGCCCTGCTAACACGGAGCTAATGCTAACACGGAGCTAACGCTAACACAGAGCTAATGCTAACACGGAGCTAACGCTAATACGGCCACACACAGACAAAGACACAAAGACACAGCCCTACACACACATGAATAAAGGTTCCAAAACGCAAAGGCGTGTGTGTGTCATGATGTATTACATTATCTTATAAAAGATCCATGGTGTGTGTGTGTCCGTGTTAGCATTAGCTTCGTGTTAGCCACAAGCCGAACTTCATCAGTACAAACATTTCATGTTTCCATGGTTTCCTCCGACTTTCCGAACTCAAACCAATCACGATTCATGACATGCATGACGTCATCTGCGTTCTTATCTCGTACTGCCATAAGGCAGTTTCTCGCGATAGTTCTATCCATAACCCGTTTCGCAAATACCGCCATCTTGGACATCCCGCAATGCATTGTGGGTATGCACCGATGCACTCTGGGATTGAAAGCGTCCAAACAGCACCGCAGCACCGTGCTCCGCGGCTCTGACAGACAGGCCACGGCCGCAATGGACACAGAAGTTAACTTTAGTAATATGACGGTTAGTCATAAATGTAAACGGAATCAAAATAAAACTAGTGAAACTAGTAAATCAACTTGGAGCACGAGCGTTTATAAGAACCAGGCGCATATTTGCAACAGGCTACTTATTTTTGCAATGACCAGCACCCATTATGCACAGAACAAGGAGGTCACTGCAGGAACACTGGAATAAAACTACTTTAACCCCCGACATATCTTTATTGACATCAGACAATAAATACGACAGCTTGTCTGTGTTACCACGACACAGTCCTTATTAGTCCAGCACAACCTGTCACGCTCCCGGGTTTGTGTGTCTCTGTGTCTGTGTGCACCTGCACGCGAGAGAGCGAGCGGGAGGAGCCGCTGACTGACAGGTGAGGACGCTGTAACACAATAATATTCTATTAAGGGATGTGAACATGTACTAAAATATGTACACGTGTAAACTGTGCAATGCTTTCCGTTTTAAACGTGTACACGGTACGGTTGCCGCCCCCCCTCCCGACACATGACAGCTGTAACCTGTGGTTCGTAATCACGGCCGTAGCCGCTGTAATATGATGAACCCGTGTACATATTTTAGTTCACATCCCTTGTAATAGGCTATGTGTTACAGCGTCCTCACCTGTCAACAGCGGCTCCTCCCGCTCGCGACACAGACACACAGAGACGTGACAGGTTGTGCTGGACTAATAGAAGCTCTGATCTAGGAGTGTCAACATCTACACGTGTAAACAGGTACACGGATAACAAATCATAACCGTTTAGAAAAATCAATAGTCGTTTACACGTCTTTTTCCCCCCTCCTCCTCGATCATTTCTCACCAATATATATTTTTAGGGGTGATAATGTTGCCTGAACTGCGTGTCAATTCCTCCCTCTATCTGCGCGTAGCCTACCGGTCTCTTTCCAGCTGTCCCTTCAGAATAAAGGCCGAGGGGGGAAAAAACAACAACAACAACACCGACTCCTCCGGCCTGTACTGCGAAGGAGACTCGGCTTTGTGTTCATATTCCATCTTAACAAAACCTCAAGCCCCGGTCCGAGTTAACACGGTACAAAGCTGGTTATCAACTTGCTGCTGACACTCAGCTCAACAGGTGAGCAGCGTATTCCCTCAGCTGAACATCTGTAGGCGGAGACGCTCAGAGAGAAAGTAAACAGCAGCGGATCAGCTGATCTCTCCCTCCGTACAAACGCAGACAGAGGCGGCCGCCTCAATATTTATAATTCAGAAAGAACCCTGGTAGTAAATGTTTTTGATCCGAACCTGTCCGGTCGTGCCCGGTCCGATGACTGAGCCAAGGGAAGAGCCGGTAGTCTGTGGCCGTACATTTATTCAGAAAAGGTGTAGGCTATTGGTGCAGATTAAACTTGTAAATGAATGCTGCTCTCAATCCGACCCTTCCTTCTATTCTGACTCTTTTGAACAGTAACAACAACAGAGATTATATTATAGATTTTCTGTGCTGAGCATAAGAATTGTTTGAAATTAATAATAAATAAAAAGCCTTTGTTAGACACAAAAAAATTGTAAACGTTGACACCCCTACTCTGATCAGCTCCTGTGTCGTGGTAACACAGACAAGCTGTCGTATTTATTGTCTGATGTCAATAAAGATATGTCGGGGGTTAAAGTAGTTTTATTCCAGTGTTCCTGCAGTGACCTCCTTGTTCTGTGCATAATGGGTGCTGGTCATTGCAAAAATAAGTAGCCTGTTGCAAATATGCGCCTGGTTCTTATAAACGCTCGTGCTCCAAGTTGATTTACTAGTTTCACTAGTTTTATTTTGATTCCGTTTACATTCATGACTAACCGTCATATTACTAAAGTTAACTTCTGTGTCCATTGCGGCCGTGGCCTGTCTGTCAGAGCCGTGGAGCACGGTGCTGCGGTGCTGTTTGGACGCTTTCAATCCCAGAGTGCATCGGTGCATACCCACAATGCATTGCGGGATGTCAAAAATGGCGGTATTTGCGTAACGGGTTATTGACGAGATTTGTGACACCGAGACGGACGACTGATCTTGCAAGTGCGGTTTTCAGCCAGTGGGCGGGGGGGGGGGGGGGGGGGGGGGGGGGGGGCATTGGCCTAGACCCCATTCACCTCATAATAGGTCATTCAACCATCACAGTGTCTCTGAGCCACAATAATTACAGCCCAAATCCTGCATAGTTCTGCTTTAAACAGAAGCGTGGCATATTCCTAATTTTAGCAGGAAAAGAAGAGAGAGCGTTTGGAGTCAGGAGTGCGTACAGTGGCGGCCTTAGGCATCTGGGGGCCCGTTTCAATACTGCATATGAGGCCCTATAAAACATTTAATTACCGATATGTTTGCGCCCATGCGTCTCTGATGCATTGAAACCTGAAATGATACAGTAGCCTAAACTCATCATGCGCATGGTCTTACTGTAAAACGATACATTGTGACCAACTGTTAATAGGGCAAGAAACCAGGAATGAGCAGGGAAAAAAACGAGGATTTAAGTTGGTTTTCAACAAAATGCAAATGCATTTTTCATATTTATGTGCATTTTAAGACACGAACAGGTATTTTATCACAATACAGGTATTTGATCACAATCCAAAACCAAAACTATAACACCTATAACAATAATCGGAACTTGAAAATTGGCAACAAAAGTAGCCATAAGCGCAACGTGCTCCGCATTATTTTAGCACCACGGACAGCGTGCAGGAAAAGAACAGACAGACTCGCCCGTTACAGAAATCCACCCTTTCTGTTTTTCAGTGCGGAGAATGCTCTGATTATGTCATCTCTGTCGAGTGATCTTGTGACCTCGTGCTCAATTGAGATTTGAGCCAGGGCTGACAGCCGCTCCTGCAGCATCGTTGATCTCAGGTGTGTTTTAATTAGTTTCAAGCGAGAGAAACTCCTCTCTCCGCTTGCTACAGTCACGGGGACTGTCAACATCAGTCGGAGGGCGATGCTGAGGTTTGGGTACAGGTCCAGCAGGTTGTTGGTGTAGATGTAGCTCAACATCTGCAGGCCAGTATTTTCCTCTACTGGCACAGCGGTGACAGCAGCCACAACCTCGCGCACGAGCTCCTCAGCATCCACGTCGCCAAGTGTTTCCTCCATGTTCTTGCAGCTTTTCTCCAGTATTCCAGCTTCCATTGCCTTCTTCATTTCTTTCCTCCCGTAAATGAACCCAAACAGACTGTAAAATGACTCTGTCAGCTTGAAACGCACACTAGTGCCCATGATCGCAGAGTCCACCAGTGGAAGGAAAACATCCCTCTTGAACCGTTCTTCGGGTGTCATCGTCAGAGATGAATCTTCATTTTGGGACTCATATGGAAACTGGCGTTTTGGTTTTCGGCCTCGTGGAGTGGGAAAGACCATTGACATCTCCATTTCTTCTGCGATGTCTCTGGCATCCGTCTGGGCTGATGAGAGCCCGTTCTCCCTGTATTCCCTCAGGAATGTCAGAACATGTCCCACCTCGCGCTGTAGAACATCAATCCCCACTTGTGGGCTCTGAAGCAGCTTGCTGACGCGATTCACCTCATACAGAATGTTGTACCAGATAATGACAGTCACCAGGAATTTCCATGTCATGATCTCCCGTTCAAGGCCACTGGCTGCAGATGCTGTCTCACCGTCACCTGAGGTCGGAAATAACAGTATTTAGGCCTATTTAAAGAAGGAAGGAGTAGGTTTGGATAGCTATCCATGGTGCTGAATTGTGCGCGCGCGCGCGGTGTGTGTGTGTGTGTGTGTGTGTGTGTGTGTGTGTTCACACGCGCACCTTTTTTTGTGGCATGCGCGATCAGAGAGAGGAGAGCGTTGTCAACACCAGGAAGCTGGTAGCGCAGCACTTTGACACTTTCCACGCGGCACTCCCATCGCGTGCTGGATATGGCCTTGAGAGTCAGCTGTGGGACGTTTTCCTTAAAGATTTCCCATCTTTGTGGAGATGAGCTGAAAAGATTGTACAAACGTTGCAGCACACCAAAGAAGCTCACAGACTCCACAGTTGATTTTGCTGCGTCTACGACGACAAGATTTAAGCTGTGGCTGGCGCATGGCATGAACAGTGCTTTTTTGTTTATATCCAGTAGCCTTTTCTGCACCCAGCTGTTTTTCCCCCGCATGTTGCTCCCGTTGTCGTACGCCTGTCCTCTGCATTTTTCCATATCCAGGCCTAACTTTTCCATATGCCCCAAGAACACATCAGTCAACCCTGCGCCAGATGTGTCCACCACTGGCAAGAAACCTACAAAATGTTCTGCAACAGTAGCCCCGACACCGACGTTGCACTGGACAGAGCGCAGTGTCACAGAGAGTTGCTCTGTGTGGGCAGCGTCAGGGGTGCAGTCCATTATCACAGAGAAGTAATTAGATTTTTTTATTTTGGCTGTGATTGCTTCCACTGTCTTGTCTCCAATTAGAGTTATTAATTCATTCTGTATCGTTTTCCCCAGATAATGGTCAGCGATTTCTTTTTTCTCTGCTCGCCTGACATGCTCGCTCATTACCGGATCAAATTCTGCGAGTAGCTCCACAATACCCAAAAAATTTCCATTATTTGGCTCGTGCAGATTTGAATTGTGGCCACGGAAAGCAAGATTTTTCTGTGCAAGGTGACAGACAATTGCAATTAGTCTTTTCATGACGTCGTTCCAGTGTTTTCTTTCCAGCATTTGCATTTCTTGATAGGTTTGGTCTATGGCACTGTGCGTTTTTACGCGCATCTCCAGTTCGCGCCAGCTGTCCATATTGGAACGGTGGGCATTTGATTTCTCGTGATCCTGGAGTGTGAGAGTGAGACGTTCCCACATTCTGAAACCCCTGCCTGTGAGGCTGTGATTTCGCTTGCCAAACAGAGTACAACAGAAACAGAAAACTGCGTCTGATGATTGTGAATATACTAGCCATGACCTGCGTATTTTTTCTCCATTTCTCATCTTCATGAAATATCTCTCCTTGGTGAAACGACGGTGTGTGTGGCTGTGTGGGAAGTCTAAGTCCTCTATCTGAACGGGGCCTCTTCGGACAATGTCCATCCGTTGGTCACTGGTCATATGCTCTGGCCAGCATGCCGGGTCTGTCTCTGTGAATGACAGTGGGACTTTCTCCCTTGCTGTGCTGGTGGTGGCATCTCTCTCATCCGTTCCAGATGTGTGACTATCATGTTCATGTTCTTCAAAGGATCCTAATTGGTCATCATCATTATCAGATGGGGCAGTAGAAAGGTCAATATTTTCACCTTCGTTCGTGCTTTTCGTAGCCTCGGTTCCGGTTGTTTGGCTGGCATCACGAGATGGCCCGGGTTCGGCAGCCTCTACCGGCGCTGTCGTTGCAGGTGCAGGGCGAAAGAAAGAGCTCACTTTTGGTAGACTACTCACAGCTTTCCTTTTGTTTTCTGCTGTTTTTCTTTTTTCAGCACCACTCGGATATGAGCGCTTCATTTTAATGGATGCGCAGCATTGCCTTGGTGATGAATTGTTTAATTTCTTCTTTATTTCTCTCTTTTAATTTTGGGCGGGCAGTTGGGGGATAGGCTACTGACACTGTGTATGCTGCCGCGTTACCTAGGTAACGAATTATTGTTTATGATTAGGCTACATTTTTGTGGGCAGTCGGGGGCCCCAGGCTGCCACAGCTGTGTAGGCTACAGCCTCCGTACTGCAGCTGTACTCTACTCGGCTGCCGGAGCCCGTTTCATTTTTTTTTTTTTGCGGGCTGGGGGGGCCCCCCAGGCTGCCGGGGCCCGTTTCAATTGAAACGGTTGAAACATAGGTAAGGCCGCCTATGAGTGCGTATGCAATATGTTGCCGGTGTTGTACCGAAAAGAGACTACCTGCAGAAAAACAACTGCCCGGGCAGACAGTCTCTTTTCGGCACAACAGCGGCGGCGTACCGCTTCCTCCTCCTCCTCCTCCTCCTCTCCCTGCATGAATTTTCGGACACCAAGTGGAAACAGAACTTCCGCATGACCCGCCAGTCCGTTATGAAATTTCTTGCTCGACATTTTCCCATATTACACGGACATTTTCACTTGAGTGACAGCTCGGCAGGCACGGCTCGTACGTGCTCAAGCGTGCGTGCGTATACGTCAAGTCCTGAACGAACGCATCCAGGGATCAACCCGTTTCAAGTGTATACATGACAGACAGATCTCTTTAGAAAAGGTTTAACTCACCCCCTTCAATCTGGTTGGAATTTCAACCGGTTTGGGGTAATTGAAACGGTTTGAGGTCAGTGGAGGCTGGTCCATAGAGTCAGAGGAGGTTGGTCCTCCTCTATTTTTGAGAGGCAAAAGGAAGATCAACATATTTTTAATAAAGAGTAAATGGTTGAAATAAACCATTACCAAATCATTTATAATATATTTTAAAATCTCTTTTATGGAAGAAAATCCACTAAATCCAGTTAAAACAGCTCAACAGCGCCGCCTTCAGGCGGAGGAGACAGAGTAGTCTGTGTGAGGAGCAGGGAGCAGGAAGGTGGGGGCTTAGGGGAGGACGGAGGGCTTCTGTTCTCCTCTAGACGCCTCGGGGCGGGATCTTCTTCCATTCTCTCAATGCATTTAGGATTTTTTCATGCTGATCTATGATTGGCTAAGACACGTAAAACGACGCGCTAAGGGAGGACGTCCTCCCTTACCAATCGGCAACCAGAACACAAGATTGACATCAGGTTGGTCCAATGACAGTTCCCCAACCCCCCTTGGTTACTGTTGCTATGTGCGCCAAACTTTCACTCGCAGCCGTGCTGCTCATGCTGCTCCTAGCACAAGAAGTTTTCAGCAATATTGGCATCGATTTGAAAGGAAATATCAGCAGATTTCTGGATAAACTGGTAGGAGGTATCAGAGAGAAGACAGAGGGATTGTTCATAGTTTTCAGATACGTGACCTGGGCAGCTGGAGGGTAAACAAAGACACGACCGGACTTTTTTTTTTTTTTTCTCCGCCATAACGTTATGTCAGCTCAGGTAAAAGCCAAATATGTATGTACTTTGAGTGGAACACTTTGCTTTGTTATTAATTACAGATTTTAATGGTTTTTGTTTTTCCTTTTTGAATCAGAGGGTGTAAAATCCCCACTGTGACATTTACAGGTGTTGAACACTGGCCTGCTTTTTTTTTTTTCTTTTTACATCCCACATCCTCCATGATAAAGGCTCTGTCTTTTTCATTAGGCCTGTATTAATCTGAAAACAGTAAGATTGAATAAAAATGATCTTGTTTATAAGAAATCTTGTAAGACATTGTTTGACTGTTTAATTTTCATTGAATATAAGAAAGTAGGGATAAGTAGTCAACTAGTATAAAATAACATGACGCCGTGGACTGGTGTTCTGTCCTCCCCAATTTTTTCAGTCACCAGCCGCCACTGGTTTACATAAAGTATTTTCAATTGGTTTGGTCTCCCAAACCTTTCTGAAACCGATGAAACTGTCCATGTAAAACCTACCCATTGACTCTTCACTTTCAGCTCATTTTACTCAGTTCTCATCAATAATATCTCTTCACTTCACTTCAACCTTCAGGGGGCGCTGTCACAAACACATGTTAGACTGCTCTGTAGTGTTAGACCAGTCTTCATTTTGTTCACAGAGATGATCTGAATCTGATCTAAAGTCAAAGCGTTTGACTCAGATAAAGACTGACTGGTCTGAAGCCATCACATCAGATGTGGGTGGGTTAGATCGGGCCCAAAAAATCAAGCCCGGCCCTATACTGAGCCCGTGCATGTTGTGTCCGAGACCGGCCCGACACATTAACTGTATTTATGAGCCCGAGCCTGATTTAAACCAGACGTTTTTTTTTTTAAATTTGTGGACTGTTTTAATTCGGCAGCGGCACTGTCCAGGGTCCTCAGTCATGCAGCACATCTCTGCCAGCAGCTGCTGCATCCTCCACACCTCCGACTTTCCATCAAACGTGCTCAAACTTAATTCTCCTGACTTTATTTTTTTCTTTATATTCTCGAACTCCATGTTGCTCAGCTGCTGCTGCACGAGCAGACCAGCGATGCATGCAGTCAATGTGTCCGCGCTGCTGTTGCACGTCAAGTAAAAGTGTTGCATTTTTTTTTTTTTTTGTTTTAACTTCATGCAACATGGCACACTTTCGTTACGTACAGGCTTACTTTTTGAAAAATAAATAGTTAAATAAAATATTGCTGATTATGGCATAGCTTTCTGTCCAACTAATTGGGCTAACAAAGTCATGAAAAAAATCAACACACAACAACACAACAACACACAACAACACACAACACGACACGACACGACACGACACGACACGACACAACACAACACACAACAACACACAACAACACACAACACAACAACACACAACAACACACAACAACACACAACACGACACGACACGACACGACACGACACGACACAACACACAACAACACACAACAACACACAACACGACACGACACGACACGACACAACACAACACACACACACACGACAACACACAACAACACACAACAACACACAACACGACACGACACGACACGACACAACAACACACAACAACACACAACAACACACAACAACACAACAACACACAACAACACACAACAACACACACAACACACAACACGACACGACACGACACGACACGACACGACACAACACACAACAACACACAACACGACACGACACGACACGACACGACACAACACACAACAACACACAACAACACACGACACGACACGACACGACACGACACGACACAACACACAACACGACACGACACGACACAACACAACACACAACAACACACAACAACACACAACACAACAACACACAACAACACACAACAACACACAACAACACACAACACGACACGACACGACACGACACAACACAACAACACACAACAACACACAACAACACACAACACGACACGACACGACACGACACAACACACAACAACACACAACACAACAACACACAACAACACACAACAACACACAACACGACACGACAACACACAACACAACAACACACAACAACACACAACACAACAACACACAACACAACAACACACAACAACACACAACAACACACAACACGACACGACACGACACGACACGACACGACACGACACAACACACAACAACACACAACACGACACGACACGACACGACACGACACGACACGACAACACAACACGACACGATACGACACAACACACAACAACACACAACACGACACGACACGACACGACACAACAACACACAACAACACACAACAACACACAACAACACACAACACGACACGACACAACACAACACGACACAACACACAACAACACACAACACAACAACACACAACAACACACAACAACACACAACACGACACGACACGACACGACACGACACAACACAACAACACACAACACAACACACAACAACACACAACAACACACAACAACACACAACACGACACGACACAACACAACAACACAACACACAACAACACACAACAACACACAACACGACACAACACACAACAACACAACACACAACAACACACAACAACACACAACAACACACAACAACACACAACAACACACAACACAACACAACACGACACAACACACAACAACACACAACAACACACAACAACACACAACAACACACAACAACACACAACACGACACGACACGACACAACACAACACACACACACACGACAACACACAACAACACACAACAACACACAACACGACACGACACGACACGACACAACAACACACAACAACACACAACAACACACAACAACACACGACACGACACGACACGACACGACACAACAACACACAACAACACACAACAACACACAACAACACACAACAACACACAACAACACACAACAACACACAACAACACACAACAACACACAACACGACACGACACGACACGACACAACAACACACAACAACACACAACAACACACAACAACACACAACAACACACAACACGACACGACACGACACAACACAACACACACACACACGACAACACACAACAACACACAACAACACACAACAACACACAACAACACACAACAACACACAACAACACACAACACGACACGACACAACAACACACAACAACACACAACAACACACAACAACACACAACACGACACGACACAACAACACACAACAACACACAACAACACACAACAACACACAACAACACACAACAACACACGACACGACACGACACGACACGACACGACACAACACAACACACAACAACACACAACACGACACGACACAACAACACACAACAACACACAACAACACACAACAACACACAACACACAACACGACACGACACGACACAACACAACAACACACAACAACACACAACAACACACGACACGACACGACACGACACAACACAACACACAACAACACACAACACGACACGACACAACAACACACAACAACACACAACAACACACAACAACACACAACACACAACACGACACGACACGACACAACACACAACACACAACAACACACAACACGACACAACACAACAACACACAACACACAACACGACACGACACAACACAACACACAACAACACACAACAACACACGACACGACACGACACGACACGACACGACACAACACAACACACAACAACACACAACACGACACGACACAACAACACACAACAACACACAACAACACACAACAACACACAACACACAACACGACACGACACGACACAACACAACAACACACAACAACACACAACAACACACAACAACACACGACACGACACAACACAACACACAACAACAACAACAACACACAACACAACAACACACAACAACACACAACAACACACAACACGACACGACACGACACGACACAACACGACACGACACGACACAACACGACACGACACGACACGACACAACACAACACACAACAACACACAACACACACACACACGACACAACAACACACAACAACACACAACAACACACAACAACACACAACACGACACGACACAACAACACACAACAACACACAACAACACACGACACGACACGACACGACACGACACAACAACACACAACAACACACAACAACACACAACAACACACGACACGACACGACACGACACGACACGACACAACACAACACACAACAACACACAACACACACACACACGACACAACAACACACAACAACACACAACAACACACAACAACACACAACACGACACGACACAACACAACACAACACGACACGACACAACACAACAACACACAACAACACACAACAACACACAACAACACACGACACGACACGACACGACACGACATGACACGACACAACACAACAACACACAACAACACACAACAACACACAACAACACGACACAACACGACACGACACGACACAACACAACAACACACAACAACACACAACAACACACAACAACACACAACACGACACGACACAACACACAACAACACACAACAACACACAACACGACACGACAACACACAACAACACACAACACGACACGACACGACACGACACAACACAACAACACACAACAACACACAACACGACACGACACGACACGACACGACAACACACACACACACAACACAACAACACACAACAACACACAACAACACACAACAACACACAACACGACACAACACAACACGACACGACACGACACAACAACACACAACAACACACAACACAACACAACAACACACAACAACACACAACACAACACAACACAACACAACAACACACAACACAACAACACACAACAACACACAACAACACACAACAACACACAACACAACACAACACAACACAACACAACACAACACGACACAACACGACACAACACGACACAACAACACACGACACGACACGACACGACACGACACAACACAACAACACACAACAACACACAACACGACACGACACGACACAACAACACACAACAACACACGACACGACACGACACGACACGACACGACACGACACGACACGACACGACACAACAACACACAACAACACACAACACGACACGACACGACACGACACGACACGACACGACACAACAACACACAACAACACACAACACGACACGACACGACACGACACAACACAACAACACGACACGACACGACACGACACGACACGACACGACACAACACGACACGACACAACAACACACAACACAACACAACACGACACGACACAACAACACACAACACGACACGACACGACACAACACGACACGACACGACACGACACGACACGACACAACACGACACGACACGACACAACAACACACAACACGACACAACACGACACGACACAACAACACACAACAACACACAACACGACACGACACGACACGACACGACACGACACAACACAACAACACACAACACGACACAACACGACACAACACGACACAACACAACAACACACAACACGACACAACACGACACGACACGACACGACACAACAACACACAACACGACACAACACGACACAACAACACAACAACACACGACACGACACGACACGACACAACAACACACAACACGACACGACACGACACGACACAACACGACACAACACGACACGACACGACACAACAACACACAACAACACACAACACGACACGACACGACACGACACAACACAACAACACACAACACGACACGACACGACACGACACGACACGACACGACACAACACAACACGACACGACACGACACGACACAACAACACACAACACGACACGACACGACACGACACAACACGACACGACACAACACAACAACACACAACACGACACAACACGACACAACACAACAACACACAACACGACACAACACACAACAACACACAACACGACACAACACGACACAACACGACACAACACAACAACACACAACAACACACAACACAACACGACACGACACGACACGACACAACACAACACAACAACACACAACAACACACAACAACACACAACACAACACAACAACACACAACAACACACAACAACACACAACAACACACAACACAACACAACACGACACAACACACAACAACACACAACACGACACGACACAACACAACAACACACAACACAACACACAACAACACACAACAACACACAACAACACACAACAACACACAACAACACACAACACAACACAACACGACACAACACACAACAACACACAACAACACACAACAACACACAACAACACACAACAACACACAACAACACACAACACGACACGACACGACACAACACAACACACACACACACGACAACACACAACAACACACAACAACACACAACACGACACGACACGACACGACACAACAACACACAACAACACACAACAACACACAACAACACACGACACGACACGACACGACACGACACAACAACACACAACAACACACAACAACACACAACAACACACAACAACACACAACAACACACAACAACACACAACAACACACAACAACACACAACACGACACGACACGACACGACACAACAACACACAACAACACACAACAACACACAACAACACACAACAACACACAACACGACACGACACGACACAACACAACACACACACACACGACAACACACAACAACACACAACAACACACAACAACACACAACAACACACAACAACACACAACACGACACGACACAACAACACACAACAACACACAACAACACACAACAACACACAACACGACACGACACAACAACACACAACAACACACAACAACACACAACAACACACAACAACACACAACAACACACGACACGACACGACACGACACGACACGACACAACACAACACACAACAACACACAACACGACACGACACAACAACACACAACAACACACAACAACACACAACAACACACAACACACAACACGACACGACACGACACAACACAACAACACACAACAACACACAACAACACACGACACGACACGACACGACACAACACAACACACAACAACACACAACACGACACGACACAACAACACACAACAACACACAACAACACACAACAACACACAACACACAACACGACACGACACGACACAACACACAACACACAACAACACACAACACGACACGACACAACAACACACAACACACAACACGACACGACACAACACAACACACAACAACACACAACAACACACGACACGACACGACACGACACGACACGACACAACACAACACACAACAACACACAACACGACACGACACAACAACACACAACAACACACAACAACACACAACAACACACAACACACAACACGACACGACACGACACAACACAACAACACACAACAACACACAACAACACACAACAACACACGACACGACACGACACAACACAACACACAACAACAACAACAACACACAACACAACAACACACAACAACACACAACAACACACAACACGACACGACACGACACGACACAACACGACACGACACGACACAACACGACACGACACGACACGACACAACACAACACACAACAACACACAACACACACACACACGACACAACAACACACAACAACACACAACAACACACAACAACACACAACACGACACGACACAACAACACACAACAACACACAACAACACACGACACGACACGACACGACACGACACAACAACACACAACAACACACAACAACACACAACAACACACGACACGACACGACACGACACGACACAACACAACACACAACAACACACAACACACACACACACGACACAACAACACACAACAACACACAACAACACACAACAACACACAACACGACACGACACAACACAACACAACACGACACAACACAACAACACACAACAACACACAACAACACACAACAACACACGACACGACACGACACGACACGACACAACACAACACAACACGACACAACACAACAACACACAACAACACACAACACAACACCAACAAACACGGAACACAACACGACACGACACGACACAACACAACAACACACAACAACACACAACACGACACAACAACACACAACAACACACAACACGACACGACACAACACACAACAACACACAACAACACACAACACGACACGACAACACACAACAACACACAACACGACACGACACGACACGACACGACACAACACAACAACACACAACACGACACGACACGACACGACACGACAACACACACACACACAACACAACAACACACAACAACACACAACAACACACAACAACACACAACACGACACAACACAACACGACACGACACAACACAACACACCACACACAACACAACACAACACCACACAACACAACACAACACAACACAACCACAAACAACCACACAACACAACACAACACAACAACACAACACACACAACAACACACAACAACACACAACACAACACAACACAACACAACACAACACAACACGACACAACACGACACAACACGACACAACAACACACGACACGACACGACACGACACGACACAACAACACACAACAACACACAACACGACACGACACGACACAACAACACACAACAACACACGACACGACACGACACGACACGACACGACACGACACGACACGACACGACACAACAACACACAACAACACACAACACGACACGACACGACACGACACGACACGACACAACAACACACAACAACACACAACACGACACGACACGACACGACACGACACGACACGACACGACACGACACGACACGACACGACACGACACGACACAACAACACACAACACAACACAACACGACACGACACAACAACACACAACACGACACGACACGACACAACACGACACGACACGACACAACACGACACGACACGACACAACAACACACAACACGACACAACACAACACAACAACACACAACAACACACAACACGACACGACACGACACGACACGACACGACACGACACAACACAACAACACACAACACGACACAACACGACACAACACGACACAACACAACAACACACAACACGACACAACACGACACGACACGACACGACACGACACAACAACACACAACAACACACAACACAACACAACACGACACGACACGACACGACACGACACAACAACACACAACACGACACGACACGACACGACACAACACGACACAACACGACACGACACGACACAACCAACACACAACACACACAACACGACACGACACGACACGACACAACACAACAACACACAACACGACACGACACGACACGACACGACACGACACAACACAACACGACACGACACGACACGACACAACAACACACAACACGACACGACACGACACGGACACAACACGACACGACACAACACAACAACACACAACACGACACAACACCACAACACAACAACACACAACACGACACAACACACAACAACACACAACACAACACAACACGACACAACACGACACAACACAACAACACACAACAACACACAACACAACACGACACGACACGACACGACACGACACAACACAACACAACAACACACAACAACACACAACAACACACAACACAACACAACAACACACAAACAACACACAACAACACACAACAACACACAACACAACACAACACAACACAACAACACACAACAACACACAACAACACACAACAACACACAACAACACACAACAACACACAACAACACACAACAACACACAACACGACACGACAACACACAACAACACACAACAACACACAACAACACACAACAACACACAACAACACACAACACGACACGACACGACACAACACAACAACACACAACAACACACAACACGACACAACACAACACAACAACACACAACACGACACGACAACACACAACAACACACAACAACACACAACAACACACAACACGACACAACACCACACAACACAACACACCAACAACACAACAACACACAACACAACACCACAACACACAACAACACACAACAACACAACAACACACAACAACACAACAACACACAACAACACAACAACACACAACACAACACACAACAACACACAACACGACACGACAACACACAACAACACACAACACAACACGACACAACAACACAACAACACACAACAACACACAACAACACACAACAACACACAACAACACACAACACGACACGACACGACACAACACAACACGACACGACAACACACAACAACACACAACACGACAACACACAACAACACACAACAACACAACAACACACAACAACACACAACAACACAACAACACACAACAACACACAACAACACACAACAACACACAACAACACACAACAAACACACAACACGACACGACACGACACGACACAACACAACACGACACGACAACACACAACAACACACAACACGACAACACACAACAACACACAACAACACAACAACACACAACAACACAACAACACACAACACGACACGACAACACACAACAACACACAAAAACACACAACACAACACGACACGACAACACACAACACGACACGACAACACACAACAACACACAACAACACAACAACACACAACAACACACAACAACACACAACACGACACGACACAACACAACAACACAACAACACACAACAACACACAACAACACACAACAACACACAACAACACACAACACGACACAACACAACACACAACACAACAACACAAAACAACACACAACACGACACGACACAACACAACACAACACAACAACACACAACACAACACAACAACACACAACAACACACAACAACACACAACACACACAACACAACACGACACAACACGACACAACAACACAACAACACACAACAACACAACACAACACGACACGACACGACACAACACAACAACACACAACACAACACAACAACACACAACAACACACAACAACACACAACACAACACGACACAACACGACACGACAACACACAACAACACACAACAACACACAACACACACAACAACACACACAAACACGACCGACACAAACACAACAACACAACAACACAACAACACACAACAACACAACAACACAACACAACACGACACGACACAACACAACACAACAACACACAACACAACACAACAACACACAACAAAACACAACAACACACAACACAACACAACAACACAACAACACACAACACGACACGACAACACACAACAACACACAACAACACACAACAACACACAACAACACACAACAACACACACACGACACGACACGACACGACACGACACAACAACACACAACAACACAACACACAACAACACAACAACACACAACAACACACAACACAACACAACACAACAACACACAACACGACACGACACGACACGACACAACACAACACACAACACGACACGACACGACACGACACGACACAACACAACACAACACGACACGACACGACACGACACGACACGACACGACACGACACGACACGACACGACACGACACAACACAACACAACGACACGACACGACACGACACGGACACGACACGACACGACACAACGACACGACACGACACGACACGACACGACCACGACACGACACAACGACACGACACGACACGACACAACAACACGACCGACACGACACGACACGACACGACACGACACGACAGACACAACAACACACAACGACACGACACGACACAACAACACGACACGACACGACACGACACGACACGACACGACACGACACGACACGACACGACACGACACACGACACGACACGACACGACACAACACAACACACAACAACACACAACAACACACAACACAACAACAACACACAACAACACACAACAACACACAACACGACACGACACGACACAACACACAACAACACACAACACAACAACACACAACAACACACAACAACACACAACACGACACGACAACACACAACACAACAACACACAACAACACACAACACAACAACACACAACACAACAACACACAACAACACACAACAACACACAACACGACACGACACGACACGACACGACACGACACAACAACACACAACAACACCAACACAACAACACACAACAACACACAACAACACACAACACGACACGACACGACACGACACGACACGACACAACACACAACAACACACAACAACACACAACAACACACAACACGACACGACACGACACAACACAACACGACACGATACGACACAACACACAACAACACACAACACGACACGACACGACACAACAACACACAACAACACACAACAACACACAACCAACACACAACAACACACGACACAACACAACACAACAACACAACACAACACAACACAACACAACAAAACACGACACAACACAACAACACACAACACGACACGACACGACACAACACAACACAACAACACAACAACACACAACACGACACAACAACACACAACAACACACAACAACAACACACAACACGACACGATACGACACAACACAACACAACAACACACAACACGACACAACACAACACAACACGACACGATACGACACAACACAACACAACAACACACACAACACACAACAACACACAACAACACACAACACGACACGACACGACACAACACAACACGACACGACACAACAACACACAACAACACACAACACGACACGATACGACACAACACGACACAACAACACACAACAACACACAACAACACACAACACGACACAACAACACACAACAACACACAACAACACACAAACACGACACAACACGACACAACACGACACAACACGACACAACACGACACGATACGACACAACAACACACAACACGACACGATACGACACAACACGACACAACAACACACAACAACACACAACACGACACAACAACACACAACAACACACAACAACACACAACACGACACAACACGACACAACACGACACAACACGACACAACACGACACAACACGACACAACAACACACAACAACACACAACAACACACAACACAACACAACAACACACAACAACACACAACACGACACGATACGACACAACACGACACAACACAACACAACACAACAACACACAACAACACACAACACGACACGACACAACACAACACGACACGACACGACACGACACGACACAACACGACACGATACGACACAACACAACACAACAACACACAACAACACACGACACGACACAACACAACACAACACGACACGACACGACACGATACGACACAACACAACACAACAACACACAACAACACACAACAACACACAACACGACACGACACAACACAACACAACACGATACGACACAACACAACACACAACAACACACAACACAACACAACACGACACGACACGACACGACACGACACGACACGACACAACACGACACGACACGACACGATACGACACAACACGACACAACAACACACAACACAACACAACACGACACAACACGACACAACACAACAACACACAACAACACACCAACACAACACGACAACACACAACAACACACAACAACACACAACAACACACAACAACCACACAACAACACACAACAACACACAACAACACAAACACAACACAACAACACACAACAACACACAACACAACACAACACAACAACACACAACAACACACAACAACACACAACAACACACAACAACACACAACAACACACAACAACACACAACACACAACAACACAACAACACACAACAACACACACACACAACACGACACGACACAACACAACACAACAACACACAACACAACACAACAACACACAACAACACACAACAACACACAACACAACACAACAACACACAACAACACACAACAACACACAACACGACACGACACGACACGATACGACACAACACAACACAACAACACACAACAACACACAACACGACACGACACAACACGACACGACACAACACAACACACAACAACACACAACACAACACAACACGACACGACACGACACGACACGACACGACACGACACGACACGACACGACACGACACGACACGATACGACACAACACGACACAACAACACACAACACAACACAACACGACACAACACGACACAACACAACAACACACAACAACACACAACACAACACGACAACACACAACAACACACAACAACACACAACAACACACAACAACACACAACAACACACAACAACACACAACAACACACAACACAACACAACAACACACAACAACACACAACACAACACGACAACACACAACAACACACAACAACACACAACAACACACAACAACACACAACACACACAACAACACACAACAACACACAACAACACACAACACAACACAACAACACACAACAACACACAACACAACACGACACGACACAACACAACACACCACCACACAACACCACACACACCAACACACAACCACACGACAACACACAACACAACACAACCACACACAACCACACACAACACGACACGATACGACACAACACAACACAACAACACACAACAACACACAACAACACACAACACGACACGACACGACACGACACGACACGACACAACACAACACAACAACACACAACAACACACAACAACACACAACAACACACAACAACACACAACAACACACAACAACACACAACACAACACAACAACACACAACAACACACAACACGACACGACACGACACAACACAACACGACACGACACGACACAACACGACACGACAACACACAACAACACACAACAACACACAACAACACACAACACGACACGATACGACACAACACAACACAACAACACAACACAACACGACACAACACAACAACACACAACAACACCACAACACGACACGACACAACACAACAACACACAACAACACACGACAAACACAACACAACACAACAAACACAACAACACACAACACGACACGACACAACACAACAACACACAACAACACACGACAACACACAACACAACACAACAACACACAACAACACACAACACGACACGATACGACACAACACAACACAACACAACACGACACAACACAACACACACAACAACACACAACACGACACGACACAACACAACAACACACAACAACACACGACAACACACAACACAACACAACAACACACAACAACACACGACAACACACAACACAACACAACAACACAACACAACAACACAACACAACACGACACAACACAACAACACACAACAACACCAACACGACACGACACAACACAACACAACACAACAACACACAACACGACACAACAACACACAACAACACACAACAACACACAACACGACACGACACAACACAACACAACAACACACAACCAACACAACAACACACAACACGACACAACACGACACAACACAACACAACAACACACAACAACACACAACACGACACAACAACACACAACAACACACAACAACACACAACACAACACGACACGATACGACACAACACAACACAACAACACACAACAACACACAACACGACACAACAACACACAACAACACACAACAACACACAACAACACACAACAACACACAACAACACACGACACGACACGACACGACACGACACGACACGACACAACACGACACGACACGACACGACACGACACGACACGACACGACACGACACAACACAACACAACACGACACGACACAACAACACACAACAACACACAACAACACACAACAACACACAACAACACACAACAACACACAACAACACACGACACGACACGACACAACACGACACGACACGACACGACACGACACGACACGACACAACAACACGACACGACACGACACGACACGACACGACACGACACGACACGACACGACACGACACAACAACACACAACGACACGACACGACACAACAACACGACACGACACGACACGACACGACACGACACGACACGACACGACACGACACGACACGACACGACACACGACACGACACGACACGACACGACACAACACACAACAACACACAACAACACACAACACAACAACAACACACAACAACACACAACAACACACAACACGACACGACACGACACAACACACAACAACACACAACACACAACACAACAACACACAACAACACACAACAACACACAACACGACACGACAACACACAACACAACAACACACAACAACACGACACGACACAACACAACAACACACAACACAAACAACACACAACAACACACAACAACACACAACAACACACAACAACACACAACAACACACAACACAACACAACAACACACAACAACACACAACACAACACGACACGACACAACACAACACAACAACACACAACACAACACAACAACACACAACAACACACAACAACACACAACACAACACAACAACACACAACAACACACAACAACACACAACACGACACGATACGACACAACACAACACAACAACACACAACAACACACAACAACACACAACACGACACGACACGACACGACACGATACGACACAACACAACACAACAACACACAACAACACACAACAACACACAACAACACACAACAACACACAACACAACACACAACAACACACAACACAACACAACCAACACACAACAACACCACAACACGACACGACACGACACGATACGACACAACACAACACAACAACACAACACAACACGACACAACACAACAACACACAACAACACACAACACGACACGACACAACACAACAACACACAACAACACACGACAACACACAACACAACACAACAACACAACACAACAACACAACACAACACGACACAACACAACACAACACACGACAACACACAACACAACACAACAACACACAACAACACACAACACGACACGACACGATACGACACAACACAACACAACAACACAACACAACACGACACAACACAACAACACACAACAACACACAACACGACACGACACAACACAACAACACACAACAACACACAACAACACAACACGACACAACAACACACAACACACACACACACACACAAACACAAACAACACAACACAACAACACAACACAACACGACACAACACAACAACACACAACAACACACAACACAACACAACACAACACAACAACACACAACACGACACAACAACACACAACAACACACAACAACACACAACACGACACGACACAACACAACACAACAACACACAACACAACACAAACAACACACAACACGACACGACACGACACAACACAACACAACAACACACAACAACACACAACACGACACAACAACACACAACAACACACAACAACACACAACACAACACGACACAACACGACACAACACAACACAACAACACACAACAACACACAACACGACACAACAACACACAACAACACACAACAACACACAACAACACACAACAACACACAACAACACACGACACGACACGACACGACACGACACGACACAACACAACGACACGACACGACACGACACGACACGACACGACACGACACGACACAACAACACACAACGACACGACACGACACAACAACACGACACGACACGACACGACACGACACGACACGACACGACACGACACGACACGACACGACACACGACACGACACGACACGACACAACACAACACACAACAACACACAACAACACACAACACAACAACAACACACAACAACACACAACAACACACAACACGACACAACACAACACACAACAACACACAACACAACAACACACAACCAACACACAACAACACACAACACGACACGACAACACACAACACAACAACACACAACAACACACAACACAACAACACACAACACAACAACACACAACAACACACAACAACACACAACACGACACGACACGACACGACACGACACGACACAACACACAACAACACACAACACAACAACACACAACAACACACAACAACACACAACACGACACGACACGACACGACACGACACGACACAACACACAACAACACACAACAACACACAACACGACACGACACGACACGACACGACACAACACAACACGACACGATACGACACAACACACAACAACACACAACACGACACGACACGACACAACAACACACAACAACACACAACAACACACAACAACACACAACAACACACGACACAACACAACACGACACAACACACAACAACACACAACACAACAACACACAACAACACACACAACACACAACACGACACGACACGACACGACACGACACAACACAACAACACACAACACAACACACAACAACACACAACAACACACAACACGACACGACACGACACGACACGACACAACACAACAACACACAACACAACACACAACAACACACAACACAACACAACACGACACAACACACAACAACACAACACACAACAACACACAACAACACACAACAACACACAACAACACACAACAACACACAACAACACACAACACAACACAACACGACACAACACACAACAACACACAACAACACACAACAACACACAACAACACACAACAACACACAACAACACACAACACGACACGACACGACACGACACAACACACACACACACGACAACACACAACAACACACAACAACACACAACACGACACGACACGACACGACACAACAACACACAACAACACACAACAACACACAACAACACACGACACGACACGACACGACACGACACAACAACACACAACAACACACAACAACACACAACAACACACAACAACACACAACAACACACAACAACACACAACACGACACGACACGACACGACACAACAACACACAACAACACACAACAACACACAACAACACACAACACGACACGACACGACACAACACAACACACACACACACGACAACACACAACAACACACAACAACACACAACAACACACAACAACACACAACAACACACAACAACACACAACAACACACAACACGACACGACACAACAACACACAACAACACACAACAACACACAACAACACACAACAACACACAACAACACACAACAACACACAACAACACACAACAACACACGACACGACACGACACGACACGACACGACACAACACAACACACAACAACACACAACACGACACGACACAACAACACACAACAACACACAACAACACACAACAACACACAACAACACACAACACACAACACGACACGACACGACACAACACAACAACACACAACAACACACAACAACACACGACACGACACGACACGACACGACACAACACAACACACAACAACACACAACACGACACGACACAACAACACACAACAACACACAACAACACACAACAACACACAACACACAACACGACACGACACGACACAACACACAACACACAACAACACACAACACGACACGACACAACAACACACAACAACACACAACACACAACACGACACGACACAACACAACACACAACAACACACAACAACACACGACACGACACGACACGACACGACACAACACAACAACACAACAACACACAACAACACACAACAACACACGACACGACACGACACGACACGACACGACGCAACACAACACACAACAACACACAACACGACACGACACAACAACACACAACAACACACAACAACACACAACAACACAACACACAACACGACACGACACGACACAACACAACAACACACAACAACACACAACAACACACAACAACACACAACAACACACGACACGACACAACACAACACACAACAACAACAACAACACACAACACAACAACACACAACAACACACAACACGACACGACACGACACGACACAACACGACACGACACGACACAACACGACACGACACGACACAACACAACACACAACAACACACAACACACACACAACAACACACAACAACACACAACACGACACGACACGACACGACACAACACAACAACACACAACACGACACAACAACACACAACACGACACGACACAACACAACACAACACAACACGACACAACAACACACAACACGACACGACACGACACAACACGACACAACACGACACGACACGACACGACACGACACGACACGACACGACACGACACAACACGACAACACACAACACGACACAACAACACACAACACGACACGACACGACACAACAACACAACAACACACAACAACACACAACAACACACGACACGACACGACACGACACGACACGACGCAACACAACACACAACAACACACAACACGACACGACACAACAACACACAACAACACACAACAACACACAACAACACACAACACACAACACGACACGACACGACACAACACAACAACACACAACAACACACAACAACACACAACAACACACGACACGACACAACACAACACACAACAACAACAACAACACACAACACAACAACACACAACAACACACAACACGACACGACACGACACGACACAACACGACACGACACGACACAACACGACACGACACGACACAACACAACACACAACAACACACAACACACACACAACAACACACAACAACACACAACACGACACGACACGACACGACACAACACACAACACACAACACGACACAACAACACACAACACGACACGACACGACACAACACAACACAACACGACACAACAACACACAACACGACACGACACGACACAACACGACAC
Organism: Trachurus trachurus; assembly: GCF_905171665.1. Taxonomy (NCBI): domain Eukaryota; kingdom Metazoa; phylum Chordata; class Actinopteri; order Carangiformes; family Carangidae; genus Trachurus; species Trachurus trachurus. The sequence continues at coordinate 38,136,677 of NC_139891.1, read as the reverse complement.
AACACGACACGACACGACACGACACGACACGACACGACACGACACGACACAACACGACAACACACAACACGACACAACAACACACAACACGACACGACACGACACAACAACACACAACACAACACGACACAACACGACACAACACGACACGACACAACAACACACAACACGACACAACAACACACAACACGACACGACACAACACGACACAACACGACACAACAACACACAACACGACACGACACAACACGACACGACACGACACAACACGACACAACAACACACAACACGACACGACACAACACAACACAACACAACCACAACACGACACAACACGACACAACACGACACGACACAACAACACACAACACGACACAACAACACACAACACGACACGACACAACACGACACAACACGACACAACAACACACAACACGACACGACACGACACGACACGACACGACACAACACAACAACACGACACGACACGACACGACACGACACGACACGACACGACACGACACGACACAACAACACACAACACAACACAACACGACACGACACAACAACACACAACACGACACGACACGACACGACACAACACGACACGACACAACACGACACGACACGACACGACACGACACAACAACACACAACACGACACAACACGACACGACACAACAACACACAACAACACACAACACGACACGACACGACACGACACGACACGACACGACACGACACGACACGACACAACACAACAACACACAACACGACACAACACGACACAACACGACACAACACAACAACACACAACACGACACAACACGACACGACACGACACGACACGACACAACAACACACAACACGACACAACACGACACAACACGACACAACACAACAACACACGACACGACACGACACAACAACACACAACACGACACGACACGACACGACACAACACGACACAACACGACACGACACGACACAACAACACACAACAACACACAACACGACACGACACGACACGACACAACACAACAACACACAACACGACACGACACGACACGACACGACACGACACGACACGACACGACACGACACGACACGACACGACACGACACAACAACACACACACACACGACACGACACGACACGACACAACACGACACGACACAACACAACAACACACAACACGACACAACACGACACAACACAACAACACACAACACGACACAACACACAACAACACACAACAACACACAACACGACACGACACGACACGACACGACACGACACGACACGACACAACACAACGACACGACACGACACGACACGACACGACACGACACGACACGACACAACAACACGACACGACACGACACAACACAACACAACAACACACAACAACACAACACAACACAACACAACAACACGACACGACACGACACGACACAACACAACAACACGACACGACACGACACGACACGACACGACACGACACGACACGACACAACAACACGACACGACACGACACGACACGACACGACACGACACAACACAACGACACGACACGACACGACACGACACGACACAACGACACGACACGACACGACACGACACGACACAACAACACGACACGACACGACACAACACAACACAACAACACACAACAACACAACACAACACAACACAACACAACACAACACGACACAACACAACAACACACAACAACACACAACACGACACGATACGACACAACACAACACGACACGATACGACACAACACAACAACACACAACAACACAACACAACACAACACAACCACAACACGACACAACACAACAACACACAACAACACACAACACAACACGATACGACACAACACAACACAACACAACAACACACAACAACACACAACAACACACAACAACACACAACAACACACAACAACACACAACACGACACGACACGACACAACACAACACGACACGATACGACACAACACAACACAACAACACACAACAACACACAACAACACACAACAACACACAACACGACACGACACGACACAACACAACAACACAACACAACACAACACAACACAACACAACACGACACAACACAACAACACACAACACGACACGACACGACACAACACAACACAACAACACACAACAACACACAACACGACACAACAACACACAACAACACACAACAACACACAACACGACACGACACAACACGACACGACACGACACAACAACACACAACAACACACAACACGACACGATACGACACAACACGACACAACAACACACAACACGACACAACACAACACAACACGACACAACAACACACAACAACACACAACAACACACAACAACACACAACACGACACGACACGACACAACACAACACGACACGACACAACAACACACAACAACACACAACACGACACGATACGACACAACACGACACAACAACACACAACAACACACAACAACACACAACACGACACAACAACACACAACAACACACAACAACACACAACACGACACAACACGACACAACACGACACAACACGACACAACACGACACGATACGACACAACAACACACAACACGACACGATACGACACAACACGACACAACAACACACAACAACACACAACAACACACAACACGACACAACAACACACAACAACACACAACAACACACAACACGACACAACACGACACAACACGACACAACACGACACAACACGACACAACACGACACAACAACACACAACAACACACAACAACACACAACACAACACAACAACACACAACAACACACAACACGACACGATACGACACAACACGACACGATACGACACAACACAACACAACAACACACAACAACACACAACACGACACGACACAACACAACACAACACGACACGACACGACACGACACAACACGACACGATACGACACAACACAACACAACAACACACAACAACACACGACACGACACAACACAACACAACACGACACGACACGATACGACACAACACAACACAACAACACACAACAACACACAACACGACACGACACAACACAACACAACACGATACGACACAACACAACACACAACAACACACAACACAACACAACACGACACGACACGACACGACACGATACGACACAACACAACACAACACAACACGACACAACACGACACGACACGACACGACACGACACGACACGACACAACAACACACAACACGACACGACACGACACAACACGACACAACACGACACGACACGACACGACACGACACAACAACACACAACACGACACGACACAACACAACACAACACAACACGACACAACACGACACAACACGACACGACACAACAACACACAACACGACACAACAACACACAACACGACACGACACAACACAACACGACACAACACGACACAACAACACACAACACGACACGACACAACACGACACGACACGACACAACACGACACAACAACACACAACACGACACGACACAACACAACACAACACAACACAACACGACACAACACGACACAACACGACACGACACAACAACACACAACACGACACAACAACACACAACACGACACGACACAACACGACACAACACGACACAACAACACACAACACGACACGACACGACACGACACGACACAACACAACACAACACAACACGACACAACACGACACGACACGACACAACAACACACAACACGACACGACACAACACAACACAACACGACACGACACGACACGACACGACACGACACGACACGACACGACACGACACGACACAACAACACACAACACGACACGACACGACACGACACGACACGACACGACACGACACGACACGACACGACACGACACGACACGACACGACACAACAACACACAACAACACACGACACGACACGACACGACACGACACGACACGACACGACACGACACGACACAACAACACACAACAACACACAACACGACACGACACGACACGACACGACACAACAACACACAACACGACACGACACGACACGACACGACACAACACAACAACACGACACGACACGACACGACACGACACGACACGACACAACACGACACGACACAACAACACACAACACAACACAACACGACACGACACAACAACACACAACACGACACGACACGACACGACACAACACGACACAACACGACACGACACAACACGACACAACACGACACGACACAACACGACACGACACGACACGACACGACACAACAACACACAACACGACACAACACGACACGACACAACAACACAACAACAACACACAACACGACACGACACGACACGACACGACACGACACGACACGACACAACACAACAACACACAACACGACACAACACGACACAACACGACACAACACAACAACACACAACACGACACAACACGACACGACACGACACGACACGACACAACAACACACAACACGACACAACACGACACAACACGACACAACACAACAACACACGACACGACACGACACGACACAACAACACACAACACGACACGACACGACACGACACAACACGACACGACACAACAACACACAACAACACACAACACGACACGACACGACACGACACAACACAACAACACACAACACGACACGACACGACACGACACGACACAACACAACACGACACGACACGACACGACACAACAACACACAACACGACACGACACGACACGACACGACACAACACGACACGACACAACACAACAACACACAACACGACACAACACGACACAACACAACAACACACAACACGACACAACACACAACAACACACAACACGACACGACACGACACGACACGACACGACACGACACGACACAACACAACGACACGACACGACACGACACGACACGACACGACACGACACAACAACACGACACGACACGACACAACACAACACAACAACACACAACAACACAACACAACACAACACAACAACACAACACACAACAACACACAACACAACACAACACAACAACACGACACGACACGACACGACACAACACAACAACACGACACGACACGACACGACACGACACGACACGACACGACACGACACGACACGACACGACACGACACGACACAACACAACGACACGACACGACACGACACGACACGACACGACACAACACAACGACACGACACGACACGACACGACACGACACGACACGACACAACGACACGACACGACACGACACGACACGACACGACACGACACGACACAACAACACGACACGACACGACACGACACAACACAACACAACAACACACAACAACACAACACAACACAACACAACACAACACAACACGACACAACACAACAACACACAACAACACACAACACGACACGATACGACACAACACAACACGACACGATACGACACAACACAACAACACACAACAACACAACACAACACAACACAACACAACACGACACAACACAACAACACACAACAACACACAACACAACACGATACGACACAACACAACACAACACAACAACACACAACAACACACAACAACACACAACAACACACAACAACACACAACAACACACAACACGACACGACACGACACAACACAACACGACACGATACGACACAACACAACACAACACAACACAACACAACACAACACAACACAACACAACAACACACAACAACACACAACAACACACAACAACACACAACACGACACGACACGACACAACACAACAACACAACACAACACAACACAACACAACACAACACGACACAACACAACAACACACAACACGACACGACACGACACAACACAACACAACAACACACAACAACACACAACACGACACAACAACACACAACAACACACAACAACACACAACACGACACGACACAACACGACACGACACGACACAACAACACACAACAACACACAACACGACACGATACGACACAACAACACACAACAACACACAACACGACACAACACAACACAACACGACACGATACGACACAACACAACACAACAACACACAACAACACACAACAACACACAACAACACACAACACGACACGACACGACACAACACAACACGACACGACACAACAACACACAACAACACACAACACGACACGATACGACACAACACGACACAACAACACACAACAACACACAACAACACACAACACGACACAACAACACACAACAACACACAACAACACACAACACGACACAACACGACACAACACGACACAACACGACACAACACGACACGATACGACACAACAACACACAACACGACACGATACGACACAACACGACACAACAACACACAACAACACACAACACGACACAACAACACACAACAACACACAACAACACACAACACGACACAACACGACACAACACGACACAACACGACACAACACGACACAACACGACACAACAACACACAACAACACACAACAACACACAACACAACACAACAACACACAACAACACACAACACGACACGATACGACACAACACGACACGATACGACACAACACAACACAACAACACACAACAACACACAACACGACACGACACAACACAACACGACACGACACGACACGACACGACACAACACGACACGATACGACACAACACAACACAACAACACACAACAACACACGACACGACACAACACAACACAACACGACACGACACGACACGATACGACACAACACAACACAACAACACACAACAACACACAACACGACACGACACAACACAACACAACACGATACGACACAACACAACACACAACAACACACAACACAACACAACACGACACGACACGACACGACACGACACGACACAACACGACACGACACGACACGATACGACACAACACGACACAACAACACACAACACAACACAACACGACACAACACGACACAACACAACAACACACAACAACACACAACACAACACGACAACACACAACAACACACAACAACACACAACAACACACAACAACACACAACAACACACAACAACACACAACAACACACAACACAACACAACAACACACAACAACACACAACACAACACGACAACACACAACAACACACAACAACACACAACAACACACAACAACACACAACAACACACAACAACACACAACACAACACAACAACACACAACAACACACAACACAACACGACACGACACAACACAACACAACAACACACAACACAACACAACAACACACAACAACACACAACAACACACAACACAACACAACAACACACAACAACACACAACAACACACAACACGACACGATACGACACAACACAACACAACAACACACAACAACACACAACAACACACAACACGACACGACACGACACGACACGATACGACACAACACAACACAACAACACACAACAACACACAACAACACACAACAACACACAACAACACACAACAACACACAACAACACACAACAACACACAACACAACACAACAACACACAACAACACACAACACGACACGACACGACACAACACAACACGACACGATACGACACAACACGACACGACAACACACAACAACACACAACAACACACAACAACACACAACACGACACGATACGACACAACACAACACAACAACACAACACAACACGACACAACACAACAACACACAACAACACACAACACGACACGACACAACACAACAACACACAACAACACACGACAACACACAACACAACACAACAACACACAACAACACACAACACGACACGACACAACACAACAACACACAACAACACACGACAACACACAACACAACACAACAACACACAACAACACACAACACGACACGATACGACACAACACAACACAACAACACAACACAACACGACACAACACAACAACACACAACAACACACAACACGACACGACACAACACAACAACACACAACAACACACGACAACACACAACACAACACAACAACACACAACAACACACGACAACACACAACACAACACAACAACACAACACAACAACACAACACAACACGACACAACACAACAACACACAACAACACACAACACGACACGACACAACACAACACAACACAACAACACACAACACGACACAACAACACACAACAACACACAACAACACACAACACGACACGACACAACACAACACAACAACACACAACACAACACAACAACACACAACACGACACGACACGACACAACACAACACAACAACACACAACAACACACAACACGACACAACAACACACAACAACACACAACAACACACAACACAACACGACACGATACGACACAACACAACACAACAACACACAACAACACACAACACGACACAACACAACACACAACAACACACAACAACACACAACAACACACAACAACACACAACAACACACGACACGACACGACACGACACGACACGACACGACACAACACGACACGACACGACACGACACAACACGACACGACACGACACAACACAACACAACACGACACGACACAACAACACACAACAACACACAACAACACACAACAACACACAACAACACACAACACGACACGACACAACACGACACGACACGACACAACACGACACGACACGACACAACACAACACAACACGACACGACACAACAACACACAACAACACACAACACGACACGATACGACACGACACAACACAACACGACACAACACAACAACACACAACAACACACAACAACACACAACAACACACAACAACACACAACAACACACAACACGACACGACACGACACAACACGACACAACAACACACAACAACACACAACAACACACAACAACACACAACAACACACAACACGACACGACACGACACAACACAACAACACACAACACGACACGACACGACACAACACGACACAACAACACACAACAACACACAACAACACACAACAACACACAACACGACACGACACGACACAACACGACACAACAACACACAACAACACACAACAACACACAACAACACACAACACGACACGACACGACACAACACAACACACACACACACATAGGGATGGGAATTGATAAGATTTTTGGGAATTGATAAGATTTTTACGATTCCATTTTCGATTCTGCTTAACGATTCGGTTCTTTATCGATTCTCATTTGGAAAAAAAAGACAACAAACTTTGTTTACGTTTGTACCAGGGCTTCCCCCCCCAGATAGACCGAGCATCACCGACCTATAAGTCATTAGTCAACATTTCAACATTTGGAGGCGTGGCTTCTCAAAATTAAGTCAAAATCAATATGACTGAACCATGTGAAAGGTTGAAGGGCTTTTATTTTGAAGGGCCACATACAGGAAGTGGTGACTCTCACACGGCAGGTCGCTGCGGCCATAGATATATAAACATAAGCCGTTTCTCAATATGCGTTCTTCTCTGTACTTCTGTTCTTGTGGACTTGAGAAACGTCATCAGCGTCGGACCAAGTACTGTTCCAATTCAAAGTTCGCATCTGGCCAAGTACGGTCAAATACCCCGGATGTGTTCTTGCCCCGCCCATTTCACCGAGGATGCATCGGAGGAGACTTGTGTGGACTTTGGGCAGTTACGTATCCCAGAATGCATTTCGATAAAGCAATGGCGGAGGAGAAGACCCACAATTGTAAGTTAACGTTAGAAGTTTTGAAATGCTACTGTTTTGGGGTGAATACATGTTTTTATGTATTTTTGCGGGAATGTCATTTTTACAACTTCAAATCGGTGCTGTGGGTGATTTATTACTGTAGCACGTAGTTTTTATTCCGACGTTTTCGCCGCTAACGGCTATCACGGCTAGCTACCTCGCTAGCCGCTAGCAAGTTGGCCCGGGGCACTTAGCATTACTGCTACCCCGCCGATGACTGCCTTGTCCCGGCGTGACCCTCTGAAATCTGACGCTGGTCTTGTATGATTGTAGTGTGGTAAAGCAATGCTGTTTTCTGTGCGTCTAAAAGGCAGACTTTGGTCTCTGAAACGAAACACTTTAGGCTGTGATATCGGACTAATCGGTCCGTTTTAAGGGAGGGTTTTTTATATTTTTATACAACTATAACGTTAGCTATACTAAAGCGTTTTGTCGTGTTTACGTAATCCGCCCGTATTCCCGGTTGATCCCGTATCAGTTATCAGTTACTTAAACCCACGTGTAGAAAATGAAGGTATTATGCATCACAGCTGACGAGCTATATTTCGTTCAAGGGACAGCTGAAGAGACCCGGGCCCTGATCCAATGGAGGGGGGCGAATGAGGCCCTCTTCACCGGGCGGAGGAACTCCGCGAAGTCAGGATGGGAGTGAGTATATTAGTTTGTTTGTCATTGCCTGGATGTCTGGAGCAGGGTTACATTTTGCGGTTTTAATCCATGCTGGTTTAAGGTTGAACATGGAGATTGAGCAGAAAAAGACTACCTATTGATCAGAGATAGATAGAAAAATAATTCCAGCAGAAAGTTGCTCGGGACGCTGCTCTGATCAGAGCAGCACAGAGAAGAACTATGCAGGATATTTACCTTGTGTTTCATTTTTACCGTCATTAAACAGATTCAGATTAATTGTTATGGTAGATGAATGGCTTGTAACTTGTTTCAGAGAGAGTTGAGGCTCGCTTCCACATTGTGGCTGAAAACCAAAACCTGCTGATCAGAGCCTCTGACCCGGGTGGTGTCACAGACCCCTCTAAACGCACTGTGGACATATTATTTTTTTGAAAAAATCTAGCTTCACATACATATTCTCCATATTCAACCTTTAATATATTTTGGAAGGAGTAGGCTATGTCCTCAAATGTATTTGTGTATTTGTCCAGGGACTTTGTTTCAACTTCTGGCCTGCCGATAACGGCTAGGCAGGCCAAGAAAAAATGGAATAATTTAAAGGACAAGTACAAGGTACCAATTATATCTTATTTGATTTTCATTTGTCAGGTCACAATTTAACATAGACATTCAGTTTCACAATGTGATAATAACCTATTTTCAGGAGCTGAGAGACCCACCAACGGGTAAGGGGGTAGAGGCCGGGAGTGTGACCGCTGCCACCTGGCAGTGGTACGGTGCTATGGATGCCGTACTCCAGGGGCAGCATGCCATCAACCCGCCCCTGGTTGTGGCCAGTGCCACTGCAGGTGGCGTGGTCAGCACCCCGGCCTCTACCTCCACTGCAGAGGAAGAGGCAGGAGAGGACTTGAGAGAGGAGAGCAGGACAGGAAGAAAGAGGAAGAGGGACAATGACCTCCTGGACTTTTTGAAAAGTCAGGCAGAGAGAGAGGCGGAAAGAGAGAGGGAGGCTTTGGGAAGGGAGGAGGAGAGGGAGAGGGCAGCAGCAGCAAGGGCAGACAAATATCTGTCTTTGTTTGAAAAATTAGTTAATAAGTTTTAATATTTATGATTTCAGTTGTGTTCTGTTTTGTTTAATGATTTTGTGTTTTGTTATCTGTTATATTAAATATTGAAGTATCATTTTGGTCCAGATGATTTATATTTAAGCAATGCTGTACTATATATTCACAACAAAAAACAAAACATATAAGTGTATAATTATTTACATTTATTACATGAGATTTAAATTTGACCAAACCAAAAAAAAAGAACATAGGAGTGACAAAATACATCTATATATACAATTATTTACAATCATTGTTTTTAAATTAGAATGAACCAAAAGAAACAAAAGGCAATGACATTGAAAAGAAAAAAATAGATTGGTGTATATACAGTTTAAATTGAGAAGAACAAGAATAAACAAGAGAAGAACATTATAGCAAAAACATTTATATACACATCTGATTAGTCTATCGTTCCTACAATATATACATTCATGTCTGTATTCTGATTTTTTCAAACTCCCAGGTGAACATGACTACATCTAGAGAGCGAGGGTGAATTTTTACTCTCTAGATGTAGTCATGTTCACCCAGACATGCAGGCAGATCCTGAGGAGCAGAGAGCTGGGCAGCCAGACGTCCCCGGACCTCCCTCCCGGACAGGCCCCTGTCGTCCTCCTCTCCATTTCCTGGGTCAGCCTCGCCTCCGGGGACCTCCACCATCTCTTCCTCCTCCTGCTCCACCTCCTCCTCCTCCAGGATGTCCTCAGCTGCCACACAGATGTTGTGGAGGATGCAGCAGGCACCCACCACCTTTGGGACAAACACGGGACGGATCTCCAGGGCCCTCAGAAAAATTGAGCGCCACCTGGTCTTGAGGACCCCAAAGGTGCGCTCAACCACGTTTCTTGCCCTTGCATGGTGCCTGTTGTAGCGGGCTTCAACTTGGGCTGTTGAAGTTTAGAAAAAAATATTTAAATGTAAAAGTGTTTAGTGTATTTCAAAGTCACCAAATAATCTATGTGTGTGTGTTTTCTTACTTGCTACAGGCTGGCGAAACGGGGTCATGATGGCCACGGGGCGCTGCAGGCACGGATACCCTCCATCTCCCAGCAGAAAGTACCCAGCTGGTGGATAGAGGGCCTGGTGGTACATGGGCGACCTCCTAAGGACCAGTGCATCGTGCACTGACCCTGGCTGACCCACATAAATGTCCAGGAAAGACCCGTTGCCATCACAGATCCCCTGTAATATGATAGACGGGAACAGCTTCCTGTTAAAGTAACTTTTTTTTTGTGGCTCTGCAGGAGGAACAATCCTCACATGGCACCCGTCGATGGCACCAGCAGCAGCCCGAAAAGCCTCATGCCCGGCAAGCTGGGCGAAGCCAGCCCCCACCTCTGCCATCTGCTCAGCCCTGGGGAAGTGGATGACTCTGGGCATGATGGTCATCATTTGCTCCACGACGCGGTGTGCAATCCTGCACACTGTGGCCAGTGGTATGGCGAAGACGTCGGAGGTGACCCTGTACGACGCTCCACAGGCGAGCCAGTAGAGCGTCACCAGCACCTCCAGCTCATGGCTCCATCCATGGCTCTTCTCCTGGGGCAACATCTGGAGAAGCGTGTTGATGCTGTCTCTGGAGAGCCTGAACGCTGGCTTCACCTCAGCCCCGGAGAAGAAGGTGGCCAGAATAGGCACCTGTACATTAAGCTGCGTGTACCTACGCACAGGGCCTTGGTCCTGTATCAGAGGAAACATACATTTTAGATTTATTATTTATGTATGTATGTAACCATCTATTTATTATCATGAAGTCTGTTTTTATATTTATTATAATGAATTCCCTTTTTTAATCTATTTATTATAATGAATTCCCTTTTTTAATCTATTTATTATGAGTTCTGTATTTAATCTATTATCATGGTTTTGTATTGTTTTTATTATATTTATTGAATATGTATTTATTAAATTGTGTTGAATGCCAAATGTCTTACAGACATTATATGAAGTTTGTTTAACTCCATATTCAGTTGCTTCATTTCCCATTTGAAAACCATGACAAGAAGCTGTATATATTGATATTTCAGATTGAATATCAACATCTTCATGTTTGAGTGCTAAGACAGAGGACAGGTAAGTGTGTAGGGCATAGGCTGAGGGTTATTATTAATTAGTAAAAGTAGTTAATTTGACAGGGACCACATAGAATAAACAAACTGATAGACTTCAAATTGTATGCATTATATAGTGAAGGGAATAAACCTATAGGTGTTGTAGTTTAACATAATTAACAGCAATTTTCAAAAAGTTTATCATGTCATCTTTTTTTTTTTTTAAGTAGACTAAATAAGATATGATTATTAAACAAACTAACCAATCCAGAGTGGCATGCCAGGATGGCACGCCTCCTCTCCATCCGTCGCCGAATGGCGGCTCTCCTCCGGCGGATGCTCCTCCTCAAACGCTCCGCTTCCTCTTCCGCTTCGGCGTACATCGCCCCGGCGATAAAAGTAGCGACAAATTGCTCCATGTCGTCAATTTGACAACGTGTAACAAATACAACAATAATAACAACAACAACAATAACAATTTAAATAACAATATACTAATTCTCTAGTCAATTTACGCTGCGTCACTATCTCCACTACAACCCACAATATTTTCCCGCCGCTCGGCCCTTATATAGGCCCATCGCGAAATTCTATATTTATATTCGTATAAAAAAGAAAACATAAAATTATATCCTCATATAATATATAATAAAATATACAAATGAAACGGAGTTGTTTTTTATAGTGTTTATTTTATTTTAACCAGTGAAAATAACCGGAAGTTGGACGCCGTCAACCGGCAAAAACGATGACGTCATCAAGTACGTTCCTGTTCCAAATGCAGAAAAAACACCGTCCTCCCGTTCTCCCGTCCTCCCGTACCCCGGGAGTTCGTTCTTCCAACTGAACTCCGCAAGTCTAGACTCCCGGAGTTCACGAGTTCGAACTTGGCGTACTGGGTATTGAGAAACGGCCATAGATGCCGCGTTCCATACTGCCGAACAGCGCCACCATGCGTCTGCTGGCCGCCATGTTGTGCAGGGCATAAATTCTAAAGGACTGCCGTTCTAAACGCTGTAACCATGGTTGTAACCCCAGATTTTGATTACATCTATTCACCGGCGTCATTTACGCTGGGGACGTTAACTACATAGCAGCCAAAACTGTGCACGGCGCAGAGCTTCCTGTACGCCGGAGCCAACTCGCAACAATGTAACTTCAATTAAGTAGTTCTCTGACTCTTTCTGTCATCTCCCGCTTTGGACAAAGAGGGATTTCAAGACGCACCCATAGACTGTATAAAAAAGACGAACCACGGTGATATGGGTGCAACAAAGTCCCTGTTAACAAAATCAACATCTAATCTGTCCCTTCAAATTAAAGTTAGTGACTGTTTGGAGCAGCAGCTGACAGTGACAGTTTTCTCATCACTAAACCTGAGCCACCATCAGATCCACTCAAAGTTTTTTTTATTGTATAGCCTATTCTGTGTTTTTCCTCTCTTTAACCGTCTCGTTTGAGTTTTTGCCCGGTCAACCTGCATCTGGTGCGCATCTGCTGTTTCTCTCGCGCTTGCTCACTCGCTCACTCTTGATCCGCATATGAATATTAGCCTATATAAAAAATAAAAAGGAAAACACACGCGCAAATTGAAATGACCTACTGTAGTGTAGCCTAGTCTAACAATTAAGTGACCTAGAGCTGTAGATCTGTAGTTATCCCCAAATAAATTTAAATCAAACGCAACTGGACTCAGTTATTTTGTCTAGGAAGACGTTTCACCTCTCATCTAAGAGGCTTCATCAGTTCATGTACGCAACTGATGAAGCCTCTTGTACCTGGACAAATGACCTGGACAAATGAGAATATTCACAGGCTAGACGTTCTGTGTCCTGCACAATATGGCGGCCCCGCTGACGTATCGCCAGATATAGAACGCGGCATCTACGTTTATATATCTATGGCTGCGGCTGCGATGTCGCTGCTTTGAGCAACTTGACAACTGTTCCCATGTTGTTACAGACGTGTCGGTTTGGAGACTCTGACGTGAAGACGTGACGTAGGCGATCAGCAGCGGGTGTTACCATGACGACCCCCGTCCCACCACCAGCCTCAGCTCAGTCACTCACCTCAGCTACCGGGACACAACTCCACCGCCGTGTTGGACTCACCAGCAGTAAGTTCATTCACAGAGCGACCGCGGCAAGAAAGCTGGAACTGACTGGAATTGATAAGGGAATCGTTTAAGGGGATCGTTAAAGGGAATCGTTTAAGGGAATCGTTTAAGGGAATCGTTAAAGGGAATCGTTTAAGGGAATCGTTTAAGGGAATCGTTAAAGGGAATCGTTAAAGGGAATCGTTTAAGGGGATCGTTAAAGGGAATCGTTTAAGGGAATCGTTTAAGGGAATCGTTAAAGGGAATCGTTTAAGGGAATCGTTTAAGGGAATCGTTAAAGGGAATCGTTAAAGGGGATCGTTTAAGGGGATCGTTTAAGGGAATCGTTAAAGGGAATCGTTAAAGGGAATCGTTAAAGGGAATCGTTAAAGGGAATCGTTTAAGGGAATCGTTAAAGGGAATCGTTTAAGGGAATCGTTAAAGGGAATCGTTTAAGAGAATCGTTAAAGGGAATCGTTTAAGGGAATCGTTAAAGGGAATCGTTTAAGGGAATCGTTAAAGGGAATCGTTTAAGGGAATCGTTAAAGGGAATCGTTTAAGGGAATCGTTTAAGGGAATCGTTAAAGGGAATCGTTTAAGGTAGTTTTGTTCCAGTGTTGCTATGGTGACCTCCTTGTTCTTTGCATGATGGTCTGGTGCTGCTCATTGCAAAAATAAATTGTAGCCTGTTGCAAATACACACCTGGTTCTTATAAACGCCCGGGGTCCAAGTGGAGTTAGCATATTAAACGGGCTAATAAACGGTCATCTACGGTCGGTGCCGTGATGAGGCTTTGTAACCGTCAGCAGTTCTGATTCGGCTGACGGAGGGTTGTGAAACACCGGCCCGGTCCCGCGGTCTAGGCTCCCGCTGACAGGTCGTGGTGATCAGAAACTCTCTGTGGAGAAAACCTGCAGCAGAGCGGCTGCTCTCCCTCCTCCGTCGGAGCTCTGCTGTCCGACAGAGAAAGAGACTGAGCAGCCGTTCATCTCTGTCTTCTACCTGGAGGAGGTTACGTTCTGTCTGTGATGTGCAGCTGCTGTTCTAACAGGGCTGTCACTGTTTCAAACAGCTGATTAGTGGCATCAACGTAATAAAAGCAATCGGGTCATAATCAATGTTCCCTCTAATTTTCAAAACTCCTGAGCAGAAATTCAACTCCCCTGAGCTGCTGGAGCGACTGTGAGTACGTCCACATGCTGGTGCTCTGGCCTCTGTCCAACTCCAAATATCAATACAATTGGCTATTACTATAATGATTAATAACAGATTATTTTGACAACATTACCTCGGCTGCTCCATATCTAGGTCAGTAACAAAATACTATATTGTTTTGGCAAAATAGATTTTGCATTTATTGCCATATGAACAATATGAAAGTTGGTGTCATCAACTCTTGGCACAGAAGCATCTTGATATGAACAGTAATAATAATTCTCAAGCACAAACTTCAATGGTAGTTGCACTACAGACCACGGTTAAGGTCATAGCTACATTTCACCATTTGAAGCCACATGAGGGAGAAATGAACAGTAAACTAGTCGGGAGGAGGAGCAGTAAAACACCTGAGAGGGAACAGTGGTCGTAATAGCACTTCGGCTCGCGGGCCGGATTGAGACGGCATGCTGTAAAATGCCCATGTATGGTGTAGATCAGGGGTTTTCAAAGTGTGAGGCGCACCTCCCCTGGGGGGCGCCAGAAAGTTTGAAGGGGGGGCGCGACATGAGAAAAAGAAAAAAAGAACAACTGAAAACATTCAAACAAAAGATGAGTTACATGTCACTTGCACAAAGGGCTAAATGATTCATGTTTTTGCAGTAGCCTATAGTTTGCAATTATACTGCGATATGATAAAACACGATCTACACAGGCTGCGACGATGCTCGACTGATGTGTCAGTGAGGGAGCAACACACAGTCTCACTCCCGACGCGTCATAAACTGACGCTTGGTCAGGGCGCTTTGGCGTTGTGCACTGACGCCCAAGGTGCCCCCCCCCCCAATGCAAAGCGATATGTGACGCTCAGAGCAAAGTGATCTGTGTTGCAGGAGAGCGGAGCTCAGCGGCCTCAGGCTGAATGTAGCACTACAGTAGCGCTACGTCGGCTACGTCGGCTGTGGAACTATTCTGGTTAGAAACAGAAGAGCGTCAGGTGCTGCACAGCGTCAGGTCTAACTTCATATGAAGCAGCTCAAAGCGACCCGGTGCCTCTCACACTGACCAAGCTCAGATAAACACATTGGATCAGCAGTAGCACCGCGTGTCCTCCGCATACCGCTCCTAAAGGTTTTTCATTACATCACTCTCTCACACTTTGAAAGCCCTGGTGTAGATGGTGTAGACAGATCGTAGCATCGTCTCAGCTCCTTCTAGAAGTTTCAGTTCTACGCTGATGCACCGACGCACCAGACGTGTTACATCATCAACCTGAACGACCAATCACAGCGAAGTACGGGCAGTGACGCGCTTTCTTACCGCCTCCTTGTTCGTGTGTTGAAACTAACTCTGACTCTGTGTTGTGTTGTTGTGTTGTTGTGTTGTGACAGGCGGTGTGCGCTCTCGGAGGAATCCCCGACCACATGAATGAGAAACGTGAGTATTGTTCTCAGCGTTAGAGTAGAGCAGATAGGTAGGTAGCAGGGCTGGGCAATGGCAACTGGAATATGCAAAAACTGTCAGAATACGGCCATACGGTGATATTAGATGGTGAAGGATCAGAGCGTGTAGACGATCTGCCAGTGCAGAGATCGTAGCATCGTCTGGGCTCATTCTATAATATATATATATTCTATAAACTGCAGTTCTAAGCTAGCCTGGCTCTCGCCAGACCCTTGTAGTTCCGCAAAGCTCCACCAGAGGCGCTACGCTCAGCTTCGCACAAGGGTCTGGACTCGAGGCCAATGCAAACTTCTTCCCCGGAGCAAAAAATAATGAACCAATCAGGATCGCCGGGCGGGACTTTCTGAGGTGTGACGTAGCGCTGAAGCGACTGTTTGAGTCAAACAACAATGGCGGCTCGCAGTGAGGAGTCGTGCGTTGGCATTGATTCTGCTATTTCAACTGTTTTGTCGGATCTATCGAATATTAATTATTTGAAAGATGAACAGAGAACGGTTTTGAAGGCATTTATTGGTGGCAAGGATGTTTTCGCTCTTCTTCCGACCGAAGAAGTAGCACGTCATTCAAGATAACGGACAAGTGGTTTATCCAATCACATACAAGATTTTTTTACAAGGCCCCGCCTTCTGAAATGAATCGCCTATGGAGCAGTCCCAGACCCTTGTGTGGAGCTCAGCGTAGCTTTGCGGAACTACAAGGGTCTGGCGAGAGTCAGGCTAGTTCTAAGCTTCAAAGACCAAACAAAGGACATTTACAAAGTTTGCTAAAAGAGAAAACAACAGTTACTTTATTTGACCCTTTTCAATCAGATATTTAGTGTTTTGATTAAAACACTTAAAATCCTGTTAAAATGACTGTGTTGAATAAATCCAACAGTAATGTCTTCATTGATATTTTACTTTCATGTTTATTGAAAGCTACACTTTATCGAAATTGTGACTTCATTTTAAAAACATTGTGATATGATATTTTTGCCATATGGCCCAGCCCTACGTTAGAGAAGTTTCTGCTGCTGCGGCCGGTGTGTGTGTGTGTGTGTGTGTGTGTGTGTGTCTGACGCTGTGATGACGCTGTGTGATGACGCTGTGTGCTGATTGGCCCAGGCGAGGCGGGCAGCGGCACGGAGAGCGACGCCTCCCCCGACCTGCAGAACCAGGAGAACGAGCCGAGTCAGGAGGACGGCGACGACGGCGACTCGGCGCTGCAGGACCTGAAGCCGCAGAAGGCCGCGTCCTCGTCCTCGTCCAGCAGCCACCACGCCGGCCACAAGAAGAGGAAGAACAAGAACAGACACAGGTACCGTAGCCGTGGCAACGCCGCCGTGGCAACGCTGCCGTGGCAACGCCGTTACCGTTACTTTCACATAACTTTGATATTGGAACCTTATTGGCAGATGTGCGCCAAAATAAAGGTAAATACACCTGTACCTGTCAGGGTCAGTCAGTGTTTACAGGTGTTATAGTTATAGTTAATTAGTTAGTTATAGTTAATTAGTTAGTTATAGTTATAGTTAAAGCAGAAGTAAGCGATCCGGTGGTTTTGGCTAATGCTGCGTTCCAGGCAGGCTTTTGAAACCGTAAATTACAGCTTCAAGTCACAACTTACGACTTTGTAGCGTTCCAGGCAACCCACTCGTGTTTTTCCGACCTGTTTTACCTGTGAAAGTCACTATAACGGCCACTCGTAACTTCTGACCCGTGAACTCGTACCAGATCGAACTGGTACGACTTCACAGGTCGGAAAAACACGAGTTTCCTTGAACGCACCATAACAGTCCTCGTCCCTACGTCACCACATTCACACACAGAGAGGACCGCCCCTTTATGCCGTTCTCTCTCCTCATTGGATAAACACACACTGGGCTCAGGCTGAGAATCTAAACTCTAGGGTGGGTGGGGTTTGTCGACAGGTTTGTGTTCAGTTGAATGTGTGTTTAGTTTCCTGAGACCAGGACCAAGAAAGACCTTAGTCCTGGATCAGGACTGGACCTTTAAACTTTGATCCAGTTCAATCCTGAATAAAAGTGTTGGAGTCAGTGTTTAGTCCAACATGTCTGATCAGATATTGATTCTATATTGACAGACTGTCCTGAGGTCAGCAGCAATTATCAGTTTGACATGAAGAGGTGAATTAATGTTGTACTTCTTTTATTCTTTATTCAGATTGGAGGACTGCAGGTTGTCAGAGATCAGCTGTTCTTCTCTGGTCTCAGCTCTGAAGTCCAACCCCTCCCACCTGAGACACCTGGACCTGGATAACAACAAGCTGCAGGATTCAGACCTGAAGGATCTGAGTGGTTTTCTGGAGAGTCCAGACTGTAGACTGGAGACTCTGGGGTCAGACTCTGTTTTATTTCTGTGCTCAGATGAATGTGATGTGAAAGTTGTGTTGACACTGAGCTGCAGACATGAGGCTGATATTAGACTGATTCACACTGAGGGTCGTCATGGTGACATCTGTTTTCTTCTTCTCTGGTTTTAGTCCAGTCTCTGTTTCTCTTCACATTTCACCTCCACTACAGAAACACATGTAATGTGTCAGACAATAACTGATCTATAATCAATAGCTGGTGGCTCCTCCTCTTTCCTGAGGCTCTGTGATGTTTGTAGTGAAACATTCAAAGCCAACATGTCATTAGAGCTGGTGTTGCCATGGATCTGCTGGATGGATTCAGTCTGGATCCACAGGCTCCTGACTCCATTGGATTTGATTCAGTCAGACATATTTCACTGACAGTTTCTATTTGTTTGGATATGAATGAGATTCTCAGAGAACTGAAGCTGTAAATTGTTCCTCTGACCTGCTGCATTATTACAAACATTAATGTTCATCATTCATTTATTTTTATTTGATTTCATCATGTGTAGAATAAAAACCTGTTGGCTCTTTATTCAGGTGACACCAGCAGCTCACAGGAGTGTTAAACATCAACCTCAGCTTTTATGAGTCCATACTGGATTATTCAAGTGAAAAGTGGTTTTAATGGGAGAACAGATTTTTTTCTCCTCTGATCAATGTGGCTGCACAACATGAGTTTGTATGGATGGAGCCACAGGTGGAGCTGACAGGTGAAGAGGTGGAGTCACTGCATCTGTGTTGAAGCAGCAGCAGCTTCTCATGAATATTAATGAGCTGTTTTCTCTCTATGTGACTGTTTAACCTGCTTCCTGTTGCTTCAGCGGTTGGACTTTCATTTTCCAATTATTGTTCTTTCTGAAGCTTCTTCAGCTCTGAACAGATGATGAGACACTGAACGCTGTCAACAAGGAGCTTTGTCCTCAACTCACTGCTTTTATTCTTCATTCAGATTGGAGAACTGCAGGTTGTCAGAGATCAGCTGTTCTTCTCTGGTCTCAGCTCTGAAGTCCAACCCCTCCCACCTGAGACTCCTGGACCTGGGCTGGAACAACCTGCAGGATTCAGGAGTGAAGTATCTGAGTGGTTTTCTGGAGAGTCCAGACTGTGGACTGGAGACTCTGAGGTCAGTTCACTGACTGTTACTGTTGTAGATCTTAGATCTTTGATCCACAACTGAACCTGATTGATCTTCACTCAGAACTTGAATCATTGACTGTGATGTCATGAATGAAGGACGTTTGAAATAGTTGTTGTCTCATGTTTCCAGTTGTTCTTCTCTCACACTGACAATGACTCTTCAGAGAGCTCCCGCTCTAGTTTCAGAGAAAAACGCACTTTTGTGTCAAGTGGCAATCGGCTCATTTTACCGCTTCTCTGCAGTGTGGCATGTCTCCCAAATCATTTCTACAGCTAAATAAATATATTTGTAGGCAAATCTGGGGGGTGTGGCAGCGTGGAGAGCAGCGGTGCAGCAGTGTGGGTCTCTGGCTGCAGCGGAGCAGCTCCGTGACACTGCTGTGTGACTGGCCGCCGCTGAGTGCTCTGGGGCGGGGGCGGCCGGTCACAGCCCCCGCTGCACAGCGCCCGCTCCCCTGCACGGTGAAAACAGCTGTGATAACGGGCTTTCAGATCCGAGTCTCCAAACCAGAAACGTTTGTAACAGCACCGGAAAAAGTCGCCAGATTTGTCATCGGTCACTTTTGTCCAAAAGAGGGTTTGGAAAGCCGCCAGATTCAGCGAGAAAGTGGCAACACTGTAGCCGACAGCCGCACAGCGCTGCACGCTGTCCCCACAGCAGCATTCAAGGAGACCCATTACTCAAACAAAACCAAGATCACACAGTTTATAAAAAACATTATGTTTTGATTTTAGTTTAAAACAGTTTTACATATCAGAGGACTACCATATTCACACACAGGGTACCTCAGAGTGTCTATTATCGTAATCTGTAAAAAAAACCGGTTTTGACAAGTTTACTCGTCAATGGTCGTGAACGTTCGGCAGGCTGTGACGAGTTTACTCGTCAATGGTCGCGAAAGAGTTAAAGTCAGAGCGTTTGACTCAGATAAAGACTGACTGGTCTGAAGCCGTCACATCAGATGTGGGTGGGTGGAGTTTGTCCACAGGTTTGTGTTCAGTTGAATGTGTTTAGTTTTAGTTTCCTGAGACCTGAGGGGTATTGCACAAAAGTAGAATAAAGAAAGCCAGGATAACTGAGCAAGCGCGGCTTGACCTAGTCTGGTTGGCGCATCCTGGCTTAATTGGTTGCACTAACGCCGAGCCAGGCTGAGGAGCAGCGGCTTGGTCAAGCCAGGTGTAACTTATTCTCTCGTCAGTAGACCACAGAGATTGATCACAGATTCACCGATGAGAGGACAGGTGTGGCTACTTTCCTCCAATCAACAGGAACACTGACGTCAGGTGACTCCTCTTGAAAAAAAAAAAAATGCACCGCTGTCGTAAAGCTCAGAGAGAGCGCAGCGGACAACTGCGGACTGATTGAATGATCCAAAACTATAATCACAACTCAAGTTCCTTTCACAAATGAACAGTTGTGCACTTTGCCTAAATGATGAGCAGTGGAAGTTGATTCCATCCATCCATCCATCCATTGTCCGCCGCTTATCCGAGTCCGGGTCGCGGGGCAGCAGTCGGAGCAGGGATCCCCAGACTTCCCTCTCCCCGGACACTTCCTCCAGCTCTTCCGGGGGGACCCCAAGGCGTTCCCAGGCCAGCCGAGTGACGTAGTCACTCCAGCGTGTCCTGGGTCTTCCTCGGGGCCTCCTCCCGGTGGGACATGCCCGGAACACCTCACGAGGGAGGCGTCCAGGGGGCATCCTATACAGGTGCCCGAGCCACCTCAGCTGGCTCCTCTCGATGTGGAGGAGCAGCGGCTCTACTCCGAGCTCCTCCCGGGTGACAGAGCTCCTCACCCTATCCCTAAGGGAGCGCCCCACCACCCTGCGGAGGAAACTCATTTCGGCCGCTTGTATCCGGGATCCAGTTCTTTCGGTCATGACCCAGAGTTCATGACCATAGGTGAGGGTGGGAACGTAGATCGACCGGTAAATCGAGAGCTTTGCCTTTCGGCTCAGCTCCTTCTTCACCACGACGGACCGATACAATGACCGCATTACTGCGGCCGCCGCACCGATCCGCCTGTCGATCTCGCGCTCCGTTCTCCCCTCACTCGTGAACAAGACCCCAAGATACTTAGGCCCAATCCCATTTCACCCCTTGGCCCTACCACTTACCCCTACCCCTCCGTTTTGCGCGTTCACGTGTAGGGGTAGGGGTGTCCCAATCCCCGTCAGGACAGAGGGGTAGGGGGAAGTGGTAGGGCAAACTCTCCACCCTGGCCTGGGGAAGACGCGCAGCACTCGACAATATACCCAACTCGCACAATGCAGCAAACACAACATTCTGAATCGTCGCGTCTTTCACCCTTCTATCTGGGATATCGATATGATAATGCTCCGCTATTTTAAACAATTGTTCCCGCGTGCATTTATCCAGCAACTCCTCCGACGGAGCCTGAACAAAAAACGCCACATCCGCCATACTCTACACACAGTAATACAAAACTCCAGGACACTTACCTTTGCTGCTACTACTAGGTAACTCCCAAACAAGGAGCTACGAAAAAAAAACAAGCCGAGACACCCCAACCCCTAACTACCTACCACAATACTTACAAAACCTCACGTAGTCTTCGTCGGCTTGCCGAGCTCGAAGTGACACCAACCGCAGGATATCACATCTGACCGAGACTGGCCAGCTGCAACAACCCAAAGCCAGCGCACCCCCTCCTCAGGGTTACCGACCAAAACAAAAAAGGCAAAATAATAAAGTGGCGAGATCTGCTCACCCGGCGGCTAACTGATCAGGATGCCCGGACAAAACCATTACCTTTAAGCAGCAACAAAAGCCAAGTGACCCAGAGAAACAACACAACCATGGCCCAACATTTACCGACGCAGTTCACAGCTAAACCGTGGCGTACAAACCACACACACAAGCCCTCGCGACTTCCGGGTTCCCACGCTACTCGATAGTAACGCCGCCACAGCGGTTCCATTCACCAATTCCCATGAGTTCATTCACAACTCTGGCTTACTAGCGCACACGGACAACGAGACGAGCCCCCACATTTGTCACGACCCGGCTCATGGTCGGACAAATAAAAGGAACTGCGCAGGTAAAAGTAACAAAATGATAATTTATTTCCCTAACAAAGGGACCAAAATGATGACAAAGCAAACAAAGGGAACACAAAAGAAAACGAGGGGCTGCAGCACACAGCTCTCCCTCCGGAGCCAGGCGATGTCAGGCAGAGACTGAGGCAGGAGGAAGGACCAGCTTATCACAGGTTGGGAATTGGCCACGCCCACCAGCTCATCACCTGCAGCTTGACAAGGCAGAGACAACCATACACAAGCATACACAGGCAGGAGGCCGTCACACTACATAGCCCTCCAAACGGAGATTTTTCAGAGGCACACTCCAAACGGAGGGGTATGAAAAGTTTCCCAGAATGCATCTTGCGGCAGCCGGCAGCGGTGGCTGTAAAACGAAAAGCTGTTTTATTTCTCACTGTAGCGCGGTTATTATCAAGTTTTAATATTTTTTCTTGCGAGAAAGTAACTGTTTAGGTCCCAAATGTGCGGTTAGTTTACCCAAATGACGGCGGGTTAGAAGTTTGCTCCGACGATTTTTCGGAGAAATGAAGCTCCAGGAGGAGCGGCTCCTCACAGAGGCAGCAGCCGGTCTGCAGCGCTGCTTCGCCGGCCAAATTACGTCCTCGTCCCGGTCCCGCCGGGAGAGAAGGCGATCGTTAATTAACTTATCCGCGGGTTTTTAGAGGTTTACCACCGGCATGTTAAATTCTTTTCAGCATTTAAATGTTGGTCTCATTGATGAAATCTGACAATTGTGTCAGTAACATTAGTTTATTTGGATGAAAAGTGAAGCTTCATGTGTGTATCAGACAGAGGAGCAGGCAGCGCTGCCTCTGGGCTCTGTGTACATAAATCACCACATTTACATCAGCAAATAAATGTTTTACAATGAACTGATCAGCCTGCATTACGTTTTATCTTATTTTATTAAGTTATATGGAACACGGCTATTTGCAAAAGCTCGCCGCATCAGCTTACGTAAAAGCCAGTGAGACTACGTGATGACGTATGTGATTGTTGAAGGGGTGTCCCAATTCGGAGGGGTTGACTTTCTACCCCTACCCCTTGTAGCTCCGTTTCAAGGGGCGAGGGGCAAGGGGTAGGGGTAAAAAAGAGAAATGGGATTGGGCCTTAAACTCCTCCACCTGAGGCAGGAACTCTCCCCCGACCTGGAGGGTGCAAGCCACCTTTTTCCGGTCGAGAACCATGGCCTCGGACTTAGAGGTGCTGATTCTCATCCCAGCTGCTTCACACTCGGCTGCAAACCGCCCCAGTGCATGCTGAAGGTCCTGGCTCGAGGGAGCCAACAAGACCACATCATCTGCAAAAAGCAGAGATGAAATCAAGTGGCTCCCGAACCGTACCCCCTCCGGCACTTGGCTGCGCCTAGAAATTCTGTCCATAAAAATAATGAACAGAACCGGTGACAAAGGGCAGCCCTGCCGGAGTCCAACACGCACCGGGAACAGGTCTGACTTACTGCCGGCAATGCGAACCAAGCTCCTGCTCCGGTCATACAGGGACCGTACAGCCCTCAGCAGAGGGCCTCCGACCCCATACTCTCGGAGCACCTCCCACAGGATGCCACGTGGGACACGGTCGAAAGCCTTCTCCAAGTCCACAAAACACATGTGGACTGGTTGGGCAAACTCCCATGCACCCTCGAGCACCCTGCGGAGGGTGTAGAGCTGGTCCAGCGTTCCACGGCCAGGGCGAAAACCGCATTGTTCCTCCTGAATCCGAGGTTCGACTATCGGCCGAATTCTCCTCTTCAGCACCCTGGAATAGACTTTCCCCGGGAGGCTGAGGAGTGTGATCCCCCGGTAGTTGGAACACACCCTCCGGTCCCCCTTTTTGAAGAGAGGGACCACCACCCCGGTCTGCCAGTCCAGAGGCACTGTCCCCGACTGCCACGCGATGCTGCAGAGGCGTGTCAGCCACGACAGCCCCGCAACATCCAGAGACTTGAGGTACTCAGGGCGGATCTCATCCACCCCCGGTGCCTTGCCACTGAGGAGCTTCCGGACTACCTCAGTGACTTCAGCTTGGGTGATGAATGAATCGACCTCTGAGTCCCCAGCCTCTGCTTCCTCGATGGAAGACGTGTCAGTGGGATTGAGGAGATCCTCGAAGTATTCCTTCCACCGCCCGACGATATCCCCAGTCGAGGTCAACAGCTCCCCTCCTCCACTGTAAACAGTGTTGGCGGAGCACTGCTTCCCCCTCCTGAGGCGCCGGATGGTTTGCCAGAATTTCCTCGAGGCCGACCGGTAGTCCTCCTCCATGGCCTCCCCGAACTTTTCCCAGACCCGAGTTTTTGCTACCGTGACCGCCCGGGCTGCCGTCCGCTTGGCCTGCCGGTACCCGTCAGCTGCCTCGGGAGTCCCCCGAGCTAGCCAGGCTCGGTAGGACTCCTTCTTCAGCTTGACGGCATCCCTTACTTCTGGTGTCCACCACCGGGTTCGGGGATTGCCGCCGCGACAGGCACCGGAGACCTTACGGCCACAGCTCCGGACGGCCGCGTCAACAATGGAGGTGGAGAACATGGTCCATTCGGACTCAATGTCTCCAGCCTCCCTCGGAATCCGGTCAAAGCTCTCCCGGAGGTGGGAGTTGAAGACCTCCCTGACAGGGGATTCTGCCAGACGTTCCCAGCAGACCCTCACGATACGCTTGGGTCTTCCAGGTCTGACCAGCTTCCTCCCCTGCCAGCGGATCCAACTCACCACCAGGTGGTGATCAGTTGACAGCTCAGCCCCTCTCTTCACCTGAGTGTCCAAGACATACGGCCGGAGGTCAGATGACACGACTACAAAGTCGATCATTGACCTCCGGCCTAGGGTGTCCTGGTGCCACGTGCACTGATGGACACCCTTATGCTCGAACATGGTGTTTGTTATGGACAGACTGTGGCTAGCACAGAAGTCCAATAACAAAACACCGCTCGGGTTCAGATCGGGGAGGCCGTTCCTCCCAATCACACCTCTCCAGGTAACACTGTCGCTGCCCATGTGAGCGTTGAAGTCCCCCAACAGAACGATGGAGTCCCCAGTTGGGGCACTTTCCAGCACCCCTCCCAGGGCCTCCAGGAAGGCCGGGTACTCTGCACTGCCGTTCGGCCCGTAGGCCGAAACGACAGTGAGAGACCTATCCCCGACCCGAAGGCGCAGGGAAGCGACCCTCTCGTTAAGTGGGGAGAACTCCAACGCACGATCTGATATCACCAAGTAATTAACAGCCCAGGATCAATGTCCAAGTTGTTCGTCCAGGAGCACTGTTATAACCAACCAATCAGGGGTCATTTATGTGTTGTGATGTCATTGACAGTGCGACGTGAAAAATTCAATGTGCGTTAGCCTGCCTCCTTTTTTGTAGCCTGCCTTCATTTCACCGAAAAGCATTTCCAAATTCGACTTTTGATTGTTTTTAAAACATTTGTGAGAAAAAAGGCTTGATGAGCAAGTAGGCTTATGTTTTCGCACAGTGTTTAATAAGGTAGCTAATTTGCTAACAACTAGCAACTAGCCAATGTTAGCCTAAGTAATACTTTTGCTTGGTTTTAAAACATTTGCAATAGATAAGGTAGCTAATTTGCTAACAACTAGCAACTAGCCGATTGTTGGCCTAACTGTTAAAACTAGCCAGAACAGTGAACAGTGGGTGAACTGTGCATTGCCTTGGGAAATATTCAGAATTACTGTCAGATAATGCATTTTGCCTTGATAATGAGTAGTTACTTTTGAGGGGCAGAGTGATGAAGCAGCAGAGTTCATAATATTTCTGAACAGGATGCGTTGTACGTAGCTTTGTAAACTGTTAGCAGGGAAACAGGCTAATGTAAATAATAGCTGTTACCAGGTAATTCATCAATAGCTAACTGTAGCTTAGGCTACTCACCTCAATTTTGACAGAGAATGGTGGCAACAGGCTAATCTAGGCCAGGCCGATAACCCCACACATTTTGCTTATCTGTGCTATCAAAATTTTAATCCAGGAGCAATATAGTATCACATTTATCCAGGACCACTGTTCATCACCAGTCCAGGACAGTCAGTCTCACTTTCCACTCATTGTTAATCCAGGACTGATACAGCATCACATTCATCCTGGACTGTTGTTACAAGGTCTTTAGTCCAGGACAGTCATCATCTTGACGTGGACTGTTCTTCATCAGTCCAGGACAATCACAGTCTCACTCTCCTCTCATTAAGTTTTAATCATACTGATACAGTATCACATTCATCCTGGGCTGTTTTTGCTTAGGCCTACTGTATCTTTAGTCCAGGACTCCTGCACTTAATCCTGCACTTTAATCTAGGATCACCATAGCACTACTTTTATCCGGACTGTTGCGGACTGTTATTTATTATTAGCCCCGGACAATCACAGCCTTATAGCTATGGTTTACTGTTATTAGAATATTATATCTCTCCTCATTGGATAAAAACTGTAGGATACGATAAATGTTTTCTCCTCGGCTCAGAGCAGAGCAGAGTGACAGACAGACCCGTGTTTCGGTCCAAACATTCTATGTAAGTGATTGCTGTTGGAAGATACAACTATTTAAGACTTATATTAACACAAATATATCACTTATGCTTTAAGCATGAATAAATATTGAATTCATAATTTATAACATATGAATACTCATTAGTATGTAGTTAGTAAACATAGTTATAAATGTTTTACTCATCATTGGTAAGCACAGTAGTTATGGATTAGTAAACACTGAATTCATCATTTATAAAGCATGTTTCTGACGTTAATACTCATTAGTATGTGGTTTACAATCACAGTTGTAAATGTTTTACTCTTCATTAATAAGCTTATCTATATAAATGATGGATTCAGCATTCCCAAGCTGCTCTTACACGTCCAGTATGAATGGTTAGTGAGTGTTAGTAAATGTTTTATAAAAACTCACAAATTTCATTTCCAATGGATGACTTATAAACAGTTATTAATGCAGGAATTCATGAATTCAGGCAGTTACAAAGCACTTACTACTTGTTAATTAAGTATTTTGTGTGAGCTAATCTAAAGTGGGCACTATCTGTGCCTTGTAGAGCATTTACAAATGAGATATTAAGGCTGCCAATGCCTCAAGACTCAAAAGTCTTGGTTATCTTAACAGACCAAGGAGAGACACAACACAAAGGGATAGTTTATATTGCATTGTATTTATTGCAACTTCCCAACATATTGTAACTGTACAACTGTTCTATTGATGTAAAACAAGGGTAAGCATGGCTGAATAAAAACTTGCCAACACCAACAGTGGATCAAAGAAGTTTAAGTTCAGCAAATAATTCTTTGAAAAAAATCTTTCTGTAGCCTACGGAATTTAATTTTTTTTTTTTCTGTATCAAAAAATTAAGTCCTTATATTTGCTGGGGGCAGCTCTCTGCGGTTGGAGCAGTGTTTCGGTCCATCCCAACACGCTTGAAAGCAGGAGACCAAACAGCCAGAGAATTTTCTTGTACCGGGACACGGCCTGATCCAGATTTTGGACTGCAATTTACAGAACAAAAAAGTAAAGTTATCAACAGTTAGAAATAAAGAAAAGAGGGGGAAAAAGGATATTTAACTTAACTCATTGAGTGCCAACCACGTAATTTCTCGTTTTTCGTTCCCATGCGTTGAGTGCCAACAACGTAATTTTACGTTTTTTGCTTTTTTTTTAAATTATGAAAATAGACACTTTAATACACATTATATGTAAATTTGGGGACTCTACGACGAGGAGAACTGAAATAGATGACGATCAAAGTCACATGACAGCTCATGATCTGGAAGTTTTTATCATAACTCGGCTTCTGCAAACGAGTTCTGCATGCAGATGCAGCGCAGCTGCTCTGCTCTCACCCGCGCTGCTGCTCCAGCTGCTCGAGCTGCTCGGAGCAGAAACAGGAAGCTCTCAGCCGACAGTCCGCCCGGTCTTCAGCTGGAGCAACACCGTGTCCTCCCCAAAGTCCTCCCGCGGTAAAATCTGATGGTCTCTGGGCCAAAGCAGACCGGCATCACCGACCCGTACCACAGAAGGACCGCGACCACCGGCGGGACCGGTCTTCCCGAGCCGCGGTGGCCGACTGACCCTCACGCTCCGCGGCGAGAAGCTGTGACACGGCACGGTGCGTCTGTGTTATTGTTGTTTAGTGGCGCCCCCCCCGCCCCCGATGGTGGTTTTGTGAATAGAACAACCATTGTTGTATATATTTATCTTATACGAGCCCTTTGATCCAGAAATGCGAGTGTGAGAAGAGCGACAGACACAAACAGAGCACCTTTCATAAAAGACGCTGTATCTCCTTTTCTAGAAAAAAAGGAGGGATTTTGGTGAAACCCAGCCATGTTTAGCTTGACTTTTCTCAGGAACGGAGGCACGTAGAAACAAACGGTTTGTGGCCACTTGAAGCATTAAGTTAAACCTTTCAATTGAGCCACAGTATGTGTTGGTGGCAATAATATAGAATACACTGTGGCTCTACATAAAAAGTCAAAAATGGTCTAAATTGCCGGTACACTTGACTAAAACTTTGGAAAGGAGCGCGGCACTCAATGAGTTAACACACACACACACACACACACACACACACACACACACACACACACACACACACACACACACACACACACACACACACACACACACACACACACACAGACAGACTTGTAAAATCAGAACAGACATAATAACCTGTGATTTTCAGCTATGATTATATTATCCTTTACAGCAGGCACATTCTGATAGATGAGAATATTATTGTCAGGTATTGTCCCCCCTCTATTAAATATGAAAGGAGGCTGCTCTGATGATACAAGTCAGCGGTCCTGAAATGTGTGTTTACATGTCGCGGTAGTAGCCTACGTCAGGGAGCGAGAGCTAAAGCCTTCAGCTGCAGACAAGCTAACATTAGCTATCATCCATGGACCGTCTGTGGCAGCCAACACAACAAACACATACTCACCACTAGTGCCGCTGACGGCCGCCGACTTCGATATCCATCTCCACACGGGCTTTCTTCTGGGCCCGCGTCCGCCGGACTCGTCGATTCTGGGCAGAGTTCAGTTCTCCGTCTCCAACTCTCCATTCATTTTAATAAGATCTTCCATCCCTGAAAGAAAGAGCACAATTCTTAACACCACACCCTATATTTGATTTAAAGTAATAATCCAGAGTAATTTTAACCCTACCTTGTGACCTTGTTAAATCAAGTTGGTACCCAGCCCTACTACAAATCGATCAGAGTATTAAAAAAATGCAGACAGCAGGCTGATCAGCAACCTCAGTTTGCTCAAGCAGGTCAAATAGTAGGTCTAACCCTACAGTAGGCCAGTGTTTAGATGCTTTTATTTATTACAATTATGTTCCCACAGCCTTATGTTCCCAAAGCCCTATGTTCCCACAATTCTAAGATTTTTCTCAAAATTAGGCCCTATGTTCCCACTGGACTCTCTACCTATCTGGGCTCTACCTATCTGGCCTGTCTAGCCTCTACCGGGTCTTTTTTACTAAACTTAACCAACTCTTTTATTCATTGCCTAAACACAACCAATGGTGGGACCAAAGGGGTGTGGGAACATAGGGCCTAATTTTCAGTGACAACAAAAGTTAGAAATGTGGGAACATAAGGCTGTGGGAACATAGGGCTGTGGGAACATAGGAATGACCCCCTTATTTTGAGAGGTTTGCTTGACATGCACGTATTGGTACAATTGGTATATCATGAGGATGAATGTGATACTAATTGCTCTTGGATGAACACTGAGATCATAGACAGACTCGCCCTGCCATGGACTGATGAAGAACAGTCCACATCAAGATGATGACTGTCCTGGACTAAAGACCTTGTAACAACAGTCCAGGATGAATGTGATGCTGTATCAGTCCTGGACTGATGAAGAAGAAGTCCACATCAAGATGATGACTGTCCTGGACTAAAGACCTTGTAACAACAGTCCAGGATGAATGTGATGCTGTATCAGTCCTGGACTGATGAAGAAGAAGTCCACATCAAGATGATGACTGTCCTGGACTAAAGATCTTGTAACAACAGTCCAGGATGAATGTGATGCTGTATCAGTCCTGGATTAACAATGAGTGGAAAGTGAGACTGACTGTCCTGGACTGGTGATGAACAGTGGTCCTGGATAAATGTGATACTATATTGCTCCTGGATTAAAATTTTGATAGCACAGATAAGCAAAATGTGTGGGGTTATCGGCCTGGCCTAGATTAGCCTGTTGCCACCATTCTCTGTCAAAATTGAGGTGAGTAGCCTAAGCTACAGTTAGCTATTGATGAATTACCTAGTAACAGCTATTATTTACATTAGCCTGTTTCCCTGCTAACAGTTTACAAAGCTACGTACAATGCATCCTGTTCAGAAATATTATGAACTCTGCTGCTTCATCACTCTGCCCCTCAAAAGTAACTACTCATTATCAAGGCAAAATGCATTATCTGACAGTAATTCTGAATATTCCCCAAGGCAATGCACAGTTCACCCACTGTTCACTGTTCTGGCTAGTTTTAACAGTTAGGCTAACAATCGGCTAGTTGCTAGTTGTTAGCAAACTAGCTACCTTATCCAACACTGAAAACATTCACCTACCTGCTTATTAAGACTTTTTTTATCGCAAATGTTTTAAAACCAAGCAAAAGTATTACTTAGGCTAACAATTGGCTAGTTGCTAGTTGTTAGCAAATTAGCTACCTTATTAAACACTGTGCGAAAACATAAGCCTACGTGCTCATCAAGCCTTTTTTCTCACAAATGTTTTAAAAACAATCAAAAGTCGAATTTGGAAATGCTCTTACCTTTTTGGTGAAATGAAGGCAGGCTACAAAAAAGGAGGCAGGCTAACGCACATTGAATTTTTCACGTCACACTGTCAATGACATCACAACGCACAAATGACCCCTGATTGGTTGGTTATAACAGTGCTCCTGGACGAACAACTTGGACATTGATCCTGGGCTGTTAATTACTTGGTGATATCAGATCGTGCAACTCCAACACATGGCGGCTGAGCTGGGGAGCTCTGAGCAAGCCCACACCAGCTCGCCGCCTCTCACCATGGGCAACTCCAGAGTGGAAGAGAGTCCAACCTATCTCAAGGAGTTGGGTTCCAGAGCCCAGGCTGTGCGTGGAGGTGAGCCCGACTATCTCTAGTCGGTACCTCTCAGCCTCCCGCACGAGCTCAGGCTCTTTCCCCCCCAGCGAGGTGACATTCCATGTCCCTAAAGCCAGAGTCGTCGTCCGGGGATTGGGTCGCCGGGGCCCCCGCCCACGGCTGCCACCCAAAACACACGGCACCTGCCCCTTATGAACCCTCCCGCGGGTGGTGGGCCTACGGGAGGGCGGGCCCACGTCGCTCGTTCGGGCTGCGCCCGGCCGGGTCCCGTGGGCCAAGACCCGGCCACCAGACGCTCGCCTGCGAGCCCCGACCCCAGGCCTGGCTCCAGGGTGGGGCCCCGGTAATGCCAGTCCGGGCGACGTACACTTCCTTGCTGTTTTCTTCTTCATAAGGGGCTTGGAAGTTGATTCATTGCACAAATTCCTTATAATCTTAAGTACATAACAAGTACTAATACAAGTTCATACAGCAAAAGTGGCCAAAAGTGCAACAGGTGAAAATGAATTACCGGTAGGCTAAATATAAAAACATTATGTAGTCTGCTGCTTCAATAAATTGCTGATAACAATGTTCACATGAGGTGTATAAATTATTTGGAAGGTGGTTGCTCACAGTCACTGTCACTCAATTTTATTCTAATTTTCTTACCTCAACCAACATTTAGGCCAATATATTAACATTTTATAAAAACTAAAAATAAATCTATATAAACAAACAGATTGCGCAGTAGATCGCTAGAAAGTAGCGAGTAGCAAGCAGAATGTAGCTCAATGTAACGGAGTAAAAGTACCGTTTCTTCTTTACAATTGTACTGAAGTAAAAGTAAAAAGTATGCTGCATTAAAACTACTCTTAAAAGTACAGTTTATCCAAAAAGTTACCCAAGTAAATGTAACAGAGTAAAAGTAGCGTGTTTCTACCCACCTCTGACCAGGACCAAGAATTAATGTTGTACTTCTTTTATTCTTTATTCAGATTGGAGGACTGCAGGTTGTCAGAGATCAGCTGTTCTTCTCTGGGCTCAGCTCTGAAGTCCAACCCCTCCCACCTGAGACACCTGGACCTGAGCCTCAACAACCTGCAGGATTCAGACCTGAAGGATCTGAGTGGTTTTCTGGAGAGTCCAGACTGTAGACTGGAGACTCTGAGGTCAGACTCTGTTTTATTTCTGTGCTCAGATGAATGTGTTTGAAAGTTGTGTTGACACTGAGCTGCAGACATGAGGCTGATATTAGACTGATCCACACTGAGGGTCGTCATGGTGACGTCTGTTTTCTTCTTCTCTGGTTTTAGTCCAGTCTCTGTTTCTCTTCACATTTCACCTCCACTACAGAAACACATGTAATGTGTCAGACAATAACTGATCTATAATCAATAGCTGGTGGCTCCTCCTCTTTCCTGAGGCTCTGTGATGTTTGTAGTGAAATATTCAAAGCCAACATGTCATTAGAGCTGGTGTTGCCATGGATCTGCTGAATGGATTCAGTTTGGATCCACAGCGTCCTGACTCCATTGGATTTGATTCAGTCAGAGATATTTCACTGACAGTTTCTATTTGTTTGGATATGAATGAGATTCTCAGAGAACCGAAGCTGTAAATTGTTCCTCTGACCTGCTGCATTATTACAAACATTAATGTTCATCATTCATTTATTTTATTTTATTTCATCATGTGTAGAATAAAAACCAGTTGGCTCTTTGTTCAGGTGACACCAGCAGCTCTACACCTGAACTCACCTGAACACATCTGGTTGTGTCAGACACAGGAGTGTTAAACATCAACCTCAGATTTTATGAGTCCATACTGGATTATTCATGTGAAAAGTGATTTTAATGGGAGAACAGATTTTTCCCTCCAGCTCAACATCCCATAATAACAAGTTGTGTGTGTGCTGGTTTCAGCTCTTTGAAGAATTTGGAGCAGGTTCAATGTTTGAAGCAGCAGCAGCTTCTCATGAATATTAATGAGCTGTTTTCTCTCTATGTGACTGTTTAATCTGCTTCCTGTTGCTTCAGCTGTTTGACTTTGATTTTCTAAACTTGTTCTTTCTGAAGCCTCTTCAGCTCTGAACAGATGATGAGACACTGAACGCTGTCAACAAGGAGCTTTGTCCTCAACTCACTGCTTTTATTCTTTATTCAGATTGAACAGCTGCAGCTTGTCAGAGATCAGCTGTTCTTCTCTGGTCTCAGCTCTGAAGTCCAACCCCTCCCACCTGAGACACCTGGACCTGAGTGGAAACAAGCTGCAGGATTCAGCAGTGAAGGATCTGAGTGGTTTTCTGGAGAGTCCAGACTGTAGACTGGAGACTCTGAGGTCAGTTCACTGACTGTTACTGTTGTAGATCTTAGATCTTTGATCCACAACTGAACCTGATTGATCTTCACTCAGAACTTGAATCACTGACTTTGATGTCATGAATGAAGGACGTTTGAAATAGTTGTTGTCTCATGTTTCCAGTTGTTCTTCTCTCTCACTGACAATGACTCTTCAGAGATGATTTGAATCTGATCTTAAAGTCAGAGCGTTTGACTCAGATAAAGACTGACTGGTCTGAAGCATCACATCAGATGTGGGAGGGTGGGGTTTGTCAACAGGTTTGTGTTCAGTTGAATGTGTGTAGTTTTAGTTTCCTGAGACCAGGACCAGAGGTGAGTAGAGTAGCCACAACATTTACTCAAGTAAGAGTATTGTTACTTTATAATAATAATACTCAAGTAAGAGTAAAAAGTAGTCATCCAAATATTCACTTGAGTGAGAGTAAGAAAGTACTTGGTGAAAAAACTACTCCAGTACTGAGGAACTGCTTGTGCTGAGTAACCTTTAATTTGTTAAATAATCAGTGCATGAACGCAATCAAATACACAAAAATATAAAACAGCAACAAATGCAGATATTGTCAAAGAACAACACTTAACAACTAAGTCAATAATGAAATCTTTACAAAGTAACAAAGTAAAGCAAATTCAGCCACAATAACTTACATATGCATACAGACGTCTATGAACTGTCATAAACTCTTTGTGTGTGTGTGTGTGTGTGTGTGTGTGTGTGTGTGTGTGTGTGTGTGTGTGTGTGCGCGCATGTGTGTTACCCTAAACAAACAGATCGTGCAGTAGATCGATAGAAAGTAGCGAGTAGCAAGCAGAATGTAGCTCAATGTAACAGAGTAAAAGTACCACTTCTTCTTTACAATTATACTCAAGTAAAAGTAAAAAGTATGCTGCATTACAAGTACAGTTTATCCAAAAAGTTACACAAGTAAATGTAACGGAGTAAATGTAGCCTGTTTCTACCCACCTCTGACCAGGACCAAGAATTAATGTTGTACTTCTTTTATTCTTTATTCAGATTGTGGAGCTGCAGGTTGTCAGAGATCAGCTGTTCTTCTCTGGTCTCAGCTCTGAAGTCCAACCCCTCCCACCTGAGAGAACTGGACCTGAGTGGAAACGACCTGCAGGATTTAGCAGTGAAGGATCTGAGTGGTTTTCTGGAGAGTCCAGACTGTAGACTGGAGACTCTGGGGTCAGTTCACTGACTGTTACTGTTGTAGATCTTAGATCTTTGATCCACAACTGAACCTGATTGATCTTCACTCAGAACTTGAATCATTGACTTTGATGTCATGAATGAAGGACGTTTGAAATAGTTGTTGTCTCATGTTTCCAGTTGTTCTTCTCTCACACTGACAATGACTCTTCACTTTCAGCTCATTTCACTCAGTCCTCATCAATATTGGCCGCGTTTCCCAGATTTGTTAAGAAGCTCTTAGCGCTAAGATCTTCTTTGGAGCGCTCACTTTTTCAAGGCAAATCAATATCACACTAAGCAAGATTTAAACAGTGCACATTGTATGTTTAAAACATATTAAATTTTGTGCCGAAATAAAAAATAAAGAGATAAAAAATTAAATAAGAACAATAAATAACCTAAATATGAGGAATAACATGTGCTCTGCACATTAGGCACACAAATAAAATTAATCATCATGACTAGCCTATCATTTATCATAATTTTTACGCACACATCCACGTCCCATATCTGCATGAACATCAAAAACAACCGTTCTTAAATCAACCCTTAGTGTCGCTGTTGCATCGTGTTTTTACGCAGTGGGCAGCTTCTTGGTGTGGTGGGGGCATCGCAAGGAAGGGTCAGTGTCACGGAGTGTGGCAGCCGTGACGCTGATCCTCCCGGGCCATGTTATAGACTACTGGCACCAAAAAGACTGTCACACATTAACACTCCACTGCCTAAATAGCCTACATATGTATACATACATCTGGATAGCATTGATCACTCAGTGATGATGAGAAAAGAAAAACGTGTTGACCACCAAAATAATTTTCTATTGGGTGGATTCGAACCCACCACAACAATGCTTCAACTTGCAGTGGGGATACTCTATCAAGTGAGCTATTTGCTACCCTTGTGTTACTGAATTATTGTATTTTCATGCTTTCCAGAGTTGTCTGGCTGTAAACCAGCCAGCACCTGCGCACGTTTTTATTTTTTATTTTCACACATATCAATCACATGATCACGCAGCCGTCTCGGCCGCATCATTACGCGGCTGTGCCGTGTCATCTATGGCCAGTCCGTCACTGCCCGTGACCAATGCGGCAACAACAGCGGAGAAGTTTCTAATCAGGCCCGCGTGTTGTGTGTGAAAAACTGACACGCACACGTGTTGCTTCAGAACATACACTGCCTTTCTTTACTTCAGTCTCATGTGTAGATCAACACTTCCTTGTTTTACAATGCGCGCGCATTACACGTCACGTCGCATCCCATAATAATCACACAGTCTCTTAAAGGGACCGTAACCACTATTTAGCAACATACAGCAAACCCATGTATCATAGTGTGACCATGTTATTAGAACATAACATTTTCCTCCCCCCACGAAAAAGCAAACAGCATACCACCCCAACTAACAACCAACCCAAACATTCGTCAAGAAAACTGAACATCTAATCAAGATATCAAAATGTACTAGGCAAGAATCAGTGAAGACAACCGCTAGACTAAGCATGGTAATTCGTGACATAGTCCTGCAAGGCAACAGGCCGAGCCCTGGCCCGCACCGGCCTCGGGTCCGGCACCACAACCTCCTGGCGTGGTGCTGCGGGGGGTGGGACAGGGGCGGGGGGTGCAACCGGGGCCGGGGGTGGGCCCGGATCAGTGGCCATGTTGTAGGGGAATGGTGACTGGGCTCGTGCCGTGGCCAAGTGCTCAGAGAGGGGTGCTGGGACTTTCCTCAGCCTACTAGCATGCCACCGTGATCCGTCGTCGAGCAGAAATGTGGCGGGCCCAAGAAGGCGACTGATCTGTCTGGGTTGGGACCAGAACGAGGCCAACTTGTTGTGTCGTTGCGGCCGTCGAGCCCTGACCCAGTCTGAGACCTGAAGGGACGGTGGCCTCGCCCTGCACTTCTTGTCCACCCTTTCCCTCGTCTCCTGCTGCCGTGCAGCAACAGTCTCTCGGATTCGGGCCAGG
Organism: Trachurus trachurus; assembly: GCF_905171665.1. Lineage (NCBI taxonomy): Eukaryota > Metazoa > Chordata > Actinopteri > Carangiformes > Carangidae > Trachurus > Trachurus trachurus. The sequence goes on along the minus strand of NC_139891.1, from coordinate 38,097,162 downwards.
GAGGGCATGGGAAAGTCACAATTTGGTGCTCGGAGCCTGTGTAATGGCAGTCCCAATTCTCGTCCGAGCATCAGAAACGCTGGTGACACAAGCGTGGTGGAGTGATGGCTTGCTCTGTAGTGCAGCAAGGTCTGGTTGAGTGCCTCCTCGAATGCACAGCCCTGGGCCAGGTGTGCACGAATCCCGTTCTTCAGTGTTGCATTAAAACGCTCTACTCCACCGTTGGCCTGTGGGTGGTAAAAAGCGGTTCGGATGTGCTTGACACCCCTGCTGGCAAGAAAGTCAGAGAACTCCGCAGATGTCATCTGCGGGCCATTATCTGTTGTTATGGCCCGAGGCACGCCCCAGCGGGCAAAGAGGCCATCCAGTATCCGAACCATGACGTGCGACGTCACCGTCCCCACTGGCACAACCTCCGGCCACTTAGAGTGGAGGTCATAAACGACCACCAGGAAGCGCTGGTGGTGGGGAACACCACGGCCATGGATTTCCCCACAGATGTCCAGCTGTACATGTTCCCAGGGACGTGAAGGCCAGGGGAGCGGTTGCAGGGGAGGGGTTGAAGGGGGTCCGGTTTTCCCACTGAGGAGGCACGCTGAGCAGTCCTGGACCAGATGTTCAATATCGCGGTCGATGGCTGGCCACCACACCAACTCACGGCACCGCTGCTTGAGTTTCACGATTCCCAGGTGACCCTCATGGGCCATTGACAGGACACGAGCACGCAAAGTGTTTGGGATGACGGTGCAGAGCCCCCTCGAGACACACGTGTCTGCCCAGCAGGAGAGCTCATCTTTCACCCGAGCAAACGGTTTCAACTCTTCCGGGATGTGGGACGGCCAGCCGTTTCTGATGTAGGTGCACAGCTTGGATAGTATCGGGTCTCTTCCTGATTCAGTGTTCAGTTCCTCCAGTGTGACTACTGGCTGCAATGGTGCATAGAGCGCTTGGATGAGAGCCGGTTCTTCATCGTGTGATGGTACAGAAGGGTTTGGGGCTGCGATGGAGCGAGAAAGGAGATCTGCCACCACGTTTTCCCTGCCCGGCGTGAAGATGAGGTCATAGTGGTACTGGCGGAGGCGTTCCGCCCAGCGATGGAGTCGGAGAGGCTTGTGTCCCGAACCTGACGTGGAGAGCACTGTTGTGAGGGCCTGGTGGTCCGTCCTGATGGTGAAATGACGGCCATAGACATACATGTGCCACCTCTCGCACGCCCACACACAGGCCAATGCTTCACGTTCACCCACGGAGTACCGCTGCTCAGTGGGTGTCAGGGCCCGAGATGCGAAGGCGATTGGCCTCTCCGTGCCGTCATGAAGCTGCGACAGGACAGCTCCAACTGCAGCAGTGGAGGCGTCGCAGGTGATGAAGGTTGGGCTTGAGAGGCTGAAATGGGCGAGGACAGGAGGTGAGGTTAATTGTTTTTTCAGCATGGAAAATGACTCAGAGCACTGTGGTGACCAAGCCCACGGCTCCTCCTTCTTCAGGAGCTGGCGGAGGGGTGCTGTCGTTTGTGAGTAGTTGGGCAGGAAACGCAAATAATAAGCCGTCATTCCTAGGAACGATGCAACCTGTGTGATGGAGGTTGGTTCAGGGATGCGTTGTATTGCGTCAACGTTGGAGGAGAGAGGTGCAATGCCATCAGCTGAGAGGCGGAATCCAATAAAGTCCACAGTCGGTACTGAGAAGAGACATTTCTCCCCGTTCAGTGTCAGGTGATGTTTGGTGAGGGCCACAAACACTCTGTGTAAGCGGGCATCGTGGGTGGCTTGGTCTGGCCCATGCACCACAATGTCGTCCAGGTAAACTGCTGTCCCCGGGACCCCAGCGAGAATTGTAGACATGACCTTTTGGAAGCAGCTGGGGGCAGAGCTAAGACCAAACGGCATGCGTGTGTACCTGAACACCCCAGCGTGTGTCACAAATGCTGTCAGGTCCCGGCTGGCCGGGTGAAGGGGAACTTGCAGGTAGCCCTGGCGTAAATCCAACTTTGTGAAGACCGTTGATCCATGGAAAAGAGAGGTGAGCTCCTCAGCTGTAGGTAAAGGATATTTGTCTGGAATGATAGCTTTGTTGACCTGTCGCAGATCCACACAGACCCGGAGGCCCCCTGACTTTTTCTGTGCGACCACCAGGTTTGAGATCCAAGGTGCTGCATTTATTGGCTCGATGATGCCCTCTTCTAGCAGGGAGGTGAGCTCTGCAGTGACGCCCTCCCGGAAGGTGAGTGGCAGGCGCCTGAGGGGCTGCATAACTGGTGTCACGGCAGGGTCAACCAGGGGCCGATGAGTGAATGCTGTCAAGCGGCCCAGGCCGTCGAACAGCGCTGGCCACTGCTGGTGCATCGTTGGGGAGACCTGCATTATAGCTCTTCCACTATTGTCCATCAGAGAGAAGCCCAGTGCAATGAAGAGATCGAGGCCAAGAAGGTTGGTTCCCCGCTGTGCCACATGAAAAGGGAAGGAGGGAAGGTGCGTTGTACCATAGCGGACAGGCAGGTCAATTGTGCCCACAATCTCAATGGCAGAATTTGCATATCCCCGCAAGCTTGTGGATGGGGGTCCCAGTGGCATGCGGGAAAAGAATTTCCTGTATGTGGCCAAATTGAGGAGCGACGCTGCAGCCGCAGTGTCCAGGATGAGTGGCACGCTTACCTCCCCCAGCTGCACTGTGCAAGTTTTGAATGATACTCGTGTAGAACGGATATTACTAATTTCTGTGTATCCGGAAGTGGACTGGGGAAGCCTGTGCTGCTGTGCTGCATTGGTTGGAGCTGAACGACAGACTTTAGCAAAGTGGTTTAATTTAGAACAGTTTCTGCAAACCTGTCCACGGGCAGGGCACTGTGATGCTCTTGTAGCATGAGAACTGGATCCACAGTTGCCGCAATTGCGTCTGGAGCCCACAGTGGGGCGCTGTCTATTCATTTGTTGCACAGGCAGGCTGTCATCGCTATCAGTGGACGGGGAAAACTGTGACGTTTCTGCGCGCTGCAGCTGTTGTGCTAACGCTGTGTGGTGAGCAGGGCTGGTCAGCAGAGTAGAGCATTCTAGAGCACATTCCACTTGCAACGCTATTTTGATTGCATCAGTCAGTGTCAAATCATCAGGTTCCATAAGCAGTTTTTCCCGTGTCTTGTCACATGACGTGCCTTCTATCAGCTGGTCTCTGATCATTTGGTCATGCAATGCTCCATACTCACAGGCTCGTGCCAGCTCACGTAGGTCAGCTACAAAAGTCTGTATGGACTCGCCGGGTCGTTGGTGGCGCTTCCTGAGTCTGTACCGCCGTATCAGGACACGTTGTTTCCCAGAGAAATGGTCCGTCAGCAGCTTGACTGTATCCTCGAAAGTTGTTGCCGAGCCGAGCGCTCCAAGAACACGCTGGCCCTCGGTACCGAGGCAGTGGACGAGGATAGCGGTCTTTCGCTTGTCGGGAAGCTCGTCGTCGGCGAATCCGAGCGCATCAACATAGGCATTAAAACCAGTCAGCCACCGTGTCCATGGCACTGCGGGTTCCCCGGGCACCGCGAGAAACACTTCGGGTGGGGGAAGGCTAAATCCAGCCATCCTTGTCGCCAAATGTTGTGTGTGAAAAACTGACACGCACACGTGTTGCTTCAGAACATACACTGCCTTTCTTTACTTCAGTCTCATGTGTAGATCAACACTTCCTTGTTTTACAATGCGCGCGCATTACACGTCACGTCGCATCCCATAATAATCACACAGTCTCTTAAAGGGACCGTAACCACTATTTAGCAACATACAGCAAACCCATGTATCATAGTGTGACCATGTTATTAGAACATAACACCGCGGACACCGGGACCTGTGTTAACCCCATGTTTGACAAGTGGAAATCCCGTTTTCGGTTTATTCATCGCCCGTCGGTGCGGCTGCGCTTGTCACTGTGTGAGATTTATGCGTGTATTAGGTGGCGTGTGATATAATAATCGATTTGCCTGGCATCAATTGATTCAGTTTCAGTACTGTGGTGGTGGACAGGTCCCGTTAAAGGGATAGTTCACCCTAGAATGATATTTCGCTCATTATCTACTCACCCTCATGTTGACTAAGGGCTGGAAGAATTTTCAGAGTCCACCGTCCCTTCTCTGAGTTACAGGGGGTCTTGGCGTAGCAGTGCATTTCAATGCAACGGTTGTAAAGGGACACCAGAGCTCTTCGTAAAAAAACACACACAAAAAAACATCCAAATACCTCCATGATGCTCGTATGTAATGTCCGTCTTGTGCTGAAGCCCCAAATTGCGTAATTGTCCCGAAAAAATTAAATAAGTCCACATTCCAAGCATGTTTGTAGCATTAGCTCCTAGTGTCTGTTGTCCGGCTCCTCCGCTGCCAGCGCGCATGTGCAAGGTTCGCACTGATACTGAGACCGACTGAGACTCGAGTCGGTCTCAGTGCGAACCTTGCGCATGCGCGCTGGCAGCGGAAGAGCGGATTGATGCCAGGCAAATCGATTATTATATCACACGCCACCTAATACACGCATAAATCACACACAGTGACAAGCGCAGCCGCACCGACGGGCGATGAATAAACCGAAAACGGGATTTCCACTTGTCAAACATGGGGTTAACACAGGTCCCGGTGTCCGCGGGCCTGATTAGAAACTTCTCCGCTGTTGTTGCCGCATTGGTCACGGGCAGTGACGGACTGGCCATAGATGTTTACGGGGTGCGTTTGTGTCGCGGAGTCGCGGTGCCACCGAGACGAGAGGAGAGCTGTGACACCCGGTCAGAGGCTCTGATCAGCAGGTTTGGTTTCCAGCAGCGATGTGGAAGGAGCCTCCACTCTCCTTGTAACAAGTTACAAATCATTTATCTAACATCACTATTAGTCCCAAGCTGTTTAATGACGATAAAAGGTAAATATCCTGCATAATTTCTCTTTTCTATGCTCATCTTATCAGAGCGGCGTCCCTAGCAACGGTCTGTTAAACTTGACGACGGTCATTATACAGAAATAACACAGAACGCAGCGATGGACCAATCAGAGAGCAGCATTCAATAGAGGCGTGTAATAAACAGAAATATAAAACAGCAATGAACAAATTCAGATAATGTCAAAGAACAAAACTTACACTGACAAGACAATAAATTAAATCAAGTAACAAAGTAAAGCAAAGTCAGCCACAATAACTTACATATGCATACAGAGGTCTATGAACTGTCATAAACTCTTTGTGTGTGTGTGTGTGTGTGTGTGTGTTACCGTGAACAAACAGATTGGATCGATAAAAAGTAGCGAGTAGCAAGCAGAATGTAGCTCAATGTAAAGGAGTAAAAGTACCGCTTCACAATTATACTCAAGTTAAAGTAAAAAGTATGATGCATTAAAACTACTCAGAGTAAATGTAGCCTATTTCTACCCACCTCTGACCAGGACCAAGAATTAATGTTGTACTTCTTTTATTCTTTATTCTTTTCAGATTGGACAACTGCAGTTTGTCAGAGATCAGCTGTTCTTCTCTGGTCTCAGCTCTGAAGTCCAACCCCTCCCACCTGAGACACCTGAGACACCTGAACCTGAGCATCAACGACCTGCAGGATTCAGCAGTGAAGGATCTGAGTGGTTTTCTGGAGAGTCCAGACTGTAGACTGGAGACTCTGAGGTCAGTTCACTGACTGTTACTGTTGTAGATCTTAGATCTTTGATCCACAACTGAACCCGATTGGTCTTCACTCAGAACTTGAATCTTTGACTTTGATGTCATGAATGAAGGACGTTTGAAATAGTTGTTGTCTCATGTTTCCAGTTGTTCTTCTCTCACCTGACAATGACTCTTCACTTTCAGCTCATTTCACTCAGTCCTCATCAATAATGTCTGTTCACTTCACTTCAACCTCCAGGGGGCGCTGTCACAAACACATGTTAGACTGCTCTGTAGTGTTAGACCAGTCTTCACTTTGTTCACAGAGATGATGTGAATCTGACCTTAAAGTCAGAGCGTTTGACTCAGATAAAGACTGACTGGTCTGAAGCATCACATCAGATGTGGGTGGGTGGGGTTTGTCAACAGGTTTGTGTTCAGTTGAATGTGTGCAGTTTTAGTTTCCTGAGACCAGGACCAAGAAAGACCTTAGTCCTGGATCAGGACTGGACCTTTAAACTTTGATCCAGTTCAGTCCTGAATAAAAGTGCTGGAGTCAGTGTTTAGTCCAACATGTCTGATCAGATATTGATTCTCACAGACTGTCCTCAGGTCAGCAGCAATGATCAGTTTGACATGAAGAGGTGAATTAATGTTGTACTTCTTTTATTCTTTATTCAGATTGATGAGCTGCAGGTTGTCAAAGATCAGCTGTTCTTCTCTGGGCTCAGCTCTGAAGTCCAACCCCTCCCACCTGAGAGAACTGGACCTGAGAGGAAACTACCTTCAGGACTCAGGAGTGAAGGATCTGATTGATCTCCAGAAGAGTCCAGACTGTCGACTGGAGACTCTGAGGTCAGTTATGTGTGTGTGTGTGTGTGTGTGTGTGTGTGTGTGTGTGTGTGTGTGTGTGTGTGTGTGTGTGTGTGTGTGTGTGTGTGTGTGTGTGTGTGTGTGTGTGTGTGTGTGTGTGTGTGTGTGTGTGTGTGTGTGTGTGTGTGTGACATAATAACAACATATCAACAACATTGAATTGTGAAATGGGTTTGACTAAAAGAAAAAAATGTTTTTCTCTATACTAGATATAGGCTACATTGACTGGGTTAAATAGAATTACATTACTAGTAAGAGACTAAAATCACTGACTGAAACTAGACGAAAATATATATTTTATTTATTTACCATTTATTTATTCTGTCTAAAATAAGACTAAAATGCTCAGACTTTGAGTCGACTGAAACTTGACTAGACAAAAAAGGAGCATGAACGTGACTAGAACTAATGAAAACTAAAAGGACAGTTTGACACAAAGACTAGACTAAAACTAAAATTAAAACAGGCCGCCAAAAACAACACTAGTGGGCAGTTTAACTGGTCTCTTTTCTTTTTCTTTTCATCATGTAACTTAGATCCATAACAAGACATGTAAACATATAGACACATAGAAGTTCAGTTATAGTTAATGAAGAAAGACAAGAACCAAAACCAACAGAGTGTGGAGGCCAAACAGAGTCCTAATGCTCCAGTATCAGGTAAAGGTATGTGGTGTTAAGACAAAACCAGGAAGTATGAGCCAGCCATCAATCACAGATTCACTAAATACATGTTGTTGATCTTTGCTTTAGAATAATGTTAGTCTGCAATAAATATGGAGAAGAATGTCTTTTTGTTTTTATGGCCAAACTACGTTCCAGCAGATGCAGTGGATAAACTTTAGTGGAAATGATCAATAAATTAGTTTCTCTATGAAATCTCAACAGCCAATCAGATGCTGCGGTCGCACAGATACTTAATAACTTGTATCTGTAACATGAGCTGACAGGTAACAGGAGGAAATCCCTCACTGAAGTGTTGGAGCAGTGATGCTGCAGTAACTGCTGCACATTTCACTTCAGTTCAATGTTGTTTCAGTCTTTGTTCATATTTCTACACAGTTGCTGCTGCACATTGAAATCAAACACAGCAAGACAGAGTGAAAAGGTGTAAAGGTGAAGCTGCAGCTGCTTCCACCTCCTCTCTCTACACAATTTTACAATGTTATTGTGTGTGCAGTTGGGAGACTCTATAGGTCCTTCATCATTGACTGCCAGAGGACCTAGAGGAAGTGGAGGTGACTCCCAGCGCTGCAGTCTGAACTGATCTGAGAACAGCTCCACTGTCACACAGAGTCCAGTCCACCATCGTCCCTGTGTGTCCTCTGGACCTGACAAAGCATCATCAGTGTCTCTGGATTTAAAGCTCATTAAAATGCTCTGAGGTTAGGATTATTAACCAATCATATTGTAGCTTTTTGATATTCAACCCAAACAAATCTAAAGTAGAAAAGTAAAAAGTGAATTATAAATTATGTATATACGAGATGTACGGTTGTATATGTATATGTATGTGAATTATGTGGCTGTGTATATGATTAAATGTGGGTAGGCCTATATTGTAAAAGGGGGAAAAAGCGGGGAAATAACATAAAAAAAATTTGATCAAAAAACAAAATTCAATGTGTATATCTATTTCTTTATTTCTATTAATTTGTCTTTGTTTACATATACATATATGTATAAAAAAAGAAAAGGATAATTGTATCCCTGTAATTGGAAGTATCTAATTGTATTTTTCAATAAAAATATATTTTTTTAAATAATCATAATCTTAATGACACTCTATTACAAATACTGCTTTCTTTTTTACTGCTATTGCTATCTGCTTTTTATAATCTATCTGCTGCAACTCTGTGAATTTTCCCATTGTGGGACAAATAAAGGATTATTTTATACAAGATACAGTCATGTCATAGTGCAACACTACAATGATTCATACTGTAAACAACATGACACGTTTCTGACGTGAAAACTTTGTCTGTCATGAAAATATATTGTTAGAAAATAAACTTCTCATGTAGTAACTGTTCTGTGTCTGAAAATGAAAAAGGCGAAAAGTTGTCGAAAAACGGTTGTAAAGTAAAAAAAAAAAAAAAATAGTACCGTAGTTTAGTAGAACTAGGAAGTAAAAGTCTGTCAGCTTTGTGCTTTAATAAATAGACCTCATTAATATTCATGTATTTCCCGGGAAAATGACAGTCCGCCAAAACAGCGCTCTATTGAAACTCCCGCCACAGACCTGAGTCTGGGCCGGGTCTAGCAACAAGTGACGCAACATCCGCCCTGATGCGTGTCCAATCAGCAGCGACGCCGCTGTGACGCTGACCAATCAGAGCGCAGCGGCGGGAAACACAGCTGATCGACGAGGAGGCGGCAGCTACGATTTGGCGCAAGTTTGTTCTCAGTCTGCAGCAGAAGAGAGAGGGAGAGAAACCTCCAGGACAGCAGCAAACCCTCCAGACCGAGCACACAAGGTTTTATTTCACTTTTTAACAACCGGTGAGTTCATCTATCACGTTTGTTTCCACAGTAAAAGCTGAAATAGTCTGTTAGTCGATAGACACCGGAAGCTGTTCGGCAGCTCCGCCGCTCAGAGGAGTTTAGTTCGTTTATCGACTGAAACAACACGATTATCGTCTTTTTTAACGTCTTAACTCATGTGTCTGGTCAGAGTTACTTTAATGATAACACGATGTGTTTTAGGTTGAACTACAGTCATAATGTGTGTGTGTTTAAACGCACACCGCGATGTTTGGAGCCTCCTCTGTCTTGGCGCCATTAACCAGCCACACTGTATTGTTTCCTGCTCTGGTTGTTTTAATGTAAATCCAACTGTAACAGGAGGTTTTTATAACCGTAAACACCTAAAACACGTTATATCAGAAGTGTTGAATGTTGTTTTATGATCTGAAACTTTGATAAAAAGTCATAATTGTCTCTTACTTCACTGTGGGTTTGATGTAGTTTTCTTTTTACCTCCAAACATAAAGTAAAATGTTGATTTACAGCCTCTACAGGAGGCAGATCTGAGTCATCTCTTCTGTGCTTTAGGATCAGATGTTATTCACTGGTTAGTGGGGGAAATGCAGGAGATGAAGGTACGTGGATGGTCAGCAGGGATGTCGTGGTCAGGGGAGGCAGGGGAATGCCGTCTGCCAACTAATTTCAAAATGTTCAAAACAAAAAAAACCTATAAAAACATTACAGCAATGGACAGAATATACCTACGACTTGCCTAAGATACAAGTTCACAGTGGCCATCACTCTGTTAGAATCCAGGATCGTCCCCGTGGCCTATTTGAAGATTAAAGAGTGTTTGTCTCGTATTTACGAGTGGTTCTGAAAGCAGCATCATCTGAGGCGGACGGTGGCCGGTCAGATCTACAGGAGCTTCAGGAGAGAAAAAGAAATTCTGATTCACAATGAAGCCTGTGTTTTATTAAGGATACATAGACATTTATTCAATACATTGATCAAAATATAGAGCTGATGTTAGTGTGTGTGTGTGTGTAGTGTCTAGGCCTATATAAAATAAACAGTCCAGCATGATGTAATTCTTGTTGGTGACTTTCATATCTGGCAAACTTCAAGCTCTATGTGTGTGTGTAGCTCTGCTGCCACCCACAGGACAAACTCAGGTCACTGCAGAAAGATGAGTCGATCCACTCAAGATGGAAAAAAAAATGTAAATATGCAGAGAAGAAACAACAACAACTCATTTATTTGGCATTTTTATGATGATTTATTATATTTTAATGATTGATTAAACTGAATGTCTTTGGGCTCTGAGTTGGTCAGACAGAATAACTCTGTACCACGAGGCAGGATTTAAAGTTATTGAGGTAAATTCAGGTTTTTACTTTTACTTCTATGATGGTTGTTCACTTACCGGGGTGAATCACCATGGAAACAGATGCTGAGCTCCTCACCTGCTGTGTAGCAGGTTAACGTCAGAGGATCAGATCAAAACCTGTCAAAAAAACAAAACAAACAACAACGACCGACCAATGAGATCACTAGAAACACTGAGTCATCATTCCTACTACAGGATCCTGGCAGGGACAAAAGACTGAACAACGCCAGAGAGGAAAACCCAGTGTTACCTGAGTTAATCCAGTTAACTGAGAGTTATCCTGGATGTTTTAAACAGCAATATAGCGTGAAACTGTGTCAAATAAGTGGCAAAAAGGTCAAATAACTCAAAAAAGACCAAATGAAACTATCAAAGGTAACACCCACACAACTATGACAAGATCAATGAAGAGTTTCCTCCTTTTTATTCTCTGTAAAGACCTTTGAGTTGTCCTTGTTTATGAAATAGGCTTGTGTTGTAATTTATTAACTGATCCTATTGCAAGTGTAACCTGAAAGAATCTAATGCATAGATTATTCTTATTATTGAAATTAAATACTGAAAAACAATGTTAGCTGTCCTTTTCTGTTGTTGCTAAAGCCAGTTTTAACAGTGTTATATATTGTTAATTGCTTTGTTATATATAAATGTTATATATAAATGCCTCATATTGTATCAAGTGCAGCACTTTGGAAACCTTGTGTTTGTTTCAATCGTGCTATATAAATAAAATTGGATTGGATTGAAGTGGTTAATGACACACCCAAACAAACAATAAACTGCACAAACTATATTTTCACATTATTATCACATGGCTTGAGGGAGCAGTTTGTTGTAAAGCTTAATAATTAAATGCTGGATACTCACAGTAATAATCACAGAGTGCATCGGTCTGAAGTCTTCACTCTCTCAGTTTCCCCCAAGACTTGGAATAAAAGATGACTCCTCAGACGATTTTGGCCTTTTCCTCTAGTCTGCAAAGGTGTGAGTGTCTGTGTGTGTATGTGCATGACAATCAATACAAAATACTGATTAGTAACAGTTGACTGAACAGCAGTAAGAACACCTACTACACAGGTATCCAGTAGCTAACAATTAGCTACAACACAAGCTAGGAAGTACTACGAACCAAAACATCTCAGTCACTGTGGTGCAACATTTCAGAGATTCTTCAGTTAACATGAATAATAAATCAAAACATAAGCAGCATCATCATCTCTAAATGTATAGTAATAATAATAATAACAATAGACCGTCTGGAGACACGTGGCTGGATAACTCTGCTCTGAATTCGTTGTTACATACAATCATTATATCAGAACAACGTGCAGTAATAAGACCGGACTTACACCACCTGAACTAAACTGAACTATATCACACACGACCTCTCTACTATACTGCTTCTTTAAAGCAGCTGATGCCACTTAGAGACAGTGAGATGTGTCTCTATAGGTGTGGCAGCCGTCCATCACTTCAGTGTGTCCAGTAGGAACAGTAGCTGATGTTCAGGTGAGGGTGTGAATAAGAAGACGCAGAGTTCAGGTTTGGGCTCGGACCGTTTAGTCAAAAGGTTTATTTGAATCTGAGCGTGATTCTGCCGACCTGCGCAGAGCCATCAGAGAAGCCAAAAAGCAATATACACAGAAACTGGAAGGGTATTACACCTCCGCTGACACTCGGCGCATGTGGCATGGACTTGAAAACATCACAGGCTATAGAGACAGAAGCAGAGGGACCATCACTGGTAGCAACTTCTCACCAGATGAGTTTAATGAATTCTATGCCCGCTTCGAGGCCCACAACACCGAGCTGACTGAAAGAGAAGGCAAGGGTCAGAATTCACCACCATCACTCATCATTTCAGCTACAGATGTGGCGAGGACCCTGGGGAGAATAAATCCCCGGAAAGCAGCCGGCCCTGACAACATCGAGGGCCGTACACTTAAAACCTGCTCTTCAATGCTTGCTGGGGTCCTAGCAGACATATTTAACCTCTCTCTGTCTCAAGCCACAGTCCCCACCTGCTACAAAATTACCACCATCATTCCATTACCAAAAAAGGGAAAGGCAAACTGTCTGAATGACTACCGGCCCGTTGCATTGACTCCTATAGTGATGAAATGCTTTGAGAGGATCATCATGAGCCACATTCAGTCATTCATACCCGACACCTTGGACCCTCTTCAGTTTGCTTACAGACCAAACAGGTCAACAGAAGACGCTGTCAGCACAACAATACACACGGTTCTCACACACCTAGAGAATAAGAACAGTTATGCCCGACTGCTGTTCATTGATTACAGCTCGGCCTTTAACACTGTGATACCAGCTAAGCTTACCAACAAGCTTTCCTCTCTAGGTGTGTCATCCACTCTCTGCAACTGGGTTTTGGACTTTTTAACAGGTAGACCTCAGTCAGTCAGACTGGGGAACAACACTTCTGGTACATTAACCATAAACACAGGAACCCCACAAGGCTGTGTTTTGAGTCCAATGCTGTATACACTCTTCACTCATGACTGTACCGCCTCCCAGCATAACACCAGTATTATAAAATTTGCGGACGACACTACAGTCATTGGACTGATTTCTGGGGGAGATGAGTCAGCATACAGGAGGGAGGTAGCTGACCTTGTGAAGTGGTGCAAGGACAATAATCTCTCCCTAAATAACAACAAAACAAAGGAGATGATTGTGGACACACGGAGGAAGAGAGGTCAGCACGCGCCACTTCTCATTGATGAGACTGAGGTGGAGAGAGTCGCCACATTTAAATTTCTGGGCATCAAAATCTCTGAAGACCTCAGCTGGTCTAATAACATCTCAGACCTGGTGGGGAAAGCCCGACAGCGTCTGTACTTCCTGAGAAGGCTGAAGAAGTTTGGCATGCCAAGCCACATCCTCAGCAACTTCTACAGATGCACAGTTGAGAGCATCTTCAGCTACTCCATCACAGTCTGGTTTGGTAACAGCACAGCTCAGGACAGGAAAGCCTTACAGCGTGTAGTGAAGACAGCACAAAAGATCATTGGGACAGCACTGCCTACACTGGAGGACATCAATAACACCAGAGTTCTCAGGAGGGCTCACAAAATCATAAAAGACATCACCCACCCACAACACAAACTGCTCGAGCTCCTGCCATCCGGGAAAAGATACAGGAGCCTAGCAGCCAGAACAACCAGGCTGAAGGACAGCTTTTTCCCCCAAGCTGTCAGACTCCTGAACAAAACCCTCCCACTGCCCCTGCCCCCTACCTCTGCAGATTGCCCTATGCCACTTTAGCTGCATTTGCACTATCTTTTATTGTTTTACATTATCTATTTATAACTGCTCTTGCACTATTTATTTATCCATGTTGTTATTTTAATTAGTGTTGTTTTTATTATTACTTGTTTTTTATAATGTTGCCGGAGGTATTATCACAGAGTAAGAATTTCATTGTACTGTGTGACGCTGTCTTCAGTATATATGACAATAAAGATTTGATTGATTGATTGATTTGATTGATTCTCTGACAATACGTATCTAGTGCAATATTATAAGTATTCAGAATAAAACAAAGAAAAAGACTTGCAGGTCTGCAGAGCATACAGTAGCAAAATGCCACTCACATTACCACAAGCTAAGAATCACAGTATGATAGACACAACTATTAACTATGCAAGGAAAAAAACACTTGTGGCTTAAAAAAAACCCCACTGACCTGCAGTAAGATGCAATTTTAAATGTGTTACTTACATTTCTATGGATGCACACTGATGCATTCAGGAGCAAACAGGAGCGTGGGGATGCAGAGTTCACGTGCTCGGAAAAGCCTGACCGGAAATACGCACAAAAACTTGTATAGACGGCGCATGACCTTTGTTTGTTTCCATAGTCTTCAGTTATACAGTCGTAGTTTATACGCGACGCTTGCGTATGGAAATAAACCCTCAATCATCATCGACGGTCGGATGAATTCAGTGAACATTTCCCTTTTCTGTGTTCAGTCATCAATACAAGGACAGAGACAAACATGACACTAATAAACTGTGAAACTGCACTAGTGTGGTTTGACTGTTAATAAAGAGTCAAGTCTTCCACAGCAAGAGAGTGAATGGATTTCAGGTTGTTCTAGTTTGAAGTTATAGCACTGGAGCTGAATTATAATCAAAATAACTTATTAATGAGGTTCTGATGAGTTAATAGGAAGGAAATTTAGATTGAATGTTGTAAACTAGTGCAGTTAAAGCAGATATCAGTGGAATGTTTTTGTTAATATAAGTCCTAAATAGTCCTATTTTCCGTCAGCAATCACTTACATGAAGTATTTCAGCCTAAACACGAGTCTCTCCGTCACTCTGCTCTGCTGTAACCCGAGGAGAAAATTTTCCTTGTGGGATACAAGTGTTATCCAATGAGGAGAGAGAACGGCATGAAGGGCTGTGTGTGCAGCCAAGGGATGCGCGTGAATGTGGTGACGTAGCACGAGGACCAATTGATGCCTGACAAGGGCGGGGGCTGCTAACTCATGGTGCGTTCAAAGAAACTCGTACTTTGTGTTTTTCCTTCCTGTGAAGTCATACCAGTTCGATCTGGTACGAGTTCACGGGTCGGAAGTTACGAGTGGCCGTTATAGGGAACTTTCACAGACAACAGGATGGTAAAAACACGAGCTACGGGTTACCTGGAACGCTACCAAGTCGTAGTTGTGACTTGAAGCATTAACTTTCGGTTTCAAAAGCCTGCCTTGAACGCAGCATTAGCCGAAACGGCCGTGAAGCTGATATCTGCTTTAAAAATATATACCCCAAACACTAAACCTTTTTTTACAAGTTCCTTGTTTCACTTGTTTCTTGTATTTCTCCTCACTACCCATGTCAGCTAAATGAGTGTGTAATGTTCATTCCTGCCTGTGATTCCTGTGAAGTCCAGATGAATCCACAGTGTGAATCTGCAGCAGCTGGCCACACCACTTCATGAGTCCTTCAGAAAACCCTCTCTGGCTGCCTTCAGCTTCACATGGATTTCTTCAATCTTAAATCCAGGATCATAAACACCAGCAGTCTGTATAAATAGTACAGGACAAAGATATTTATTAAGTGTTTTCTTCATTAATGCTGGTCTTATCCATAATTGATTTTAACCTAAATACAAATTATCTTCACATTTTACATAATTGTGTGTAAAGATAAATGTAATAATAATAGTTTCAGTATAATTTAGACATGAATTGTTCACATCACTCCTTCACTCTGAAATTAAGATGATTTTACTTGAACTAAATGATAAATTAACTTGTAGATTTACAACAATATTTTAAACTTAATATGAGACACATTCAAACTGATAAACACAGACATTTTAAAACACATTATTACTCCTCAAAATACGTTCTACTCGTCCTCCAAACCACACATGACAGGAGTCAGATAGATAGCATCATGATTAGCTTGTTAGCATCGTTAATTAACTCACCGTGGAGTTTCCAGAGAAGAAACCGTCACACCAGCTCAGGTAGCGCAGGTGGAAAACACTCCCTGAAATCAGAACAAGATGTGTAAATTATTTCTGTTCATCTCACTAATTTTATGACTTTGTATTAGTTATTTCACTGCACGTTTTGCTCGTTATTACTTCTCTCCTACCTTAGCTAACAGGACGTGATAGAGACGTGATTCACAGGACAAAATATCTGATTAAATGCGTACGTGACTTACACTAGACACAAGATGGCAGCAGCACTCTAGTCCAGTAATTTTAGGCCAAAAAAGGGGTCAACGTTAAACAAATTGCAACAGAAGCAAACTCAACTGATTTGTATCCTCAACATGTCCTGAGTGAGGGAAAAAAAGCCCCGAAGAATCCCATTAGGGGAAAGTTTAGAAAAACACCCCATTTATACGAATATAAAAAGCTTTTTTTCACGTGAATAGGGTAAAATTTTTAACCTTTAGATATCTCCATGAAAATTACTGAGTTGATTACTTACATTAAGACAAACAAAAAATGTATTACAAGTTTTTTGAAATTATTTGTTAACATGAGCAAATTTGCATAAATTTGCATAAATTTGCATAAATCACACCGTTTTGACGGCACATGTATATATGAAGTTGCCGTGGTGGTACCGGCATGAAAATTGGAATGAGTTGACTCCATCGGTCAACTGACAAGTTGACCACTTTAAATTTCAAGATGACTGCAATTTTTCAAGACAGCCACATCCTTAGTAGAGCAGGTATGACATGCTCCGTCTCGATTAATGCTCATGGGCCTAAATTGGTTCCATTCCTTAAGTTTTTTAACTGTAATATGTTAACAAGATTGAACAAGACATTTTCACCTGCTCTACCCAATGTTTAGATCAAGTGCTGTATGTATGCAAATTAGCCATATGTAATTGGATTATGTACTGTTGGCTCATGTCATACCTGCTCTACTAAGGATGTGGCTGTCTTTAAAAATCAACCAAAACCCGGCCATAGCAGCGTATTTCAGTTTGTGCGAATAAGGGGATTTTACAGTCATCTTGAAATTTAAAGTGGTCAACTTGTCAGTTGACCGATGGAGTCAACTCACTCCAATTTTCATGCTGGTACCACCACAGCAACTACATATATACATGTGCCGTCAAAACGGTACAATTTATGCAGATTTATGCAAATGTATGCACATTTGCTCATGTTAACAAAGAATTTCAAAAAACTTGTAATACATTTTTTGTTTGTCTTAATGTAAGTAATCAACTCAGTAATTTTCATGGAGATATCTAAAGGTTAAAAATTTTACCCTATTCACGTGAAAAAAAATGTTTATATGCGTATAAATGGGATATGTTTGGGTGTTTTTCGAAACTTTCCCCTAATGGGATTCTTCGGGGCTTTTTTTCCCTTACTCAGGACATGCTGAGGATACAAAATCAGTTGAGTTTGCTTCTGTTGCAATTTGTTTAACCTTTTCTCATAAAATGACTGGACTACTCTGTTTCTTATGAATGTTGTGTAGATTTTTCTAGGTATTTATGAATTTTGTGAATATTGTAACTAATTATGTGGATGTTCTATGACCAGCGAACAGGTCTGCGTACACGCATTGAGCATTGTTTGTATGTGGTTTTGTTTGTCTGCATGCAGGTGTTGAACAATGTGAGTATGCAGCTTCATCTGCCTGATTTTGAGTGTTAGATAGTTTTTCATGGGTCACCACTAAGGATCCCTGTTTAGAGGACTCTGGTGGATTTACATGTATTTCCCATTTTTTTCGATTTTTTTCGTTTCTTTTTAATATTTGTATACCGTTTTTAACCTATTATTCTTATCTAAGTATTATTCCAAGATGTTTGACACTTAGTGTTTACTATGCGATGCATTAGATCTGACATATTTGATCTTGTATTGTTCACCACGCAGTATTGATCCAATATGTGACTTTATGTAGTGTGGCCATCTTATTAAGTATGGTGTAGGTTTTCAAATACCTATTGGCCACTTGTAGCATAATCTTCTGTGTCATGTGATGATGATTATTTGTTGACTAAGTGTTTGATTGATTGATTATCAGCTGGTGTTTTCGAGGGAGGTCCGAGAGGTTATATATATGGGTCACACCCATTCAGCAATCATACGCAGAAGAAAGCCAAGGGCTGAAACGCGTCCGTCAGGCACTGCTGTGCGTTAAATAAATATTTCAAGTTTACTTTGTGAGTGCTGCTATTTCAGTTTTTTCTGCAACCCACAACATACCTGAGGAGCGGGGGAGAAATAATCCCACAGTGATGCAATGGTGTTCCCTTAATGATAACTTCACTCTAATGAGGAACAATTCGGAAACAAAAGCAATGGATCATCTTTTTAATCGCAGACACTTTTTCGACAAGCCTTATTACCATGATTTTACTGTTTTTCTTTCAATCAATCGCAGATCAACAGACTATGTCCACTTTGTAGATCCAAGATGTTGTGACAGGCTACAGTTACCTTTGTCAAAAAGGAATTATGTGAACAATACAAAATACTTTTTATAAGCACGGAATATGGAGTCAGATATGGAATGTAGGTAGGCTACTGTCTGTTTAATCAAAATAAAACATTAACCCATCATGTTTTATCAGATTTAAGATATAGGCTACATAAATCAATGCAATCACAAGCAGAGAGATTACACAGGTCACATCATCATACTTTATAGAATATGAGGATCAAAATGTCTTTGATGTAGGCAAAAATTCAAGAGGGGAGACGCTGTAATGACTTTCATGGCTCCTTCTGTAGCTGAGTTCAGCCCCAGTCCAATATTTTGTATTGCATAGCATACACCTGTAATTTCCTCCAATGTGTTTTTATTTGTTGTTTTTAAACTGTATTTGCTTCTATAGGCTAAGCAATTGCTCTGTTAGAGTATTTACAATGTACATAGGCTATATGTATTCCTGTATGTTAGAATAAAAAACATAAACTGTGTTTTCACTTTTCTAGTTTTTCTAGTTCTAGTTTTTTTCCGTCTCAAGAACTTCAAAAGAAATTGGTAGACGTGCTTTCAAATACAAAGCCCCCTCTGACTGGAATAATTTACCGCTATCTATTAGATCTGTCACTTCTTTCCATCTGTTCAAGACCTCACTAATGTCCTTGTTTCAGACCCCCTGTTGTTGCTATTAGTTTTTATTTTCTCTTCATTTATTTTTATGTACTTTTACCTTTTTTTTTTTTTTTTTTGCCCTTGTGATGGGGTTATGGGCTGAAGGGGTATGGTGGGGTGGGCGGGAGGGATTTGGGAGCTGTTGTGTACACTTTAAGTGTATGTTTTGTGTTGTGTATATGTGATTGTATTGTATTGTATTGTCTTATTGTTTTGATGTATAGGACCCCCTGGAAGACGAGATGATGCATCTCAAGGGGTTATCCTTAATAAAATTTGAAATTTGAAATTTAGTTCCATCACATTTAGCTAAACCACAAACTGCAGCATGTCAGAAGAACTGAGTCTTTACATCACAAGTCACAAACACCTAACCCACGGCCAGAGGCTAAGCATATTGCATATGACATTACTATACTATAGGCTACTATACGCAAAAAAAACAAAACCAAAACATGTCTACCTTTTGAATCTTACTCCCGAGGTCATGCAGTGAGACTTTGTACGTGAAAAATAAAGTTTATTTCCACTGTCTCATCTGGTGTTACACACTAAACTTGAAGTTACAGAATCACAGGATAAAAAAAGAACAAAAACTCATGGGATGTTTCCCCTAACTGCATCAACATTTAGCTAATTACCGTATGATAAATAAAACACAGAATAGATGTAGTAGGCTGTTTCATGTCATTAGCAGCTTTTACTGATAATCTCAGTTCATTATAGGAATAGCTCTCTTCATTTTAATAGGAAGTATCTCAGCAGCTCTTCTACCACTGCTGTATCCCAGCTCATTCTTTATTCATGGTCTCACATTGAATTACAGTAAGGTGTAATAACAAAAGTTGTCCAGCAGATGTCGCTTTTCTACCTGTGTCAAGGTCACTTCATACAGGTAGGTCACTGCCCTCCCTGCTCATGAACCAGTCTGCCATCCCAACCCAGTCCTCCCATTAAGCTGGCCTGCTCTTCCTGCCTTTCCTCCCACCAGAAGCTGCCTTCATCAGCTCTTGTTAGCATTTCCATGTCTTGACATGTTCCTTGTTGTGAACTGTTTTCTTGTCTGTAGCAACATCTATGTCCGACTGTCCGTCCTGGGTGAGGGATCCCTCCTCTGTTGCTCACCCTGAGGTTTCTCCTGTTTCTTTTTTCCTCAGTTGATGTGAGGGTCTAAGGACAGAGGATGTTGTTATGATGCTGTGTAAAAACCCTTTGAGACAAACTGTTTGTAAAAATGGGCTATACAAATAAAATTGCCTTGTCTTTTCTCTCCAAAACTGATCACCAACGTTATTTATCTGAAGCTGGAGAAAGAGTTAACTACAGTTTTGTAATTTGAATCAACTGAAAGTGAAATATCAACTATAAACAACTTGTAGGCTACGTGATGATCAACACACACTCACAGAGTCACTGTGGTTTTCTGTCACTACAGAGACGAGGAAAGAGGAAGTCAAAGAGCTCAGTTAAGGCGCCATTTTACAGTGAACAAGGCAGAAGGAGAGAAACTTAAGTCAGAGGCAGGTGAGTGTTAACACAACATTATTATTATTATTATTATTGAAGTGTGTGAGAGGTTGTGTCTGTGGACTGTGGAGGGAAGAAGAGTCACAGTAAAAAAGAGGAAACAACAGGAGCTGATGAGGAGGGAGGGGCACCACACAGACACAGACTTCAGTATTATTCTATCACTTTTTGTATTTCATGCATGTTATTTCAAGCTCTGACTATCTGGAGTAGTTTAAACAACTTGTTAGTACTCACAGAGTCGTTTGATTTAAATATAGACAAAGGAAGAAATGATAGTGAAAGTAAAGCGTTAAGAAGTCGTGCTCATTTCACGCATTTCTATGAGATCAGGTTGGTTCACTGAGGCCAGACGCCATTTTAACCCTCTGGGCCTGTTCGTTTTTTACTTCAAACCATTTAAAAACAGAATTTAATCACCATTAATTCATTTTCATGATGAATGAATCATCTTTTTAATCGCAGACTTTTTTGACAAGCTGTATGTTACCCTTGGTTCGAAAGATGAGCCAGAACTCCAGTATAAAGTTTTAAAACAACACTTGTTTCTTTATTTATACAAAAGTTATATTCCAATCTATTTATTGGCACATGTAAAAGGAGCAATAATGATTAAAACATCTCCTCTAATGATCAGGATACAGCCGGCCTGGCTCCCTCGGGCTTACTGCGAGTGAGAGAGGGGATAAACAAGATAGTGATTTATAACATTACACACACACCTGGCAGTTACTATAACACGGCACCTCTATAGAGCAACCAAACACTGCACACGCTCAAATGCAACTCCTGCCGGTGTACACAGCAAACCCCTAAGCCCCTCGAGTTAAGGCAGACTGAGCACGCTTGGAGATGGAAGCCGACTGTTTAACATGGTCAATAGGTGGGAGAGTGGCAATCCCGCTCCGCGGTAGCTGCTCAACTGAACACATCAACCAAACCACAAAGAAGAGGAAAAAGGAACAGCAGTCAGGCCATGCACAGCTGTTCCTCATGCACCTACAACACAAAACAAATACTGCTCACAAACAAACATTTAGCAAGCAAGCCGTGCAACATACAAGCTATTAAACATCCATCATGCAATATTACAATACAGGCAACACATGGAATAAAATAAATTATGTTACCATACGACTGTCACAGGGTGCACACACACTGATCTGACCGACCCTTGTTGGCTCGCTTCCCTCCTGTAACTGTTTCAGTGACATCAAAAATGCAATATGGTCAGCATCAACATATGTACACACACAATATGCTGGGCAAACAGTGGACACTTTTTTATTCCTAGCAATCAACATACCTCCTGTTCACCAGCTCATTCCTACCCAGGAGCCCAACCTGCTCCGTGTTTCAGTAGCCTATATGCGCTGGGCACTTGTTGTGCAGTTTAACATACAGGAACGGCACCTAACAACTTGAAACACACAACCACACAAATGTAACTAATGTCGTGTGCCTCTACATATATTCACTGTTTGCCAATTCTCAGTATGGTCTGAAAACTCTAAAAACTTACGGTCGGCAGTGCCCTCACACAATCCTCCTCACCAGCCTGCAGCAAATCAGCCGATGAGGACTTCAGACAGACAGCTGCCTTCTGCCTGATTAGGGCCTCCTTAAGTCTGCCTGTCCAAATTTATAACCCCCCCTCCCTCCAGCGGCTACATTCATTACCATGATTTTACTGTTTTTCTTTCAATCAATCGCAGATCAACAGATTATGTCCACTTTGTAGATCAAAGATGTTGTGATAGGCTGCTGTTACCTTTGTCAAAAAGGAATTATGTGAACAATACAAAATACTTTTTATAAGCACGGAATATGGAGTAAGGTTCATGCAGTGTACTACCTCTGTCTGTTTAATCCAAATAAAACATTATCCCATCATGTTTTATCAGATTTAAGCTATAGGCTACATAAATCAATGCAATCACAAAGCAGAGAGATTACACAGGTCACATCATCATACTTTATTACCGATATGAAATGATTTTATAATTTTAATATAGAATATGAGGATCAAAATGTCTTTGATGGTATTTAACAATTCAAGAGGGGAAATGTTGCTCAGAACAATCGCTGTAAGGACTTCCATGGCTCATTCTGTAGCTGAGTTCAGTCCCAGTCCAATATTTTGTATTGGATACACTTGTAATTTCCCCCCTGGCAATATGATTTTATTTGTTGTTTTTAAACTGTTCTTCTATAAGCAATTGCTCTTAGAGTATTTACAATGTACATAGGTGGAGAGCTACAGGTGGAGCAATCGCCTCAAAACGTTAGGGAAACAAGAGGAGGCTGGTGCTTCACTTATCTATGTTGTTGGAATAAAAATGTAAATCTTTGTGGCGCAACCACCTCAGCTGCTGCTCATGAAGCAGAACGAGAGGATAAAATACAGTCATTTTGTGATTCTTCTTTATCTTTATTTCAGACCCAGGGGGATCCATATCACCATAAAAGCAGAATAAGATAATAAAAACAAAGACAGAATAAAAATGAAAAAAAAAAAAAACACAAAATACAAAGTAGAGCCTTCCCCACTATTCAGTGTAGGCTTGCATACAAACATGTTCTAAAATGGTTCCACAGTCTGGACGAAAATCTTACAGAACTGCGTACAGGATTAACCAACACATTAATAAGTTCATTCTCTGATTCTGACGCCCTACACATAAATCTGTACATCAGATTGCGCAGAACAGCAGAGCAGGTGGGTACCCCGACACTAACAAACATATGGCTTGCACTGGAGCTTCTTGGGGCTCTCAACAGTAACCTCATGCTGTCATTATAAGCTACTGTAAGATTTCTTATACTACCTTGTTTGTAGCGGCACCACAGGTGGGCTGTGTACAAAGGTGTGCAATATGCTTTAAACAATGCAATTTTTACAGATACAGAGCACATGCTAAACTTACGACATAGCATGTTTGCTTGTGCATAGAGCTTACGACGCTGCCTGTACATATCTTTATCATCGGACAAGTCATTAACAATAATATGCCCCAGATACTTAATCTCGCTGCACACACTGAGTGCAGTACCAGACAGATGGAAGTCAGGGAAGGTTGACTGTCTGTCTTCTCTGCTTCTAATAATCATAACTTTACTCTTACCAGCATTGTACTTTATGTCAAAGTCAGCACCATACTGTGTGCATGTTCTCAATAGCTGTTGAAGACCAGCACTGTAAGGGCTGATGATTATCTGGAATTGGGTGAGGTCGGCCAGGGGAGGGCCCCAAAATAAAAATCTGCTTAGTAGGGCCCCAATTTGGCCAGGGAAGGGCCTGCTTATATGAAGCTGCATGGAGAAAGAGTCAGAGTCAACTACAGTCAACTGACAGTGAAATATCAACTATAAACAACTTGCAGGCTACTGTACGTGATCAACAGACACTCACAGAGTCACTTGTGGTTTCCTGTCTCTGCAGAGAAGAAGAAAGAGGAAGACAAAAGGTTTAGTTCAGACGCCATTTTACAGTTAATGACGCAGAAGGAGAGTCTGAGGCAGGTGTGTGTTAACACAGCAATTATTATTATTATTATTATTATTATTATTATTATTATTGAAGTGTGAGTGTGTGTGAGTGAGTTTGTCCCTGTGGACCGTGGAAGGAAGAAGAGTCACAGTGAACTTAAGTCGACAGAGACACTGAAACAACAGGAGCTGAGGGGCGCTAGTATTACTCCATCATTTTTTGTATTTCACATAAAGCACCTGAGTGACAGTGTACAATGACATCAATATTAATCTTTAGAAGAAAAGTAATAAAAACAAAAAATACAGGTCTACCTCATGAACTCATGAGGTTAAAGGTAATATGAAACCTTTTAGGAGAAAAGTTTTAGTTTTATTTTTTACTTACTTCCAGTGTCACCTGGTGTTCACACACTAAATTTAAAGTTACAGAACCACAGGATTAAAAAAAACTGGAGACTAACTAACTAAGAATAGAGGTGTTCTGTGCAGATAGCAGCTTTTATTGCTGATAATCTTAGAATATTTTATTTATAATACCTATGTTCATTTAAACATAATAATAAAAATATCAGCAGCTCTTACCACTGCTGTATCCTGACCTATAGCTCACTATTTATTCATGGTTCCTTGTTATTATGTAGATACGGATTAATTCATATTGAATTACTGTAATCTGTATCTATGTAATAACAAGAGTTGACCAACAGATGGCATCATTCTACCTGTATCAAGTCACTTTCATCTCTGTCACGATCATCAACATCATTTATATGAAGCTGCCTGGAGAATAAGTTGATTTCACTTGAAGCATTTTATTTCAAGTTCTGACTATCATTAATTAATAAACAAGTAGTTTAAACAACTTGTTAGTGAACAACACACTCAGAGTCATTTGATTTAAATATAGACAAAGGAGGAAATGATAGTGAAAGTGTTCACTGAGTTCAAACTCCATTTTATAGTGAACAGAGCAGAAGGAGAGAAACTAAGTCTGAGGCAGGTGAGTGTTACTACAATGTTATTATTATTATATTTATTATTGAAGTGTTAGTCAGTTCACAGAAGAGTCACAGTGAACTTCAGTCCACACAGAGACACTGAGAGAGAAGAGGAAACAACAGGAACTGATGAACTGAACAATACATATGAAAACTGACCAGGTGGAGTTTATTATACTCTGTCAGAGTGTGTGTTATCTGACTGTCAGTGTTTCTGGTTTCTCCCTCAGACTGACTGAAGATGAGATGAGATGGAAGTCGGAGCAGAGATCCATCTGAGTGACAAATGTCAAGAACAACCACCAGACCTCAGTGCTGGACCTGGACCCTCAGAGTCATGGTAAGAGACCTGCTACAACGTCGTTAGTTTCATGTGAAGGAAACAGAGAGAAACCAGGAACCAGATCCATCAGACTCCGAAAGTTCACAACAAACCTCATAGACAGAAACATGGACACACACTCTGTCCATCAGACTGATGAAGCAGAGGGTCCTCATGTTACTGTTTAGTAAGTTGCTGCACCAACACCAGCCTGATCTCCACCTCCACAGTTTCCATAGATGGATTCAGACACAGCTCCAATCAGCTGATGTCAACACCTGTGTGAACTCCACCTGTCTGTAGAGCTGTCAGTGGCAGGGCCGGCCCTGGTCAGTGGACAGAGTCTCCATGTTGGAGGAGACTGGACACAGAATAACAACATGTTTGTGTTTGTAGGGGTCAGAAGGACGGACTGAGAGCAGAGTCTCCAGGATCCATCTGTCTGTCTGACTGGTCCAATGAGCCACCACCAGACTTCAGTCTTGAACCTGGACCCTCAGAGTCACAGTAAGAGACCTGCTACAAACCTGTGAACCTCCAAACTGTCTCTGTAGCAGAGTTTAGTTCAGTGTGTTGAGCTGCTGCAGTCCACGTCTCTGGAACAGGAAACAACTTCTCCCTGGTTCTTTGTCTCTTCAGTGTTGATACTGATGCTGAGGAGGCTCCTTTCTGCTCACATGATTAAAAAGCCTCTAAACACTTCTGTGAAGAACTCACTTCTTCAATCTTTCATTACTATCTTAACTCCTGTTGTTTTTGTCCATTTAGATGGGCTCTTATTTTTAAAACTACATGCTGACACTAATATACTTCATGAAGTGTGTAGGAACAGAGTTGTAACTTAACAATGAAATCAAAATGGTAGAAACTGTAAAAACAGATAAAAGAGAGGAAGACAGGTGAATGAACAGAAACACTGCAAATATTGATACTGAGCAACCTGAAGAGGCACAAAGGCAGTTTTCTAATCATCATGCTGTTAAATCATTTGTGATTTAATGTAGTTTTTAAGCTCAAATAGTTTTCTGTCTAGATATGTGTGTACTGCAAAGTAGGTAATGTAATTTATTTTTCATTGTGTGTGTTTTATTCAGCTCTTATGTTGATATTTGACTTAACACAGAATAAAGGACACAGAATAACAACATGTTTGTGTTTGTAGGGGTCAGAAGGACGGACTGAGACCAGAGTCTCCAGGATCCATCTGTCCGTCTATGAGGAGTGACTGGTCCAATGATCTACCACCAGACCTCAGTTCTGGACCTGGACCTGGACCCTCAGAGTCACAGTAAGAGACCTGCTACAAACCTGTGAACCTCCAAACTGTCTCTGTAGCAGAGTTTAGTTTAGTGTCTATGAAGAGTGACTGGTCCAATGAGCTACCACCAGCCTTCAGTCCTGAACCTGAACCTGGACCTGGACCTTCAGAGTTACAGTAAGAGGATGAAAGGGACAGAAAGTAGAAGAGTAGGGGCAGCATGTTGTGGTGTGGAGCTCTATATAGAAAATAATGGAAGTGGCTGATTTGATGTGTGCTGTTCGCTGATGGTGTGTGTTACACTTCACTCTGCTTCTTTAGAGCTGATGTGAGACAGGTGGTCAACATCTGGAGACTGGACACAGAATAACAACATGTTTGTGTTTGTAGGGGTCAGAACTACAGACTGAGACCAGAGTCTCCAGGATCCATCTGTCCGTCTATGAGGAGTGACTGGTCCAATGATCTACCACCAGACCTCAGTTCTGGACCTGGACCCTCAGAGTCACAGTAAGAGAGCTGCTACAAACCTGTGAACCTCCAAACTGTCTCTGTAGCAGAGTTTACATATAACATATCCCAGCCAATTCCTGTGGTCTTGCCATCGAGGCTGGAGCTTTCTTATACCAATACGAATACTAGTAAATTTCCACGATTCTCAATACTTATTCGATGCCACGATTTAAGAAGAAGAAAAAAACATGTGCTTCTAAATTCATTAGGCTACTTTATTTAATAAATAAATAACTGTTTCACATCAAACTTGTATTTAAGCTCCACTGTGGTTTAACAATGAAGTAAAAACAGAGTTAAAATGGTAAATATGCCTCAACACAAATGGAAAGTCATGTAGTAATTACTTTTATCTTCCAGTAGTTCAGAGATAGACCTGTTGTTCTCATTCATTCACTTTTAGGCTGTTTCCACAGACTGATGTAAAACTGACTCATTGTTTCATTTTTCAGCTCTCTTTTGTATCTACACACGTTTGTTTTTTCTCTGCTCCAAACCATTGATGTATTATGATCTAAACGTACACCACCGCTGTGGCGCACACCGAGCAGCTGGAGCCGCGTTCACATAAACCGAGCGCAAGCTCGACTGTAGCCACACCGAGACCCAGCGCGTGCTCTGGCCCGCGTGTAACGTCCACGTCAGTCCTGAGTCCGACAGGACTCGATACGACGCGCTGAGGTCAAAGTTTTATGGTACTGAAAAAAAAGGTCCAGGCTTCAATCAGCAGCAGTGACCGAGCGGCACGTGTTATGCGGGAGCGAGCGAGCTGTGAGACTGCAGTTGCTTGCAGGTGGTGTACGTCCCAGGGCGTGGCGCTGCTGTGCACAGAAAGTAGATCATGTCTTTGTCTTTGATCGGGTCGGGATCTTGTAACACTATGTGTTAGCGGTAATTACCGAGACGATTTCACAGAAATCATTTCAAACCACAGGGAATTCATGTGGAATTAGATTTATTAAATTTTTTACATGTTATCTTTTTTATCTCTCATGATCTTCCTGGTACTGAGTACCACCTCTGAATCTTTTAGTGGTACACAGTACCGGACCGTACCGGCTTACTTTCACCCCTGGACAGGAAACAACTTCTCTCTGGAGGCTCCTTTCTTCTCAAATCATCAAAAAGCCTCTAAACACTTCTGTGAAGAATTCACTTCTTCAATCTTTCATTACTATCTTAACTCCTGTTGTTTTTGTCCATTTAGATGGGCTCTTATTTTTAAAACTACATGCTGACACTAATATACTTCATGAAGTGTGTAGGAACAGAGTTGTAACTTAACAATGAAATCAAAATGGTAGAAACTGTAAAAACAGATAAAAGAGAGGAAGACAGGTGAATGAACAGAAACACTGCAAATATTGATACTGAGCACCCTGAAGAGGCACAAAGGCAGTTTTCTAATCATCATGCTGTTAAATTATTTGTGATTTAAAGCAGAAGTAAGCGATCCGGTCGTTTTGGCTAATGCTGCGTTCCAGGCAGGCTTTTGAAACCGTAAATTACAGCTTCAAGTCACAACTTACGACTTTGTAGCGTTCCAGGCAACCCACTCGTGTTTTTCCGACCTTTTTTACCTGTGAAAGTCACTATAACGGCCACTCGTAACTTCTGACCCGTGAACTCGTACCAGATCGAACTGGTACCACTTCACAGGTCGGAAAAACACGAGTTACGAGTTTCCTTGAACGCACCATAACAGTCCTCGTCCCTACGTCTCCACATTCACGGCGTCCCTTGGCTGCACACACAGCCCTGCATGCCGTTCTCTCTCCTCATTGGATAAAAACTGTAGGATACGATAAATGTTTTCTCCTCGACTCAGAGCAGAGCAGAGGGACTGACAGACCCGTGTTTCAGTCCAAACACTCTATAGAAGTGATTGCTGTCGGAAGATACAACTATTTAAGACTTATATTAACACAAATATATCACTCACTTCTGCTTTAATGTAGTTTTAAAGCTCAAATAGTTTTCTGTCTAGATATGTGTGTATTGCAAAGTAGGTAATGTAATTTATTTTTCATTGTGTGTGTTTTATTCAGCTCTTATGTTGATATTTGACTTAACACAGAATAAAGGACACAGAATAAGGCCGAATTCCGATTCTCCCCTTAGCCCTAGCCCTTGGCCCTAACCCTTCGTTTTGCGCATTCACGTGAAGTGGTAGGGGTGTCCCAATTCTGGTTCAGACGAGGGTTAGGGTAAGTGGTAGGGCTATCTCGCCCTCGAAACGGAGATTTTTCAGGGGCACACTACGGACTGAGGGCTATGGCAAGTTTCCCAGAATGCATCTTGCGGCAACCGGCAGCTGTTTTATTTCTCACTGTAGCACTGTTATTACGTCATTTTGTTAAGTTTTAATATTTTTTCATGTGAGAAAGTAGCTGTTTAGATCCCAATGGGCGGCCGGTTTATCCACATGAGGCTGTTTAGACGTTTGCTCCGGTGTTTTTCGGAGAAGTGAAGCTCCACGTTGGAGCCTCCACCTGTGGAGCAGATCAGCGGCTCGTCACGGAGACACCACCCCGTCCGGAGAGCTTGTCAGCCGGCCAACCTCCCGACCTCGTCCCGGTAGAAAAGAGGACCGCTAATTAACTTACCCGCAGGGTTTTAAAGGTTTACCGCCGCCTAGTTACATTCTTTTTAGGAGATAAATGCTGGTCTCATTGATGAAATGTAACAATTGTCGCATTAATTTGTTTGAATTAAAAGTGAAGCTTCATGTGTTTTGGACACAGAAGCAGCACTGCCTGGGGGATCTAAGCCTATACAGAAATCACCACATTTACATCAATAAATAAATGTTTTACAATGAACCGATCATTCTTCATTAAATTTTATTTTATTTTATTAAGTTAACGTGGTTCTGAATAGAGGATTTGTGGCAAAAGCTCCTCACGTCTGCTTATGTGAAAGCCAGCAGAGACGACTGATGACGTATGTGATTGTTGAAGTGGTGTCCCAATTCGTAGGAGTTGACTTTCAACCCTACTCCTTGTAGCTCCGTTTCAAGGGCAAGGGTTAAGGGCTAGGGGGTAGGGCTAGGGATGAAAAATAGAATCGGAATTGGGCCTAACTGTCATGGCCCTTGGTCTTCCGCCATTTAGTGGCTCGGTTTTCTGTTCTGTTTTGTTATTGGACTCTTAGTTTCTGTGTTCCCCTGTTTAGTTTAGTTCCTGTTTTAGTTTGAAGTTTGGTGTTGTGTTATGGTCTGTGTCTTGTCCTAGTTTCCTGTTTTATTTTGTTTTGAAGTCCTTGTCTTGTCTTCCTGTGTTTTCCCTCCTCAGTCTCCTTGCACACCTGTCCTGCGTTTCACATCGTCAGCCCTGCTCCTTGCGTGTCTCCACCATCAGGTTTCTTTGCCCTCCTGTCTCCTCACCTGTTGCTTGTTGGTTTGATTAATATGTTGTATTTAGTCTTGTGTTTCTTTCAGTTCGGTGTTGGATTATTGTTTGTGTCACGGTGTTCTGTTCTGGGTCCTGTTCCTGCCTGTTATTTGTATTAAACTCAGTTTGCAAATGCTCGCTCCTGCGTTTGGGTCCTGCCTGCTTCCACATCCTGACACTAACAACATATTTGTGTTTGTAGGGGTCAGAAGGACGGACTGAGACCAGAGTCTCCAGGATCCATCTGTCCGTCTATGAGGAGTGACTGGTCCAATGATCTACCACCAGACCTCAGTTCTGGACCTGGACCCTCAGAGTCACAGTAAGAGAGCTGCTACAAACCTGTGAACCTCCAAACTGTCTCTGTAGCAGAGTTTACATACAGTATAACATATCCCAGCCAATTCCTGCGGTCTCGCCATCGAGGCCTGGACCTGGACCTTCAGAGTTACAGTAAGAGGATGAAAGGGACAGAAAGTAGAAGAGTAGGGGCAGCATGTTGTGGTGTGGAGCTCTATATAGAAAATAATGGAAGTGGCTGATTTGATGTGTGCTGTTCGCTGATGGTGTGTTACACTTCACTCTGCTTCTTTAGAGCTGATGTGAGACAGGTGGTCAACATCTGGAGACTGGACACAGAATAACAACATGTTTGTGTTTGTAGGGGTCAGAACTACAGACTGAGACCAGAGTCTCCAGGACCCCCCTCATGTCCCCAGTGTGAACAAAGACCCAGAGGAAGAGGTGAATGGCAGACAGCCAAACAGAGCAGCTGTGTACAAAGACTGAACATCTGTCTGCTGATGTGGTCATTTGTGAAACCAGGACCTGTTGTTTTCTCCAGAGTCATTGTTCCATCACACAGCACTGACATTTAAGATGATGATTCAAACCTTCTCTTTGTTGTCTGTAGTTTTTCTGTAGCTGATGAAAAATAATCCGATCAGATTGTCAGACTCTCTGTCTTCAGTCTGACTCTGTCTCTTCTCTCTCAGCAGATCGTGGTCTGCAGGAGGTTTTAGATCAACATAAGATCAGTCTGAGGAGCAGATGTGAAGGAGTGACTGAAGTAGCTGAGGGAACAGGAAGTGAAACCCTCCTCAACAGGATCTACATTGAGTTTTACATCACAGAGGGACAGAGTGAAGAGGTTAATATCCAACATGAGGTGAGACAGCTGGAGACAACGTCCAAGAAGAAGATCCTCCATGACGCTCCAATCAAGTGCCAAGACATCTTTAAGGACTTACGTGTCCAACAGAGAGACAACATCTTTTACTACTTCTTTGTCAAACCGAGATACACGTTATATAAATATATACCTATCCAACAGGGACACAACATATTTTACTACTTTGTCAAACTGAGATACACGTTATCTACATATTTACCTGTCCAACAGAGAGAGGACGTCTCTACGGTCTCACCTGTCCAACAGAGAGAGGACATCTCTACGGTCTCACCTGTCCAACAGAGAGAGGACATCTCTACGGTCTCACCTGTCCAACAGAGACCCATCAGAGTGGTTCTGACCAACGGCGT
Source organism: Trachurus trachurus (assembly GCF_905171665.1). Classification (NCBI taxonomy): domain Eukaryota; kingdom Metazoa; phylum Chordata; class Actinopteri; order Carangiformes; family Carangidae; genus Trachurus; species Trachurus trachurus. The sequence goes on along the minus strand of NC_139891.1, from coordinate 38,065,153 downwards.
CGCTGGCGTTGGAAAAACCTTCTCGGTGCAGAAGTTCACTCTGGACTGGGCCGAGGGCTTGGAGAACCAAGATGTCAGTCTGCTGGTTCTGCTTTCGTTCAGGGAGCTGAACCTGATCAGAGATCAGCGGTTGAGTCTTCTCAGGCTGCTCCATATTTTCCATCCAACATTACAGAAGGTCACAGCAGAGCAGCTGGCTGTCTGTAAACTTCTCTTCATCTTTGACGGCCTGGATGAAAGCCGACTGTCACTGGACTTCAACAACAGGGAGGTTGTGTCTGATGTCACACAGACCTCATCAGTCAACGTGCTGCTGACAAACCTCATCCAGGGGAATCTGCTTCCCTCGGCTCTGGTCTGGATCACCTCCAGACCTGCAGCAGCCAATCAGATCCCTTCTACATGTGTTGACAGGGTAACAGAGGTCCGAGGCTTCACTGATGCCCAGATGGAGGAGTACTTCAGGAGGAGGTCCAGTGATGAAGATCTGTCCAGAAGAATCATCTCACACATCAAGACGGCCAGGACCCTCCACATCATGTGTCAAGTCCCAGTCTTCTGCTGGATCAGTGCTACAGTTCTGGAGCACATGTTGACCACAGACCAGAGAGGAGAGCTGCCCAAGACCACGACTAACCTGTTCTCACATTTTCTGCTGGTCCAGACAAAGAGGAAGAAGAACAAGTACAGTGAAGGACATGAGACGAGTCCACAGGAGCTGACGGAGGCCGACAGGGAAGTTCTTCTGAAGCTGGGGAGGCTGGCGTTTGAACAGCTGGAGGAAGGAAACATCATGTTCTACCAAGAAGACCTGGAGCAGTGTGGTCTGGATGTCACAGAGGCCTTGGTGAACTCAGGACTCTGTACTGAGATCTTCAAAAGAGAGAGTGTGATCTTCCAGAAAACAGTCTACTGCTTTGTTCATCTGAGTGTTCAGGAGTTTCTGGCTGCAGTCTACATGTTCCACTGTCTCACCAACAGGAACACACAGGTCCTGGAGAACTTCCTGGGAGAACAACATGATGATTTAACCGTGGATGACTTCCTGAAGAGAGCCATGGAGAAATCTCTCAGAAGTAGAAATGGTCACCTGGACCTGTTTGTTCGCTTCCTTCATGGCCTCTCTCTGGAGTCCAACCAGAGGCTGTTAGGAGGTCTGCTGGGTCAGACAGACAACAGTCCAGAAACCATCCAGAGAATCATCAACAACCTGAAGGAGATGAGCAATGATGAAATCTGTCCTGACAGAAGCATCAACATCTTCCACTGTCTGACGGAGATGAAGGACCAGTCAGTTCATCAGGAGATCCAACAGTTCCTGAAGTCAGAGAACAGATCAGAGGAGAAACTCTCTGAGATCCAGTGTTCAGCTCTGGCCTACACGCTGCAGATGTCAGAGCAGGTTCTGGACGAGTTGGACCTGCAGAAGTACAACACATCAGAGGAGGGACGTCTGAGACTGATCCCAGCTGTGAGGAACTGCAAGAAGGCTGGGTGAGTCCAAACATGATCTTTATAGTTATTGATCAGTGGATCAGATCAGTAGTTTAATCAAGTTCAGATAAACAGTTTTTCATTAGCGATATCATTGGTCCAGGTCAAGGTTTCTTTATTGCTACCAGACGGTAAATTTGTTTACGGCCAGAACGAAGGAGCTGGAACTTACCATGCAAAGGATGTGAGCAGTCATTAAGAACAGAGCTGGTTTTACGCTGCATCTGTGTGTTGTAGAGGGCTGTCATAGAGAGTTGAGGCTCCTTAATTAGCCCACCAGCCAATTTAATGATTTGGTTCAGGGAATTTGTGTCCTGTAGTGACAGATTTCCAAACCAGGACACCAGAGCAAAAGATAAAACAGGCTCAATACATGTAAAAGCACGATAGGATCAGCATAGTTTTGCCAATATTAAAACGGGACAGTTTCCTAAGGTAAAACAAACACTGATGTCCTTTCTTACACACTGCTTCGCAATTCCTTGGTGAAACATCCTTGGATATTGTTGTCCAATATAATTGAAGAAAAGGAAGCCTCAGAGCTCTGTCATGAGGAAATAAACTCTATTTTAAAAAGGGCAGAACAAATCAGGTCTCCAGACCGAGTCATGAGGATCATCCCAGTGAAAGAAGTTGAACCATCACATCACCATGTAGCACCATCATGTGCACCAACTGTATTTTCACCACCATTTAAATCAGGTTTTATTTTTCCTCTTATCACAGATTGCGTGACTGTGAACTCTCAGAGAATCACTGTGAAGTTGTGGCCTCAGCTCTGAAGTCCAACCTCTCCCACCTGACAGAACTGGACCTGAGTGACAACGACCTGCAGGATTCAGGAGTGAAGGTTCTGTGTGCTGGACTGGAGAGTCCAAACTGTAGACTGGAGACTCTGAGGTCAGTTTGGCTGTTGTAGTTTCACTTTTTTATTGGTTGAGGATTTAAACAAAGAACTGGGGAACAGAAAGGAGTCAGTGTTATTATTACTACAAGAGGAAGGTGAGACCAGTCATAGAGTTTGTGATAGACAGAAGTTCTAACTAGATCTATATTTTCATCTTCTTAAGAAACATGAGGATCAAACTCACAGTTTACTCACAGTCACAGGTTTTTTTCTGTATTCAGCTCAAATGTTTGAATTTTCACTTGTTCATTGGCTGATGATTTGGATGATTTGGTTGATGATAAAATCTAGATTTTATCTTCAAATCATAAACTTGATGAGGATCAAACTCACAGATATTCTGCTGCTGATTTGAACATGACAGAAGCTTCATATGTATCCTATAGGGGTGTAACGGTACATGTAGTTGTATTGAACCGATTCGGTACGGGGCGTTCGGTTCGGCACAGCACTGAGAACGAGTGCGTTTCGGTATGTGTGTGTTTACAGTCCGCCTGCAGCTACACGTGCAGCCCGTTTACGTCGTGCTATCGCTAATGCTACAGCTAATAGTATCGCTAGCGAGAAAACAGAGGCTTGAAGACTCCTGCTTTAGGGGGAGTGGAGGTGGGGGCTGTGGCTCCTATCTCCTCTCTGTCTGTCTGCCTGCCTGTCCCTCTGTCCGTCCGTCCCTCCGTCTGTCTGTCTGTCTGTCTCTCTCTGTCTGTGTTGCGCACAAGCTCCAGCACCTGTGGATCTGCTGCAGATGCGCCCAGAGCAGGCGCATGTCGCTGCTGTGTTGACACTACGCACTGTGCCGTCGTGTCGTGATGATCCGCGTTATTCATTCATTTATTTATTTGCGGCCGAATGGTTGCATCGTCAGGCAGCCGTTGTGGCATTTGCCCACATTGCCCTATGATCAGTCCGTCACTGGCTTGAACTGTTAGTGCTGCACTTAACATGTAAAAAAAAAAAAGTTGTGTTGAGAAGTTTTTTTACAATCATATTTTATGTTTTGTTTATTTGTGAATATTTTATTCATTGTAAGGCTTATTTTATATGTTTTGTTAATTTGAGAATAATTTATTGAACTTATTAGGCAGCACTTTATACAGTAGCCTATTATATTTTTTTCATATTTTGTATAATGGTTTAGTTTAGTTTAATAAGTTTATTTGTATCAGGGACAATGTACCTACAACATAACATTAGTAGGTGAGTAAAATAATTACATTTGACTAAAACATGTACATTTGGTTTAGAAAAATTCCTAATAAACAACAAGCAAATTTATGTTTTGCATTTGGTTCTTTTACTGTACCGAAAATGAACCGAACCGAGACCTCCAAAACCGAGGTACGTACCGAACCGTGATTTTTGTGTATCGTTACACCCCTAGTATCCTACAAATATTTCACCAAGCCGAAGTCACATCAGTGATGATGAATGGCAGGAGACTTGAGATTTCTGGAAAAATTAAATGGTTCCAGTTCAAGAGGTGATTTTCCATCCACTGTAGATCTGACATGTGTCTGAAACGCTCTGATAGAGCTCAAGGCTCTTTGAGGCCCAATAACAGAGGAACACAATACCAAAAGGACAAAGTCCCTCTACTTATTTCGACACTGACCATTGACCATAAGTCATCCCATTGATTATCAATGATTTTATCTATGTTTTATTCTTTATTCAGTTTAGACGACTGCAGTTTGTCAGAGATCAGCTGTTCTTCTCTGGGCTCAGCTCTAAAGTCCAACCCCTCCCACCTGAGACACCTAGACCTAGGCTCCAACGACTTGCAGGATTCAGGAGTGAAGGATCTGGGTGGTTTTCTGGAGAGTCCAGACTGTAGACTGGAGACTCTGAGGTCAGACCCTGTTTTGTTTCTGTGCTGAGATGAATGTGATGTGGAAGTTGTGTTGACTGTAACTTACTAAGCCTGGAAGTGAATTGCATTGACTATGATTGTGTCTGAGACCTTGTCCACATGCAAACCAACAAAACTGGATGTGTCTTTGTCATGTGTTTGGGCCATCCACACCTAAATGGTCTTTTTGGTCCTTAAAAATTGATATTTCCAAAAACTTCTTCTGGGCAGTAAATACTTTCAGCATCCACACCATTGGCGTAACATCATGGTGAGAGGCCCCGGTGCAAATATTTTTTTTGTGCCCCTACCTGCCACCCTAAACAGAAGCACAGAAAGTCATGGAATCATTACTTTTATCCCTCAAGTAGTACAACAAGAGAACTGTTGTTCTCATTCATTCACATTCTGGCTGTTTTCACACAAACTGGTGCAAAAATGACACATTGTTTAATTTTTCAGCTCATAGTATTAGCCTACGTTTACATACGTTTCTTTTTTCTCTGGTCCATACCATGGATTTATTATGGTCCACACGCTGCACCACTCTCAGAGCGTCATGTTTCCATCATGACAACCGAGGGGAGAAAGACACCATGGCCGTTGCCATGTTTACATGAGCTCAAACTTGGGGCGCACACTGAGCAATTGGAGACTCAAGGTCTGGCCGCGAGCTCGACTGCAGATGCACGGAGACCACGCGCTGGTCAGACTCACATGCGTATTCTTTCCGCGTAAGTCCCGACAGCGAACGACACGGTCCGCCGAGAAAAAATGCAGGTACCAACGTATTTTTTACGTGTCAGGATCGACTTGGTACTGACTAGGTTTCAGTTCTCTCACCCTGCAAACCACTGTTTAAGCACCACGGACAGCGGCTCCATATCAACACTTATCTAACAGCCTGCCCTGACCTGGGCTCAAACTGCGACTCATCATGACTGACAGGTATCAAGGTGATTGGACAAATGATCATTTCCTCCTCCCATACTAGCCGCTCAGCGTTACCGGCCCGCCCCGAGCTATTCCATTCACAAAACTGGGGCCTGTGGCAATTCTGGACAGCTGTTTTTTTTCTCTCTCTGTCGATACTTACGCCACTGATCCACACTAATAATAACAATAATTTCCATAAAAAGCTGCACCTTTTGATATATGAATTGTTGAAATTGCACAAAGTCTGAAGTAGTAGTATGACAGCAAAAAACGGTGGAACAAGTCAGAATAATAAGTTACAAAGATTTGATAAAGGCTGAATGCCTTCAGCAGTAGAGGTTAATGGTTAAACACTAATAATACAGTAATAAAAGGACAAAGTCCCTCTGCTCATTTAGACACTATTCACTGATTGATTATCAATGATTTGATTGACATCTTTTATTCTTTATTCAGATTGGACGATTGCAGATTGTCAGAGATCAGCTGTTCTTCCCTGGGCTCAGCTCTGAAGTCCAACCCCTCCCACCTGAGACACCTGGACCTAGGCTCCAACGACTTGCAGGATTCAGGAGTGAAGGATCTGGGTGGTTTTCTGGAGAGTCCAGACTGTAGACTGGAGACTCTGAGGTCAGACCCTATTTTGTTTCTGTGCTGAGATGAATGTGATGTGGAAGTTGTGTTGACTGTAACTTACTAAGCCTGGAAGTGAATTACATTGACTATGATTGTGTCTGAGACCTTGTCCACATGCAAACCAACAAAACTGGATGTGTCTTTGTCATGTGTTTGGGCCATCCACACCTAAATGGTCTTTTTGGTCCTTAAAAATTGATATTTCCAAAAACTTCTTCTGGGCAGTAAATACTTTCAGCATCCACACCATTGGCGTAACATCATGGTGAGAGGCCCCGGTGCAAATATTTTTTTTGTGCCCCTACCTGCCACCCTAAACAGAAGCACAGAAAGTCATGGAATCATTACTTTTATCCCTCAAGTAGTACAACAAGAGAACTGTTGTTCTCATTCATTCACATTCTGGCTGTTTTCACACAAACTGGTGCAAAAATGACACATTGTTTAATTTTTCAGCTCATAGTATTAGCCTACGTTTACATACGTTTCTTTTTTCTCTGGTCCATACCATGGATTTATTATGGTCCACACGCTGCACCACTCTCAGAGCGTCATGTTTCCATCATGACAACCGAGGGGAGAAAAACACCAAGTCCAACCCCTCCCACCTGAGAGAACTGGACCTGAGCAACAACAACCTGCAGGATTCAGGATTGAGGGATCTGAGTAGTTTTCTGGAGAGTCCAGACAGTAGACTGGAGACTCTGGGGTCAGACCCTGAATGTGATGGCTGTAGTCCATCTGCTGTTTGCCTGATTCCATGTGAATGCAGCATTATGAATTGTACATGAAAAGATATTAAGATTGGGGAGTCCTTCCCCGTCCATGAAACAAAGAAAATTTACACAGAGCAATCTTCAAAACATTTTTTTTTTTAAATATAGAAATTTTATCCTGAAATTGTCTTTTGCAAAAAAGAAGCTTAAGCAAGAAAATATATAGCGAGCCTTTATGCTGATTATGTGTATGCATGCATGCATGCATGTATGTTTAGTATGTGAAGGGGGGATTGGGGTAGCCAGGTGAAGAGCATAGAGGAGCAACACACTCTGCTGCAACCATAACACTCTGAGCCCGCGATTCCCACTAGGATCAGTACCATAAACAGGTTGGCAGTCATAAGGGTTTTGTAATGTGATGCCACTGTAACCATTAAAGGCCTTTTTTTCTGGGCAAATTGAATTGTAGGCAACTGGACTTGTATTTGTCTGGGAAGACGTTCCGCCTCTTATCCAAAGGGCTTCATCAGTTCGTACGCAACAAGTCTCACTAGTCTGCTCTGAGGTGGTTTTGTGACGGTTTAACTTGCTTCCTGTTGTTTCAGCTGACCTTCAATTTCTAAACTTTTTCTTTTTGAAACTTATTCAGCTCTGAACAGATTATGAGACACTGAATGCTGTCAACAAGGAACCTTGTCCTCAACTCACTGCTTTTATTCTTTATTCAGATTGATGAGCTGCAGTTTGTCAGAGATCAGCTGTTCTTCTCTGGTCTCAGCTCTGAAGTCCAACCCCTCTCACCTGAGAAACCTGGACCTGAGCAACAACAACCTGCAGGATTCAGGAGAGAAGGATCTGAGTGGTTTTCTGGAGAGTCCAGACTGTAGACTGGAGACTCTGAGGTCAGTTCACTGACTGTTACTGTTGTAGATCTTAGATCTTTGATCCACAACTGAACCTGATTGGTCTTCACTCAGAATTTGAGTTATTAACTTTGATGTCATGAATGAAGGTGGTTTTAGGCCATCACATCAGATGTAGGTGGGTGGGGTTTGTCAACAGGTTTGTGTTCACTTGAATGTGTGTAGTTTTAGTTTCCTGATACCAGCACCAAAAAAGACCTTAGCCCTGGATCAGGACTGGACCTTTAAACTTTAATCCAGTTCAGCCCTGAATAAAAGTGTCAGTGTTTAGTCCAACATGTCTGATCAGATATTCATTCTATATTGACAGACTGTCCAGAGGTCAGCAGCAGTGATCAATCAGTTTTGACATCAAGATTTGTGAATGTTTTCCTTTGTTCTTTATTCAGATTGAGGGGCTGCAGTTTGTCAGAGATCAGCTGTTCTTCTCTGGGATCAGCTCTGAAGTCCAACCCCTCCCACCTGAGACACCTGGACCTGAGCTCCAACAAGAACCTGCAGGATTCAGGAGTGAAGGATCTGAGTGGTTTTCTGGAGAGTCCAGACTGTAGACTGGAGACTCTGAGGTCAGTTCACTGACTGTTACTGTTGTAGATCTTAGATCTTTGATCCACAACTGAACCTGATTGATCTTCACTCAGAACTTGAATCATTGACTTTGATGTAAAGAATGAAGGTGGTTTGAAGCCAGTTTTGACCTGAAGAGGTATATACATTTTGTTCTTATTTTATTCTTTATTCAGATTGATGGGCTGCAAGTTGTCCGAGACCAGCTGTTCTTCTCTGGGCTCAGCTCTGAAGTCCAGCCCTTCCCACCTGAGAGAACTTGACCTGAGCTACAACAAGAACCTGCAGGATTCAGGAGTGAAGGATCTGAGTGGTTTTCTGGAGAGTCCAGACTGTAGACTGGAGACTCTGAGGTCAGTTCACTGACTGTTACTGTTGTAGATCTTAGATCTTTGATCCACAACTAAACCTGATTGATCTTCATTCAGAACCTGAATCATTAACTTTGTCCTCATCAATAAAGTTTGTTCACCTCACTTTAACCTTCAGGGGCCGCTTTCACAAACAGATGTTAGACTGGTCTGTTGTGTTGAGACAGTCTTCATTTTGTTCATATATAGACAATATGACTATGTTTTGACATGAAGAGGTCTATCAATGTTATAATTCTTTTATTTTTTATTCAGATTGAGGAGCTGCAGGTTGTCAGAAATCAGCTGTTCTTCTCTGGGCTCAGCTCTGAAGTCCAACCCCTCCCACCTGAGAGAACTGGACCTCGGCTTCAACAACCTGCAGGATTCAGACCTGAAGGATCTGATTGATCTCCAGAAGAGTCCAGACTGTAGACTGGAGACTCTGAGGTCAGTTAAATCTGTAGCTGTTTCCCTCAAGATCAATCAACTCATTAAGTAAAAGTGTCCCTCATCATCCACATCACGACATTTAGACAAATGGACAGACATATAATAATAATAATGATAAAACAAAAAAAAAATATAGGCACCTTTCAAGACTCTTAAAGGCATAGTTCAACATTTTGGCAAATTTGCCAATTGACTTAATACCTATAGTTATAAGAGTAGGTTAATTAACTTTGTTTGTCGGTGCATGTTGTTTTCAGAAAGAGGCGCAGAGATGCAGCACACTTACGTTTTTGAAATCACTCCACCCAGTAGCCGTGTCTGGAATGTACGTAGTTTCTGGCTATTCATTTGCCTCGAAAACAACTCAGTCTCGTAATGTTACATTATCATTGTACTTCTATGACTATAGGGATTATGGAAGATGTTGAACTATCCCTTTAAGGTCATCTTACAAGAAAACAACACAAGAATAAAACAATATAATATTTTATGAGGGGTAAGCCAGTCTGAACAGGTGTGTTTTGAGACGTAATTTGAAGGTGAGTGGAGATATTAAAATCCGGATTTCCTGTGGTAGTGTTTTCCAGAGCCCGGGGGCAGAGCATCTAAAAGATTTAAGTCTTGTGGTGGACAGGAGGGAAGCAGAGGAGGACCTGAGTGTAGGGGAGTTTAATGTTTAGATATGTACATATATATATATATAAGATAAGATTATTGAAGGTTTTGAAAATGAGAAGCAGGATTTAAAGTCGATGTGGACGGGAAGCCAGTGAAGCTGTTTGAGGACAGGATTGAGGTGTTGTGTGAAATGAGTTCTGGAGATGATGTGGGCAGCCGAGTTCTGGACCAGCTGAAGTTTATGGAGGGATTTGTGTGGTAAACCATGTTGAAGAGCATTGCAGTCATCAAGGTGGGATGTGACAAGAGCAGTATAGTGCTGTTAGGGGTGAGTGATGGACAGAGGCGGTTGATATTTCAGAGAGGGAAGTATGCAGACCGGGTGCTGTTATTGATGTGGGCAGTAAAGGAGGTGGTGCTGTCAAGGCTGACACCCAGACTCTTGACCTGAGGAGAGGGATGGACACTGGAGTAATCAATGTGTAATTAAAAAAAAAGATTTGGAGACTGTGGATTTGGTGACAACAAGAAGGAATTCAGTTTTATTTCAGTTGGAAGTTATGAAAAAACATGTTTTAATATCTTGAAGACAGTCAGGGAAGGAAGGGGGAGGAAGTGTGGAGCCAGGTTTGGAGGAGTGATAGAACTCTGCTCTGACCCCACAGGCTTTATTTCATGTAGAGTTATCCTTTGTAACCGGAAAAGAGAGAGAGTGGGTTAAGTTGATAACAGAGAATGCTTCTCTTGAGTTATTGATTGTTGAATTGTAAAGAGTCGTACTTATCTGGGACCAGTTTCTACCTTTCATTAAAGCGAGTGTTGTTGAGGAGAGAAAAGTGATCCATAGGCTGTGCTGGTTTGGTTTGTGAATGTGTTCTTTGTTTTGTTTTTGTTCTTTATATGTATTTGTATTATGGGGTATTAAGGTCATCGCCCAAAATGTTTCTGTCATCAGAGAACTGATCAGTGATGTGATATGAATAACAACATGTTTTTGCAGAGGTCAGAACCAGAGACGGAAAGCACAATCTCCAGGATCCACCTGTCTGTCTATGAAGAGTGACGGGTCCAAAGAATGGATGCCTCCATACTTCAGTCCTGGACCTTCAGAGTCACAGTAAGAGACGGTTTCTACTGTAAACTGATCTGAAGATGATTCTATCATTAGACTCATGTGAAAGAAACAGAGAGAAACCAGGAACCAGATCCATCCAACTTTGTGTGCATCTCCTCACCCCCATCACCTCCAAGTCATTTACAAAGAACTTGGGCATCACTCTGGACTGAAACCTCAGCTCAGAGCAACAGATTAAGACTGTCGTCCAGTCATGCTTCTACCAACTCAGGTGCATCGCCAAAATTAGATCACTTCTATCCTTCAGTAACACAGAGAAAATCATACTCATCCTGCAATTCCTTATTTACCTGTCTTTACGACTGAGCCATTGGTCAGCGACAAATTATCCAAAACTTAGGAGCTAGACTTAACCAAAACTAACCGGTTGACACACCTCACACTGGCCCTCATTTATCAAACTTGCGCAGGATCTGGTGTAGATTCTGGTGTAAATATCAGTGTACGGCAAGTGTCACGTGTGATTTACTAAAAGTGTGTACGCTGCTGATTTCGGCGTAGAACCGGCGTGGTGGTGATAAATCCGGCGGCTGAAAACGAGCGTAATTTAAATGTCACGCCCCGATATATTCCTGCTTTAGAGGCGTCGCCCTGCCCCTTTTACGACATGGAGACACGGAAGACGGCCAAGAAGAGGGACTTTACCGACATTACCGCGTTGAACAGGGAGAGGGCGGCAACATTAAATATCTGGACATTGATAGATTGATAGATTTTGTGATTGATAAGCGTCATCTCGGTGGATGGAGGCTGCAGACGCACGTGTCACCGACCACGTCAGGAAACCCAGCGATCTCATGAAATGCTGCTGCAGTTTACTAAACACAAGTGACTGAGGAGAAATCATAGGCATATTACTGCTGCGAACGCGACTTTATAACCATCAGTACCGCTGGCATGGTTCGGCTGATGGAGGGATGTGAAACACCGGCCCGATCTCCCGCTGACAGGTCCCGGTGACGGAAAAAAAAAAGAAACACTCCGCCGCGGAGATCAGCTGCACCTGGACAGGTAGCGGAGCCCCCCCCCCCCCCCCCCCCCCGCCGGCTCCGGTGTCCGGCAGAGAGAGAGACTGAGGAGCCGTCCGGTCATGCTCTGGTGCAGGAGATGTTGGAAGTTTGTGTGTGTGATCTACAGGTCTGTCTGTCATTGACTGTTTCTGTTCACACAGCTGATTAACAAGCATCTGTCACGTCGTGGTTTTTAATTCATCTCAGTTGCTCAAAATAAAAGTCGAGTTAAATTTTCAACACGGACTTGGTTTTATAGTTTCTTTTTTTTTTTTTGCTACTTTTTATCTTTTTATCAATATAAACAACAACAACATGTGGTCCACATCGCTGCGTTATTAGACTATTGTTTAATAATCATTCTGACACAGCAGCACTCCTTCCTGCATGTTCTACGCTGGTTCCAAATGTGCGTACACCTGGTCAGAGCTGGCGTGAGATTTGTGCGTACCGTACGCTCACGCTCAGATTAATAAATGCCGATCCTTGCGGTGAATTTGGTGTACACCCATTTTTTTGGTGTACGCAAGTTTCATAAATGAGGGCCACTGTGACTAGAGAAAATTAGAATTTTCTAAGCCGTTATATGTCGTCAAAGGTCCCTCTATGTTTTAAACTGAAGGTCCAGATTTAGAGGCCATTCCCCAACGTCTATGTATATAAAAATATAATATAATAATAATTGTATATGTATTATTATATATGTATATAATAATATAATACATCCATGGTACAGTAGTGACCGGTAATGAAGCGTTTTTCATTTGAATATCGTTTCTTGTTTTGCAGATCGCTTCTCTATTGGCAGCGCCGCGTTTGATGATGATGCATTTGTCTTTGTTTTTTGCAGCACGTTTTTTCATTTGCACCACGTTCCTCTATTTGTACCTTGTTTAGACTTGTATTTGGGTTTGTGATTTTGCATTGTTTCTGTACTTGAAGCTGTTTTCTCAAACTGAGACGTATTGGACCGTTGACAGCTGTTTGGCCCTTGTCAGCCACCGTAATATACTGCCAGAGACGGTTATCTGTTAGAGACAGGTATCTGCCCTGCACTTTCCTTCCTAAATCTCATTATTTGGGGTTGCCCAGGCACAGCTGCACACCTATGTGACAAATGGCACAATCACTGAATGACACTTGACTTTCAGTGAGAATGAGACAAACAATTGGTACCTTCTCCTTCAGCTAGGATAGAATGTGAACACATCCCTCTTCATAGTCTCAGTCCACCTGTCTTTTATAAGAATCATAACTTGAGGTCTGGTTCTTCAGAATTGAGGTGACATCACGCACTCCAAATAAAATCTCTTCATCATAAGACACTCTGGTGCCCAGAATTTCATTGCATACTTCCCACCCCCTTAAGTTAATGACAGAGAATGCTTCTCTGTTCTCTGTCAATTAAAGGCAAAATGCCCCAAAAATATACTTAAAAAAAAATACTGACAGCTGTGTTGCTTCCATCCTTCACTGTGTGGTGCTGGAAGTCCCACAATGCTTCTGTCATCAGAGAACTGATCAGTTATGTGATATGAATAACAACATGTTTTTGCAGAGGTCAAGACCAGAGACTGAGAGCAGAATCTCAAGGATCCACCTGTCTGTCTATGAAGAGTGACGGGTCCAAAGAATGGATGCCTCCATACTTCAGTCCTGGACCTGGACCTTCAGAGTCACAGTAAGAGATGGTTTCTACTGTAAACTGAGCTGAAGATGATTCAGGCATTAGACTCATGTGAAAGGAAACAGAGAGAAACCCGGAACTAGATCCATCTCCTCACCTCCAATATAAAGTCATTTACAAAGGCAAGGCACTTGCGACTTGCGCTTGTAGACTGAGATTAAAGCAGCAGCTACAGAGATGCTTTTATTTTGAAAAGTCAGTAACATGTTAATGAGAACCAGACAGTTGAAAGAGCTCAATGGTGAATTTAAACAGACAAGTGATTAACGTTTCCTGTTGTCTCTGAAGCCCCGCCCTCTTGAGGTTGACCACAAATCAGGGTACGGATGTGAACCTGTGACATGTTGTTGATAGAGAAATGTCTTCACAGAGAGAAGAGGAGTGGTGTGTCTGTGGACCAGCAGCTGTCCTGCTGTGGTCTCTGTCAGGACGTCCTGAAGGATCCAGTCTCCACCAGCTGTGGACACTGGTTCTGCAGACAGTGCTTCATCTCAGACTGGGACCAATCTGGTTCTTCAGGACCCCCCTCCTGTCCCCAGTGTGGAAAAAGACCCAGAACCAGAGGTGAACTGCAGACAGCCAATCAGAGCAGCTGTGTACAAATGAGACTGAACATCTGTCTGCTGATGTGGTCATTTCTGAAACCAGGACCTGTTGTTTTCTACAGAGTCAGTAGGTGCATTTCCATTACCCCTAGAAATGCGCAAAACCTAAATATCGCGCCTTTATTTCAAAAAACCTCTCAGGTATTGCTAAAACATTTTTACGCTCTCATGAGGTGGTTTTTCAGACGTATCTATATAAAAGTGTTATGGAAACACTTATTTTGGCCGAGAACATCTCACAGTAGATTGAACGTATCCCGGGTCATCCTGAAGTTTTGTATCCATAGTTGTGAAATCCTCATTCACAATCTCCTCCCAGAAATCCCTTATTTGTGCTCGCTGCCAGCTGCCAGCTGCAATCAAGCAATCACTCAACAGCTGTAGCAACAGTTGAGATCGCTGTCCCATCGCCATGGAAAAGCAAGACGCTTACATCCATCTTGCTCAAAGTGAAGACTTGCAGGAATTTAAAAGACAAAATTTAAAAGAATTATGGGATATCGCAAGACTAGCCACTAGCTGTGGCTCATTCGCAAAATACCTTTTATTGGAAACATCTGCAAATAGCAATTCGAGGGGTTAGAACCAAAAGGGCGTAAGTGACATTTTGGGCGAAAATGAGTTCTATATATCAAAAGAAAGGTCTTGATGAGCTCTATCCAATGATGCCAAAAGGACCCATCTGAGATCAAACTGTATTGAATAAAGCAACAAAACAATAAAGACCTAACTCAAAAATGTGAGTAATGTTTGGAGCCAGAAGGGCGTAAGTGCACTTACGCCCTTCTGGCCCTGAAAAATACATGTAAATACATGTAGGACCCACATGTTGGTTCAGAGCCAGAAGGGCGTAAGTGTAGTTATTGCCCTTAAACAGCATTGAAAATGGCTGAGAAAACTGCAGACATGGAACTGGCTGAGGCAGAAAAGATTTTGATGAATATTATGAAACAAACTGATGAATCCTATATTAAAGAAGTTAAAGATGAGTCAGAGTTGTTTTTGAATGTATGCCCTCACAAGAGTGATGACAGTAAGACAGAATCATGCCTTGAGAGCCTTACTGGGGTCATCCCTATGTTCCCCGGCTCCTATGTACCTGTTATGTGTGTGACTGGGCAACATAGAACCCTTACATAGAAAAAGGGCCCTATGTTCCCCGCTTTTCCCCAAAAAGACCAGGGCAACATGCCATTTTTTGTCCCATACCTGCAGTGGAGTTGTGACTTTGCAGATTTTTGCCTATTTTTGAGTGAGAAGTTGAGTTGTGACTTTGAGTGAGAAGTGTAATTGTCCCATTGGTTGAGTTTAGGCAATAAAGACAGGAGTTGGTTAAGTTTAGTACAGTAAAAAGACCAGGTAGAGGCTAGACAGGCCAGATAGATGGATAGAGTCCAGATAAGTAGAGAGAGTCCATCGACCAGCAACAGCGGGGAACATAGGACCCTTTTAAAATAATTAATGAATGAGTTACATGACAATTAATTACTTATTCAAGTGTTAATTATTCAATCAGTTCAATGCATTGTTCAGCAGATACGCCCAATATGTCCTAGAAGACTTGGAAATGTTTGGTGCCAAAAAGGCGTATGTGACGTTTTCGACATATTTTTTTGATTTTAAAATGTTTAAGAATATGTTCATTGTGTTAATATGTCATAAGTTTATTACATAAATACTCATTCATATAAGCATGTCTGTAGTTGCAATGTTGTGGTTTAAGGTTAAAGGATAATTTCCGTTTTTTACAACCTGGACCTTATTTCTAGCATAAAATAAGATCATTTTACTCACCCAGACAACTTTGGTGTCATTTGGAGTTGTTTTGACGAAATTATCTGGATGATGTCATCTCCGACCGCTGCCCGGCGCGGCTAACTTGCTACGGCTAATGCTATGGTTCGTTTCTGCGTGTTTCTGACTTGTCAGAACAAAATGAGCAGCTGGATGAAGTTCAGCTTCCACAGGCTTCCTCTCCTCAACCTGGACTCACTAAAGCTCCGGCTAGTTGAGCTAAAAATGGACCCGAATGCCGAAGCATAATGATTATTATCAGAATGAGCCGGGCAGCGGTCGGAGATGACAACATCCAGATCAGAGGTTAGTAGGTCAACCTAGAGACCCCGGATGTTGTTAACATGCCACCACGGGCTCGGAGGGGAATATCACTAGTGTATCATAACAAAATATTGGCGAAATGAACGAGTTTTGCGGCGGATAATGTGTTATTTAGAGGCTGCATTGCGTGCCCCGTGCTCTCGCATTATACGGATATACGCGCCGCTCCACTGGGGCTAATTTCGTCAAAACAACTCCAAATGACACCAAAGTTGTCTGGGTGAGTAAAATGATCTTATTTTATGCTAGAAATAAGGTCCAGGTTGTAAAAAACGGAAATTATCCTTTAAAGAATACAGTTGATTGAAGTCTGGTCAAAATTTTGTTTTGCCTCTCCTGTAAAGTTTGTCAAAAGTCACTTACGCCCTTTTGGTTCTAAGCCCTCGAATTGTACTTTTTGTTGTCTGTACTTTTTCTGTAGCTGATGAAAATAATCCGATCAGATTGTCAGACTCTGTCTTCAGTCTAACTCTGTTTTTGTCTCTGAGCAGATCGCCGTCTTCACAAGGTTTTACATCAACATAGGATCAGTCTGAGGAGCAAATGTGAGCGAGTGACTGAGGGAACAGGAAGTGGAACCCTCCTCAACAGGGTCTACACTGAGCTCTACATCACAGAGGGACAGAGTGAAGAGGTTAATACCCAACATGAGGTGAGACAGCTGGAGACAACACCCAAGAAGACCCTCCATGACACTCCAATCAAGTGCAACGACATCTTTAAAGACTCACTTGTCCAACAGAGAGAGGACGTCTCTACGGTCTCACCTGTCCAACAGAGAGAGGACGTCTCTACGGTCTCACCTGTCCAACAGAGAGAGGACGTCTCTACGGTCTCACCTGTCCAACAGAGAGAGGACGTCTCTACGGTCTCACCTGTCCAACAGAAACCCATCAGAATGATTCAGATGAACGGCATTGCTAGCTTTGGAAAAACCTTCTCGGTGCAGAAGTTCACTCTGGACTGGGCCGAGGGCTTGGAGAACCAAGATGTCAGTCTGCTGGTTCTGCTTTCGTTCAGGGAGCTGAACCTGATCAGAGATCAGCGGTTGAGTCTTCTCAGGCTGCTCCATGTTTTCCATCCAACATTACAGAAGGTCACAGCAGAGCAGCTGGCTGTCTGTAAACTTCTCTTCATCTTTGACGGCCTGGATGAAAGCCGACTGTCACTGGACTTCAACAACAGGGAGGTTGTGTCTGATGTCACACAGACCTCATCAGTCAACATGCTGCTGACAAACCTCATCCAGGGGAATCTGCTTCCCTCGGCTCTGGTCTGGATCACCTCCAGACCTGCAGCAGCCAATCAGATCCCTCCTACATGTGTTGACAGGGTAACAGAGGTCCGAGGCTTCACTGACGCCCAGATGGAGGAGTACTTCAGGAGGAGGTCCAGTGATGAAGATCTGTCCAGAAGAATCATCTCACACATCAAGACGTCCAGGACCCTCCACATCATGTGTCAAGTCCCAGTCTTCTGCTGGATCAGTGCTACAGTTCTGGAGCACATGTTGACCACAGACCAGAGAGGAGAGCTGCCCAAGACCATGACTGACCTGTTCTCACACTTCCTGCTGGTCCAGACAAAGAGGAAGAAGAACAAGTACGGACATGAAGGACATGAGACGAGTCCACAGGAGCTGACGGAAGCCGACAGGGAAGTTCTTCTGAAGCTGGGGAGGCTGGCGTTTGAACATCTGGAGGAAGGAAACATCATGTTCTACCAAGAAGACCTGGAGCAGTGTGGTCTGGATGTCACAGAGGCCTTGGTGAACTCAGGACTCTGTACTGAGATCTTCAAAAGAGAGAGTGTGATCTTCCAGAAAACAGTCTACTGCTTTGTTCATCTGAGTGTTCAGGAGTTTCTGGCTGCAGTCTACATGTTCGACTGTTTCACCAACAGGAACACACAGGTCCTGGAGAACTTCCTGGGAAAACAAGATGTTGATTTAACCCTGGATGACTTCCTGAAGAAAGCCATGGAGAAATCTCTCAGAAGTAGAAATGGTCACCTGGACCTGTTTGTTCGTTTCCTTCATGGCCTCTCTCTGGAGTCCAACCAGAGGCTGTTAGGAGGTCTGCTGGGTCAGACAGACAACAGTCCAGAAATCATCCAGAGAATCATCAACAACCTGAAGGAGATGAACAGTGATAAAATCTCTCCTGACAGAAGCATCAACATTTTCCACTGTCTGACGGAGATGAAGGACCAGTCAGTTCATCAGGAGATCCAACAGTTCCTCAAGTCAAAGAACAGATCAGAGAAGAAACTCTCTGAGATCCAGTGTTCAGCTCTGGCCTACATGCTGCAGATGTCAGAGCAGGTTCTGGACGAGTTGGACCTGGGGAAGTACAACACATCAGAGGAGGGACGACGGAGACTGATCCCAGCTGTGAGGAACTGCAGGAAGGCTCGGTGAGTCCAGACATATCTTTATAGTTATTGATCAGTGGATCAGATCAGTAGTTTAGTCAAGTTCAGTTCAACAGTTATTCATTAGCGATATCATTGGATGTTGTTGTTGAATATAATTGTAGAAGAGGAAGCCTCAGAGCTCCTTCATGAGGAAATCGACTCTATTTTAAAAAGGGCCAACCAAATCAAGTCATGAGGATCATCCCAGTGAGAGAAGTTGAACCATTACATCACCATGTTGCACTATCATATGCACCAACTGTATTTTCACCAATATTTAAAGAGCAACTAAACCCCTCAGTTTTGGATGACGTGCTCTAAGCTGGAAATTAAATAAATGCCTTGATTATGGGCGGGGCTCCAGGAGTACTCTCCAATCCCCCCCCCCCCCGAGCGACTCTGACAGCACTAGTAGCGTGGACACTACCAGGAGCGGACGCCGGAGCCGTGACACAGTGCATCTACAGCCGATACGCCGGCTACCGTCTCCGCCGGGCGGGGCAGAGCCGCTAACGATTCTCATCCAGCCAGCTGCTAGCAGCCGTTAGCCGCAGCAGAGCCGTTAGCCGCAGGCAGCAGCCGGTGCTGATTGGTCGGGGAGCTGGGGGCCGGTGACGAAAGCAGCCTCCAAAACGCCAGCGGCCTCCATCTCAGCCAATAGAAAAATTTGATTGTAATAGCCGTGTTTCAACCCATAGAGGGCAGTCACACTTACATTTTTACTACAAAATACACCAAATTGAAATATTTTTACTAAAATGTCAAGAGTTGGACCAGAATCAATCAACAACACTACTTCATACCCAAATGTATTTGTTTTGAGCAGAAAAAAATAAAGTCCAGTTGCTTTCAATTTAACCTCCTTTGAAATACTATGACCTGGGCAAATGAGAATATGCACCGGCTTGTTTAGGGGTTTAGTTGCTCTTTAAATCAGATTTTTATTTGAACAGATTTTATTTTTCCTCTTATCACAGATTGCGTTCCTGTGGACTCTCAGAGACTCACTGTGAAATTGTGGCCTCAGCTCTGAAGTCCAACCCCTCCCACCTGACAGAACTGGACCTGAGTGACAACGACCTGCAGGATTCAGGAGTGAAGGTTCTGTGTGCTGGACTGGAGAGTCCAAACTGTAGACTGGAGACTCTGAGGTCAGTTTGGCTGTCATAGGTTTTTTTCTGTATTCAGCTCAAATGTTTGAATTTTCAATTGTTCATTGGTTGAGGATTTAAACAAAGAACTGGAGAAGAGAAAGGACTCAGTGTTATTATTACTACAAGAGGAAGTTGAGACCAGTCATAGAGTTTGTGATGGACAGAAGTTCTATCATTTTAAAATCTATATTTTATCTTCAAATCATAAACTTGATGATGATCAAACTCACAGATCTTCTGCTGCTGATTGGAACATGACAGAAGCTTCATCTGTCTCCAACAAATATTGCACCAAGCTGAAGTCACATTAGATGATGATGATGAACGACAGGAGATTTGAGATTTCTGGAAAAACCAAAGATTTCTAAGGTTCCAGTTTATTTCCAGCTGGTTCTTGAGAACAGAACCTGTTGTATCCATTTTCACTGTTGATTGTTTCATTTGTGGTGTCTGTTCAAACAGATTTATAGGATTTAATGTTCAAAAAGAAATGTGTTTCCTTCCACTGTAGATCTGACATAGGGATGAAATGCTCTGATAGAGCTCAGGGCTCTTTGAGGCCCAATAACAGAAGGACAAAGTCCCACTTCTCATTTAAACACTGATTGTATTGCCTTCTTTCCGTCCCAATGATAAAAAGAAGGTCACGGTGATTGGTCTATGGTGTTCGGATGCATGCATGTGTGGTCGAATAATTAGTGCCCAAACCGGTTTCAATAGTAAAAAACAACATTTATTAACAACAAATACCTCTTTTGTAGTGGAGGCAGGACACAAAACGACACATCAACACGGTCAAAAACTGTTTGCCTTCGACCAGCAACACCTGGCGCTAATTGTCCTCAGTTTAAATCACCCCCGTGACCCGAAGTGCGTGACGCCACTTCCGGTGCATGGAGGTTACAACAATAAAACCCTGCCACCAACAGAACACCAAAATAAAAGCTAAAATGGCTCCTACATACCAGCCCCTAAATTGCTTCTGGCAGAAGACAGAACAATTTCAAAAACATATATAGGCTACCAGGAGGAGCCATGACATTAAATCAAACAGTCAAAACACACATCTTTCACAGTCTGTGCGGCCCCAATAGCCACGGTGACGTCCAGCTCTCCCGCAGCTCCGCTGTGGCGTAGCCCCAATAGCTACGGTGACGACCAATGATGAGCTCCAGCTGCTCCGCACTGACGAGTCGAACCACGGCCCCAATAGCCACAGTGAAGAGCAGCTCCAGTTGTGCCGCTGTGTTGGTCCGCAACCCCAATAGCCACGGTGACGACCAGCAGCTCCAGCCGCTCTGCTGACGACCTGTAGCACCTGGCTCCGGTGATAGCAGTGAATGGTGGTGTGCTGCGGCAGCATGAACATCCGCTCAGTCCAAAAAAGTCACGCAAAGTCCGTCAAAAAAGGCAGGTTTTTGACTTTTGTATTGCCTTCTTTCCGTCCCAATGATAAAAAGAAGGTCACGGTGGCTGGTCTAAATAATTAGTGCCCAAACCGAGGTTTCAATAGTAAAAAACAACATTTGTTTACAACAAATACCTCTTTCGTAGTGGCAGGCAGGTGCGCGATCGTAACGTCTGTGGGGGGGGGGGATCGTAGCGGAAATAATGAAAGTAATGGCAAACAAACACTGCATATCTCCAAAATCAGGCAGGTTTCCAGGATGCCAAGTCGCCTACTCATTAGGGCCACGGACAATCGCACTGTCGATCTGTGTTTTGTTCTGATAGGAGTTACCGTTTTGTCACGCTAAGCCTAAATGTGAGACCGGTGCAGAGGCAGAAAATGGCTCTTTTTCTCCACGTTTCTGTCTGTCTCAGCCTGCGGGGGCCCCTATCGCTGTGGTAACCACCTGGAGTTGCCGTGGTAACCAGGCCAGAGCTCGTTAACTTCATAAACAATCCACCTGCCGCTCGTTTAAATGTTTATAAACAGAGACACAGCTAAATCAGACTGACACAGGATGCAGCTCATAACATCTGTCAAGTCAGTCACACACACACAGACACACACACACAGACTCTAGAACCAGCTTCATGTGATTACAGTTACAGACACAGACACACACACACACACACACACACACACACACACACACACACACACACACACACACACACACACACACACACATCAAAACACACAGGTAACACTCCTCTCCCACACTCTAAGGGCCTCGATATACTTGCTGTAAACTACGCGTACGCGAGCTGCCGCGCGTATCCTGCGTCCGTTTGATGCGTCGCCTGCGACCGAACGCACATATCGACGCGAGGTGACGCGACGCAGGATACGCGCGGCAGCTTGCGTACGCGTAGTTTACAGCAAGTATATCTCAGTTCAGTTCAGTTCAGTTTTATTAACATCCCGAGGGAAATTGGGTTTGCAGCAGGCATCACAGACACAAGACAAGAAACAGCATCCAAGACATCAACATGTCACCAGGCACACCATACTGCAGCAACACATTAAAAAACAGCACGAGCAATAGAAACATACCACCAATAAATCACTGTTGATAATAATAATAATAATAATAATAATAATAGCATACATAATACATAATGCATAATGCTCTGCGCAAGTAAGAATGCAAACAGTCTACACAGTGCATTAAAGTGCATAGTGCTGCAAGAATTGGAAATAAAAATAAAAATAAAATAAGATAAACAACATTTAATACCCAAGTGCATTAAGTGCAGAGGCCTGGGAGAATAACCAAGCCTAGCCCAAGAGATTAAGCCTGTCTATAGCAGCAGGGATAAAGGAGACCCTGGCACGCCGCGTTCTGGTCTTGGGCATCCTAAAACGGCGTCCAGATGGAAGGAGGTCAAACTCCTTATAAAGCGGGAGTTTGACCTCCTTCCATCTGGACGCCGTTTTAGATGGAAGGAGGTCAAACTCCCGCTTTATCTCGGCCCTAACACACACAGGTAACTTCATACACACACACACACACACACACACACACACACACACACACACACACACACACACACACACACACACACACACACACACACACACACACACACACAGGTAACCTAATGTGGTTACAGCTCCTCCATATCAGTGCTTATAGAAAGATGATCATGTGTCTGTCTGATCAGCTCTGTCTTGACCTTAAGATCGTGGGTTTGATTCCCATGTTGACAGAGATGGCACAACCGGCAGTAGCCCCGTGGGCCTTTCAAAATTTCCCGAGAGGAAATTTTCTAGTTTTAAAGTAGCAATTGCCGATGACAACCTGTGTCAAAAAGGAAAAAAGGAAGAAAAAAAAAAAACAATCGATCACGGACTTCATGATCGATTACCATGGCAAAGAACGAAGCTTCGAAGCTTCAACATTTTGGGTCAGCCCTAGTTACAACAATAAAACCCTGCCACCAACAGAACACCAAAATAAAAGCTAAATGGCTCCTACACTGATCATTAATCATAACTCATCTGAATGATTATCAATGAATTTATCAACATCTTTTATTCTTTCATCCTCACATAAATAACCTGCTCCACACAGTCCAGAGAGATGCCACTGGTGGAGCTGGCCTTTTTGATCAGCTTGTTCAGGCGGTTTTGGTCAGAGGTACGGGCTCTGGTCCCCCAACACACCACACAAAAGAAAAGTGCACTTGCCACAACAGACTGAGAAAGAACAGTCTGCTTTGCCCTTTTTTTGTAGACTCCATGTGGCTGGACCAGTCCATTTTGTTGTCCAGCAGCACACCCAGGTATTTGTACATGGAGATGGTTTCTATGTCTATTCCCAACATAGAGACAGGTAATGGTTTAGGTCTTGACCTCCTGAAATCAAGGACCATTTCTTTGGTCTTAGAGGTGTTGAGCTTATTGAGGGTGCACCAGTCCACAAAATCCACGACAGTGCTCCTGTAGCCTATTCCCTCTCGCATCCTCTCCTAATGCAGCCCACAACAGCAGAGTCATCTGAGTATTTCTGCAGGAAACATGTGCTGGAATTACGTTCAAAGTCAGAAGTGTAGAGGCTGAACAGAAAAGGTGAGAAACAGTCCCGTGGCGCCCCAGTGGTCAAAGAAAGTTATTCTGACCGTTGCATCAGAAGTGTCCAGGTGAGCATATACTCTCTGAAGCATGTAGATAAGTCCTCAACACTAATGTGAACGAGAGTGTTCTTTTTTTTCTTAACAATGCAGTGGCAACAGATGCTGATTAACACATATCCTGTGTCCTAACATCCTGCCGAGTAGATGAACATGTGGAAGAAGGCAGAGGTTTGAACACTTTATTATTGTTCAAAATACAGCACAAGGAGTGTAGGAACAGAGAACCTACTTCTCACTAGTGGAGTTAGACATGTGAATGCTGACGCAGAATATGAGTACATATTCCAAAAAAAAAAGATGGTGAGCTCTGATTGTTGACCGAGACAATAGGTACGTGAGGATTAATTGAAAAAAGAAAAAGTTTGATCTCAAGTGTTTCACTAAAAATTAATAAAAGTTAATAATTAAGATGAATAAAGTAGCCTAATTTATATTCATATTTGTAAAAATCAACATTTATAAAAAATAAAGTTTGGGTGTGGTATAAATGTATTACAGGCAGTTATGATGTTGTTTAACCTGCATTCAACATGTGATATCAGAATCACATGACTTTACGTAAATTATTTTGTTACAAAGCTCCTGAACAGAAAAATGTAAAAAATAATGTTATTAAATCTTCTCAGCTAAATACTCATTTTTTTTTTAGCTGTCCCAACCCTGCCAATATTATATTGTCTATTTAACAGCAACATCTAAATGTATTTACACTGCCTTCTCCAAATGTGTTAACTGGATATGTTCAAGTTTGTCTCCATTACATACATGACAGGGTTGTGCATGTAGTCTATGTATCAGTCACACCTGGAAATAAATTTATTGTGGATCGAGTCTCTTCATACTACATTGATTAGGACCTATTGATAGACTGATAACCTACCTTATGGAAAAAAGAGAGAAAGACAGAAAAAAGTGCAATTTGCTCTGAACTGATGTGTCATATGAGCCATGTGACGGCTGTTCAGATAAACTGATGACGCAGAAAAACGGGAACGATCAAACAAATACTCATCAAGGAATGATCAAATATTCATAATAATCCTCAGCCGCTGCTTTCAGTCTGCAAGCTTCAGAAAAATAGATAAAGAGTAGAAACTCAGGGTTAGTTGAAGAAAACCTGGTTCACAGAGTATGTTACCATCATGGGGGGGGGGGGGGGGGTGTATTATGTATTATAACCCCCCACCCCCCCCACCCCCCGACGCGTGCACACCTAAACCGGGCTCTACAAACAAACACTGGTGCGCATATCATGGGACTCATCGCTCATTATTAATAAATAATAGCCGGCTGCACAACTGAAAATATTGTAGCAACCCCGCAGTAATGTTCTTGTTCTGATGTTTAAGTTCCGTGATTTCTGACTGACTGTGAATGTGTACGGGCAGGTAGGGTATGGTTGGATGAGAAACTGAGGGGCTGGGGTGTGTGTGTGTCTGTGTGTAGGTGAGTGAGTGAGGAGGAGCAGAGGAAGAAGTGAGAGTTGTCAGATAAGTTTGTGTTATGTTGTTGTAGTTACGTCGGGCCGGACCCTACAATATCAATAAGAATGTGTGCTTAACATAGACGTCGGACGCTAAATAGCCTCCTTTCGGTGTCGTTAACCGATTGTGTCAGATGTGCCAGGGCGCGCACCTCTGTGCCAGGCTCGCGCTCTGCAGCGGTTTGTGTTATTCATCACACAGAGTTAGTTATTCATCACAGAGCGCGCGAGAGATTAATACACACATTCACACAGGCTACACACACATACGGGCTACACATGATACACAGACACACAGCTGAGGGGCCGAGGCGCGGCACGGAGAAATGCGCATCTGGTGGCGTGCCCCCATGGGTGTTTAATGTTATCCTCAATGCAAATTACACAAACTTTGAATTTGCTTTGTTGGAAAAAATATATATCCTACATGCCTATGATTGTTACTTTTGTAGCTATCTGTAGGAATGAAAGAAAGACAAATAAAATGTGAGTTTATCTTTTTCTGGCTGCTGGAAGGTGATTAACCTGCAAAGTGATAAAAACGAAGAGGATAGTTCAGATCTGAGAGAACGTCAGCGGTGACGTGTAGCCTGATATTCGATGTGCGACTCAGGGTTTCTTCAAGTAGCCTAAACCTGCCAACGAGCAGATTATTTTCACAGAGTCAGAGCAGGCATCGCGCCTGTTTAATCATCACTGATGGTCATATTTACTCTGACACGCAGCGTCTGAGCGACCCGGCCGTTGTTGTTACGTCCATAGACTGTGCAGCTGCTGCAGCGGTGTGTGTGTGTGTGTGTCTCAGGTTACAGGTAGAGCGGCGGGGGGCATGACATCATCGTTTCAGAAGAAATCCGTATTGGCCGTCCAGACGAAAACGCTGGGGCGGCGTTTTCAAATTTTCCCACTCTGGGACCCATTTTCAAAATATACGCCGTGTGGACGCGAGGCCAATCCAATAAAGTATTTATACGGATTCGAAATAAACGGATTTGTGTGGACGGGGCCAAAATAACTGTTTAACCTGCTTCCTGTTGCTTCCGCTGTTGGGACTTTAATTTTCGAATTATTGTTCTTTCTGAAGCTTCTTCAGCTCTTAACAGATGATGAGACATTGAACACTGTCAACAAGGAACTTTGTCCTCAACTCACTGCTTTTATTCTTTATTCAGATTGCAGGGCTGCAGGTTGTCAGAGATCAGCTGTTCTTCTCTGGTCTCAGCTCTGAAGTCCAACCCCTCCCACCTGAGAGAACTGAACCTGAGTGACAACAAGCTGCAGGATTCAGACCTGAAGGATCTGAGTGGTTTTCTGGAGAGTCCAGACTGTAGACTGGAGACTCTGGGGTCAGTTCACTGACTGTTACTGTTGTAGATCTGAGATATTTGATCCACAACTGAACCTGATTGATCTTCACTCAGAACTTGAATCATTGACTTTGATGTCATGAATGAAGGACGTTTGAAATAGTTGTTGTCTCGTGTTTCCAGTTGTTCTTCTCTCTCACTGACAATGACTCTTCACTTTCAGCTCATTTCACTCAGTCCTCATCAATAATGTCTGTGTTTACTTCACTTCAACCTTCAGGGGGCGCTGTCACAAACACATGTTAGACTGCTCTGTAGTGTTAGACCAGTCTTCATTTTGTTTACAGAAATGATTTGAATCTGATCTTAAAGTCAGAGCATTTGACTCGGATAAAGACTGACTGGTCTGAAGCATCACATTAGATGTGGGTGGGTGGGGTTTGTCCACAGGTTTGTGTTCAGTTGAATGTGTTTAGTTTTAGTTTCCTGAGACCAGGACCAGAGGTGGGTAGAGAGCAGCCAAAACATTTACTCAAGTGAGAGTATTGTTACTTTATAATAATATTACTCAAGTAAAAGTAAAAAGTAGTCATCCAAATATTTACTTGAGTAAGAGTAAGAAAATAAATAATTAAATAATCAGCGCATGAACGTAAGCAACTACGCAAAAATATAAAACAGCAAAGAACAAATTCAGATATTGTCAAAGAACAACACTTAACAACCGAGACAAGAAATGAAATCTTTACAAAGTAACAAAGTAAAGCAAAGTCAGCCACAATAACTTACATATGCATACAGACGCCTATGAAATGTCATAAACTCTTTGTGTGTGTTACCCTAAACAAACAGATTGCGCATTGCATCGATAAAAAGTAGCGAGTAGCAAGCAGAATGTAGCTCAATGTAACGGAGTAAAAGTACCGCTTCTTCTTCACAATTATACTAAAGTAAAAGTAAAAAGTACGCTGCATTAAAACTACTCTTACAAGTACAGTTTATCCAAAAACTTACCCAAGTAAATGTAACAGAATAAATGTAGCACGGTTCTACCCACCTCTAACCAGGACCAAGAATTAATGTTGTACTGCTTTTATTTTTTATTCAGATTGGAGAACTGCAGTTTGTCAGAGATCAGCTGTTCTTCTCTGGGCTCAGCTCTGAAGTCCAACCCCTCCCACCTGAGACACCTGGACCTGAGCTGGAACAAGCTGCAGGATTCAGGAGTGAAGGATCTGAGTGGTTTTCTGGAGAGTCCAGACTGTCGACTGGAGACTCTGAGGTCAGACTCTGTTTTATTTCTGTGCTCAGATGAATGTGAAGTGAAAGTTGTGTTGACACTGAGCTGCAGACATGAGGCTGATATTAGACTGATCCACACTGAGGGTCGTCATGGTGACGTCTGTTTTCTTCTTCTCTGGTTTTAGTCCAGTCTCTGTTTCTCTTCACATTTCACCTCCACTACAGAAACACATGTAATGTGTCAGACAATCACTGATCTATAATCAATAGCTGGTGGCTCCTCCTCTTTCCTGAGGCTCTGTGATGTTTGTAGTGAAATATTCAAAGCCAACATGTCATTAGAGCTGGTGTTGCCATGGATCTGCTGGATGGATTCAGTCTGGATCCACAGGGTCCTGACTCCATTGGATTTGATTCAGTCAGAGATATTTCACTGACAGTTTCTATTTGTTTGGATATGAATGAGATTCTCAGAGAACTGAAGCTGTAAATTGTTCCTCTGACCTGCTGCATTGTTACAAACATTAATGTTCACCATTCATTTATTTTATTTCATCATGTGTAGAATAAAAACCAGTTTGCTCTTTGTTCAGGTGACACCAGCAGCTCTACACCTGAACACCTCTGGTTGTGTCAGACACAGGAGTGTTAAACATCAACCTCAGCTTTTATGAGTCCATACTGGATTATTCATGTTGGGAGAACAGATTTTTCCCTCCAGCCCAACATCCCATAATAACAAGTTGTGTGTGTGCTGGTTTCAGCTCTTTGAAGAAGTTGGAGCAGGTTCAATGTGTGAAGTCAGTCAGCAGGTTTTTCTGTCTCTGAGCTTCATCAGCTGCTTCATTCAACATGTGTTTCTATCACATGTTTGTTGTCATGGCAACAGAGTTCAGCCTCACATGTTTGTTGTCTTTGAAAACTTGAGCATCATCAGTAAATCTCTGATCAATGTGGCTGCTCAACATGAGTTTGTCTGGATGGAGCCACAGGTGGAGCTGACAGGTGAAGAGGCGGAGTCACTGCGTCTGTGTTGAAGCAGCAGCAGCTTCTCATGAATATTAATGAGCTGTTTTCTCTCTATGTGACTGTTTAACCTGCTTCCTGTTGCTTCAGATGTTGGACTTTCATTTTCTAAACTTGTTCTTTCTGAAGCTTCTTCAGCTCTGAACAGATGATGAGACACTGAACGCTGTCAACAAGGAGCTTTGTCCTCAACTCACTGCTTTTATTCTTTATTCAGATTGAAGAACTGCAGTTTGTCAGAGATCAGCTGTTCTTCTCTGGTCTCAGCTCTGAAGTTCAACCCCTCCCACCTGAGACACCTGGACCTGAGTGGAAACAACCTGCAGGATTCAGGAGTGAAGGATCTGAGTGGTTTTCTGGAGAGTCCAGACTGTAGACTGGAGACTCTGAGGTCAGTTCACTGACTGTTACTGTTGTAGATCTTTGATCTTTGATCCACAACTGAACCTGATTGATCTTCATTCATAACTTGAATCATTGACTTTGATGTCATGAATGAAGGACGTTTGAAATAGTTGTTGTCTCATGGTTCCAGTTGTTCTTCTCTCTCACTGACAATAGCCATGTTTCCATCCAAAGTGATTCGAATTACTGGGAAATGCGCATTAAAAGAAATTCGAATTGTGTGTGTTTCCATCTACGGACTTTGCACCCCCCCCGGACGGATTGACGGTCTGATTTGAACACATTAGCGCGATTTAGCTGGATAAAACTTCATTACCTTCATAACGCGACCTGTCCGTGTGTGTGTGTGTGTGTGAGAGAGAGAGAGAGAGAGTCGCGGCTGCCACAGACTTTATTAATGATAAACGCTGGATGCGCTGGTTGATAGGCGTTTCGTTTTTACTGAGGAGGAACTATGAAGAAGTGCAGTACCGTCATTATGAAGGTGTGTGGGGGCTTTTATTTTGCCATGGCGGTGCCACAATTAATTAATTAATTGTTGTGTGACAGCGGAAACCCTGATGTTGTCTTGTGAGCGAACTGCAAACACGGGAGTAGACGGGGTGAAAGTGCGCTACGTCACACTTGATTCGCATAGAGCTGTTTCCATCCCATTCGAATCAACCAAAACCCGGCCATAGCGAGCGTATTTCAGTTTGTGCGAATCAGGGGATGTTAATGCGAATCACGGCGTTTCCATCATCATTTTCCGATGCGATACATCTCGATGCGCATCTAAACAGCTGATGGAAACGCACCTAATGACTCTTCAGAGATGATCTGAATCTGATCTTAAAGTCAGAGCGTTTGACTCAGATAAAGACTGACTGGTCTGAAGCATCACATCAGATGTGGGTGGGTGGGGTTTGTTAACAGGTTTGTGTTCAGTTGAATGTGTTTAGTTTTAGTTTCCTGAGACCAGGACCAGAGGTGGGTAGAGTAGCCACAACATTTACTCAAGTAACGCCAGGTTCACACCGGACGCGGAAGCGCCGTGAAGCGAAGCGGCCGCGAGCCGCGTCCCTCCAGTTCACACCAGACGCTGATTTCTCCACGGCGGTCGCAAGCGCCTCTGCTCCTCAGCTGTTGTTTACTCACATTCAGAGCTGTTTTTTTTTTTTACATCATGGATAAGTAAATAACCTCATATTGAATTGAATTGAATTGAATTTATTAAAGGATAGCCCCTTGAGATGTAGCATCTCATTTTCAAGGGGGTCCCTAAAATATAATATATTATATAATTATAACACCGTGTGCTGTGGGTCAAACAACTCCCTCCACTTCCAAGATTAATTTCACGTCGTCCTTCACTTGACAGCAACTCGTCTCTGCCTCCCTCTCTCGCTCTTTCCCTGTTTGTTTTTGTGTTTTGACCCCCCCCCCCCCCCCTGCAGCCAGTGTGTCTATCCGTGTCTCCCTTTCGTGTGTGTGTTTTCTTTTTTTTTTTTTTTTTATATTTATTGTTTTTCCTTTTACAAAGCATTTTATAAAGTAACACAACATGAACATGGGGTGCTTTCTGTCACAAAATTACAGCAAAGTGTAACCAATCCAGTACAACTTGATATAGAAAAGAAACTTAAACAAAAGAAGGGCGTTTCAGAGAAATGTACATTTTCCATTGCTTCCAGATGTCATTGAATTTGGATTGCTGGAGCCTCATTGAAAAAGTGATTCTTTCCATTACATACACATTGTAAATAATATCATAGATTCATCTATAGATGGGACGTCTGGCTTGAGCCATTTCTTTGTAATTGCTTTTCTAGCAGCTAGACTCAGTATTCCAAATAAATATTTATTTTTCTCACTTACATTAGCTGAGTGTACAAAACCAAAAAGAAGTTTGTCCCAGTTAAATGTGATGACAGTACCAAATATTGTTGTTAGTTCTGAATAAACCTTGCGCCAGAAAATATTTATTCTTGGACAGGCCCAGAACAAATGGTAGTGATTGGCTTCCTGAGAACGACACAACCTCCAACAGCTAGAAGATCCTGTGTGGTAGCCCTGCTGAGCAGGTGTAATGAAATATCTAATGAGACACTTCCAGCCAAAAGATCTCCATGTGTTTGAGCATGATATCCTCCACTGAAATTCACAGTATTTAATCCAGGTATCTTCTGAAAGGCAGCTGTTGGTTTCCCTGTCCCATTTTTGTTTTATATATGTGGTATTCACTGTTTTTATTTCCTGCAGGCCTCTATAAAGTCTAGAGATTACTTTAAGCATGGAATCTGTCCTATAAGCACTGATAAACACTTTTAATAAACTGTTTTCCAACGCCTTTTGACTTTTTAACATAGTGCTGTTTAGGTGGTGGCGTACCTGAAGAAATCTAAAAAAGTCACTATTGTTGAGACCATGTAATCTTTTCAACATCTGAAAGCTCTTCAGTGTTGTCTGGTTGAACAAGGTACAATATGAGGAGAGACCCAGGCTAACCCATCTCCTATAGTTGGCATCCATCTTATTTGGGGCAAAGTCAAGATCGTAGCAGCACCATTTCAGAATCTTCACCTCTTCTAACATATCATTTCTCGAGATAACGTTTAACCATGTTTTCAGTGTTAGGTTGATCCATTTATTTCCTGTTTCCATCAAGCATTTAATTAGTCTTTTATCCCCTATTCTTGCTTGAATTGGTGTCGTCCCCGATATGTTTTCTTCAATTTCCTTCCATCTTGCTTTGTAATCTGAGACGCACCAACAAAACAGGATCCTTAGCTGGGCTGATACATAGTCATCTTTTAGGCTGGGAAGAGCCAGTCCACCCTTATTTTTTGATATTTGAAGAGTTTGGAACCTTATTCTCGGTTTTTTCCCCTGCCAAATGTAGCGTGATAATAATTTATCCCATTCGTTAAATTGTTTATCATTTATTTCAATTGGGAGGGTCTGGAATAGATATAATATCCTTGGTAGGATGTTCATTTTTACCGATTCAAGTCGAGATTCAAAACTTAATATTGGAATAAGATTCCATCTCTTTATATCTTCCTTTAATTTTTTATTTAATAGATCAAAATTTAAGTTGTATAACTTTGATAAATCTTTTGGGATGTTGACTCCCAGATACTTCATATGTTCTAGATCCCATTTTATTTGAATCTTAGAAGTAATGTTTTGGCTAGGTTTGTAATTGAAGTTTAATATTTGGGTCTTTTGGATGTTCAGTTTATAGCCTGAGACAGAACCAAAAGCATCTAGGAATGATAGTAGTTTCAAAATTGAATTTTCGGGGTTTGACAAACTAATTAAAACGTCGTCAGCAAATAAGGAAATCTTGTATTCTTGGTCTAATATTTTTATACCAGAGATATTATTATTCTGAGTAATCCCCTGATTTAACGGTTCGATAAACAATGCGAACAACAATGGGCTCAACGGGCAGCCTTGTCTAGTCCCTCTTTCCAGGCCAAATGGGTTTGAAATTGCTCCATTTATTTTTACTCTGGCTTTTGGTTTATTATATAGTGCTTTAATAGTTTTAATAAAAATTTGATGAAATCCAAATTTGTCCAATAGTCGAAATAGGAACTCCCAATTAACCCGATCAAAAGCCTTCTTGGCGTCAAGACTTAACAATACTGCCTGGAGTTTATTTTTGTTTATCTCCTCAATCACATGTAGCGTTCGGCGAATGCTATCTTGTGTCTGCCTTTGCTGAATAAAACCTGTTTGATCTAGACTTATTATCTGAGGGAGAATATTTTCAATTCTTTTTGCCAAGATGTGGGTAAAGATCTTATAGTCTTGGTTCAAAACACTTATCGGCTGATAGCTTCCACAGTCTAACTTGTCTTTACCGTCTTTTGGTATCACAGAGATCACTGCTTCTTTCCAAGAGAGAGGAACAATACCAGTTTTAAGCACATAGTTGTATGTAGTTTTCATTCTAGGGGTGAGTAAGTCCTTCATCTCTTTGTACCACTCCGCCGGAAATCCGTCTGGCCCTGACGCTTTGTTTATCCTTGAATGTGATATTGCCTTTTTAATTTCTTCATCTGTAATTTCACCAATTAGAAACCTATTTTGTTCATCGCTCACTTTGGGTAATTTTATGAGTTTAAAAAAAGCTTCCATCGCTTCTTCATCCGTTTTGGGTTGGGCATATAGATTGGTATGAAATGTTTCAAAGGTTTGTTGGATATCTTTTATTTTGTAGTGTGTAGAGTTGGTAATGGGGTCTCTTATTTTATGAATTGTATTTTCTGCCTGTTGCTTTTTTAATTTGTAAGCTAATAATTTAGCTGATTTACTTCCGGTTTCATAGTATTTTTGTTTTAGAAGGGTTAATTTTTTCTTAATATCATTTGAGTAAATTTCATTCAATTCGTTTTTTTTCTTACTCATTTCCATTTTTATTCCTGGATTTAAGGTCTTTTTATGTGCATTCTCTAATTTTTCCAGTTCCGACTGTAACTGTTCAATTTTTGCTTTTCTCTGTTTTTTCAAACTCGAGCAGTAGCCTATAAGTTTTCCCCTTAGAACCACTTTGCAAGCATCCCAAAGAGTTAGTGGGGATACTTCTCCGTTGTCGTTTTCATCAAAATATTGCTTTATGTCTGTTCTTATTTGTTCCCGCATTGGATCTAGGATCCCTGTGTTTAGGCTCCAAATGGTCCTCTTTTTTTCGGTGTCTAATGTTACATTTAAGTAGACTGGTGCATGATCTGATAAATCCATAGTCCCAATATTGCAATTTGTAACCCTATAAATGTCCCTTTGATACATAAGGTAATAATCAAGCCTAGAATAGATCAAATGTGGGTGAGAAAAAAAAGTGAAGTCTTTTTTAGTCGGATTCAGTTCTCTCCAAGTATCACAGAGACCGAGCTCCCTCATCATTATTTTTATATTTTTAGTAGTCTTCTTTTCTCCTGTGTGGCAGGGTTTTGATGAGTCCAGGGTTGGGTGTAGTCTAACATTGAAGTCTCCACCACAGATTAGGGTGCCCTGCGCTTCCGAGACTAATAACTCAAAAATTTGTTTGAAAAATGTCCACTCAGATAGTGGAGGAGCGTAAACATTCAAGAAGGTAACTAAAGCACCCTGTAAATAACCTTGGACCAGAACAAATCTCCCATCCAAGTCTTTCTTTTCATAAATGCACTCAAAATTTAATTTCTTAGAAATTAAGATTACCACCCCTCTCTTTGAGCCCTGTCTATAGGAAGACGAGTATTGATTAAATCGCCATCTTATAAGTTTTTCATGTTCCGAATTTGATAAATGTGTCTCTTGGAGGAGAGCTACTTCTACTTCTTCCCTCTTTAATTTTGCCATAATTTTGTTTCTCTTGATTGGATTGCCTAGACCATTTACATTATACGTAATGACCTTAATTGACTTGGTACTTTGCATTGTATGTCATTTAAGTATAATTGAAGCCCTGAACGCCTAGATAAAAAAGAAAAAAAAAGACTTCTGCACCCCTGGTACTGTGGGTAACAATAGCACCAACACGAACCTTAACTATAACAAAACAGAGAACACAACAAAAATACACTTTGACTTCCAATGATGAGGCCTCTTTCATGGCCTCGTAACTCAGATGGAACGTGAGTTGAGAGGGAAAGTTGTATGACAGATTGACTATATAGGATCTTAGGTGGCAGCAACCACTTCAGGGTGTCGGGTCAGGACACAGGTAGGTGCAGAATGAAGGACAGAGCCAGCAATAAAGTTCAACCCTTTATGAATTCCAGTGGGCGTGTGTGTGTGTGTGGTTTCTGCAATGTTAAACACAACAATACAGATTGATTAGAAATAAGGTACAACTTAACATAAAAATATACTGAGTTAGATATACAGTATACTATATCTCCAATCAGATAACAACTACAGCTCCAAATGATTTATGAACTTAAATCATTATTAATCAATAAACAGAGAATGAGCATTGATATGCAAAAGATTAGCAGTACAGTAACCTAGCATAAGGCACACAGGCTATTGCTAGTTAGCAGCTACTTGTCTGACACTCATTAGCAACTAAGTGTTTATCACATAATGAAATCTGATGGCCAAAACTACTGCAGTCATCAGTTGACTCGTAAATAGAACAGAAATATCAACATAGTGTAACATATGAATACAACAACATAACTCACGGCTCAATGGACGCACACACTGTAGACACATGGAGGGACAGTTCAGCCGATATGCTCCGAGCTGAGCAGTACGCATGTGGTGCGTTCAAGGACCTCAGCAGTGTAGGAATTCACATGCACAACAATTATCAACAAACTTAAAGGAATAATGCTCAGAGGGACAACCTTTTGTACAAAAGTCTCTTCCATCTAACGATGAGGGCCCTCTTCAGCTTCTAAGCTGATAGACAGGTCCACAGTGTCCAGTAAAATGTCCCGACTTCACATATTTATTCCTTATGCCCTTAAAATTATCTACTTAGGCTAAAATGCGTAGTATTACACAAATAACCTCACAGAATATGTCTGTTTTCTAGTATATGATTCTCTCATCTCAGTGTCAAGTCACAGGGAGAAATAGGTATGTGATCGTTACATTATTAATACTTATCAAGTGTCCTGACGTCGGAATCTTTGAAGTATCTCTTTGAAGCCGTGTTTGGTACTCAGGTTCTCCCGGTTTCCTCGCCTTCCGCTGGGTCGCCAAGTCAGCTGGCTGATCTGATCCAAGAGAGAGGTTGGGTTTTTCAGAACCGTCCCCGGTATTCCCCTCGCTGCCATGTCTTCCGTTGCCGCCTCTGCCGAGTTGTAGATCACCGTGCCTTCCTTGTAGTGCACCCGCAGCCTGGCTGGGAACGGGGTCTGAAACCGTATGTTTCTTTCCTTCAGCGCAGCCTTTGCCTCTGTGTAATCCCTCCGCTTCCTCAGCAGCTCCGGTGCGTAGTCATGATCCATATGTATCTTCTTCCCCTGGAAGTCGATTCCCTTTCTTTGCCATGTTTTTTTAAGTACCTCTTCTTTCATTTTAAAGCTGGAGAATTTGACCACGATGGATCTTGGCGGGGCTTCGGCCGGGGTTTCGTGTTGAGCGCCCGGTTCGCCCTCTCAATATTCAGGGCTGTGGAGGACGGGAGCTCCAGGCCTTTAATTAGCAGATCTTCCACGAACTTAGTCATTGTTGCCGTGCCTTCTTCGGCTCCCTCCTTTACCCCATATAGTCTGACATTCTCCCGACGGGAGCGCCCCTCCAGGTCCATCAATTTAGCTTCTGTTTGCGCCTGAAGTTTCACCAACTCAGCCAAAACGTCCTCTGAAGACTGGATTTGAGTCTCCGCTGCGTCTATGCGCTCCTCCGTCTCTTCCACTCGTTTGTAGATCTTATTAATGTCTTCACTGATGTCGGTCAGTTTCTGGCTAGAGTCTTTTCTAAATTCTCGTAGCTCTTTCAGGATAATTCCGAGCTTAGCATCATGGCTGTGCTCCGGGTCAGTCGGTTGCGTGTCCGCTAGCATGTCGTCGCTAGCTTGTGACAGACGATCTTCTTCCATGTCGTCGTTTTCCTTCCTTTGTGCGACACTTTTCTTAGTTTTCCTGGGCATGTTCTTTGGCCCTTTTCATTTGCCTCTATATTTGCGTGTCTCAAAGGTATTTCAAGTCGTGGCCGGGCCGTGTTTAAATATTACCGTCGGGAGCCTGCTAGTCTATGCTGCCATCGCTTCGCCAGCCAGACCGGAAGTCCGTGTGTGTGTTTTCATCTCTCTAGCTCTCTGTTGAGAGTCTGTTAAATATAAATAAGATCGCATTTGTCAATCGCTGTATCATGTGATATTGCCTTTTTAATTTCTTCATCTGTAATTTCACCAATTAGAAACCTATTTTGTTCATCGCTCACTTTGGGTAATTTTATGAGTTTTAAAAAAGCTTCCATCGCTTCTTCATCCGTTTTGGGTTGGGCATATAGATTGGTATAAAATGTTTCAAAGGTTTGTTGGATATCTTTTATTTTGTAGTGTGTAGAGTTGGTAATGGGGTCTCTTATTTTATGAATTGTATTTTCTGCCTGTTGCTTTTTTAATTTGTAAGCTAATAATTTAGCTGATTTACTTCCGGTTTCATAGTATTTTTGTTTTAGAAGGGTTAATTTTTTCTTAATATCATTTGAGTAAATTTCATTCAATTCGTTTTTTTTCTTACTCATTTCCATTTTTATTCCTGGATTTAAGGTCTTTTTATGTGCATTCTCTAATTTTTCCAGTTCCGACTGTAACTGTTCAATTTTTGCTTTTCTCTGTTTTTTCAAACTCGAGCAGTAGCCTATAAGTTTTCCCCTTAGAACCACTTTGCAAGCATCCCAAAGAGTTAGTGGGGATACTTCTCCGTTGTCGTTTTCATCAAAATATTGCTTTATGTCTGTTCTTATTTGTTCCCGCATTGGATCTAGGATCCCTGTGTTTAGGCTCCAAATGGTCCTCTTTTTTTCGGTGTCTAATGTTACATTTAAGTAGACTGGTGCATGATCTGATAAATCCATAGTCCCAATATTGCAATTTGTAACCCTATAAATGTCCCTTTGATACATAAGGTAATAATCAAGCCTAGAATAGATCAAATGTGGGTGAGAAAAAAAAGTGAAGTCTTTTTTAGTCGGATTCAGTTCTCTCCAAGTATCACAGAGACCGAGCTCCCTCATCATTATTTTTATATTTTTAGTAGTCTTCTTTTCTCCTGTGTGGCAGGGTTTTGATGAGTCCAGGGTTGGGTGTAGTCTAACATTGAAGTCTCCACCACAGATTAGGGTGCCCT
Source organism: Trachurus trachurus (assembly GCF_905171665.1). NCBI lineage: Eukaryota > Metazoa > Chordata > Actinopteri > Carangiformes > Carangidae > Trachurus > Trachurus trachurus. The sequence goes on along the minus strand of NC_139891.1, from coordinate 38,027,248 downwards.
GCGCTTCCGAGACTAATAACTCAAAAATTTGTTTGAAAAATGTCCACTCAGATAGTGGAGGAGCGTAAACATTCAAGAAGGTAACTAAAGCACCCTGTAAATAACCTTGGACCAGAACAAATCTCCCATCCAAGTCTTTCTTTTCATAAATGCACTCAAAATTTAATTTCTTAGAAATTAAGATTACCACCCCTCTCTTTGAGCCCTGTCTATAGGAAGACGAGTATTGATTAAATCGCCATCTTATAAGTTTTTCATGTTCCGAATTTGATAAATGTGTCTCTTGGAGGAGAGCTACTTCTACTTCTTCCCTCTTTAATTTTGCCATAATTTTGTTTCTCTTGATTGGATTGCCTAGACCATTTACATTATACGTAATGACCTTAATTGACTTGGTACTTTGCATTGTATGTCATTTAAGTATAATTGAAGCCCTGAACGCCTAGATAAAAAAGAAAAAAAAAGACTTCTGCACCCCTGGTACTGTGGGTAACAATAGCACCAACACGAACCTTAACTATAACAAAACAGAGAACACAACAAAAATACACTTTGACTTCCAATGATGAGGCCTCTTTCATGGCCTCGTAACTCAGATGGAACGTGAGTTGAGAGGGAAAGTCTCTTCCATCTAACGATGAGAGAGGGCCCTCTTCAGCTTCTAAGCTGATAGACAGGTCCACAGTGTCCAGTAAAATGTCCCGACTTCACATATTTATTCCTTATGCCCTTAAAATTATCTACTTAGGCTAAAATGCGTAGTATTACACAAATAACCTCACAGAATATGTCTGTTTTCTAGTATATGATTCTCTCATCTCAGTGTCAAGTCACAGGGAGAAATAGGTATGTGATCGTTACATTATTAATACTTATCAAGTGTCCTGACGTCGGAATCTTTGAAGTATCTCTTTGAAGCCGTGTTTGGTACTCAGGTTCTCCCGGTTTCCTCGCCTTCCGCTGGGTCGCCAAGTCAGCTGGCTGATCTGATCCAAGAGAGAGGTTGGGTTTTTCAGAACCGTCCCCGGTATTCCCCTCGCTGCCATGTCTTCCGTTGCCGCCTCTGCCGAGTTGTAGATCACCGTGCCTTCCTTGTAGTGCACCCGCAGCCTGGCTGGGAACGGGGTCTGAAACCGTATGTTTCTTTCCTTCAGCGCAGCCTTTGCCTCTGTGTAATCCCTCCGCTTCCTCAGCAGCTCCGGTGCGTAGTCATGATCCATATGTATCTTCTTCCCCTGGAAGTCGATTCCCTTTCTTTGCCATGTTTTTTTTAAGTACCTCTTCTTTCATTTTAAAGCTGGAGAATTTGACCACGATGGATCTTGGCGGGGCTTCGGCCGGGGGTTTCGTGTTGAGCGCCCGGTTCGCCCTCTCAATATTCAGGGCTGTGGAGGACGGGAGCTCCAGGCCTTTAATTAGCAGATCTTCCACGAACTTAGTCATTGTTGCCGTGCCTTCTTCGGCTCCCTCCTTTACCCCATATAGTCTGACATTCTCCCGACGGGAGCGCCCCTCCAGGTCCATCAATTTAGCTTCTGTTTGCGCCTGAAGTTTCACCAACTCAGCCAAAACGTCCTCTGAAGACTGGATTTGAGTCTCCGCTGCGTCTATGCGCTCCTCCGTCTCTTCCACTCGTTTGTAGATCTTATTAATGTCTTCACTGATGTCGGTCAGTTTCTGGCTAGAGTCTTTTCTAAATTCTCGTAGCTCTTTCAGGATAATTCCGAGCTTAGCATCATGGCTGTGCTCCGGGTCAGTCGGTTCCGTGTCCGCTAGCATGTCGTCGCTAGCTTGTGACAGACGATCTTCTTCCATGTCGTCGTTTTCCTTCCTTTGTGCGACACTTTTCTTAGTTTTCCTGGGCATGTTCTTTGGCCCTTTTCATTTGCCTCTATATTTGCGCGTCTCAAAGGTATTTCGAGTCGTGGCCGGGCCGTGTTTAAATATTACCGTCGGGAGCCTGCTAGTCTATGCTGCCATCGCTTCGCCAGCCAGACCGGAAGTCCGTGTGTGTGTTTTCATCTCTCTAGCTCTCTGTTGAGAGTCTGTTAAATATAAATAAGATCGCATTTGTCAATAGCTGTATTTTATTTTGAAAAGTGTTTTATTTTGAAAATTGACCGGATTCTCTCGTTGTTTCATGTGTGACTTCCTGCCAAGATTGACGCGATTGCTCGCGGCTCGCGCACAAAATAGAACAGACGCCGAAACGATAACTGCACGGTGCGAGCAATCGCGGCGCTTCGCGGCCCGTCGCGTCTGGTCTGAACTACACAACCTGTTAACTTGGGCGCCGAAGGGAAGCGGTCTCCTTTCCGCGGCTATTCGCGGCGCTTCGGCGTCCGGTGTGAACCCGGCGTAAGAGTATTGTTAGGGGAGAGTGGGGTAATGTGAGACACCGGGTAATGTGAAACACCCCCTGTATCTAGACAACGGAACACATTTTTGGTCATGTGACCATTATGTTTTCAAGCCCCTTCCATTTCCCCATGGCTATGAAGAAGAGGACCTCATGATGCTGTGGAAAGCATGTTTTTTTCACAAAAATGTTATTTTTGCATGTAAAAGTAAATTTTCTTGCTGTCAACTTAATCAACTGTTGTGCCAAAGCAAATTGATTCAGGTAGAAAATCTTATATGATACATGATGATGAACCATGTGATGATGCTGGCTGAAAATTAGCCTGAATTTCTAAGAGAGGTCGTTTTTTCTAAAATGGGGGTGTTGGGGTAAAGTGAGACAAATGCTGCGGGGTAAAGTGAGACCATGGATGTATTATAATGAATCCAAGAGTGAGACACTGTGAGCACACCATACACAAAGATTTACACTAGAATCTCGTCCCCCAAGCCAGAAATCTTGCGTGATCAATGTAGCCACACTGCTTTGTTATGCTGTGTGCTCTCAGTCAGCTCGCTTATTTATTGGTTAATTAACTCAATTTTAGTCACATTCCACTTTGTTGACTCCCCCCACAAACAAGAGGACTTTGGATCAAAATGGTCACATTGGCGGGGCCAACAATCTGACCCCCAGACTATCTAACAGGTTCTATCTGTCATTTGAATGTTAATTAAAACATGTTGTGTTGTATTTGATTTTGTTCTTGAGTCACGTTGTGTTGAGAAAAAAAAAAGTGCTTAATTGACCAATCCCCATGATTCTGTTACTAGTCCGACATTAGTTCTGGGAAGTGTGGTTGTCAAGCTAGCTGTCAGGATTCTAACTGTTACAACATGTGTTGTTATGGTAGTTTCAGAGTGGAAAAAGTAAGTGGATCAGTTTACCCCATTGATTTCTCTAGTCTGTCTCAGTTTACCCCTGAGCTGGGGTAAAGTGAGACGCAAGACCACTTTTTTAAAAACAATCATATTTTCCCTGTCCTTCATCCTAAATACATTCTGATAATTTCCATTGTTAGGAAACATCCTGAATTAATGGGAAATGTGTAAAGTTTACTAATAAATCGTTTTAGCTCGCTTAGAGGGGAGCAAAAAAAAATGTCTCACTTTACCCTACTCTCCCCTACTTTATAATAATATTACTCAAGTAAGAGTAAAAAGTAGTCATCCAAATATTCACTCGAGTAAGAGTAAGAAAGTACTTGGTGAAAAAACTACTCCAGTACTGAGTAACTAACTGCTGCTGAGTAACCTTTTATTTCTTAAATAATCAGTGCATGAACGTAATCAAATACACAAAAATATAAAACAGCAACAAATTCAGATATTGTCAAAGAACAACACTTAACAACTAAGTCAATAATGAAATCTTTACAAAGTAACAAAGTAAAGCAAAGTCAGCCACAATAACTTACATATGCATACTGAGGTCTATGAACTGTCATAAACTCTTTGTGTGTGTGTTTGTGTGTGTCTGTGTGTGTGTGTGTGTGTGTGTGTGTCTGTGTGTTTGTGTGTGTGTGTGTGTGTTACCCTAAACAAACAGATCGCGCAGTAGAAACTAGCGAGTAGCAAGCAGAATGTAGCTCAATGTAACGGAGTAAAAGTACCGCTTCTTCTTTACAATTGTACTGAAGTAAAAGTAAAAAGTACACTGCATTAAAACTACTCTTACAAGTACAGTTTATCCAAAAAGTTACCCAAGTAAATGAAACAGAGTAAATGTAGCATGTTTCTACCCACCTCTGACCAGGACCAAGAATTAATGTTGTACTTCTTTTATTCTTTATTCAGATTGGAGAACTGCAGTTTGTCAGAGTTCAGCTGTTCTTCTCTGGGCTCAGCTCTGAAGTCCAACCCCTCCCACCTGAGACACCTGGACCTGGGCAACAACAACCTGCAGGATTCAGGAGTGAAGGATCTAAGTGGTTTTCTGGAGAGTCCAGACTGTAGACTGGAGACTCTGGGGTCAGACTCTGTTTTATTTCTGTGCTCAGATGAATGTGATGTGAAAGTTGTGTTGACATTGAGCTGCAGACATGAGGCTGATATTAGACTGATCCTCACTGATGGTCGTCATGGTGACGTCTGTTTTCTTCTTCTCTGGTTTTAGTCCAGTCTCTGTATCTCTTCACATTTCACCTCCACTACAGAAACACATGTAATAACTGATCTATAATCAATAGCTGGTGGCTCCTCCTCTTTCCTGAGGCTCTGTGACGTAGTGAAATATTCAAAGCCAACATGTCATTAGAGCTGGTGTTGCCATGGATCTGCTGGATGGATTCAGTCTGGATCCACAGGGTCCTGACTCCATTGGATTTGATTCAGTCAGAGATATTTCACTGACAGTTTCTATTTGTTTGGATATGAATGAGATTCTCAGAGAACTGAAGCTGTAAATTGTTCCTCTGACCTGCTGCATTATTACAAACATTAATGTTCATCATTCATTTATTTTATTTTATTTCATCATGTGTAGAATAAAAAGCAGTTGGCTCTTTGTTCAGGTGACACCAGCAGCTCTACACCTGAACACATCTGGTTGTGTCAGACACAGGAGTGTTAAACATCAACCTCAGCTTTTATGAGTCCATACTGGATTATTCATGCGATTTTAATGGGAGAACAGACTTTTTTCCTCCAGCCCAACATCCCATAATAACAAGTTGTGTGTGTGCTAGTTTCATCTCTTTGAAGAAGTTGGAGCAGGTTCAATGTGTGAAGTCAGTCAGCAGGTTTTTCTGTCTCTGAGCGTCATCAGCTGCTTCATTCAACATGTGTTTCTATCACATGTTTGTTGTCATGGCAACAGAGTCCAGCCTCACATGTTTGTTGTCATGGCAACAGAGTTCAGCTTCACATGTTTGTTGTCTTTATAAAACTTGAGCATGGTCAGTAAACCTCTGATCAATGTGGCTGCACAACATGAGTTTGTCTGGATGGAGCCACAGGTGGAGCTGACAGGTGAAGAGGTGGAGTCAGCAGCAGCTTCTCATGAATATTAATGAGCTGTTTTCTCTCTATGTGACTGTTTAACCTGCTTCCTGTTGCTTCAGATGTTGGACTTTGATTTTCTAAACTTGTTCTTTCTGAAGATTCTTCAGCTCTGAACAGATGATGAGACACTGAACGCTGTCAACAAGGAGCTTTGTCCTCAACTCACTGCTTTTATTCTTTATTCAGATTGTGGAACTGCAGGTTGTCAGAGATCAGCTGTTCTTCTCTGGTCTCAGCTCTGAAGTCCAACCCCTCCCACCTGAGACACCTGTACCTGACCAACAACAAGCTGCAGGATTCAGGCCTGAAGGATCTGAGTGGTTTTCTGGAGAGTCCAGACTGTAGACTGGAGACTCTGGGGTCAGTTCACTGACTGTTACTGTTGTAGATCTGAGATCTTTGATCCACAACTGAACCTGATTGATCTTCACTCAGAACTTGAATCATTGACTTTGATGTCATGAATGAAGGACGTTTGAAATAGTTGTTGTCTCATGTTTCCAGTTGTTCTTCTCTCTCACTGACAATGACTCTTCACTTTCAGCTCATTTCACTCAGTCCTCATCAATAATGTCTGTTTACTTCACTCCAACCTTCAGGGGGCGCTGTCACAAACACATGTTAGACTGCTCTGTAGTGTTAGACCAGTCTTCATTTTGTTCACAGAGATGATCTGAATCTGATCTTAAAGTCAGAGCGTTTGACTCAGATAAAGACTGACTGGTCTGAAGCATCACATCAGATGTGGGTGGGTGGGTGGGGTTTGTCCACAGGTTTGTGTTCAGTTGAATGTGTGTAGTTGTAGTTTCCTGAGACCAGGACCAGAGGTGGGTAGAGTAGCTAAAACATTTACTAGAGTAAGGTTACCTTTATAATAATATAACTCAAGTAAAAGTAAAAAGTAGTCATCCAAGTATTTACTTGAGTAAGAGTAAGAAAGTACTTGGTGAAAATACTTCTCCAGTACTGAGTAACTACTGCTGCTGAGTAACATTTTATTTGTTAAATAATAAGCGCATGAACGTAATCAAATAGCCTACGTAAGGGATAATGTATAGTTTAGAGGTTGTTACGGAGAAATAAACAGGTTGTATGGAACATGTATGGAAGGGGTTTTCTCCATAACACCCGACCAACTGTACATTATCCCGCTTATTACACAGTTTACAAGTGAAGTAATTAATTTGAAACATAATGCTGATCAAAATACGACTTTCATCGATTTATAATTGTATCATTTAGCGCAACTGCAAGACTGGTGATGTCCGCTGTTTTGCCGAGCCTCCTCCCGTTCGTGCATTTGAAGCCTTTGATAATCAATCAGTGGATCGATGGATTACCATAGGCTACATGTGTTACGATGTGTGTATTTTGTGTAGTCGTATCTGTCATAAACAAGAGATTAACTTTACTGTTTACGGGGTGCGTTTGTGTCGCGGAGTTGCGGTGCCACAGAGACGAGAGGAGAGCTGTGACACCGGGTCAGAGGCTCTGATCAGCAGGTTTGGTTTCCAGCAGCGATGTGGAAGGAGCCTCAACTCTCCTTGTAACAAGTTACAAGTCTTTTATCTAACATCAATATTAGTCCCAAGTCTGTTAAAATAACGCAGAACGCAGCGATGGACCAATCAGAGAGCAGCATTCAATAGAGCCGTGTAATAAACAGAAATATAAAACAGCAATGAACAAATTAAGATGTTGTCAAAGAACAAAACTTACAGTGACAACTAAGACAATAAATTAAATCAAGTAACAAAGTAAAGCAAAGTCAGCCACAATAACTTACATACAGAGATCTATGAACTGTCATAAACTCTTTGTGTGTGTGTGTGTGTGTGTGTGTTACCCTAAACAAACAGATTGCGCATTGGATCGATAAAACGTAGCGAGTAGCAAGCAGAATGTAGCTCAATGTAACGGAGTAAAAGTACCGCTTCTTCTTCACAATTATACTCAAGTAAAAGTAAAAAGTACACTGCATTAAAACTACTCAGAGTAAATGTAGCATGTGTCTACCAACCTCTGACCAGGACCAAGAATTAATGTTGTACTTCTTTTACTCTTTATTCTTTTCAGATTGTTCTACTGCAGTTTGTCAGAGATCAGCTGTTCATCTCTGGTCTCAGCTCTGAAGTCCAACCCCTCCCACCTGAGAGAACTGGACCTGACTGGAAACAACCTGCAGGATTCAGGAGTGAAGGATCTGAGTGGTTTTCTGGAGAGTCCAGACTGTAGACTGGAGACTCTGAGGTCAGTTCACCGACTGTTACTGTTGTAGATCTGAGATCTTTGATCCACAACTGAACCTGATTGATCTTCACTCAGAACTTGAATCATTGACTTTGATGTCATGAATGAAGGATGTTTGAAATAGTTGTTGTCTCATGTTTCCAGTTGTTCTTCTCTCTCACTGACAATGACTCTTCACTTTCAGCTCATTTCACTCAGTCCTCATCAATAATTGTCTGTTCACTTCACTTCAACCTTCAGGGGGCGCTGTCACAAACACATGTTAGACTGCTCTGTAGTGTTAGGTCAGTCTTCATTTTGTTAACAGAGATGATCTGAATCTGATCTTAAAGTCAGAGTGTTTGACCAGATAAAGACTGACTGGTCTGAAGCATCACATCAGATGTGGGTGGGTGGGGTTTGTCAACAGGTTTGTGTTCAGTTGAATGTGTGTAGTTGTAGCAGTGTTTCCCCCAGAAAATGTGTTAGTTAAGGTGGTGTCTGTCCTGTTGGCGGGGGGTGGGGGGGGGGTCGGTGCGCCGTATTAAGTTTTGCTTTCACCAAGCGCGCTGCTGTTATGCATGTGCGCTTCTCTGTGGTGTGTAGAGCAGGGGTCTTCAACGTTTTCCAGGCCAAGGACCCCCAAACTGATGGAGAGATGGAGCGGGGACCCCCTACTTATATACAGTATATTGTATAAAATTGTGTTTTATATTTAACTGGTCCTGTAGTGCCATACAGGGCCGTTGTATAGGGGAGAAAGGTGATGATCATTATAGGGGCCCAGCGCCCAGTAGGGCCCACAAAAACCCCAGTAGTCTAATCTTTGTATGACTGAATTATTCTGCATAAGACCCTGACTGATACTCATAGTAATGCTGCATTAGCATCAAAACAAAGTAGGCTAAATAAGAAATGATAATAGATACGTAAAAGTGGAAAAGTCAGGGGGCAGGGGCCCACTTTAGTATACTTTCAGGGGGCCCAGGATTCCTAGCAACGGCCCTGGTGCCATATGCCAAAAGTACCATGTTATGAACTATAAATCACGCTTTTTTTAGGAGTTTGGCTGGTCATGGGACTTTTCGCAGGGACTTACATAAAAAACATATGCCATGCCATCTATGATCACAACAGGTCACAACTACGCACGTGGTAACTGAACGCTGCTACTGCACCAATGAAAGAATTACTAAACCATAAAAAGACAGAGAAAACAAAGCAGTGTTTCCCCTACTTTGTTTTTTTCTCTGGCTTTTTATGCATTTATTTTGAAAGGGCAGCTGGAGAGAGACGGGGACGCGGAGAGAAAGTGAGAGGGGGGATTGACACGCAGCGATGGGACTGTCGGAGGGTCGCTGCAGCGGCCGTGCTCTACCAAGACATATGACGCTCGCGACTCACCCCCAGTCGTCAGCACCGCGGTCACCGGGGCTGATTCTGAGAACTTTTACACCGGGCGCGCCGTGTCATGTCTCGGTTCCACGGAGCGTTTCAGTGACGGTGTCACGGCCTGACGCTGCTGCATTGTTGCTGCGCTATGAGCAGACGTGGCGGCGCGCGTTAATGTCACCGTCGTGTGTGTGTGCTGTGAATATCGCTACATTTTTATTTTTTTAAGACGTTAGTTTAGGCGGCAGCTCTTTGTTGTTAAGGCGGCCGCCTTAACAGGAAAGCGCTGCGGGAAACCCTGTGTAGTTTCCTGAGACCAGGACCAAGAAAGACCTTAGTCCTGGATCAGGACTGGACCTGTAAACTTTGATCCAGTTCAGCCCAGAATAAAAGTGTTGGAGTCGGTGTTTAGTCCAACATGTCTGATCAGATATTGATTCTGTATTGACAGACTGTCCTGAGGTCAGCAGCAATGATCAGTTTGACATGAAGAGGTGAAATAATGTTGTACTGCTTTTATTCTTTATTCAGATTGTGGAGCTGCAGTTTGTCAGAGATCAGCTGTTCTTCTCTGGGCTCAGCTCTGAAGTCCAACCCCTCCCACCTGAGACACCTGGACCTGAGATGGAACGACCTGCAGGATTCAGACCTGAAGGATCTGATTGATCTCCAGAAGAGTCCAGACTGTCGACTGGAGACTCTGAGGTCAGTTAAATCTGTGTGTGTGTGTGTGTGTGTGTGTGTGTGTGTGTGTGTGTGTGTGTGTGTGTGTGTGTGTGAGAGAGAGAGAGAGAGAGAGAGAGAGAGAGAGAGAGAAAGAACAACATTGAATTGTGAAATGGGTTTGACTAAAGGAAAAAATTGGTTTTGTCTATACTAGGTAATTATACTATATTGACTGGGTTGAATAGAATTACATTACTAGTAAGAGATTAAAGTAACATTGCAGAGTTTTTCGGCCTTAAAATAATGTTTCCAGAGTCATTGCAATGGTAGAAAAATGGTTAATAGGATGAATGGTGCTGCCGCTGCAGCCTGAGCTGGGTCGCGTCGGCTGAAACTGCACTATGTAACTTCCCTGCACGGGTACGAAACACCGCCCCCCCCCCCCCTCTGCGTCGAGGGAGAGACGTGGTGGGTAAAAGCGAAACTTACGATTCCCCCTCCGGTCGTCGTTGTTTCAGTCTTTGTTCATATTTCTACACAGTTGCTGCTGCACATTGAAATCAAACACAGCAACACAGAGTGAAAAGGTGTGAAGGTGAAGCTGCAGCTGCTTCCACCTCCCGTCTCTACACAGTGTTACAGGAAACAGCAGCTCTTTCTCTACAGGCCAATGTCCAGTCACTCAACTACTAACTAACAAGTGTGTGTGTGTCTGTGTGTAGGTGGAAGAAGCAGTAGAGGACTGACAGAAGAAACAGAGGAAGTGGAGGTGACTCCCAGCGCTGCAGTCTGAGCTGATCTGAGAACAGCTCCACTGTCACACACAGAGTCCAGTCCACCATCGTCCCTGTGTCCTCTGGACCTGACAGACCATCATCAGTGTCTCTGGACTTAAAGCTCATTAAAATGTTCTGAGGTTAGGATTATTAACTAATCATATTGTAGCTTTTTGATATTCAACCCAAACAAATCTAAATTAGAAAAGTAAAAAGTGAATTATAAATTATGTATATACGAGATGTACGGTTGTATATGTATGTGAATTATGTGGCTGTGTATATGATTTAATGTGGGTAGGCCTATATTGAAAAAGGGAAAAAAGGGGGAAATAACATAATAAAAATTTGATCAAAAACAACAAAACAAAATTCAATGTGTATATCTATTTCTTTATTTCTATTAATTTGTCTTTGTTTACATATAAAAAAAAGAAAATAAAAGGATAATTGTATCCCTGTAATTGGAAGTATCTAATTGTATTTTTCAATAAAAATATTTTAAAAAAAAAATGTCTGTCTTAATGATACTCTATACTCTATACTGCTTTCTTTTTTACTGCTATTGCTATCTGCTTTTTATAAGCTATCTGCTGCAACTCTGTGAATTTTGTCCCGTTGTGGGACAAATAAAGGATTATTTTATATAATCTTATTACAAGATACAGTCATATCATAGTGTAACACTACAATGATTCATATTGTAAAAAACATGATACATTTCTGACGTGAAAACTTTGTCTGTCATGAAAATATATTGTTAGAACATTAAACTTATCATGTAGTAACTTAGTTCTGTGTCTGAAAATGAAAAAGGCGAAAAGTTGTCGAAAAACTGTTGTAAAGTTAAAATAAATAAATAAATAAATAGTACCATAGTTTAGTAGAATTAGGAAGTTAAAGTACGTCAGCTTTGTGCTTTAATAAATAAACCTCATTAATATTCATGTATTTCCCGGGAAAATGACAGTCCGCCAAAACAGCGCTCTATTGAAACTCCCGCCACAGGCCTGAGTCTGGGCTGGGTCTAGCAACAAGTGACGCAACATCCGCCCTGATGCGTGTCCAATCAGCAGCGACGCCGCTGTGACGCTGACCAATCAGAGCGCAGCGGCGGGAAACACAGCTGATCGACGGGGAGGCGGCAGCTACGATTTGGCGCAAGTTTGTTCTCAGTCTGCAGCAGAAGAGAGAGGGAGAGAAACCTCCAGGACAGCAGCAAACCCTCCAGACCGAGCACACAAGGTTTTATTTCACTTTTTAACAACAGGTGAGTTCATCTATCACGTTTGTTTCCACAGTAAAAGCTGAAATAGTCTGTTAGTCGATAGATACCGGAAGCTGTTCGGCAGCTCCGCCGCTCAGAGGAGTTTAGTTCGTTTATCGACTGAAACAACACGATTATCGTCTTTTTTAACGTCTTATATCAACTCATGTGTCCGGTCTGAGTTACTTTAATGATAACACGATGTGTTTTAGGTTGAACTACAGTCGTATTGTGTGTGTGTTTAAACGCACACCGCGGTGTTTGGAGCCTCCTCTGTCTTGGCGCCATTAACCAGCCACACTGTATTGTTTCCTGCTCTGGTTGTTTTAATGTAAATCCAACTGTAACAGGAGGTTTTTATAACCGTAAACACCTAAAACACGTTATATCAGAAGTGTTGAGTGTTGTTTTATGATCTGAAACTATGATATAAAGTCAGAATTGTCTCTTACTTTACTGTGGGGTTGATGTAGTTTTCATTTTACCTCCAAACATAAAGAAACATGTTGATTTAGAGCCTCTATAAGAGGCAGATCTGAGACAATATACAGGATCTCATACTGTTCTGTGCTTTAGGATCAGATGTTATTCACTGGTTAGTGGGGAAAAATACAATTATATTCAAGTATAGAAAGAACAATAAGAGAGAGAGCAGCAAATAGGTCCTGAGAGAAACGAGTAGAGTAATAAAACTATGGACAAGAATGTGGCTTAACTATGAAATGTATCAAACTATACTGTACTAATATTAGAAGAGAAATCAATAAAGGGCAAAATATCAGAACAAAACTGTATTTATACAAGTTGTTCCCAAACAAACATCTGATCAGAATCACTATAATAAACAACGTGACGTGTTTCCGTCTGATTTCACATCATCTAACGTCGTCTCTCTTTGCTCCACGGTTCACAGTTTTTTTCCCAGAATGCCGAGCACTCGCTCCCAGGGCCGGGCTCAGCCCACGCTGCAGTTCCCCCGACGCAAATCCTGCAGAGCGGCGGCGGCGTCGCTCTCCAAGACGCCTCAGACGTCTCCTCTGCCCTCGCCGGCCAAACCCGCACGCCAGCAGCTCAACGCCACCATCGCTCTGTCTCCAAGACGACCAGCCGACCGGCTCACCCCTCTGTCCCCCAGCGTCCAATCACGGCTTCCCCTCAGCCCCCGGAAACGCACAGGTAAGACGCTCCGGCCCCGACAGGTGAAACATAGGAACGCCGATTAATTCAAATACTTCAGGATGAACAACGGGTTTTTACTGATGAGTTGGTTAGAAAATACAGGAATTAAAGGAAATAATCAAACACATGAAAAAGAAGAAGAAGCAGCAACTTTAGTCTCCAGATTAAAGGACAATTCCGCAGCAAATTCAACTCGGGGCTGTATTTTCCTAACACTTTAGGTCTAAAAGAAAAGAAATAATAAAGAAGAAAGAATTTTTAATTGTACCAAATATTTCAGATTCAGATATTTTTATTCATGTACTTTGCAAGAGAGAAAAATTACAGATTTGCAATTATGACAGATGTGCATGAAAGGGAACCTCAAGAAAGCAGAAACTGCTTATAAATAGGGGACCCAACAAACGGCAACAAACGACAAGGACAATATTTGTCTTATTTCTAGTCAAAACAAATCTCATTCTACTTAAAATAAGACTCATCACATAAAAGCAGCTTGTTTTTGACACTTTTTACTTCCTTCAAGCAGATTTTCACTTGAAATAAGTAGAAAAAATCTGACAGTGGAGCAAGTTTTTCTTTCTTATTACAAACACAAAAAACTTCCTTTCACTGGCAGATTTTTCTACTTATTTCAATTGAAAATTAGTTTGAAACAAATGAAAATGATCTAAAAACAAGTTAATTTTTAGTTCATTTGAGTCTTATTTTAAGTGAAAAGAGATTAGTTTTGACTAGAAATGAGACAAATATTCTTGGAAGGATTTTGAGTTTTTGCAGTATAGTGAGTCCAGGCTCCTAAAGTCAATTTGAGTTTCAGTTTTTAAATGGTTACATGTCACAGTTAGAGCTGCAACTAACGATTAGTTTCATCATCGCTTCATCTGTCGATTATTCAAACGATTAATCGATTAGTTGTTGGGTTAAAAAATGTTGAAAAACATCAATCAGTGTTTCCTCAAATGTCTTGTTTTGTCCACAAACCAAAGAGAGACTCAGTTTATTGTCTTAAAGGAACAAAGAAACCAGAAATATTCACATTGAAGAAGCTGGAATCAGAGAATCTGGACTTTTTTTTCTTAAAAAACGATTCAAACTGATTATTAAATTATCAGAATAGTTGATGATTCATCTAATAATGGATTATTGTGCGATTGTTGCAGCTAGTTTTTAAACTAATCCCTAATCTTTGTCTGTGAAGGCGACGATAACGGCTGTAACCTCGGCGACGCTCTGCTCGGCTCGCCGCCGAAGCAGAGCCGGCCGACTCTGTCCTCGCCACGGAAACTGGGCTTCGACGAGAACTCCCCGGTCCCGGCTCGCCGTCAGCTGCTCCCCACGTCGCCGCGGCAACCGCTGTCTCCCAGGCGACGGGAGGAGGAAACGCCGACGGGAAGTCCTGCTCTTCCAGATTCAGAGAAGAAGAAGAAGACGACGGCGGCGGTTCGTCTGTTTGCAGAGAGTGAGTTCATTTTTATTTAATTTTTGCATTTATTAGTTTATTTCATAGGGACAGTGCACCGCTAATCAACAGAGTTAAAAGAAAAACTGTCAGTGGGCCAGAGTTAGCCAACAAGGCTAGTTTTCGTCCGTTGTCCCTGGCCAGATGTTAAAGGCAGCCTAAGAGACAAAAAAGGGGCAACAATTAAGTACTTTCAAAACACAACTTACATAACAATCTACCTAGTAAAACACATGCAAGTAGCACACAGAGATAAAACATTAGCACAAACAACATCAGACATTACAAGGCAGGACATGAAATGGCATTAGGCAAGAAGACAAAAGCTATTAACAAGCAAACAGGAACAAAACAAAAACAAAAACAGGACATACAATTACAAGCATTGAGAAACAGTACAAGTAATGATTGATTATTGATCGTCTTCCAACCTCTGACTTTAATTCTTGATGAATGAAAACATGAGTCTGTCTTGCACCGGTCAAAGAATTTCACGGTGCGGAGGCTCATAAATGTAGTGTGGAAACACTTTGCTTTTACAAAACTCCTCGTTGTCGCTTTAATAAATAAATAACTGTTTCACATTAGACTTGTACAGTATTTAGCCTCCACTGTGGTTAACAATGAAGTAAAAACAGAGTTAAAATGGTAAATAACATGAAGTTATGTAGTCATTACTTTTATCCTCCAAGTAGTTCAGTGATATAACTGTTGTTCTCATTCAGTCACGTTTAGGCTGTTTCCACAGATTGGTGCAAAACTGACTCATTGTTTCATTTTCAGCTCAGTTTTGCGTTTAAACAAGTTTTTTTTGTTTTGTTATTATGGTCTAAACCAGCGGTACTCAATAGGCGGCCCGCGGGCCGCATCCGGCCCGCCGAACCTTCCAATCAGACCCGCGACTGAGTTCTACTAGTTTACATATTACTGTATACTGTATTTCTCGGGCTCCGTGCGCCTGTAAGTCAAAGCGCTGGGACATGGAAACACGTGCGGAGCGTTTGTGTGTGCCTGTGAGGCCCTGCACTGGGATACAATAACGCTGACGAACCCAAATCACCATGCGCGAGTGTTTGGGGAGCGGGCTGGACTGCAGGGTTTTCCCTGCCTGTCTGCAGAGACCGTGGGTGATTTTCACCGCCGTCTTGGTTCAACTGTGTGTGCATCATGCATGGGGGGCCGTTCAGATGAAGCGTCTTTTGCGCGCGCTCAAACCCATTCAATGTAGCCGCGTGTCATGCACGCTCACAACTCAAAAGCCGTAGCCGCGCGCATTTGATGAGACGCAATTGTTTTTTCGTGCACGTCAGCGGCGCACAGCTGCACGACCTGCTTCTCCCCCGGTGTTGTGTCCCGGTGCCTTCGGCCTGTGTCTCTCCTACTGTTTCCCACTGAGCTCTGCCTCGTTTGAAAGGTGAAGGAAGCCCATGTGTGGAAAGACGTCGCCTCCGAGATGTAGAATGTGTATTACAGAAGAGAAACACACATTTCAGGACCAATGACTTGTATCCTCAGAACAGAGTCAGACGTCCTGTGATGGTCAGGTCGTATTTAAGTTGAAAATCACAGGACATGTCTGAGGATACAAGTCAGCAGTGTAAAGCTCCAGCATGATATGTAAATGATGATATGACAATGTCAAGATTTTTCATTTTATATCATACAAAACACCATGAAGTGTATAAATAAAAATTATGTGCTTACAAGTAAAATAAAAAATATTTAAATTATTAGACGAAAAAGGTGAATTTAATTTCAATCTAGGCCTATTTGAATGTGCGGCCCCAAGGTGTCGGTTAAGAAAAATTCTGGCCCTTCGAAAAATGTATTTGAGTACCCCTGGTCTAAACGATCTCTTGGCACTAATTACCGAGACGATTTGACAGTTATCATTTCAAACCACAGGGATTTAATGTGAAATTAGATTTATTTATTGACTTGTTATATTTTTTTCAAGGCATTATTTTCACTGGAGCGTTCTGGTGGCCCTGACGGTTTGAAAAGTACGTCCGGGCCACCGGGCCATTTATATTGTCGACCCCTGCTGTCTGTCGGTGACTTGTCTAACCCTCTATGTTTCTCCCCCAGAGTCGCGGTTCCAGAGCGTGAAGCGGGCGCTGCACACGGCCGTCCCCGAGCGCCTCCTGTCCCGGGAGGACGAGCGCGCCTCCATCCGCTCCTTCCTGCAGGACAAGCTGCTGCAGAGCGTCCCCGGCAGCCTCTACATCTCTGGAGCCCCCGGCACCGGGAAGACGGCCTGTCTCAACTGTGTCCTGCAGGAGATGAAGGTACGAGGGGGGGCAGATTTAAAGGGATAGTTCAACATTTTGTCAAATTATTGGCCCATCGCCATAATCCCTATAGTCATAGCAGTAGGTTCGTTACCTTTAATTGTCGGTGCAAGCTGTTTTTAGAACGGTGGAGCAGAGCCGTGAGCTGTTCAGAGCTACGCTACGGAGGCTCATTATGGGATTTCTTGGTTTCCCTCATCAAACTCATCAAATACACAATCCAACAACTCCACAACGCTCTGGTGGACAAGTTGTGACCTGCACATTCACCACGCTATGAGATAATAACACAACGTTACCACACAGAGTTGTTTTAGAGGGAAATACAGAGACTGTTGATGAAAAACTGTCCCTGAAGGCAACGCGTATCAGTGGTTTTGCATGAATTTCCCTCTAAAACAACTCTGTGTGGTGTGTGTCTCTGCTGCCACCTACTGGACAAACTCAGGTCACTGCAGGAAGATGAGCTGATTGGGTAAAACTCTTTTGTTTTTTAATAAACAAGGATTAATTTAAAGTGTTGAGGTACAACAGGCCAGTGTGAAGGTCGTGTTATCCATCTTTACTTTTATCCCAGTTGTTCAAAGCTCATTCATTCATCCATCAAAACTTTTCAAGATAACCAAATCTAGATAATGACTGTTTTAAATGTGACTTACTCTTATCACTGTAATGGTTTAGAAATAAAATGAAAACATCAATTAATAAATGTGTATATATACCACATTATAAATGTTGTTTTTTAGACCAGTTTGACTTTAAAGGGATAGTTCACCCAAAATTGAAATGTCATGGGGTCTCGGCGTAGCAGTGCATGTCCATATAACGGTTGCAAATGGATACCAACTGTCTTCGTAACAAAAAGACACACCAAAAAACATCCAAATACCTCCATGCTGCTCGTCTGTAATGTCCCTCCTGTATTGAAGCCCCGACATGAGAAATTGTCCCGAAGCTTGGGAAGAGAAGCTTCCGCTACAAACAAGCTTGAAATAGACTTATTAAATTTTTTACGGAACAATTTCTCATGTCGGGGCTTCAATACAAGAGGGACATTACATACGAGCAGCATGGAGGTATTTGGATGTTTTTTGGTGTGTCTTTTTGTTATGAAGACAGTTGGTATCCATTTGCACACACGGAAAATGAGAAAAAAAGTCAAATGTCCTGGAAAAGCTTGCTTTAACAACCCTGGCTTCCCTCTGTGTGTGTGTGTGTGTGTGTGTAGGCGGAGCTGTCGGCGGTGCAGACGCTGGTGGTGAACTGCATGAGTCTGAGGAGTTCCCACTCCATCTTCCCGCTGCTGGCCGACAAGCTGCAGGCGCCCGGCGGCCAGAGCGGCGTGCAGCGGCTCCTCACGGCACCCGGCCCCGCTGTGTGAGTAAACACCCGGAGGAATCTGCTGGTTTTCTTTTAGGAGAAAACGTTTCAAGATGAACTGAAGGAAACTGAACGGGTCTTTGTTTTGTTTCGTCCTCAGGCTTCTGGTTCTGGACGAGATGGACCAGCTGGACAGCAAAGCTCAGGACGTCCTCTACACCATCTTCGAGTGGCCGTACCTGCCCAAGTCCCGCCTCTGCCTCATCGGTGAGAGTTCCCGCCCCCCACGCACTGCTGTTTCACTAGTTATGTCTCATAACTTAAAGGATAATTACCGATTTTTTTACAATCTGGACCTTATTTCTAGCATAAAATACGATCATTTACTCACCCAGATAATTTTGGTGTCATTACAAGTGGTTGTGATGAAATGAGCTCCACTCTAATGAGTTACCTGGAGTCAATCTGAGGTAAAAACAGATATATGGTCGTTTCAAATAACTTATCATTCAAAACACTGATGAGCAACTCTTCATAACTTTATTTAACTTGATTCATAAAGCAACCACAGCTGAAGCAAAGTGCTGTACATAAATAACAATAGAACATAAGACGTAAAACAATAAAAACACTGAGTTGAAAGCCAACAAAGAAATAAAAAAGGGTTTTAAGATGAGTTTTAAAAACAGTGAGTCAAAGATAAACTGAAACAAAAGACAGAAAAGACAAAGATGATGTTTTACTGGTTATGGCATGTAGATAAACTAAACTTAGATTCATGGAAATAGCATGTTTCTATATTGATCACCAAACTGATGCTGAATAATATTTAACATGAGTTATTAAAGATGCTCAACGAGAGAGATGTCTTTTTTTTTTTTTTTTTTACAATATTTTTTTATTGAAATTTCAACTGCATTTCAAACTCAACATTAAATGTACAAACATTTTCACCCATATCCCCTCGAACAGACAAAAACATAAAATATAAAAGCAAATGTACAGTGACATCAGACTAATGGAGTTAAATAAATAAATAAGAATAAAATGGGACATAAATAAATAAATAAATAAATAAAATACAATAAAATTAAAATAAAATAAAATAAAAAGCAGGATCATTTCATAACCTGTCATTCAGAGAGAGTCTTCTTTTTTTATGGATCTCTGTTGTAGTAAAACAATAAGTTTCATTTGTGTGTGTGTGTGTGTGTTGTGCAGGAATCGCCAACGCTCTGGACCTGACGGACCGCATCCTGCCCCGGCTGCAGGCGCGGCCTCAGTGTCGCCCCCTGCTGCTGCACTTCCCCCCCTACAGCCGCCAGGAGCTCAGCGCCATCGTGCAGGACCGACTGGCCCAGGTAAACACAGTCACACCTAGAGGCTAACGCTAAGCTAATGCTAAACTAACTCCATGTGGATCATGTGATACCGATGTTGTAATGAACTTAGAGAGGTTAAAACCCGGAAGTTCATCACGGTGCTGGTTCCAAGAAGAGAAAGTGAACGGGATTTCAGCTCTGTGACTAAAACCAGGGCCGTTGTGTAGGGGAGGAAGGTGATGATAATTCTAGGGGCCCAGCGCCCAGTTGGGCCCATAAAAAACCCCAGTAGTCTAATCTTTGTATGACTGATTTATTCTGCATAAGACCCTGACTAATACTCATAGTAATGCTGCATTAGCATCAAAACAAAGAAGGCAAAATAAAAAATGATAATACTATGTAGTCTAAGAAAGAAAAGTGGAAAAGTCAGGGGCAGGGGTCCACTCTAGTATTCATTCAGGGGGCCCAGAATTGCTAGCAACAGCCCTGACTAAAACACAAGTGTTCAGTGAGATAATCTTCACATATGAACTCCTTTTCTACCGTATCTGAAGCTTAATGCAACGGCCAGAAGTAAAAAGTATTTTAAAAACATTGTCTAATGGGGAAATGGGACTGTTTTGACTTGTTAAAGAGCCATAAATAACATCAGGGGTGGGAGAAAAAATCCATTCGCATAAATATCGCAATATCTTTTTTGACGATTTTTAAATAGATTTTTTTTTTTTTATTTAAATATTGAGCAATGTGCATTTGCCTTTTTTACATACAGAGAGTCCAGGTTTTGAAAAGGGTTTAAGTTCACTTTATAATGGAGTATGTTAATTTATAGGCTCCTACAGTATTTGTGTGCAGATAAATGTTAAAAACGCTAAAACTAAAAATCGAGAGAATCGGCAATATCGTAGAATCGCAATTTAAATCGAATCACCATCCAAAAAATCGTAGAAGAATCGAATCTGGAGAAAAGCGTATCGTCCCAGCCCTATCAAATAACCTCCATAAGAATAAAAACACACTGTTTCCTAAAGCTGCAGTGAGTTTGACCCCTCGGGGCCACCGTAGGACAAACACAACATAAACAGTGTGTGATTGTGTATTGATCTCTTCTCTCTTCTCTCTTCTCTCTCTGTCTCAGGCGTCGGCTGACGGGATCCTCGACTCCTCTGCCGTTCAGTTCTGCGCCAGGAAAGTGTCGGCGGTGTCGGGCGACGCCAGGAAAGCTCTGGACATCTGCAGGAGAGCCGTGGAGATGGTGGAGTCTGACGAGAGGAAGAAAGCAGCCGAGTCCAACGCTGAAGCTAAAGGTGAGAGAAGCAGAGCTGCTGCATCTGGTAGAAGTCCAGAAATGAGTTTATATTTGAATCTAAACCGGTTGTTGTCTCGTCGTCTCTCCTCAGCGACGCGGGTCAGCCTCCCCCAGGTGGCGCGGGTTCTGTCGGAGGTTTACGGCGACCGCATGGCGGCTCAGAGCGGCGGCTCGGAGGGAGAGAGTTTCCCTCTGCAGCAGAAACTCCTGGTCTGCTGCCTGCTGCTGCTCATCCGCAACGGGAAGAGCAAGGAGGTCGTCCTCGGAAAGGTGAGAGGACGAGGAGGAGGAGGATATTCTATAAGAGTTACACAAGGATCAATGGATCGATCAAATCAATACACACACGGCATGTTCAGTCAAAATCTAAATTTTTAGGCCTTAAAATGTCTTAAATTCTTTGTGACATCCCTAACTTGATAATGAATACTTCAGTTACTTGTTTTCACAATGAATCACCACAATTATTTAATCGTAAAAGTTCCTTAAAATCGTCACTTTCCAAAAAAAGATTGTCGGAACCATGTCCAGTATAATTTTTTTAAAGTGTGGTTGTATGATCTCCAAATAGCTCCTAAGTACTTTAATTGCAGTAGAAGACTCTCTGCACTCCTCCCGTTAGCAACGCCAGCCCATAATAGCCCTGCCCAGAGATTTACAACATACAGTGTTGTGAACAGACCCAAAGAAACGGCCTATTTTCACGGCCTAAAAGAGGTTTTACCTGAAAAAAAAATACACAGTTCCATTGTTCACTATAATATAATTTTTTCCAGCCCTTCAAAGTGCAGGAAAAACGGCCGTTTCTTTGGGTCTGTTCACAACACTGTATGTTGTAAATCTCTGGGCAGGGCTATTATGGGCTGGCGTTGCTAACGGGAGGAGTGCAGAGAGTCTTCTACTGCAATTAAAGTACTTAGGAGCTATTTGGAGATCATACAACCCCACTTTAAAAAAATGATACTATCCCTTTAAAGTCTTAAATTGGAGTTGGTGAAACCTGCAGAAACGAAGGTCTTGGTGCATTAGTCAGAGACTGTGATGTCAGGATGTCAGTTCCTGTGTGTGAGCAGCAGGTGGCGCTGTCGTTCCCAGTGTGTTAACATCAGTGTGTGTGTGTTGCAGCTGCATGAGGTGTACAGCCGGCTGTGCTCCCAGCGGCAGGTGACGGGCGTCGGCCAGGGAGAGTGTCTGTCTCTCTGCAGTCTGCTGGAGAGTCGAGGAGTCTTCGCTCTCAAGAAAGGAAAAGAGGCTCGGCTCACTAAGGTACACACACTACACAACACTATGACTCTACTACGACTCTACTACGACTCTACTCTAAATACTATGACTCTATTCCAACTACCATGACTCTACTCTGACTCGTTGACTCAGGAAGTTTTGAGCTTTTCATCGCAGCCTCAGTCGTTCTTGGATGTTTTTTTTGTTCTACGCTTTGTTATTTATGTTTTAACTTTTTGGATGTTTTTGTGTCTTTTGCTGCGTTGAAACGTAATGTTGAGCGTGTTGTTGTCGTCCTGCAGGTGTTTCTGAAGATCGAGGAGAAAGACGTTGAAAACGCTCTGAAGGACCGAACGCTGCTGGGCAGCATCCTGGCTGCAGGACTCCCCTCATGAACATTCATTTATTTGTTTTTAGCATATTTTAAATTTGAATGAACCATTTTTTTCAACTGGTTTTATTATTTTTATTCCCATTTTTGCTGGGAAGTTGTACATTCTTGTTCTATTTTTTTTTTTAGTTTTTCTTCAGCTGGTGTCGACGCTCACGTTTTTGAGCCTTTTTTGAAAAATGCAGAAGTGACACTTGAAATTAAATGACAGATTCTGTTTAAGCTGAGATTTAAAACGTTGCATGCATTTTTATGCTGTAAATAAACAGATGTACAGACGTTTTAATAATCGACTCCTCGTCTCTGCTTCAGTGAAACACTCGGGAATAAACAGAGTCAACAGCCTCAGATCCTCTAGACCGGTGGACAGGTGCTTTATCTCTCCTTCAGGGGAAATTAATTTGTCTATGAGCTCGTTAAGAACAATAATATTATAGACCGAATCTCCTTGTTGTTTACATTCTACTTCCTGGTAGAAAACCAGCACGTAATTTGAATGAGATCAATAGTAACGAACGAGAGTTTAGCTATATATCATATTTTTCACGTCCTATCACCGTTTAGACAAATCTGAAATGATTGAAGAAACATTACTATTTCTGTGTGTGTGTTTTGTGTTGCTATGTGTTGTATTTATTCAGTTTGGGGGAATCACAGTGTCTAGAAAGCATCAGTGGCTGCAGCTGATAGGGACAGCTAACGGTAGCTAAGCTAACGACGGTAGCTAAGCTAACGACGGTAGCTAAGCTAACGGCGGTAGCTAAGCTAACAGCAGTAGCTAAGCTAACGGCGGTAGCTAAGCTAACAGCAGTAGCTAAGCTAACAGCGGTAGCTAAGCTAACAGGACGTCAGCTGTTAAAACCCTCCCGTTGTGGGACACGACATGAAACTACTCCAGTTAGCTCAGTCATGTTGGAACTCAGATATCCGCTGGAGAAAATATTTTTTCATGGACCGTTTGAGTCACTGAGTTATTAAAGTTAAACAGGTAGCTAACCGTTAGCCCAGCTAATCTATGGTAACCATGACTAATTACAAAAATGTGCACACATAAATAGTCATGTTTGTCCAATCATTAGTTTTATAGACTTTACAAACATCAGATTAGTCTAAACGGTGATATAGTGACATGAAAAATTAGATATATATAGTGAAACTCTCGTCCGTCACTATTGTTCTCATGCTGGTTTTCTACCAGGAAGTAGTTGTAAACAACAAGGCGATTCGTCCTATACAATATACAATAATACTTTAATATTCATGAGCTGAATCTTCCTTCGTGGTCGTTGTGCTTCGACCTTCAGTCGTCTGCACTGCTCCTTTAAAACTCAGATGTGTCTTCTCGTCTCTGAGGATCAGCAGCTTCCTCCAGCTGATTGGATTAAAGGGTTAACAGCTGAGGGCAGAGCTAGAGGCTGAATGCACCGTCACAGCCTCAACGCCCATCAGGTCCTGGTGCTGAGGGAGGGGTCGAGCCCCTCCTCCCCCCATGACCTCTGACCTCTGCTCTGTCTCAGTCTGCTTCTCGTTGAAGACGAGCATTAGCCATCAATCGATACTGTAGTAGTACTGGCTATTCTTCCTGGAGTAAAAACAACCTAAAACCAAACTAAGCACTAGAAATTATCAAGATTTTGGAAAAATTAGTTAAAGCCCCAGTATGTAACTTATTTGGCTTTTTATTATCAAAAATCAAAATCTGTCTTTCATAAATCCGTATTTGACTGAAGGTGAATCACAGCTGCTACAAAGTAAAGCTTTCTCGTACCTTAGAATGAGTTGTTACAAGTTGTTACAAATACATAAGTGGGCGACGCACCGAACCGAGGCGGCCATGTTGCATCGTGACCATAGGTAACCACGGAAACTGAGCGGAGCTGTGGGCTCGGCCTGTTAAAACTGTCACCACTGTGTAGTGTGAGGAAGGACGGAGGCACTGGTGTTGCATTCAGGTGCAGTCAGGCAGACGGCCGTCGGCAAACCGACCGGATGTCATTTTACTCCACCAGAGAAAGACGGTAAAACAATACCACATCACCATGACAACATATTGTCAGGCCTGTATTGTTTTGCCTCGTGCTGGCGGACCACTTGTTTACATAGAGGCTTGTTTATCCTGTTACATGCAGCGTCTGTTGTCTGTCTGACATCTGCCCCATTTCACCTGAATGCAACATCAAGAATACGTTCAGATATGCAACCACAACGCTAGATGGGGGGAATTCCTACGCACTATACCTTTAAACAATTTTAAACCAATACCTATACTAATGAAAAACAGAAAAAAACTAACAAACGAAACAAAACGGAACCAAGAAGCTGTCTTCGGCCTAACAAGGCTAAACATTTTGATGTTATGACCGTACTCATTGTTAAATTGATAAACCCGAGTTGAACTCATTTAAACTAAATAAACTGGAGCACATGAACTTTAGATTTTACCCTAATTTAAACTGTATTAAAGGGACAACGAGGAGTTTCTATTTGGTTATAAAAAAAGTCTCACGTTAATGTGGATGAATCTGCGCTATCCACACTTGTTAATGGCTCCATTTTCGATAAATATATCGTTTTGTCTCTATCGTTATTTTGTTATTTTAATTAATGGTGGAAATGCTGGGCGAGCCGACGGGAGGCTCATGATAAATGTAGTATGAAAACACTTTGCTTTCCAAAACTCCTCATTGTCCCTTAAAACAGAATTTATTGTGGGTTTTGTTACTGCTTTGGTGCAAGAGCTGTTCATTTCAGCACCTGAACGCCACAGTGACTCGGTATCGGAAAATGGCGAGCCGGGCTAGCCTGTTAGCATGCTAACTTTGATAAGTGATAGAAACAGAGGGAAAAACACTGGGGTTGGTTTAAACCGCTAGAAACAGATTGAAGTTTGATGCCAAACTCACACTATTTTTCCTAGACTTAGCTGCTAATACCAAGCCAAGTAGCAATAGCAGAAACTTACACTAAGCCAAGTAGCAATAGCATAAACCTACAAACAGCTCCTTTATGAAAAACACAGTAAAAGTTGACATATGATTCTAAATCAAATCAATTTAAACAGAATAAAACAGTTCAATATTCAAGTCCAGTGCAACACAGACATAAACTATTCAAATAAGATTTTATTCAAACATGATTTATTCACAGCAATAGCTTGAAGTGGATGAAAATATATCTTATTGTGCATGTTTTCAAATACAAATACAAGTGACCAAAAAATGTAAACATCAGCAGATGTAAAATATGGATAAATATTCAGATGTTTGTATGTTACACGTTTCATTTATAATCATCACACAAGGAAACAACTCAAAGCTTCAGAAAGAAAACAACTCTTTTTGTGTCATAGCTTATATTTAGTGTTTGATTTTAGCTTTAATACAACTTATCCATAGAACACGCAAATACTTTTCCTGTGATTGTCTCATCGTTCTACCTCTAAAAAATAAAATAAATCACACACATCCAGACGTCCAGGCTGAGACAACACTCACAACAAAAAGATCAAATTAGTTCAATAAAGGTCATGTCTTTATTTGAAAAATAAACCTATTGATAAATATTTAACATTGTGATTTTATCATTTAATTTCACAATCTTTTATAAAAATGTAGATAACTATATTTATATCAATATTCCTATTCCTGAAGCTCCAGTTTCTTTATATTCTGCCTTCATTTCTTTATTTTGATCATTTTCACCAATTTCAAATGTGTTTCTTGTAAATGTTCATTATTGTAAATATTATACAATATTTTTTTTCTCGTTAGTAAACAGAAGCACTTAACGAGAACTATTTCAATGTAGCTTTTGTGTAGTATATTCATATATTTATGAATAAAGATTGATAGAAAATATGGTTTTATAACACTCTAATGTAATAATTGATATTAATGTATTTGTATTTAAACAGCTATTAACTTGTAACTTGATGTAAAAGAAGATAGTAAAACACAATATGACATGTTGTCACAGGAGAAGTTAAATAAATAATATAATTAACAATATAACAATTAATTGTTAAAATGTTATGTTTACAACTCCATTACAATGTGTTTTAAATAAAGAGAATTTACCTTTAGAAAATTAGTGACATGTTGCCAAATTATATTAATTTACTATTCCTGAATAACATTATTTAATTTTCTAACTAACAATATAAACATTGATAGAAACTGTTGACCATATTTTAATACAGAAACATTGTTGTGTTGTTTCAGACTGGAATCACTTAAAAACGACCCGGTGAGTGTGAAACGTGAAAATGAAAAGTAAAAATAAGATACATAAACAGTTTTGCACATTCAGCGTGAGGAGGTCGAGTTGGTGAAAAACATTCTCAGTGAAGTTTCTACACATTCAGGTTTTCAAAGAGTCACAAAATGTAAATAAATTTGTGTTTCAATACAATAAAGTCGTGATCGTTAGCCCTCGGTTTGAGTCACGTGACGCGACGGATGACATCACCATGTATGTACAATCTTTAGTTACACCAACAAACAAACAAACAACCGACTGAACTCAAAACGTTTCGTCACCACAACACTCATATTTTTTACTTTTTCTTCACATTCAGTTTGATTTGATGTAAACTGATGACGTTTTAAAACTTTCAAAAACTTGTTAAAATCTATTTTCTTATTTAGTTTAGAGACGTGAAGGCGTTTCTCACAGTTACACACATTGTGATTATTGATTTTATTTTGTATTAATTGACTGTATCACTTAAACATTTAGATTGTGTACATTAAAGCTGATCTATCATCAATAATTCATCACTGTGTCCATTTTTTTAAACCAAATTGTGAGATATATTAAGACGTTTATAGAATTCTTCACTATTTTCTGGTATTTTATAATCAAAATTAGTCATTAGTTAATTATTACATATCAATTTTTTTTTTTTAAATCACATTTATTTTTTAGCTGCAACCTTTTTTGGACAAATTGACAAATGTTAGGTGACCAACAAAAACACTGAAGTGTAAATAAGTAAATTGAACTTTTTTTTTTTGTAATTACTATAATTGGTCCCAAATTGCACAGCTCTTTCTAGGAGATAAGTGGTAAATCATAGCTCCAGATGTTCAAACACATTGATTCCTGTACAATATATTTTTACTTTTCTTTTTTTTTAACCAGACACAAAGAAAAATTCTTGAATTAGGAAAAAAAGACAGTGACTGTCGTCCCTCATTAAATATTCTTATTAACCGATGTAGAAATAAGGTAAATACATTTGTTTTCAGCCACATCACTGTGTTTTTCTTTTAATATCACAAACTTCAAAACTAAATAGTCTCAGAAACTATTTAATTTGCATAATAACTCCCCCCCACCCAAAAAAAAAATTGAATTATTGTAGTCTAGCGCTGCAGTTCACAGAGAAGCACCATGTTAGCATTGCACATTATTTTTCATCATCATTCTAACTAACAGGAAACGAGAAGCTGCCGACTGCTGCAGCTAAAAAACAACTAAGAACTTGTTCTTAATTGATTCTGCCTGGTTAAATAAAGGTTAAATAAAATAAAAAATAAAAAACCACGACACGTCACAACCTGCAGAAACAGTCTGATCCAAGTGCATTGACTTCATTAAAACTGAGACGATTGTAAAGCTAGCACGTGTTTAATAGAAGTTTTCACTCTAAAAATACTAACGATATTAGGTGAAATCATCATCATCATCATCACCACCACGTGTTTTCTATATTTCTGCTGAACCGTCCAGCTCTAGGTTTAAATTTTCAAAGTATTCAAGATATCAAAAATATTCCAGTTTGGTCCGAAACTGTTGTGACACACAGCTGCCTGAAGGAGAGAGAGAGAGACACGAGGGACAGAGCGACAGATAAAGTGAAGCAGCAGCAGTGTGTGTGTGTGTGTGTGTGTGTGTGACGATGCTCATGCTCACAGATCAACTACATTCCTACAGAGACGTTGGTAACACTTCAGATTAGGGAACACTTATTCACCATTAACTAGGTGCTTATTAATATGCATATAAGTAGCTTACTAGCTCCTTATTAGTAATTATTAAGCACGCATTAACACCTTATTCTACATAGCCTTATTCTACCTCTATTACACCATGAATTAAGATTTTTCCTGTTATTAACTCCTAATTATGGCTCAATCATTGTAAATTAATGCATTGATACTAACTCAAAACCCACCTGTTTAAAATTGCTTATCCACTCCACCACCCCTCACTCTTAACATTTCCCTTTTATTCTGCACAGTTTTATTTATTTGTTCTTTTCATTTATTAATTCTTACTGATGTTTTTAATGTTGTTTATTCTGTGCTCTTGTGTTTTGGTGTTGTTTATTGATGATTTTAACTGATGTAAAGTGTCCTTGAGTGGCGTGAAAGGTGCTTTCTAAATAAAATGTATTATTATTAGGGCCCGAGCCAGTGACAACGTCACAGGGAGGACCCTATTGTAATCCGACATGCACATTAGTCAACGTGCCAGCCGACGAGTAACAACAAGTAAGCAAGCAAGTAACCAAGTACTGCATAGACCTGGCAGCAAAAACCCCAGATATTGTAATGTTTATTATTATAATTTTTCTTACCAAAAGTGAATCGCGTTTTACGGGGCCTGAACATCTTCAAAAACGAACGAAATTTGGCACACACATCCGGTCTGGCGAAACATTTGATATTTTGGCAACGTTACATGTGGGCGGGGCAAAATGGCTAAAAAGCGCCCCCTAGAAAGTTGGAAACGGCGAGCCCCACTTCTGTGTTTCACCTACATGCATGAAATTTGGTAGGGTTGTAGAACTTGGCAAGACACACAAAAAATCCTCTTGGAGCCACGCCCTAAACCCAACCGGAAGTCGGCCATTTTGAATTTAAATTTTGACCTATTTGAACGAACTCCTCCTAGAGATTTCGTCCGATTGACTTCAAATTGGCTATGGACCATCGAGACGCCATGCTGATCTTATCTTGTGCTCCGCGCGTCTGTAGGTCAAAGGGCGTGGCTGCTATGATGCAAGACATTTTGGCGACTGTTCGTGTTCGGCGCTGTTTCACTTCGAACGGCTCTCACGCCGACATACTTGATCGTAGCCGCTTCAAACTTGGTGGACATGATGATGGGTCCTTCCTGAACAATCTGACGTATTAACTTCCCACGTTACTCATAGCGCCCCCCGGTGGTAACAGGAAGTCGACACAGATTACGCTAACATGAATTAATCGTACATAGTTCGCCCCAGCAACTTCGTTCCACTTCTGATACATGTGAAACAAATCGGTGAAGCTACATTACGAACGCTTTGAGGCTACGGCTAATGGCCCCCGTGTGGCGGCGCCACGTATTGCGGTCCATCAGAAACGAACTCCTCCTAGGGGTTTCGCCCGATCGGCTTCATATTCGCTACACATCATCCTCAGACCGCCCTGATTACAGCTTGTGCTCTGCAGGTCGGTAGGTCAAAGGGCGTGGCCACTGTGGCCGCCGTCATTTCTGATGCCTCGCCATGAATACACGAGCTGCTCTATCTCCCATGTACTTTGTCCGAACTGCTTCAAAATTTACGTACGTGATCAGACACCCGCCCTCTACACCTCCATTTGATCGTACGCAAGCTCGCTCAAGTCGCCCCCTTGTGGACACAGGAAATGCCATATTTTACATCAACATTGTCCGATTTGCTCGAAACTTCACATGTGTGATGAGGTCACGACCCTGAACGCAACGACCCACATCCCGTTACTGCCCCCTGGTGGACGAACTGTAAACTTGCCGTAACTCCATCGTACATTGTCCGATTTGCTCGAAATTTCACGTGTTTGATGAGGGAACGACCCTCTACTAGCTGCCGACGTCCGGTGGCGCGCGGGGGTTTGAAAGAGCGCCCCAGGGGTGGCAGGGACCGGGGGGTCGTGGGAGCGGGGCGCCGAGTGGCGTGGAGCGAGGGCCCGTCATAGCCGCTTGCGGCTTTAATTATTATTATTATTATTATTAATTCAGAGTGATAAAGGAAGAATTACTGTTCTTGTGCTACTGCCCCTGTACAAGGCCCCAATAACCCACTGGTTATTCACATCATTATTCAGAAACAACAATGCATTAATTTACAATAAATAAGCCATAATTAGGAGTTAATAACAGGAAAAATCTTAATTCATGGTGTAATAGAGGTAGAATAAAGCTATGTAGAATAAGGTGTTAATATGTGCTTAATAATTACTAATAAGGAGCTAGTAAGCTACTTATATACATATTAATAAGCACCTAGTTAATGGTGAATATGTGTTCCCTAATCTAAAGTGTTACCGACGTTGTTGTTGCACTGAGTTCTGATCAGGGCCGGTTCTAGGCAGGCATATATGAGGGGGCAGTCAGAAATATGAAGGGGGCATCATGTGAACACATCATGCTCCAGCACTTTTTTTTCTCCGTGCTTATAGTAACTTCATTAAATTGGGTTGTTGACTATGTGTCCAACTCCAACCTGGAGAAGTGGATTGCACTTTGTCAGGCCTCTACCTTCAGACCTGTCCAACTAGGGGCCGGGGGGGCCAACCAGGGTCTCAGGCCTCTACCTTCAGACCTGTCCAACTAGGGGCCGGGGGGGCCAACCAGGGTCTCAGGCCTCTACCTTCAGACCTGTCCAACTAGGGGCCGGGGGGCCAACCAGGGTCTCAGGCCTCTACCTTCAGACCTGTCCAACTTGGGGCCGGGGGGCCAACCAGGGTCTCAGGCCTCTACCTTCAGACCTGTCCAACTAGGGGCCGGGGGGCCAACCAGGGTCTCAGGCCTCTACCTTCAGACCTGTCCAACTAGGGGCCGGGGGGGCCAACCAGGGTCTCAGGCCTCTACCTTCAGACCTGTCCAACTAGGGGCCGGGGGGGCCAACCAGGGTCTCAGGCCTCTACCTTCAGACCTGTCCAACTAGGGGCCGGGGGGGGCCAACCAGGGTCTTAGA
Organism: Trachurus trachurus; assembly: GCF_905171665.1. Taxonomy (NCBI): domain Eukaryota; kingdom Metazoa; phylum Chordata; class Actinopteri; order Carangiformes; family Carangidae; genus Trachurus; species Trachurus trachurus. Next base: position 37,996,064 of record NC_139891.1, on the reverse strand, counting down.
GCCCAAATTTGTTACTGTCGTAATGCAAAGAGCCACATTATACGGGAGGTTAGGGGTGCATATACCTGAAGATGCATTGCAAACCCAGAGGGGGTGAAAAAGGTGAGTAGCTAAACTCCTGTAGGCGGGTCTGGGGGCATGATTTTAAAATGTGAGTGAAGCATTCTGGTGTACTCTGAGAAGGGGGGGGGGGGGGGGGGGGGGGGGGGGGGTCTACTATGGTCAAGATTTACAAAACTGAAAGGTAGTCTTATGAATACTAAAAAAAAAGAAAAAGAACATAACATTTTAGAAAAGAAATGTCCCTTTTTCGGCGGATTTTTGTGCTACAGCAGATCATTTTGGTAACTTGTAATATACACATTTTTTGAGTATATTAAAATGTGCTTTCTCAACTTCTAAAATTTGGATTTGAGGGGGCAAGACATTTATTTGCGGGGGCGCTGCCCCCTCTTGCCCCTGCGTAGAGCCGGCCCTGGTTCTGATAGAAAAGTTTATAAAGAGTTGAGCCTTCGATGTTTGGTCATTGTCCAGTCACAGAGCTCGTTCAAGTGCTTCACATCTGGACCGGCCGCTGAGGCTCATGGGTAACGTAGTCTCTGTAGAGCCGAGATCTGAATTAGACATAAAGGAGGTGAATGTGAAGGTTGGTGTTCTGTCAGAAATGAGACGACCTGATTCCCAGTTTGTCCTCAGCTGCCGCCGCCGTCGTCTGAAACTCGCTTGTTTTTTTTGTTTTTTTTCGTGGGGAGGGAGGGGATGGGGGGATGAGGGGGCGGAGCCTGCGTCTACCTCAGGCGGGCGGAGAAGCAGCGCATGTACTCGGTCATCCAGCGGTCGTTAGGGTTACTAACCACTGTCAGCTGAGAGCGCCGCAGCTTCTCCAGGTCGGCCGAGCGCGCACGCCGCCGCTCCGGGTTGGAGCTGCGCTTGTCGGACTGACGGCGCGTCTGAACGCAGGCGTCCGACGTGAGGCTCTGAGAGAGAAACAGAGAGGAGAGAGAGAGAGAGAGAGAGGAAACCAGAGAGACGGCGTTTCATTATTCATGTCTGCAGACAGAGTGTTTGGTGACACGGACGTCTCACTTCTCTGGTGTCTCCACAGCCTGGTCGGACTCTGCTTCTACTCTCCGTCCTCGGCCTGACGCGGCTTTTTCTCTCTCACTAGTTAAACATCACAGAGACACTGTTATAGATATATTTATTAAGATGTAACAATAACTGCAGTATAAGTATTATAGGAGTAATAAACATATGGCTGAAGGATAAATACTGAAGAAGTATGTTTTAAAACACATCATAAACCGGAATGTCTATATACTTTACTTGTATACTCATATTTAAACTACATACGAAACTTTAATTTTGCTTTGCTCTTATATTTATGGCTACATTAATACTTATATTATACTTACTTCTTAAACAACTGTATTCTATACTTTCACTTTCTCGAATATAAATCGAGTTCAAATAAAATGCAGCATATAAAACTAGAAAATTTCCTCTGGGGAAATTTTTAATGGGCCACGGGGCTACTGCCGGTTTTGCCATCTCTGTCAACATGGGAATCAAACCCACGATCTTAAGGTCAGGACAGAGCTGATCAGACAGACACATGATCATCTTTCTATAAGCACTGATATGGAGGAGCTGTAACCACATTAGGTTAACTGTGTGTGTGTGTGTGTGTGTGTGTGTGTGTGTGTGTGTGTGTGTGTGTGTGTGTGTGTGTGTGTGTGTGTGTGTGTGTGTGTGTGTGTGTGAGTGAGAGTAGTGCGCGCTTCCGCGCGCATTTGTATGTTACCTGTGTGTTTTGATGTGTGTGTCTGTAACTGTAATCACATGAAGCTGGTTCTAGAGTCTGTGTGTGTGTGTGTGTGTGTGTGTGTGTGTGTGTGTGTGTGTGTGTGTGTGACTATGAGCTGCATCCTGTGTCAGTCTGATTTAGCTGTGTCTGTGTTTATAAACATTTAAACGAGCGCCAGGTGGATTGTTTATGAAGTTAACGAGCTCTGGCCTGAGAATCACAGAGGTTACCACGGCAACTCGAGGTGGTTACCACGGCGATAGGGGCCCCCCAGGCTGAGACAGACAGAAACGTGGAGAAAAAAAGTGATTTTCTGCCTCTGCACTGGTCTCGCAAAAGGCTTAGCGTGACAAAACGGTAACTCCTATCAGAACAAAACACAGATCAACGTTGCTCTAAGGACTTACTGAAAAATTTGGTACGATTTGGTGTTTCTACAGTAAATATTTTGGAGACGCTGGCAGTTTTAAAACAGGGGTCCGTTCTGCTTCTCTCAGAAAATCTTTGTATTGGAGTCAATGAGGAGCAGAGACAGACGTGGCCGCACTCAGAGGCTGATTCTGTAAATTCTGTAAGTCTCTCTGATATTTTGAGCACATGATGAGAGACAAAACAAGTTTGTCTTACAAATTCTGAAAAAATCATGTGTGTAGAGTGTAAATTGTGGCCGGGCCGAGTGTGGAAAGAGAAAAAATCTGGAGTTTTTCTGGGCTTTCTCCCACTCTAACTGATGATGTCATCCACTCTGACACGAACATTCCGTCCAATACACACCCATTATAATCTCATAATTTCTCCAAAAATGATCATGCTCATTGATCAGGGATTGATCAAAAACTATATGACCTATCAAAACGTGGAGTAATACGACAATACACAAGACTTGTGTCTACTGTTTAAAGTTTAAATGGAGTCTCTAGGTGAAAGTATGCCTGAGCAGTAGACATTTGTTAAACTCCAATGATTGGTCTTTTTTGCTCTTTTTTTTCCGCCCGTCCCATTGACTTCAATGCAAAATTTTGCGCAGTTTTTCGCGACTTACGTCGCGAAAAATTCGTACACTGTTGAGAAAAGTAATAGCACACCAATCCCGATCAAGACGCACGTTTTGATATATAATATGTAGCGAATCGAAAATCGTCCGGAAGATGAAAAATAAAAACTAGGAAAAAAAAACAAAAAAACTAGGAAAATATCCACAGAATAACAGTAGGGCGAAGCCAGTGCCCGGTGCGATGGCCCGTGGCCCTAAATATCTGAGCTGCTGCATCTTGATCGACGGGGTCGCTAGAAATCTGTGATGTCAAAATGGGGTCACGAGCCAAAGAAAGTTGGGAACCACTGTCCTACTGAGACGACTTCACTGGTGTTGAATTCATCTTTTCACAAACTAAACTCGCTCGTCGTGTGTTTAAAGCTTCAGCGTCTTCAACACTCACATCGCTCGGCGTCTTCCTGACCTCGGTCGGCCTCTCGGTCCAGTCCAACCGGCTGGACGGTCTCCGGTTCTCCTTCTCCTTGGTGCTGATCGGCGGCTGGCTCTTCGCTCTCGGCGCTTTGCGGACGACGGCCGGTTTGTCGTCGTGGGAACTGTCCGGCTGCCCCGGCTCGGAGTGAGGGGTGCGGCGGCGGTGCTGACGTCGTCTCTGTGCTGGGTTCGCCGGCGCCGGCGCCGCCTCCCCGTCAGACGACGTGGTGTCGGCCGGACCGTTGTCTGTGTCGTCTGAGAGGCCGCTGGGGTTTGGAGCCACTGAAGCTCCGTTCACACCGTTGTCTACGACACAGAGAGTAGAGTCAAACACTGGGGCCAAAACTAAGACATTCAGTTTAACTCTTCTGTTACATTTAATTTATATTGATAGTCGGAGCTCAGAATGAGATGGAAAAACAAAAAAGAAAGTCGGAGAAATTTACGAATAATATCACAAAATGGAAATATAACGATTTCATACAGGGGTGTGCCAAAAAATCGATTCGCAATTCTCATTTAAAGGGACAACGAGGAGTTTTGGAAAAGTGAAGTGTTTCCACACTACATTTATGAGCCTCCGCACCGTGAAATTCTTTGACCGGTGCAAGACAGACTCATGTTTTCATTCATCAAGAATTAAAGTCAGAGGTTGGAAGACGATCACATACCGTCGTAGTTCCCACCATAAACGGAGATTCGGCGGCGTTATTCTCATGACTCGCCACGAAACCGGAAGTAAAGAAACGCTGGTCGGCTCGCCCAGCATTTCCACCACCACTAATAATAACAAAATAACCATAGAGACAAAACCATAGATTTATCTAAAATGGACCATTAAAGCAGAAGTAAGTGATATATTTGTGTTAATATAAGTCTTAAATAGTTGTATCTTCCGACAGCAATCACTTACATAGAGTGTTTGGTCTGAAACACGGGTCTCTCAGTCCCTCTGCTCTGCTCTGAGTCGAGGAGAAAACATTTATCGTATCCTACAGTTTTTATCCAATGAGGAGAGAGAACGGCATGCAGGGCTGTGTGTGCAGCCAAGGAACGCCGTGAATGTGGCGACGTAGGGACGAGGACTGTTATGGTGCGTTCAAGGAAACTCGTTTTTTTCCGACCTGTGAAGTCGTACCAGTTCGATCTGGTACATAGACTGTACAAAAAGACGTACTGGTACGATTTCACGGGTCAGAAGTTACGAGTGGCCGTTATAGTGACTTTTACCGGTAAAACAGGTCAGAAAAACACGAGTGGGTTGCCTGGAACGCTACAAAGTCGTAAGTTGTGACTTGAAGCTGTAATTTATGATTTCAAAAGCCTGCCTGGAACGCAGCATTAGCGAAAACGACCGGATCACTCACTTCTGCTTTAACAAGTGGTAACGTAGATTCATCCACATTAATATCAGACTTTTTAATAACCAAATAGAAACTCCTCGTTGTCCCTTTAATACGATTCAGAATCTATATAAAATGTCCCAAAATCAATTTTAAAAAATAAAAAAATGAAACAAATCTGCCAGCTGTCGGCCTCCGTTTCCTTAGAATTTAAAAGGCAGCATGTTTAACTGCAATATTTTTTTTTTTAAATAAAGAGGCATTTTTAATTTAGTTACTTAAGCAATATGTGGTATTTCTTTTATGCAACAGTTTCAACAATTCCATCTTAGCATGGATAAATGTTTAAAACTCAATAAATGTGAAAAAGACACTTTAGTCATTCTGTCTTGCAGAGCTGAATGGAGTAGATCATGAGGATCCTTTCACACCGACAGACTGAAGCAGAAATCATTAGGAATCAAATCCTTTTGAATCGAAAATTGATTTTGAATTAAATCGTAGCCCCAAAACTCAGAATCAAATCGAATCGTTAGATAGTAAAAGACTCCCACCCCTGATTTCATACTTGTAAATGTTCAGATTTAAATAAAAAAAATATTGAAAATGTTTTTTTAAAAGTCATACAAACTTTCAACAAAAACATGTAATGTTCACCAAAACAAACAGGCTGTTAGCCGTTAGCCACTGCTAGCCACTGAAAGCCATACTATTTATTTAGATAACAACACAGTAGGAAAATGTCCAGCGATGAGAATTGAACAGTTTCTATGTACATGTCTGACTTTAATGTGAAACTATTACCAGAGAAATAAAATAAACAGTTAACAGTTAAGAGTTCACTACTATTGACGAGTGAGTAGCAGCCATTTTGAATTGTTATGTCAGATCTGGGCGGATTCGTTTGGCTTTCTGAGTCGGAGATCTTTGACTTTAGGGGGCGTTCAAGATTAAAATTACAACTCGGAGGTTGGAAAATCCCAACATCCGATTGAACTCAGGACTGAAAACAGAAACAATATGACGAACAGTGTTGGACAAGATACTGCAAGTTACAGTTACAAAACAGTCGAATCACTTTACAAATGACTGTTTCTTAGGTTAGGTTCTTAGGTTACTAGGAATGATGCAATAAGATGTTGTTTTTTTCAGTGACTCATAAATCAAATAAAGATGACTCAGTGTGTTGATGTGTGTTGTTTGTCTGGTCTGCAGCCACAGAAACGTCCGTCCCGTGTGAGTCCATGTGTCTGAACAGGAGGAAGCGGTTCCCGTCTGATCACTGAACCTTCTGTCCACCACATATTTTTAGCATCAGTGTCTCCTGAGAGAAAAATCATCCTCATACTGTCAGAGGGAAGCTGAGGAGGCTGCACACAACAACAACAACAAACAGGAGCATGATAACATGGGCAAACACAAACACACGGTGAAGAAGACTGGCGACAAAACAAGAAAACAAAACACTGAAGATGAGGAGAAAGTGATTTAACACCAGTAAAATGACGTAAGATCCTCAAGATGTTTACATCTAGAAACAAGTTATGATCAGTTTCAAAGGTTTGACATTTTCAATGCAGAGACTGCTTGATGAAAAACTGTCCCTGAAGGCAACGCGCATCAGTGGTTTTACATGAATTTCCCTCTAAAACAACTCTGTGTGGTAACATTGTGTTATTATCTCATAGCGTGGTGAATGAGCAGGTCACAACTTGTCCACCAGAGCGTTGTGGAGTTGTTGGATTGTGTATTTGATGAGTTTGATGATGAGGGAAACCAAGAAATCCCATAATGAGCCTCCGTAGCGTAGCTCTGAGCAGCTCACGGCTCTGCTCCGCCATTCTAAGAATAGCTTGCACCGACAATTAAAGGTAACGAACCTACTGCTATGACTATAGGGATTATGGCAATGGGCCAGTTTGCCAAAATGTTGAACTATTCTTTTAACACAGGAAACTGATGCACGAAGAAACAAACTGTCAATATAAACCTCTGTTATAAATAAATATAAATATAAAAGCAGGTTGAGGCCTTGAATAAAAATGTTGGTCCGTCTCTGTCTGTAGTTTGTTTTAAGATTTCCTGACACAACAGATACATTCATCATCAATCTAAAAAACAAACCCTGAGTAACCCTGAAGTAAAAACTTTTTTTTAAAAACAGGATGAAAAACATCATATAGACCTGAGATTTAGCCTGACGAACCAGACTACATCATGAACATGTCTGGTCTGGTAACGAGCGGTAGACTGACTTCAGTGCAGTTTCTTGCTCCACTTTTAAAGAAAATGACAAGTTTAATTCTTTAAAAGTTGATGCCAAAGCCGATTCTTGTCATGTTTTTCACCGTCGCATGTATGTCGTCATGGCGTTAAGCCGCCCAACGACTCTCTAAACAGATAGAGCGCTATGATTGGTCAACACAAACGGTGTTCGAGACTCAAAAAGTTCCTATGGCTCATTTGCTGCTGCTAGGGGGCAGCTAGATTTCTAGGCTAACCTGAGATTGTAAATTTGGATCATTTGTAGTGAAAGGGTTGTTGACATTTTTCTGCACCAAAGTGGTCAATCTGTGGAGAAAAACCTCAACATTTGACTGATTTGTTTGGCTCCTCCCTCCAGGGGAGGAGCCAAATTCCATACTTTTTCCAGACCCTAATTTCCAGACTTCTCTGTAAAAAAAAATCAAATAATTTGTGATATTTAAGTAAATAGATGTGCATAATATAAAAAAATCATGCAATTTATCATTTGTTTTCATTATTCTGAATGGGTATGCCATTATGCAACCAAATAATTACCAGGAGATTGTAGCTAAGTACAATAGCACATACAAAATAATGAACCCAAACAGGTAAGACCAAACCAAGATAAGATAAATAAAATAATTTCCATACAATAGTTTCCATTTCCCATACTTTTACAGACCTGGAAATGTATAAAATCAAATTCCATACTTTTCCATACTTTCCATACTTGCGTAGGAACCCTGTCCCTCACCTGTGGGCGGAGCAGCGTCTACGGCCGCGGCCTCTCCAGCTTCCACTTCCTGTTCCCCCCTCTCCTCCTCCTTCTCCGGAGGCGCCGGTGGCGGCGGCTTCGGCTCAGGACCGGTCTTCAGCTCCCGCGGCTTCGGCTTCACGTCGGAGCACGATGCCGGCGGCGGCGGCGGTAGCGACAGAGGGGCGACCTTGTTCCTGGTGATCCGCGGCGTGGACCAGCCGCTGGACTCGGAGCCGCTGTCCCAGCCTTCCCAGATCCACGGCTTGTGGGAATGCTCAATGACCCGGCGCGTCAGCCGGTACTTCACCGAGTCCTCGTAGCACTTGGAAAACGTCTCCCATTTAGGATCTCTGAACTTCTTCATGTACTCGGTCCGGATCTTCTTGGTCACCATGGTTACTAGGGGTGGGAGAAAAAATCGATTCACATAAATATCACAATATCTTTTTTGACGATTTTTTTTTTTTAATTTTTTTTTTGGGGGGGGGGGGGTTTGGGGAATGTTTTTTAATATTTTGCAATGTGCATTTGTTAGCCTTTTTTACATACAGAGAGTACAGGTTTTGAAAAGGGTTTAAGTTCACTTTATAATGGAGTATCAATCAATCAATTCGTTTATTTCGGGCATGTCAATTTAAATCATCATCATCACACTTCATCTTAGTTCAAATAATACAATACACATGGCCGAAAGGGAAAGCGGGAGAAGCAAAAGCTGATCTAGTCCCGCCCCCATTACCCACAGAATAGAAATCTTTATCATAATCTTAATTTCTAGGCTCCTACAGTAGCCTATTTGTGTGCAGATAAATGTTAAAAATGCTAAAGACTAAAAATCGAGAGAATCGGCAATATTGTAGAATCGCAATTTAAATCGAATCACCATCCAAACAATCGTAGAAGAATCGAATCGGGAGAAAAGCATATTGTCCCAGCCCTAGTGGTTACCCCTCGGCGGTTCTGGTCAAACAGAAGAGGAACGCTTCACATTAGGATACAAAACATCATCTTTCATCTCAAGTTAAACTCCATACACATCTGTAAACCAATGCAACACGTATTAATCATACAGATGTGTGGAGCAGCTGGAGGTTATCAAAGGGATATTCTGTTGTAAGTTTAACCCATGATTTAAAGGGATAGTTCACCCAAAATTCAAGTTTCAGAGTCCTCCGCGGCTTCTCTGAGTTACAGCGGGGCTCCGTGCAGCAGTGCATGTCCATAGGACGGTTGAGAACGGAGCTCACTTTTCTTCATCCAAAAAGACACACCAAAAAACATCCAAATACCTCCATGCTGCTCGTCTGTAATGTCCCTCTTGTATTGAAGCCCCAACATGAGAAATTGTTCAGAAAATTCAATTTAAAAAGTCTATATTTTAAGCTTGTTTGTAGTGGAAGCTCCCAGTGTCTCAGTTCACTGCTCTTCCTGTGTCAGTGTACTGACCGGCGGAACAATTTCTCATGTCGGGGCTTCAATACAAGACGGACATTACATACGAGCAGCATGGAGGTATTTGGATGTTTTTTGGTGTGTCTTTTTGTTACGAAGACAGTTGGTATCCATTTGCAACCGTCATATGGACATGCACTGCTACGCCGAGACTCAGAGAAGCCACGGAGGACTCTGAAACTTCTCCCAGCCCTTAGTCCACATGAGGGGGAGGAGATAATGAGTGAAATTTGAATTTTGGGTGAACTATCCCTTTAACGCACCATGAGACCGAGTAGAACCCCTCCTCCCCCTCCAGGGATCAAGTTTTCTGACTGCTAGCTTCTGTAGTTGTAGCGACTTCAGCTCAGACAGCCAGATAGAAAAACACTGCTGTCTATGGAGCCAAGAGCACCAAACTTCATCATCAACAGTACAAACAGTGTCCCATCCCATAATACGAGGCATCAAACACCTGCTGGCTTTACCTTGTTTCTATTGAAAAGAGACGAAAACACAACTCACCCACTCTCCTCCAGCTGCTTGCTAGTTGTGGGGAAGCCCTGACAAGTCGATTACCGAATGCATCAGTGTTTCTATCTGTTTCTAACAACAACTAGTGAGTGTTAAACAGAGAAATGAACAGAGTTGAGTTGTTCAAACTGTCACAGTCAAAAAAGCTGCTGCTTTTCAGAAACTAAACGTCACTGGTCTCTTTACTTTCCTACTTCCTTCTACCTTCTCAGGGCTTCTGCACTGGTAGGAAGCAGCTGGAGGAGAGTGGGTAAAGTCTATTTTCGTCTCTTTCCAATAGAAACCAGGCAAATCCAGCAGATGAGACTCTGCTCTTGTTTTAGTGTTTTATGGTTTGCTTTTATTTATTGGTTTATTGTTTCTAATTGCTTTTAGAAAGGCAAGGCAAGGCAATTTTATTTGTATAGCCCGTTTTTACCAACAGTTTGTCTCAAAGGGCTTTACATGGCATCATAACAACATCCTCTGTCCTTAGACCCTCACATCCACTGAGGAAGGTGCCCTTTAGGAAAAACCCTTTAACAGGGAAAAAATCGGAGAAACAATGAAACAACTATTTGACTGTTTGTTTTATTTGTTTTATTGCTTTTAATTGTTAATTGTTTTATGTCTCTATGTACAGCACTTTGTTTTCAACTATGGTTGTTAGAGTTAGGGTTAGGGTTAGTGCTATATAGGCCTAAATAAAGTTGAGTTGAGTTGAGTTGTTATAAATACACCAAATCAGCAAAGTAGTTATCTTTAACATCCCAGCTCATGTCCAAGAGGAGACATCTGATCACACACCTGAGGAGGAGGGGACGACCTCTTCCTCCTCCTCCTCCTCCTCCTCCTCCTCCTCCTCCGTGGAGCGGAGGGACGAACAGGAAGGAAAAGTGACACCATGACAGGACGACGGGATGTAAACCAGTAAAGGAGACACCACATCGTCCCATTTAATCACCTCCTCTCCTCACCTGGTTCATCTCAGGACCCTTCAAGGTGTTTATGTATTTTTAATTTTCTATTTTTTTATGTCTGTTTAGAAGTAGATTTGCCCCGACATGAGAAATTGTTCCGCCGGTCAGTGCAAATACACAGGAAGAGCAGTGAACTGAGACACTGGGAGCTTCCGCTACAAACAAGCTTAAAATATAGACTTATTTAATTTTTTCCGGAACAATTTCTCATGTCGGGGCTTCAATACAAGACGGACATTACAGACGAGCAGCATGGAGGTATTTGGATGTTTTTTGGTGTGTCTTTTTGGACGACGAAAAGTGAGCTCCGTTCTCAACCGTTATATGGACATGCACTGTTACGCCGAGACCCCCTGTAACTCAGAGAAGCCACGGAGGACTCTGAAACTTCTCCCAGCCCTTAGTCCACATGAGGGGGAGGAGATAATGAGGGAAATTTGAATTTAGGGTGAACTATCCCTTTAAAGAAGAAACACATTCAAAGACACAAAGGTGCTGAGGACACGATAAAGTGATGGACCAGACTAAAGCCTTACCCACTAACAGGAAGCTGTCTGCACAACTTAGAAAAGAACAAGGCCCCAGACCGGTCCCTCACTTTATTGAGTCCCCAGAAACACTTCCTGTGTTGTCAAGCTGTTGACCAGCATGTGTGTCTTTGCATGTGTGTTTTCCATGTTGTGAGTCACTATATCATCTCTATGACATACATCTAATTTATCTGCAGAATAATTATCCTAATAAATATCATATTATTTGCTTACCGTGGGCTATATTTGTTTTTATTATTAATTTGAATAACAATACTGCGAAACTGGTCTATAACATCAATATGTATTAACAGGCTTTGAGATGGATGTATAATTTATAACATACAGTATGTGTCCAATAAAACGGCACATATATTAAAGGGACAACGAGAAGTTTCTATTTGGTTATAAAAGAGTCTCATATTAATGTGGATGAATCTCCGTTACCACTTGTTAATGGTCCATTTTAGATAAATCTATGGTTTTGTCTCTATGGTTATTTTGTTATTATTAGTGGTGGTGGAAATGCTGGCGAGCCGACCAGCGTTTCTTTACTTTCGGTTTTGCGGACGCTGCCCGGCGGGTCATGAGAATAACGCCGCCGAATCGCCGTTTATGGTGGGAACTACGACGGTATGTGATCGTCTTCGAACCTCCGACTTTAATTCTTGATGAATGAAAACATTCTTAGTAAGACGTCCGTCTTGCGCCGGTCCAAGAATTTCACGTGCGCGCGGAGGCTCATGGTAAATGTAGTGTGAGAACACTTCACTTTCCAAAACTCCTTGTTCTCCCTTTAAGTTTAATAACAATCCTGCAAAACTGGTCTATAACATCAAGTAGGCTATTGACAGGCTTTGAGATGGATGTATAATTTATAACACATGTCTCCAATAAAACTGGACATATTAAAATATATTTCTGTATAGGTTGGATACATCTGTAAATATATGTTATTATTCAAATGTCTAATAGGTTGTTTGTATTTTATATGTGATATATTACATTTGTGTGCAGGACAGTCTCTTTAAATCAGTGTATCAAATTCAAAATGCATAGTGGCCTGATTGTCAATCAGTCATTGAATAAATCATTGTATTCCCTCAGTGTCAGTGTCTATGTCAGTGATCCACCTGCAGCAGCTGGTGCCAGGTGTGTTGTAGCTAAGCCCCGCCCACCTGGCAACACAACAGATTACAGCACCGAGAGCAGAGGATTGAGGCTTCTTATGGTCTTACTACAGAGTCACTGCACTACTACAACAACTATTACTCATACTGCACGAGCAATAACACACACACACACACACACACACACACACACACACGGGATCTATTTCAGTCAGGAGTCCACCACCCGCCTACACACACACACACAATATTTTTTTTATTTTATTTAAATAGCTGTCAAGATAAACTAGATTAATTATTCATTTGTCTGAACTGGCCTCCATCTGATCCGAGCAGCAGCCCTGGGCACTGTTTCTCATTGATTAAAATGTCAAAAACAAACTAATTATTGATAATTATTGATTGATTCCTCTGAAATAGGCTGCAGACATTATTTTATTTTGAAGGCTTTCATTTTTTTTTAAAATTCCTCAGGACACACCCGGGATAATTAAAGCATTAAAGGTGATTCATGTCTGTTAAAGCTGGAAAAACAACACGTATAATAAAAATGTGAGTTTTTTTTTTATTATTAGCCTGTAATAAATGTCAGAAGCGTCTCTGCCAACAGGCTCCTCCAGCCATGTTCATGTTCATCAGCCTCACCTGCAGCCCGGTTGTAAACACGGTCAGGTCTGAACTGGCTCGGCTCGGCTCGGCTCGGGTTCGGTACCAACGTGCAGACAGAGACTCGCCTGTAGCTACTCACCCGGACCTGGTCGCTGGCTGCACACGGTTCGAGTCCGGGCTGTGGAGGCTGTGGTTCCGCCGCGGTTTAATTCAGACGACGAGCATCGCTCCGCTTCTTCTCTTCTGACTGAACGTGAACGAAGCCCGGATCGCCGAGCCGCCTCAAACGCACCATACTGCTTCCGGCGTGGACTTTCAGAATAAAACTGCTGCTTTAATTTTTTTTTTTTTTTTTTTTTTTGCGAATCAGATCAGATCAACTTCAAATGTTATATCACAATTCCTCCAAAAATAGAGATGATCAAGTCCATTTATTTATTAACTTTATTAATTAATAGTATTTCTTTAACTTATTATCTTTCTAAATGTCTTCTGCCTCTCCTTTAAAGGGACAACAAGGAGTTTCTATTTGGTTATAAAAAAAAGTATCATATTAATGTGGATGAATCTCCGTTACCACTTGTTAATGGTCCATTTTAGATAAATCTATGGTTTTGTCTCTATGGTTATTTTGTTATTATTAGTGGTGGTGGAAATGCTGGTCGAGCCGACCAGCGTTTCTTTACTTTCGGTTTCGTGGCGAGTCATGAGAATAACGCCGCCGAATCTCCGTTTATGGTGGGAACTACGACGGTATGTGATCGTCTTCCAACCTCTGACTTGAATTCTTGATGAATGAAAACATGAGTCTGTCTTGCACCGGTCAAAGAATTTCATGGTGCGCGGAGGCTCATAAATGTAGTGTGAAAACACTTCGCTTTTCCAAAACTCCTCGTTGTCCCTTTAAACTGTTACTGTTTTAGACACTCAAGTTCCCTAGGGGAACAATAAAGGGTTCATTCAATCAGTTATAAAGAAAATAAATAAAGATAACCTCCAATTAACACAATTAATGACAATATTATCAAAGTTACAATATCACAATCACAATATCTGACCATAAAATTACAATATGCAACCTTACATAAAATACTAGGGGGGGAAAGTCCTTGTATACCTTATACGTATATGAGGAAATAGAAAATGTAAATACGCCGTTTTTAAGATTGGATGTTATTTGTATCTTTGAGTAAATAAATGAAATAAACAAAGCAATGACAAGCCAATAAAAATCTTGGGTTTTTCCACAAGGGTTCAGTGTATTTTATTGTGAATTTTAATTTTGAAAGAGCAATCCTGTTATTTCCGGTACATCCCTGCGTATCTCCCTCCAACTTGTTTGGAGGCAGAAATGTAGAAATAAAGAATGAAATATGATTTTTTTTCCCTTTTTTTTCTTGGTGAAGATGCAGAGAACACAGTGCGCATGCGCGTGGCTCCATCTGAGCAGAGAAGACAACAGGTGGAAACCGGAAACACCTGAGAATAAACCACAGCTACCTGTTGAAACTCACCTCGGCTCTTAAAGAGACACTGCACCAATTTTTACACCTCAGTCTTTAGTTTTGGTTCAGATCGTGTCACATTAAAATATGTCTATTCTCTATTAACTACACTTTATTCCGGTTTCTATAGTATACACTATAGATATATAACTATATATCCCTATAACTATCCCTTTAGTAGTAGTAGTATATAGTTAAAGGGACAGTAATACCTTTATAGGGATATATAGTTATATATCTATAGTATACACTATAGATATATAACTATATATCCCTATAACTATCCCTTTAGTAGTAGTAGTATATAGTTAAAGGGACAGTAATACCTTTATAGGGATATATAGTTATATATCTATAGTATACACTATAGATATATAACTATATATCCCTATAACTATCCCTTTAGTAGTAGTAGTATATAGTTAAAGGGACAGTAATACCTTTATAGGGATATATAGTTATATATCTATAGTATACACTATAGATATATAACTATATATCCCTATAACTATCCCTTTAGTAGTAGTATATAGTTAAAGGGATAGTATTACCTTTATAGGGATATATTAGTTATATATCTATAGTATACACTATAGATATATAACTATATATCCCTATAACTATCCCTTTAGTAGTAGTATATATAGTTAAAGGGATAGTATTACCTTTATAGGGATATATTAGTTATATATCTATAGTATAGGATATATAACTATATATCCCCTATAACTATCCCTTTAAAGAGCTCCAGGGCTCAGGGCTTGCGCGTCATCCGTAAACCAGCAATAGAAAATGCACTTGGTCTCAAATCGTCTTGTCACTTTGTAGAAGTTTTAAATTTTGCATCTGTCTGTGCTCTTCAGGTAATTTAACGTTGTGCAGACTTTGCCACGTTGCAGAGGTTTCTGTCTCATGTGTTTGGGTATTTCAGGCTGCATTTGAATCAACCTTTTTGGGATGATAAAGATTTACAATTAAACTTTACTGTAAATTTCTATTAATTTACCTTTAATAACTAGTAAATGAACATTTACATCTCATGGTGGCTGTGATGAACCAGTATTAACGACACGGTTGATGATGTCCTGTTTTATTTGCTAACGTATCTACTCTATACATTCAGTCATCCACATGTGTTTGGGGTCTTGTGTGTTCATGTCTGAACATTAATCCTCTGTATTTCGGTTTGCCCCTTTAATGAAGTTATGTTGACAGATGTTTAGTAGTTTTTCAGTGACTGTGCTGCTGTTACATCAGAGTCCGACCTGGATGTGGAGCCGTTTAACCCACTTCACTATTTTTAGTTGAGCTGCTGGACGCTGAAATCCATCTGCTCAGGAAGTGGATCAGGGAGGAAGAGGAGGAGGAACCAAATAAATATGATCTATTGATCAGTTTAAAACCATTTCATTATTGATTTTAAAGGGATAGTTCAACATTTTGGCCCATTGCCATAACCCCTATAGTCATAGCAGTAGGTTCGTTACCTTTAATTGTCGGTGCAAGCTGTTTTTAGAACGGCGGAGCAGAGTCTTGAGCTGCTCAGAGCTACGCTACGGAGGCTCATTATGGGATTTCTTGGTTTCCCTCATCAAACTCATCAAATACACAATCCAACAACTCCACAACGCTCTGGTGGACAAGTTGTGAGCTGCACATTCACCACGCTATGAGATAATAACACAACGTTACCAGACAGAGTTGTTTTAGAGGGAAATTCATGCAAAACCGCTGATGGTCGTTGCCTTCAGGGACAGTTTTTCATCAACAGTCTCTGTATTTCCCCAAATAAAAGTTACGAACCTACTGCTATGACTATAGGGATTATGGCAATGGGCCAGTTTGCCAAAATGTTGAACTATCCCTTTAAGTATCTGTACAAACCTCCATAGTGACGTCTCATCCACATTTTTGATATTTGTGTAAAACTGAACAAATATCCACATTAAAGAGTAAAACCTGTGATTTTATTGTTTATTATCTATTAAAGCAGATATCAGTGGAATGTTTTTGTTAATATAAGTCCTAAATAGTCCTATTTTCCGTCAGCAATCACTTACATGAAGTATTTCAGCCTAAACACGAGTCTCTCCGTCACTCTGCTCTGCTGTAACCCGAGGAGAAAATTTTCCTTGTGGGATACAAGTGTTATCCAATGAGGAGAGAGAACGGCATGAAGGGCTGTGTGTGCAGCCAAGGGATGCGCGTGAATGTGGTGACGTAGCACGAGGACCAATTGATGCCTGACAAGGGCGGGGGCTGCTAACTCATGGTGCGTTCAAAGAAACTCGTACTTGTGTTTTTCCTTCCTGTGAAGTCATACCAGTTCGATCTGGTACGAGTTCACGGGTCGGAAGTTACGAGTGGCCGTTATAGGGAACTTTCACAGACAACAGGATGGTAAAAACACGAGCTACGGGTTACCTGGAACGCTACCAAGTCGTAGTTGTGACTTGAAGCTGTAACTTACGGTTTCAAAAGCCTGCCTTGAACGCAGCATTAGCCGAAACGGCCGTGAAGCTGATATCTGCTTTAATGCAGCCGTCTCCACCTACGGGTGCCCAGAGGAGTCATTATTGTTCACAGCTACAACATGAAGAGTTAATAACTGATCAATTGACTTTTATTGTCTAATTTAACCGTTCATCACTGATCAATCTTGGTTGTGTTAAATGACCTTCAGGTTGCTTTCACACCTGCAAGTCTGGACCAGAGGGAAGAAATACTTTACTTTATTGGTTTATTTGGGTGGGACAGTGCACATCAATGAACATATAAAAACATGTAAATGTGCCGGATTGTAGCAGCAATGCTAATTTCCATCCGGATACATTGTTGCAATTAGGTTTTGGTCCGGTCTGTGTTCACACCGTCCTTTGTCAAAATGTCAGAGATGAATGAACGGAACGATAGTGTGTTGGTCGAGCCAAAAGCCGAAAAATCTATTTGTGGCGGACTCAATGTAGAGGAAACACTGTTGTTTTGGTTTGCTTCCTTTGGTCCTATTAAAAGTCCGTTACGTTCTCACCTGAAGCGAACCGGACCATGGTTCACTTCGAACCGGACCGAGTCCTGACTTTTTGGGGGACCACGGTCCGCTTGT
Source organism: Trachurus trachurus (assembly GCF_905171665.1). Classification (NCBI taxonomy): domain Eukaryota; kingdom Metazoa; phylum Chordata; class Actinopteri; order Carangiformes; family Carangidae; genus Trachurus; species Trachurus trachurus. The sequence goes on along the minus strand of NC_139891.1, from coordinate 37,978,641 downwards.
TTCGTCCCACAAAAGACCGGACCGTGGTCCGGGGGAGTGTTCACACATGAAATGGTTTGGACCAAACTGAAAAGTCCTAAAGTCTGGACCAAACGAGGCTAGTGTGAAAGCAACCTTAATCTTGTTTTTTCACCTTTTTATTTGTTTATTATGTGAATAATGTTTTTTTTATGTATTATTATTTTCTTGTGTAGATAAATAACTGTTAATCTATCACAGTTATTTTTCCTTTCTTAATAAGATTTGACTTCTTCCCACTCCCTTTGAACATAAATGTGTTAAGGTTTTGTTGTTGTTTCATTTTGCATTGTCTTGTTTGTGTTTATTTTGTTCTTTTATTCCGTGTTCAAATAAACTTTCATTCATTCATTCTTTACCTTAAAAGGTATAGTGTGTAGGAGTTCCCCCCATCTAGCGGTGCGGTTGCATATCTGAACGTATTCTTGATGTTGCATTCAGGTGAAATGGGGCAGACGTCAGACAGACAACAGACGCTGCATGTAACAGGATAAACAAGCCTCTATGTAAACAAGTGGCCTGACAACATGTTGTCATGGTGATGTGGTATTGTTTTACCGTCTTTCTCTGGTGGAGTAAAATGACATCCGGTTGGTTTGCCGACGGCCGTCTGCCTGACTGCACCTGAATGCAACACCGGTGCCTCCGTCCTTCCTCACACTACACAGTGGTGACAGTTTTAACAGGCCGTTTCCGTGGTTACCTACGGTCACGATGCAACATGGCCGCCTCGGTTCGGTGCGTCGCCCACTTATGTATTTGTAACGACTTGTAACAACTCATTCTAAGGAACCAGAAAGCTTTACTTTGTAGCAGCTGTGATTCACCTTCAGTCAAATACGTATTTATGAAAGACAGGTTTGATTTTTGATAATAAAAAAAAGCCAAATAAGTTACATACTGGAGCTTTAATGTTCATATGTTAAAGCCGTGTCTCTTCAATGTCTTTGTGTGTTGAACTGTGAGGTTTGTTGCAGAGATCAGAGTCCAGCTACAGAAATAATCCACACGTTTATTTAGAAAAGGATTCAGTCAAACACTGATGAAAAAACTCAACGGGATCTAAGCTGAAGCTGAAGTGCAGCAGGCGTTACCAGGGAAACGGGCGGGAAACGGGGGGAAGGGGGGGAGGGGGGGGGTCACATCTGGGCCTGCAGGTAATGTTCATAATTGGCTCGAAGGACAAACTCAAAGTACGGCTTGGACCTCAACGCGCTGAGGTCGTCTGAGTCCAGGAGGTCTTTGACGTCAGGAAGGTACGACTGCAGAGGGACGCCTGAGACGGAGAGATGGAGAGATGGAGAGACGGAGAGATGGAGAGAGACGGAGAGATGGAGACGGAGACAGAGAGAGACAGAGAGACGGTTCAGTAAAGGTTAAGAGCTGAGAACTTCTCCTCCTCCTCCTCTCATTAACCATTAACAAATAAGAACATTACAATATCATGGGAAAGTCAATTTCCAGTAGTTCAACTCCAACCAAGTATTGAGTGCATATAGATGGACATAGTTTTCAGAAGGCCAACATTTCTATATTAAAAATGCTTCAAAAAATAAATTCCTTTGCAATATTTCCATTTTGGAGATACTGAATTTTAGGTCTTCACTGAATGTTAGTCATAATTATTACTATTAAAATAAACTGAATAAATAAAGACATGGGATGTTTCATTCAGTGTGTAATGGACATATAGGCCTATATAATGTGTTTTTGAATTGAACACATTCTACATCGCAGAGGCGACGTCTTTCCACTCAGGGCTTCCTGCACCTCTGAAACGGGGCAGAGCTCCGTGCGAGACACCTGCCTGACACAGCAACGTAGAGAACCGTGCATGTCCGCGGCGCACAGCTCCACGGACGGGGGGAAAAACGGCGTCGCCGTCACACCGATGTACGCGGATACGCACCGCTTTAACGAGCGCGCACGTCGCGCATCAACATTGGAGGTCGGCTGTTATCAGTATAATCAGAGACCATGAATGAGTTTGCCTCAGTTTCACGTGATTGTCACTGTCAGCCTGTTAGAAAAACATTTTACTGACCCCAGCTGAGACGCTGAGACCCCCCCCTCAAAACAAAAACTCTTCGGATCTGAACGATTCACACAAGTCACCTAATTGGTCATGAAAAAAGCGAGTTTCTCTTTTCAGCCGCTGTTTGCATCCCTGACTCCTCCTCCTCCTCCTCCTCCTCCTCCTCCTCTTTCTCCTCCCTCCTCCTCAGTTTCTCACCTTCCTGGATCAGTTTGAGGAGGATCTTGACGAAGATGCTGTCCTTCGCCGCCTCCAGAGGGTCGTCGCTGCCGTCGGCCGAGGACCAGCTGAGAGACGGGCAGAGAGAGGAGGTCAACAACAACAACAACAATAATAAACAACAGCAACAACAACAACAACAACCAGCCATCGGGTCTTACTCGTCTCTCCTCAGAGCTTTCCCCAGGATCTCACACTTGAGCGAGTCGATGTCGACGGCGTCGTCCTGCAACACAAACACAAACACAGCTTGTTGTTGTTTGTTTATTATTTATTTATTAGAGGAGTGGGAGGGTAAAGTGTAAACAGGAAGTGACCTCATCGATGTACTCCAGCAGGTCCAGAGCCTTCTTGTAGTCGTACTCGTTGGCCAGTCGGTTGTCGTCACAGATGTAGAGCTGAGGAACGACACAACGACGTTTAATAACAATTATACAATAATTATAATTATAATATATTATTATATTTATATTGTAGTTGGAGCAGTTTACAAGATTATGATTATATTTATTTATTTAGTTTCTTTCTTTTCTATTTTACTACACAGTGAATTTAAACAACTTCCCTCAGGGCGGCGCTATAGAGTTCCTCTAGCAAAGAAAAAGATCTACAAGGGCTCCTTTATCCCCAATGCCATCAAGACACAGTAAAGGGGATTTTATTTTTATTTTTACTATCTGTATGTGATGTGACCGCTGTTGACTTTGTTTGTCTCATGTAAGCTTTGCTGGCAAGCGTTTGTGTTCTGACAGACTGTTCTGTCTATAAGTGAGACCAAAGATGAATTTGCTGCCTTGGCGGGACAATAACGTTTTTCTAATTCTAATTTTTCTAATAATTTTTCATTACACCATATAATAAGACTCCACTTTGTTGTGTTTTTACTATTTGTTTAAATAGCAGAAGCAGCTTGTTGGTCGGTGTTCTTTGTGTGTTTGTTTTGTGTTCTGCTTTCTGTTTTCTTTGCTGCTTAAAACTCAAATAAAAATATTGTGGAGAAAAAGTGTTTGTGTTTTAAAATGTGTTGTCAACAGTAAAAATCTGTTGGTTTTGTTCTATTTTTTTTTTAATGTAGGTCTACTTATCTGTCATTTGACCCCCCCCCAAAAAATGATAATGTATATCTAAATTAATGATAATAACAACAAATTCCTCTACTGGTATAAGCAGCTTTATGAATGAATTCAAATGTTTTTGTGATCAAGTTCCCTAAATAAATGTGTTAGCATGTAGCTAATGAAGCTAATGTATTGATTTCTTATTGAATTGTGAACTTGTGAACTAACAGTGTCTCAGTGAGTTTCCTGTTCACACAGAATTAATGTGTGTACGTGTGTGTATATGTGTGTTTCTGTGTGTCGTCTAACTGCAGAGCTACGTGTGTGTGTGTGTGTGTGTACAAGTGAACTGCAAGAAGGAAGCAGCAGAACGTGGGTGGGGTGTGTGTGTGTGTGTGGTACAGCTGCTGCTCTCTGGTCACCATGAGCATCAACAGGAAGGAAACAGTTTGTGTCACTGTGACATGAACTGAGACGAGTTCAGACTGTTTATTATAGGAAGGAAGGAAGGAAGGAAGGAAGGAAGGAAGGAAGGAAGGAAGAGGGGGAGGAGGGAAGGAAGAGGGGAGGAAGGAAGGAAGGAAGGAAGGGGAGGGGGGAGGAAGGAAGGAAGGAAGGAAGGAAGGAAGGAAGGAAGGAAGGAAGGAAGGAAGGAAGGAAGGAAGGAAGGAAGAGGGGAGGAAGGAAGGAAGGAAGGAAGAGGGGAGGAAGGAAGGAAGGAAGGAAGGAAGGAAGGAAGGAAGGAAGGAAGGAAGGAAGGAAGGAAGGAAGGAAGGAAGGAAGAGGGGAGGAAGAGAGGAAGGAAGGAAGGAAGGAAGGAAGGAAGGAAGGAAGGAAGGAAGAGAGGAAGGAAGGAAGGAAGGAAGGAAGGAAGGAAGGAAGGAAGGAAGGAAGGAAGGAAGGAAGGAAGGAAGAGGGGAGGAAGGAAGGAAGGAAGGAAGGAAGGAAGAGGGGAGGAGGGAGGGAAGGAAGGAAGGAAGGAAGGAAGGAAGGAAGGAAGAGGGGAAGGAAGGAAGGAAGGAAGGAAGGAAGGAAGGAAGGAAGAGGGGAGGAGGGGGGGAAGGAAGGAAGAGGGGAGGAGGGAGGGAAGGAAGGAAGGAAGGAAGGAAGGAAGGAAGGAAGAGGGGAGGAGGGAGGAAAGGAAGGAAGGAAGGAAGGAAGAGGGGAGGAGGGAGGGAGGGAAGGAAGGAAAAGGGGGGGAAAGGATGATGAGGTAGACAGAAGTGAGGAAGGAAAGAAAGACAAAGAAAGAAAGAAAGAAAGAAAAAGGGAGGAAGGAAGGAAAGACAAAGAAAGAAGGAAGAAAGAAAAAGGAAGGAAGGAAAGACAAAGAAAGAAAGAAAAAGAAAAGAAGAAAAGAAAGAAAGACAAACAAAGAAAAAAAGAAAGAAAGAAAAAAAGAAAAAAAAAAAGAAAAAAAAAGAAAGAAAAAGAAAGAAAGAAAGAAGAAGGAAGGAAGGGAGGAAGGAAGGAAAGACAAGAAAGAAAGAAGAAAGAAAAAGGAAGGAAAGAAAGAAAGAAAGAAAGAAAGAAAGAAAGAAAGAAAGAAAGAAAGAAAGAAAGAAAAAAAGAAAGAAAGAAAGGAAGCTGAAGAGAAAAGGAAGCAGGACAGAAAAAACAAAGGCAGACACAAAAGTGAAAGTGGAGAGGACAGGATGTGTGTGTGTCAGTGTGTACCTCTATGAGGTTGTGTGTGTGTGTGTGTGTGTGTGTGTGTGTGTGTGTGTGTGTGTGTGTGTGTGTGTGTGTGTGTGTGTGTGTGTGTGTGTGTGTGTGTGTGTCATCAAAAGTCATTTATCAGTGTTGATTTTGTTGAGAGAACAACTGTACAGATGTTGAGGCGTCATAAAGTTAAACATAAAGGAGTCAGTTGTTCTGGTTTAGGGTCATATTGTTCTGGTTCAACCTGAAAACGACACCCGACACAAAAACCTCTTTTTCTCAGGATTTTGGTGCCAAAATGGCTTTTTGGGCTAAACTAACCTATATTCAACCGCCAATTTCACAAGACTGGAACAAGATAGAAACAAACAGGTTTTTTTGCTGGACAGTAGAGACCCTCATCTTTCCTGTGATGGGTTGAATGTGTGTGTAGTAACAGTAGATAATACATGGTGGGTCTACGAAAATCAGTCAGAAAGCTGCAAAACGCCTGGCAAGCTGGAGGAAGCTGCTGTGAGAACGGCTGGCAGTCAAAGAGTTAACACGACTCCACTCTGTCTTTACTATCGGTTTAAATAACAGAAGCAGTGTGTGTGTGTGTGTGTGTGTGTGTGTGTGTGTGTACCTCTATGAGGTTGTGTGCGCTCAGCAGCGGCATGGTGTCGGCGTTGAGCTGCTTCTCCTCCAGCAGCTGTCGAGGCAGCGTCTCCTGGTGCAGCAGGAAGCGCTCCTGCTCCACCATGTCTACACACACACACACACACACACACACACACACACACACACACACACACACACACACACACACACACACACACACACACACACACACACACACACACACACACACACACACACACACACACACACACGGTCATCAATACACACCGATCAGTAATCAGACGGATCAATAGAGAATGTGAAGCTGACGTCACGCTGCTTTGCGTTGTGGGACGTCGGCGCCATCTTTGGAGGAACGCAAACGTAAACAGAGAGCGGGGAAAACGGAGGAAGACGGACAAAAAGAAAAAAAGAAACGGAGAAGGGGAAGGGACGTATCGCGATAAACTCAAATTTAACGAGAAACAAAGGTACACAGAAAAACTACAACTTATTAACGGTGTCGATCCTACGTTTTGGATTCAAGACCCAGATTTCCTCCCTCCACTGACTGACTTTTGGGAACTTTTTTTAGGGAGACAAGCAAGTGTTTACATCCGCGATCCTCCAAAGATGGCGCCCAACGTCCCACAATGCAAAGCGGCGTGACGTAACTTCACATCCTCTATAATGAGAGTGATGGGTCTCTACCCTCCAGCTGCTTGTTGAGCTCGTCGTCCTGCAGGTCGGACGCCAGCGCCGTCAGTTTGCTCAGCGCCAGCAGCGTCTTCTTCTTCACAAAGTAGCGAGTCTCCGAGTCGGCCTGAGCGTACAGCGTCCTGTGGGCCTGCACACACACACACACACACACACACACACGATCAATCAATCAAACAATCAATCAATCAATGAACTTCCAGCTAGCAACACTGTAAATATAACTTTATTCTATTTTTGTCAGTAACTATATATTCTTTTAAAGGGATAGTTCAACATTTTGTCAAATTGGCCCATTGCCATAATCCCTATAGTCATAGCAGTAGGTTCGTTACCTTTAATTGTCGGTGCAAGCTGTTTTTAGAACGGCGGAGCAGAGCCGTGAGCTGCTCAGAGCTACGCTACGGAGGCTCATTATGGGATTTCTTTGTTTGTTTCCCTCATCAAACTCATCAAATACACAATCCAACAACTCCACAACGCTCTGGTGGACAAGTTGTGAGCTGCACATTCACCACGCTATGAGATAATAACACAACGTTACCACACAGAGTTGTTTTAGAGGTAAATTCATGTAAAACCACTGATGCACGTTGCCTTCAGGGACAGTTTTTCATCAACAGTCTCTGTATTTCCCTCTAAAACAACTCTGTGTGGTAACGTTGTGTTATTATCTCATAGCGTGGTGAATGTGCAGCTCACAACTTGTCCACCAGAGCGTTGTGGAGTTGTTGGATTGTGTATTTGATGAGTTTGATGAGGGAAACCAAGAAATCCCATAATGAGCCTCCGTAGCGTAGCTCTGAGCAGCTCACGGCTCTGCTCCGCCGTTCTAAAAACAGCTTGCACCGACAATTAAAGGTAACGAACCTACTGCTATGACTGTAGGGATTATGGCAATGGGCCAATTTGACAAAATGTTGAACTATCCCTTTAAATAACTTGCCACATAACAGTACTGAATGTTTTTATCTATCTTTTGTTTTATATGTTTGTTTTTTTATATTTGCATATTTTTTGTATTTATTTTTTACATCTTGTTTGTTACTGTAACAACTGAATTGTGTGGGATGAATAAAAAGTTTTATGTCTTCAAATATTCATGTTGTGCGCTGACAAACTGATCTAAGAGCAGAGGATAAATAATGTTACTGTTAATAATCTTTGTTCTTAATGAATTTCAACGTTTTAATGTTCTAACATCATAAAACGTTAAAATGTTGAGAACTAACTAACAGACTTCAGACTTCATGAGAACGAGGTGAAAACTCAGAAATGAAACTGAAGTTTTGACTGATCAGAAAACGACAACAACAACAAAGTGTCGACGCTGAAAGCAGCGACTGAAACCACACATTTAAATAAAGGAAGTTCTGCTTGGGTGTGTGCGCACATCAGCGTGTGTTTGCATGTGTGTGTGTTTGCATGAGTGAGTGTGTGTGTGTGTGTGTGTGTGTGTGTGTGTGTGTGTGTGTGTGTGTGTGTGTGTGTGTGTGTGTGTGTGTGTGTGTGTGTGTGTGTGTACATTAATTAGAGTCTGCTTGTGGTTTCCACTGTATTTAGAAATGAGCTGCAAGAAGGAAGCTGCAGAACATGAGCGAAGTGTGTGTGTGTGTGTGTGTGTGTGAGAGTGAGTGTGTGTGAGAGTGAGTGTGTGTGTGTGTGTGTGTGTGTGTGTGTGTGTGTGTGTGTGTGTGTGTGGTACAGCTGCTGCTCTCTGGTCACCATGAGCATCAACAGGAAGGAAACAGTTTGTGTCACTGTGACATGAACTGAGACGAGTTCGGACGGTTTATTATAGGAAGGAAGGAAGGAAGGAAGGAAGGAAGGAAGGAAGGAAGGAAGGAAGGAAGGAAGAGGGGGAGGAAGGAAGAGGGGGAGGAAGGAAGGAAGGAAGGAAGAGGGGAAGGAAGGAAGGAAGGAAGACAGGAAGGAAGAGGGGAAGGAAGGAAGGAAGAGGGGGAGGAAGACAGGAAGGAAGGAAGGAAGGAAGGAAGGAAGGAAGGAAGGAAGGAAGAGGGGGAGGAAGGAAGGAAGGAAGGAAGAGGGGAAGGAAGGAAGGAAGACAGGAAGGAAGAGGGGAAGGAAGGAAGGAAGAGGGGGAGGAAGACAGGAAGGAAGGAAGGAAGGAAGAGGGGGAGGAAGACAGGAAGGAAGGAAGGAAGGAAGGAAGGAAGGAAGAGGGAGGAAGGAAGGAAGGAAGGAAGGAAGGAAGGAAGGAAGGAAGGAAGGAAGGAAGGAAGGAAGGAAGGAAGGAAGGAAGGAAGGAAGGAAGAGGGGAAGGAAGGAAGTAAGGAAGAGGGGAGGAAGGAAGAGGGGAGGAAGAGGGGAAGGAAGGAAGGAAGGAAGGAAGGAAGACAGGAAGGAAGAGGGGAAGGAAGGAAGGAAGGAAGGAAGGAAGGAAGGAAGGAAGGAAGAAAAGATGTAAGGAAGGAAGGAAGGATGTAGGGAGGAAGGAAGGATGTAGGGAGGAAGGAAGCTGAGCTGAAGAGAAAAGGAAACAGAACAGAAAAACCAAAGGTGGAAACAAAAGTGAAAGTGTAGAGGACAGGATGTGTGTGTGTGTGTGTGTGTAAAAAGTGTTTTAAAATGTGTTGTCAACAGTTGGTTTTGTTCTATTATTTTTTTTTTTAATGTACTTATCTGTCATCTGACCCCCCCCCCCAAAACAAACTATAATGTATATCTAAAATAATGATAATAACAACATCAGTAATGTGCTGCTGACGTATTAACTCATATCAGCAGCTTTATCAATGAATTCTAATGTTTTTATCATAGCATGTAGCTAATGAAGCTAATGTATTGATTTATTATTGAATTGTCTCAGTGAGTTTCCTGTACTAACTGCAAAGCTACGTGTGTGTGTGTGTGTGTGTGTGTGTGTGTGTGTGTGTGTGTGTGTGTGTGTGTGTGTGTGTGTGTGTGTGTGTGTGTCTCTGTGTGTCTCTCTGTGTGTGTGTGTCTCTGTGTCTCTGTGTGTGTGCGGTGCCTACGCTGCGGTAGTCGTGCACGGTGACGTGGTGCAGCCAGCTGAGGTGCTGGTGGGCCTGCAGGAAGCTGGCCAGCTGCTGGTGCTGCGCCGCCGGCTGAGACAGCAGCTTCCCCCTCTTCCCCTTCTCCATGTACCAGCGGAACAGGAAGTCTGCAAAGTTCTGGGACAGGAAGTGACATCACAGGAAGTCAGTGATGTCATCGGGTGTTGCCTCACACTCCTCACGCAGCATCACACACTCACAGCGAGGCTAAAAGTCTGAACACTGAAACCTGACAACGTTAAAGCAGAAGTAAGCGATCCGGTCGTTTTGGCTAATGCTGCGTTCCAGGCAGGCTTTTGAAATCGTAAATTACAGCTTCAAGTCACAACTTACGACTTTGTAGCGTTCCAGGCAACCCACTCGTGTTTCTCCGACCTGTTTTACCGGTGAAAGTCACTATAACGGCCACTCGTAACTTCCGACCGGTGAACTCGTACCAGATCGAACTGGTATGACTTCACAGGTCGGAAAAACACGAGTTACGGGCTGCCTTGAACGCACCATAACAGTCCTCGTCCCTACGTCACCACATTCACGGCGTTCCTTGGCTGCACACACAGCCCTGCATGCCGTTCTCTCTCCTCATTGGATAAAAACTGTAGGATACGATAAATGTTTTCTCTTCGGCTCAGAGCAGAGCAGAGGGACTGACAGACCCGTGTTTCAGTCCAAACACTCTATGTAAGTGATTGCTGTCGGAAGATATAACTATTTAAGACTTATATTACCGTATTTTCCGCACTATAAGGCGCACTTAAAAGCCTTTAATTTTCTCAAAAAACGACAGTGTGCCTTATAATACGGAGCGCCTTATATATGGATCAATTGGTTAATTGGTTGATTCATACTCAGCTCCATCTAGGGGATGCATAACGTAACCCCAGTTTGACTGCAGTATCTTCTATTCTACCGTAGATGACCAAATAATCGCCTGCGTGCAAATACGCGCCTGTGCTCTAATAGCCGCCGGGGTCCGAGCTCATTTGGCAAAATAAACGCCGGTTCAATTAAACGCCCGGGCGATTAAGTGTTTACCATAGCCTGCCTTGCACAGAAAAAAAAGTTTTTTTTAACAGCGTATCACCAGCTCTCACCTCTTCTGTCAGTCAGCCCCTCCTCTCGCTCTCTCTCTCTCGCATGCAGGCGCGCACACACACACACACACACACAGACACACAAACACAGGTGCGCCAGCGGGATAGGTCGCGCTGGACTACTAATAGACAAAGACAAATAGATAAATGCGCTATGTTGAAATTACCGCGATCGACCCCCGCTCCCGCTATCGTTCATAACACTGATATGATCAGCTCCCTGTGTCGCGGTAACACAGTCTTTGTATTTATTGTTTGATGTCAATAACGATGTCGGGAGTAGTTTTGTTCCAGTGGTGCTATGGTGACCTTGTTCTTTGCATGATGGTCTGGTGCTGCTCATTGCTAAAATAAATTGTAGCCTGTTGCAAATACGCGCCTGGTTCTTATAAACGCCCGGGGTCCAAGTGGAGTTAGCATATTAACTGCTACTAAATGGTCATCTACGGTATGCGCCTTATATTCCGGTGCGCCCTATATATGAAAACAGTTCTAAAATAGGCCATTCATTGAAGGTGCGTCTTATAATCCGGTGCGCCTTATAGTGCGGAAAATACGGTAACACAAATATATCACTTACTTTTGCTTTAACTCTTCAATGACTGATAGAACTACATTTCCCAGAATTCACCTCTCTCTGTTCCCTGTCATAACTTTCAAAATAAAGGTATGTTGAAAGGAAGGAAGGAAGAGAGGAAGCAGCTTCCCCCTCTTCCCCTTTGTCACTACCCGATTTGCAAAGCTACCCAATTTGTGACAGCTACGTACGGCAACTCCACTTGGACAAACTTAGTTGAATTGACTTAGGATCACTGCCCTGTGTGGTCGCCACAGATGGTTTATCTTTTTATTAAAAAAAAAAACTTTATTAGTAATGTAAACTGAGGGTTGGTTGTGGTGGTCTGGATCTTGATGCTCAGAAAACAGGAACAGAGGTAGAGACTTTTAGTGTTTACTCTCGTCTTTCCTCGCCAGCCTCATCACCATGACAACCACAAACAATCACAACTACCACAACACGGCTGTCTGGTGACGGACGTCCGCAGTTTTTAAAAAAAAATCATTTTCACAGTACCGTATTTTAAATGTACAGAACTTTAAGCAGACTTAACTACGCAAATCGGGCAGCGCCCAGATGAAGTTTGTCCAAGTGGAGTTGCCGTAGACAGCTGTCCAAGATGGCGGCTGGTCTGCGCATGCACAGACCAGTATTGTCACAAATTGGGTAGCGATGCAAATCAGGTAATGACAAACACTAACTCTTCAATGATTGATAGAACTACATTTCCCAGAATTCACCTCTGACTTTCAAAATAAAGGTATGTTGAAAAAACATTTTTTATTTTTAAACAAATGTTGCTTCCCTGCTGATTTAATATGAAATATACAGTACAAACATGTAACTATGCACTTATTTCACCTTCTGTTCCATCTTTATTTCTCTTCTTTTAAATTCTTAACTGTTTTCTCAAACTCTTTTTTTTTACCTTCCTTCCTTCATCCTCCAACTTGTTTCTTTCTCCCTTGTTCTCTCTCCTCCTCTCCTCTATCTTTCATCCTCTCCTCTATTATTTTATCTTCTCCTCTATCCCTTCATCCTCTATTCTTTTATCTTCTCCTCCTCTCCTCTATCCCTTCATCCTCTCCTCTATTGTTTTATCTTCTCCTCTATTCCTTTACCTTCTCATCCTCTCCTCTATTCTTTCTTCCTCTCCTCTATTCTTATATCATCCTCTTCTCTATTCTTTTATCTTCTCCTCCTCTCCTCTATCCTTTCATCCTCTCCCCAATCCTTTATCCTCTCCTCTATTCTTTTGTCCTCTCCTCTATTCTTTTATCTTCTCCTCCTCTCTTCTATTCTTTCATTCTCTCTTCTATTCTTTCATCCTCTCCTCTAGTCTTTTATCTTCTCCTCCTCTCCTCTATTCTTTTTTCCTCTCCTCCTCTCCTCTATCCTTTCATCCTCTCCTCTATTCTTTTTTCCTCTCCTCTATCCTTTCATCCTCTCCTCTATTCTTTTTTCCTCTCCTCTAGCCTTTCATCCTCTCCTCCATTATTTTATCCTCTCTTCCTCTCCTCTATCCTTTCATCCTCCTCTCCTTAGTTGTACGTATTCATCTATGTGAAACTCACCATGTGGACCTGTGTGTGTGTGTGTGTGTGTATCTGTGTGTGTGTGTGTGTGTGTGTGTGTGTGTGTGTGTGTGTGTGTGTGTGTGTGTGTGTGTGTGTGTGTGTGTGTGTGTGTGTGTGTGTGTGTGTGTGTGTTATGTGTGTGTGTGTTATGTGTATGTGTGTGTGTGTGTGTACCTACCTGGTCAGCGAACTTGGCCATGTAGTGCTGCAGGCGGCTCTGGTTGTCCGTCTGCTCACACATCTGGACCAGGATGTCGAAGTCGCAGTATTTCTCGGCCAGCGCCGCCACCCACTGGTGCTGCCCCAGCTCCACTACACACACACACACAGAGACACACACACACACACACAGAGAGACACACACACACACACACACACACAGCCACACACAGAGACACACACACACACACACACACACACAGCCACACACAGAGACACACACACACACACACACACACAGCCACACACAGAGACACACACACACACACACACACACACACACACACACACACAGACACACAGAGACACACACAATGCATAGATTAGACATGACATCTGATATATTGTCCATTACAAGAAACATTAATTCTTCTGTCATTAACATTAACTTCATCTTTATTAATATTCATTTTATTAACATTAACATTGACCTTATTGACATTAACTTCATTGACATTACCTTTATTAATTTAATATTAACCTTATTGACATTAACTTCATTGACATTACCATTAACTTTATTAAATTATCATTAACTTTACTGAGATTAACTTTATTAACATTCACTTCAACTTTATTGACATTAAAGGGACATTGTGTAGGAATTTCTCCCATCTAGCGTTGTGGTTGTATATCACAAGCAGCTCAATTGTATTTTTCATGCTGCATTCACCTGAAATTGGGCAGACGGCAGACAGACGACAGCCGCTGCACGTAACGTAACAATACACGTGACAATATGTTGTCATGGCGATGTGGTATTGTTTTACCGTCTTTCTCTGGACTTCTGTGACTAAAATGACATCTGGTTTGTTAGCGACGGCCGTCTGCCCGACTGCAGGTGAATGCAGCATCAGCTCCATTCCTCCTCACTGCGTTACCACGGTGACTTTTCACAGACGCCACCTCGACCTGAGCCGACAGCTCCGGTGTCTCCGCTGAGTTTCCGTGGTTTCCTACCGTCACGCTGCCACTGAACGTAAGCGTAACCATGGCAACACAACATGGCAGCAGCACCGAGCTTACCCGCTCCATGTTGATATGAATGATATGAACGGCTCATTCAGAGCTGAAAGGAACACTTCACTTTGTTGATGGGGGGGATTACTGATTAATGAAAAACAGACTGAAGAACCAAATAATCGATTTTCATGAATAAATAACAGGAGAAGTTACACAATGTCCCTTTAACTTAACAACATTACCACTAACTTTATTAAATTAGCATTAACTTCAACTTTATTGACATTAACATCATTACATTAACTTTTTTAAATTAACATTAACTTTATTAAATTAATTTTCACATTCAGATTAACTTTATTGACATTAACTTCATGAACATTGAGGTGAGACTCACGTAGCGGCTGCAGCAGCTCTGATCTCCGCTGGCTGTACTCCATCTCCAGGCTGTTGTAGCGCTCCTGCTGCGCCGCCGCCGCCGGCCGCTGCTGCTGCTGCTGCTGCAGCTGCAGCGAGGTGAGCTGCGCCACCCAGCCGCCCAGGTAGATGTCCAGCAGCGCCACCAGCTGCTCACACAGGGCGCTGCGCAGCGACGAGTCCGCGTGCGGGTACACCGAGCGCAGCACCAGCTCGTGCTGACGGGAGATGACGGAGCGAACGCCGCCCACGCCGCCGGACGCTGAGGGGGGGGACATGATGATGATGATGATGATTATGATAACAACTGACCTATGGCTAAGCCACGCCCCCAAACGCGATGAGCCAATCACAGTGCGCATAGCTAGCCCATACACTCGGACATTCTCTGCTTCCACGTCCATTGAAATGCATTGCAGTTAGTCAGTTTTCATTTCATTTTTATATGTTTTTTCTGAAACGCAGAGGAGAGGAGAAGAGAGAGAAAGAGAGAAGAAAGGAGGGGAGGAGAGAAAAAGACAGAAGGGGAGGGGAAGGAGAGAAAAGGAGAGAAGAGAGGAGGAGAAGAGAGAAAAAGAGAGAAGAAAGGAGGAGAAGAGAGAAAAAGAGAGAAGGAAGGAGGAGAAGAGATAAAAAGAGAGAAGGAAGGAGGAGAAGAGAGAAAAAGAGAGAAGAAAGGAGGAGAAGACAGAAAAAGAGAGAAGGAAGGAGGAGAGGAGAGAAAAGGACAGAAGAGGGGAGGAGAAGAGAGAAAAAGAGAGAAGAAAGGAGGGGAGGAAAATAAAAGAGAGAAAAAGAGAGAAGAAAGGAGGAGAAGAGAGAAAGAGAAGAAAGAGGGGAGGAGAGAAAAGGAGAGGGAAGGGGAGGAGAAGAGAGAAGAAAGGAGGGGGGAGAGAAAAAGAGAGAAGAAAGGAGGAGAAGAGAGAAAAGGAGAGAAGGAAGGAAGGAGGAGAGGAGAGAAAAGGACAGAAGAGGGGAGGAGAGGAGAAGAGAGAAAAAGAGAGAAGGAGGGGAGGAAAATAAAAGAGAGAAAAGGACAGAAGAGGGGAGGAGAAGGAAGGAGGAGAAGAGAGAAAAGGAGAGAAGAAAGGAGGAGAAGAGAGAAAGAGAAGAAAGAGGGGAGGAGAGAAAAGGAGAGGGAAGGGGAGGAGAAGAGAGAAGAAAGGAGGGGAGGAGAGAAAAAGAGAGAAGAAAGGAGGAGAAGAGAGAGAAAGAGAGAAGAAGGGAGAGGAGAGAAATGCGGAGCAGAGGAGAAATGGAGAGGAGGAGAGAAGAAAGGAGGAGAGAAAAGCAGAGGAGAGGAGAAAAGAACAGAAGAGGAGGAAGGGAGGAGAGAAGAGAAGAAAGGAGAAGGAGAGGACGTTAGCATCAGATGTTGTGGTTGTTGATCTCCGGCCACAGTGGACATTAAACATTAAACATTGACCTTTGACACATTCTCTGCTTCCACGTCCATTGAAATGCATTGCAGTTAGTCAGTTTTCATTCGTTTTTCTTGACATGTTAAGTTTAAAATGGTCAAACGGTGTTCATGGGGTACATGCAACTCCAACACTAGCTATCCTGAGAGGCCACGGGGGGGGATTTTTTTTTTTACCTTTTCCTAAGCCACATCTCAACCGCGAGAAGTGTCTGCTCTGGATAAAGTTATGCAGTAGACCACAACACCAACTAAACGTGGATAAACTTAACAAGGATGTCTACATCTGTTCTAAGTTAAGTCAACAACGTATTTGAGGCAACATATTGTCAGAGATGTTTAGATGTTAGCCAGTATCACAACTAAGCATAAAGTCCGCTAGCTTAATGCTAACGAATAATGTAAAACTCCATAGACAGGCTAACAGAAGTCAGCCGGCAACCGACAGCCATAGCAGTAAAGCTAAGTGAAGTTTTGGTGACTTCAACATGATATTTAATCTTTCTGTCTCCAAAAATCATCAATTGCCTCCTTTGAAATGGCTCTACTGTGACAGCTGTTGCCATAGCAACTGTCACCGAGTGAGTGGAGGGGGCGGGGCTTAGCCAGAGGTCAATTAAAGGAAAAACAACAGAAATGTGTGATGGATGAACTATTTTAACTGATCGACAGTCCTAAAACGTCGATATTGTCATTTATCTTAAATCTGTTTTTGTGGGTTTAACTTTAACCGTGTCTAACTGTGAGGTTACCGTGGCAACCCGCTGCTGTCAGTTCTTACCTGTCCATGGGATGTACTCGGGCTCTGCAGCGGCGCTCTCCGAGGCTCTGTACATGGAGGCCTTGGTCTCTCTGTACTGACCTGCAGCCTGCAGCATGTCCTACACACACACACACACACACACACACACACTTATTGACACACGTATTTCACCACCTACTTCCTTCCTGCAGACTTTTTTAGTTTTCCTCTCCTCACTAACTGACTTGTGTTTTTTTTGTCCGTCTTTGTTTCTTCCTTCTTCCTGTCTTCTCTTTTCAGTCTTAACATTTTAACTTCAGGGGTTGGAGTTATTATTCTGGAGCATTTTTTACTGAACTGCTTGAAATTCTCTTCACATCCCGACTGAAAACAATTAATTAAATACTTTTTCACAAAAATGAAAAAAAAAGTCAGCCACCTGTTTATGGGATGAGTATTGTTTAGGTTTTATCCGATAACCAGTGCCAAACAAGATACTTTTGAAATGGTGCTGGTGTTTAAAGAATGGAAAACATACAAACTTTGTCCAAAAACGTTGACTTTTCATTTTTAAGGCATCTTGTGATGTGCAAGTTTAACAGAATATTCATAGCCAAATATAAATACAACCAACGGTGCGTTCACACCAAACGCGATGGACGCGATGAACGCCACAACTTTCCATTAAAAGTCAATGTAAATGATGCGCGATGGCGCGTCGGCGCGTCGGGCGGCGCGTTTCGGGCGATACGATGACGCGTCCATCGCGGCCATCGCATCATCGCGTCCATCGCTTGAAGTTGAAAAATTTGAACTTTTCAAGCAACATCGCGTGACGCTGTGCCGCGACATCCAATCAGCGTTGATATTCAACCACGTCACCGACACAGCTGCATTACTGTGGCTGTAGTCTCTCTCACCAGACCCTCCTTCAGAGAACCTGTGGCTGTGTAAAAAAAAAAAAAAAAAACCCCGGGGCTGTGTGTGTTTTCCTCAGATCAATAATATACATCCATGGCCGTTTCCCGGAGCTTTACGACACGACGTCGTACTTTTACCGCGATCGTAATAAAAGAGATAATGCCTGCAGAGGGTCAGAGGACCTACAGCTTCCTCCTTGTGAATATTTCATATGTATTTACATTTATTAATATTTCTCAGCCATGGCTGACGAGAGAAAGATGCTCGCGTTACGGGCGATGGCATCACGTCCATCGCGTTTGGTGTGAACGCACCGTAAGACGAAGGAAAAGATTAACCAACATAAAAAAGAAAACTAACAACAAACTGTATTACACCAGCAGCTTGGGTGGATCGGTTTCTTTTTCTTGCTGATGTTATAAAACACACACACACACACACATACTGCAGCCACGTTGTGCTGTCATGTTAGTGTTCCCCCCCTCCCCCTCCTCCTCACCTTGATGATGCTGTTGACGGTCAGAACGACCTCGGCCCACTGCGAGGAGTCGGCCTGGTTCTCCTTCAGGCTGCGCTCCTCCTCCTCCAGCAGACACTCGAACACCGTGGAGATCTGAGACACCTGAGGGACGGAGACGGAGACGGAGACACCGGTCCAGCAGACAGCAGCACCAAGCAGCAAAACACCGTCGCCACGGGAAACCCACACAAACACTAACAGGGTTCCCACTCTTTTCTTGAAATCATTTTCCAGAACATTTTTGTTATTCCGTTATTCCTACTATGTTATTTAATATTTCTATTCTGTTTGTTAAATGTATGGGGGTAGAGGTGGTATGTGGGAGTGTGTGAGCAAGATGTCTGTATTTGTTGTATTGTCATGTTATGTATGTCTACAATGTAATGTAGTGTATTGTTGATGTTGTGTGTTCTATGTATATGTTTGTTCAGGGACCCCCTTGAAAATGAGATGCTACATCTCAAGGGGCTATCCTTTAATAAATTCATTTTTCAGCTGCTCCAGTCTGACAGACTTGTTATTAAAACCATACACGTCGCCCCGTCCCATCCATGCTTTGGAGAAGTTGTAGTTCGACAGTTGTACTTTATTTTGTACATTCAACCAGTTTGTTTCTATATTTATTTCATTTCTCTCACCCCCAGATGTTTGATTTAAAGATGTGCGGTCTATGGCTCAGACTTATCTATGAAATAATCTCTTACGTGCTTAGAAATTATGACAAATTCAGGACGTGTGGGAGCCCTGCTTATTTTGTACATTTTTGTTTCTCTGTTTCTTCCTCTCTCAGCCCCAGAAGTCTGATTTAAGATGTGCAGTCTGTGGCTCTAGAGTCTAAGTTATGCAATAATCTCTTACAGTTACATGCTTAGAAACTCCTATGAATTTATCATAGAACAACACAAACATGGGCTCCAACACTGGAAACACTCATCAACTCAGAGTCTCTAGTTTTCTCACTAGGCACTTTTTTTTTTTTTTAGAAAATAAATCCTTAGTGAGGTCTGAAAACAGCAAACAGAGCTCTGGTAGCTGATGTGGTGAATCATTTTCTAGGACAACTCAAAGCTTTTTTTAGGACATTTGACTTTTTTTTTTCTCATTTTCCATGTGTTTTCCAGGACTGGAAAATTGGTCGACCATTTTCCCGGTTTTCCAGGACGCGTGGATCGATTCATATAAATATCGCAATATCTTTTTTGACGATTTTTAAATCTTTTTTTTTTTTCAAAAATCGATTTTTTTTTTTTTTGAATTTTTTTTTGAATTTTTTTTAAATATTGTGCAATGTGCATTTGTTCGCCTTTTTTACATACAGAGAGTCCAGGTTTTGAAAAGGGTTTAATGGAGTATGTTCATTTATAGGCTCCTACAGTATTTGTGTGCAGATAAATGTTAAAAATGCTAAAGACTAAAAATCGAGAGAATTGGCAATATCGTAGAATCGCAATTTAAATCGAATCACCATCCAAAAAAAAATCGTAGAAGAATCGAATCGGGAGAAAAGCGTATCGTCCTATAGCCCTAGTGACTGACTCACCTCTCTGAAGAAGACGTCGGCGGCGGTGAGGCTGGGCGGCACGGCGGCGCTGTTCCTCTGCAGCGCGGCGCCGACGGCCCGGTTCACCAGCTCGGCGTGTTTGGTGTGGTGGTTCTTCAGCACCATGGACGCCTGCAGCTTCTCCGCGTGCTCGCATAGCAACAGGCGGGTCGCCATGGGAGACGCCCGCACCGTCACCTGACCCAGCCGGTCCAGAAGACCCACCTGACGGAGGAGGAGGAGGAGAGATGAAGAGGAGGAGGAGGAGGAGGAGAGATGAAGAGGAGGAGGAGGAGGGGAGGAGGAGGAGGAGGAGGAGAGATGAAGAGGAGGAGGAGAGAGGAGGAAGAGGAAGAGGAGGAGGAGGAGGAGGAGGAGGAGAGAGGAAAAGAGAGGAGGAGGAGGAAGAGGAGGAGGAGGAGGAGAAGGACAGAGGGGGAGGAGGAGGAGGAGGAGAAGAGAGGAGGAGGAGGAAGAGGAGGAGGAGGAGGAGGAGGAGAAGAGAGGAGGAGGAGGAAGAGGAGGAGGAGGAGGAGGAGGAGAAGAGAGGAGGAGGAGGAAGAGGAGGAGGAGGAGGAGAGAGGAAAAGAGAGGAGGAGGAGGAGGAGGAAGAGAAGGACAGAGGGGGAGGAGGAGGAGGAGGAGAAGGAGAGAGGAGGAGAAGGAGGAGAGAGGAGGAGGAGGAGGAGGAGGAGGAGAGAGGAAAAGAGAGGAGGAGGAGGAGGAGGAAGAGAAGGACAGAGGGGGAGGAGGAGGAGGAGGAGAAGGAGAGAGGAGGAGAAGGAGGAGAGAGGAGGAGGAGGAGGAGGAGGAGAGAGGGAGAGGAGGAGGAGGAGGAGAGAGGAGGAGGAGGAGGAGAGAGGGAGAGGAAGAGGAGGAGGAGAGAGGAGGAGGAGGAGAGAGGAGGAGGAGGAGGAGAGAGGGAGAGGAAGAGGAGGAGGAGAGAGGAGGAGGAGGAGGAGAGAGGGAGAGGAAGAGCAGCAGCTTATTACAAATCCAGTGTCTCTGAACTTTTCTACCTCCACCAAAAATAAAGTAATAAAGTTATATTCATGTTAATAAAAAATAATGTTAATGGGGTGAATATTAAAGCCCCAGTGTGTAACTTATTTGTCTTTTTATTATCAAAAATCAAATATTGTTTTCATAAATACGTATTTCACCTGGGCCGTAAAGTATACCCCCGCAGCCCCCGCATGCAGTGGGGGCCCTGCCCCCGCCCGTCAAGCCGGGTTTCCACCGAATCAACGGCCTTTTTTTTTTTTTTTTACACCGCAACATATGGTTCACGTCATGATAACTTGTGTATTTTGGCCATTCAAGCTTCCACAGTCCATAGTTCTCCTCTTTGTTTGATATTTCAAGAGACTTTTGGTTAAGTAATCATGGATAGCTCCTAGGCAGGATTGTTCTGCTGTGTTGTCGCCACCATCAACCTACCTTCAATACAAGTGTGGGTCATGATATAAACCGAGCCACGTCTCCGTTGTGTTGCTGTGGTAACGTATGTCCCGCCCCTTCTTGATTCTGATTGGTCAGTGCGGGGAAAAGTGACATTGACGAGCGTAGCGCTGTTCTAAAAGTTGAACAGATTTCAACTCGAAGCGCTCTGAGCGCCGCGACAAAAAGAAGCAAGCGCCCAGGGCGTTTTACCGCCGAGGGCGCTGAGAGCTGTGAGCGCCGACTCAATAGGGTTTGAATGTAAAATAGACGCCCAGAGCGCTGAAAACGCGTCTGGTGGACACAGCCCCTTACTTTCAATGGATCTGGATCAGGGCGGGGCCAAGTATTACATGTGATGCATAGTTTATGCATTATGTGTGTGTGTGTGTGTGTGTGTGTGTGTGTGTGTGTGTGTGTGTGTGTGTGTGTGTGTGTGTGTGTGTGTGTGTGTGTGTGTGTGTGTGTGTGTGTGTGTGTCTACCTGCAGCAGGAAGTCCATGAAGCAGCCGTGGGCCTTCATCTTGTCCTCCAGCTGGTGGAGGATGATGAGGGAGGTGAGGGGGAAGCCGACGCTCTCTGGACCGACACACACAGGAAAACATCAAAACATCATCAGCTCAGCAGCTTCATTTAAAGGGATAGTTCACCCAGAAGTCAAATTTCATTCTCATTATCTCCTCCCCCTCATGTGGACAAAGGGCTGGGAGAAGTTTCAGAGTCCTCCGTGGCTTCTCTGAGTTACAGGGGGTCTCGGCGTAGCAGTGCATGTCCATATGACGGTTGCAAATGGATCCCAACTGTCTTCGTAACAAAAAGACACACCAAAAAACATCCAAATACCTCCATGCTGCTCGTATGTAATGTCCCTCTTGTATTGAAGCCCCGACATGAGAAATTGTTCCGAAATAAATTAAATAAGTCTATATTTCAAGCTTGTTTGTAGCGGAAGCTCCCAGTGTTTTTTGCGGAGCCGTGAACTGGGTGTCAATGCAAATTTTCGTAACAATTTCTCATGTCGGGGCTTCAATACAAGAGGGACATTACAGACGAGCACTATGGAGGTATTTGGATGTTTCGATTCACATAAATATCGAGATATTTTTTTTCAATAATCGATTTTTTTTTTTTTTTTTTTAAATATTGTGCAAAAAAAATCGTAGAAGAATTGAATCCCGAGAAAAGCATATCGTCCCAGCCCTAGTAGATAATGAGTGAAATTTCAATTTTGGGTGAACTATCCCTTTAACGACTGTTGTGATTTAAACTGTCAATCTGTTTCCCTCCTCCTCCTCCTCCTCCTCCTCCTCCTCCTCCTCCCCCCCCCCCCCCCCCTCCTCACCATCGGGGACGGACTCGGCCCAGCGAGGGTCCGAGGCCGGGTAGTCGTCCACCAGGTCCAGGTTGATCTGAGTCACCACGCTGTCCAGCTCCGCCCCCTCGTCTCCGTCGCCGTCGGCGTCGCCGGGGAAGAGCTCGTCGGTGACGGTCTGAGCTCCGACCAGGTCGTTACTGACGGGACAGAAACCAGAACCACGACTTCGGTTATCACAGGGACCAAATATCTCTACAACTCAGAACAGTTAAAGGACAATTCCGGGCAAATTCAACTGGGGGCTGTATTTTCCTAACATTTTAGGAATCTGTAGATGTTCAGTTTAATGTCTCCAGTTTTGCAGTAGTTGTGTCTGTCCCCGCGTCGCCACGGCAACGATGACTGGGAGCGGATTGAAGTTCTGCTGCTTAGGCTGTTTCCATCCCTCAAAGCCACAGACAGCGTCAGATGGAGACTCAAACATGCACCCAGAAGTTTATTTACTTCAACAAGCCGACATGTTTGTAAAACTAGATCTAATTCAAAGTCTGGCGGAGTCGAGACCCAAGTTGACGCTCGGTGTGTTCAGGTGCAGTGGGAAGCTCCCGTTTGTGTCATAAACACAGGAATATCAGCTCTTGACTTGCTTTAAGTAAACTTTTTTTTTCCACAGACAGCATCAGATGGAGACTCAAACATGCGCCAAGAAGTTATTTTTACTTGAAGCAAGTCAAGAGTTGATATTCCTGCGTTTATGACACAAACGGGAGCTTCCCACTGCACCTGAACACACCGAGCGTCAACGAGACTTTGAATTAGATCTAGTTTTACAAACATGTCGGCTTGCTTGAAGTAAATAAACTTCTGGGTGCATGTTTGAGTCTCCATCTGACGCTGTCTGTGGCTTTGAGGGATGGAAACAGCCTAAGCAGCTGAACGTGGCGACGCGGGGACAGACACAACTACCGCAAAACAGGAGACATTAAACTGAAAATCTTCAGATTCCTTCTTTTAGACCTAAAATGATAGGAAAATACAGCCCCCAGTAGCCTGCCAAGCCAGACTATATCATTAACATGTCTAGTGTGTCAACGACCGGTAGACCTCGGCTCAATCCAGGGGGCGGGATGAAGGCTGTCTTTCAAACTGCCTCTGCACCAATAGGGTAGCGCTACGACCAATCAGAGCAAAGAGCAGGATGACGTTAGCCTGACAAGCCAATTAAAATGTAATGTATGTCGTCATGGCGTTAAGCCGCCCAACGACTCTCTAAACAGATAGAGCGCTGTGATTGGTCAACACAAACGGTGTTCCAGACTCAAAAAGTTCCTATGGCTCGTTTCAAGACCCACCTACGGAGCAAATAGATTTGCTGCCGCTAGGGGGCAGCAAGAGTTGAATTTGCCCAGAATTGTCCTTTAATGGATGACTGAAAGAAGAAGAAGCATCGACGTCTGATCTCTGACGCCATGTTTAAATCAACGCACCGGCAGAACTGCAGGAATGCCGCCTTCAGGAGTTTGGTTTTGTCTTCCTGAGCGACCGGCTCAGATCTGGTCGGAGTCTCCATGGCTGAAACCTGAGAAACAGGAACATGTTTAGTTTAGTTTAGTTTATTCGTTTAATACGGGACAATGTGCAATTACATTAATCTTTTTTTTTTTTAAATGAAAAGATGGTTGCACCAGATTTAGCTCCCAGCTAATTTCCATTAGACATAACATAAAAGTAATAACATACACAGAATACAAGCTACTATACAAAGATGAGGCATAAACAGACACAGTTAGACAATGGACAACATTTAGACAACAACATGTATGAGGTAGGCAAAGTGCAAAGTGCTCATAGCAGCATGATTATTCACAGTATTGATAGTAATAAAGTAATAATAAAGGTAAAACATGAAAGTGGCAACAGTGGCAGATGTAATACCAATGATGGTAATTCTCAGTTACAGAAAATAAAAAATGACCAGCTATGGTAATGTGACAGGTGTATCTGTGGATATCAGCCTGACAGCTCCATCTAGTGTTGGCAACTTTGATGGCTAAGGAGCCATTTCTTTGTGGCAAGATAGAAACTGTCGATAGTTTTTGTTGATCTTCAGGTCATTAGGGAGACTGTTCCATTCACCAATGGCCTCAACAGAAAAAGCTGATTGGCCAAAGGTGGATTTTCGAAATGGAATTTTACAGTCTCCAGGGATGCAAACGGGTCAGGACCAAAAAAGAGAGGAATTCATTCAGTGTGTAATGGACATAAAGGCCTATATAATGTCTTAGTTTCACTTTTTGAATTGAACACATTCTTCATCGCGTAGGCGACGTCTTTCCACTTAGGGCTTCCTTCACCTCTGAAACGGGGCAGAGCTCCGTGGGAAACACCTGCCACAGCAACGTAGAGAACCGTGCATGTCCGCGGCGGCGGCGCACAGCTCCACGGACATGCACGGGGGAAAAAAACGGCGCACCGACTGCACGCGGATACGCGCCGCTTTAATGAGCGCGCATGTACGCGTCCACATTGGAGGTAGGCTGTTAAGTATAATCAGAGACAACCATGAATGAGTTTGCCTCAGTTTCACGTGATTGTCACTGTCAGTCTGTTAGAAAAACATTTTACCGACTCCAGCTGAGAGGCTGAGGCTGAGCCCCCCCCCCCCCCCGCCCCAAAAAAAACAAAAACTCTTCGGATCTGAACGATTCACACAAGTCACCTAACTGGTCATGAAAAAAGCGAGTTTCGCTTTTCGGCGCACTGTTTGCATCCCTGAGTCTCCACTCGTCACAGATCTTAAAGCTCTTGTTTTGTTTTGTTTTGTTTTGTGGTCGATTCAGTCAGTGCTTCTCAAACCTTTTTACATCAAGGACCCTAAAGTGACACAAATTAGACCACAGAGACCCCCATTGGACCAAATGGAAGGAAGGAAACACCAGAAATACACATTTTTTAGTTCTGAGACTGAGCACAGTTACTTTTTTAGTCAATGTACGTTCAAATTAGGGCCAATGGTGTGAATTTTTGGAAATATTGTAGAGAAATTTCTGGAAAAAAGTGGAACAATTTTTCCAAAAATGTTGAAGATTTTCTAGAAAAAGTGGAAAACTTTCCCGAAAGCAATTCTAGAAGAAACTGATAACATTTCTCTAAACAAAAATCTAAAGGTAGATGCATTAAAGCTCCTTCAAAATAAAGGGAGACGTTTGTGTTAAAGCTCCTTCAAAATAAAGGTAGATGTTTGTGTTAAAGCTCCTTCAAAATAAAGGTAGATGTTTGTATTAAAGCTCCTTCAAAATAAAGGTAGATGTTTGTGTTAAAGCTCCATACAGTATAAAGGTAGATGTCCATGTGTAGTGTGATTATAAAGCAGCTCTAGGTTCTATATTAAAGCAGATATCAGTGGAATGTTTTTGTTAATATAAGTCCTAAATAGTCCTATTTTCCGTCAGCAATCACTTACATGAAGTATTTCAGCCTAAACACGAGTCTCTCCGTCACTCTGCTCTGCTGTAACCCGAGGAGAAAATTTTCCTTGTGGGATACAAGTGTTATCCAATGAGGAGAGAGAACGGCATGAAGGGCTGTGTGTGCAGCCAAGGGATGCGCGTGAATGTGGTGACGTAGCACGAGGACCAATTGATGCCTGACAAGGGCGGGGGCTGCTAACTCATGGTGCGTTCAAAGAAACTCGTACTTTGTGTTTTTCCTTCCTGTGAAGTCATACCAGTTCGATCTGGTACGAGTTCACGGGTCGGAAGTTACGAGTGGCCGTTATAGGGAACTTTCACAGACAACAGGATGGTAAAAACACGAGCTACGGGTTACCTGGAACGCTACCAAGTCGTAGTTGTGACTTGAAGCTGTAACTTACGGTTTCAAAAGCCTGCCTTGAACGCAGCATTAGCCGAAACGGCCGTGAAGCTGATATCTGCTTTAATACTGTGAAAGTATCAAAGCCTCAGTCCACAGAGAAATGCACACAGCCTGTATTCAGAAACTGAGCCTTAAAACCAGCCGTCAGGACTTCCTGTCACTTTGTGATGTCACTACTAAGCCCCGCCCCACTCCTTTTAGACAGAAAGCCTCCTTTACCTCGGGAGCAGCAGCCAGAGAGGAGCAGAGCGAGTCCTCCATGGTCTCTGGCAGGATGGAGGCGCTCTCCCGGGCCACCACCGCCACCAGGCCGCTGTTCTGGGAGAAAAACACCGGCAGGTTGGCGCAGCAACCGCCTCCACGCACACCGTCACCTAGACACAGACAGCAGCGTTAAAGGGATAGTTCAACTGCACTATATTGGAAAAATGTAAAACCAACCATCACTGGCAAAAATATGGAAGAAGGAGTTGATAACTTGTCTTGGACTGGAAACAGGAAGAGTTTGCTTGTATTTGGGAATCATTTATGTCATTCCTGACCAATGAAACAGATAACACTGTCTGAATAACAGGTTATGAAATGATCCTGCCTTTTATTTTATTTAATTTAATTTTAATTTAATTTAATTTAATTGCATTTTATTTATTTATTTTTGTCTCATTTTATTCTTATTTATTTATGTATTTATTTATTTTACTCCATTAGTCTGATGTCTGATGTCACTATTCATTCGCTTTTTTATTTTATTCTTTTTGTCTGTTCGAGGGGATATGGGTGAAAATGTTTGTACATTCAATGTTGAATTTGAAATGCATTTGAAATTTCAATAAAAAATATTGTAACATTTTTTTAAAAAATTTTAAAAAAATAAAGGGATGGTTCAACATTTTAGCAAATTATTGGCCCATTGCCATAATCCCTATAGTCATAGCAGTAGGTTTGTTACCTTTAATTGTCGGTGCAAGCTGTTTTTAGAACGGCGGAGCAGAGCCGTGAGCTGCTCAGAGCTACGCTACAGAGGCTCATGGGATTTCTTGGTTTCCCTCATCAAACTCATCAAATACACAATCCAACAACTCCACAACGCTCTGGTGGACAAGTTGTGAGCTGCACATTCACCAAGCTATGAGATAATAACACAACGTTACCACACAGAGTTGTTTTAGAGGGAAATGCAGAGACTGCTTGATGAAAAAATGTCCCTGAAGGCAACGCGCATCAGTGCTTTTACATGAATTTCCCTCTAAAACAACTCTGTGTGGTAACGTTGTGTTATTATCTCATAGCGTGGTGAATGTGCAGCTCACAACTTGTCCACCAGAGCGTTGTGGAGTTGTTGGATTGTGTATTTGATGAGTTTGATGAGGGAAACCAATAAATCCCATAATGAGCCTCCGTAGCGTAGCTCTGAGCAGCTCACGGCTCTGCTCCGCCGTTCTAAAAACAGCTTGCACCGACAATTAAAGGTAACGAACCTACTGCTATGACTATAGGGATTATGGCAATGGGCCAATGATTTGCTAAAATGTTGAACTGTCCCTTTAAAAGGGTCCTCGTACCGTTGGAGTTGAAGCTGATCTTCTCGTCGGGCGGCGCCGCCCTGCTGGTCCCCGTGGAGCAGCAGAACACCAGCTCCTCGTTGTAGAGGAACGCCGTGGACCCGGGGGAGGGAGGCAGCAGGAGGCGCGTGGCCTGCAGCGCCTCCTCGCTCTGAGGCAACAGAGAGGTCAGAGGTCACAGGTCAGAGGTCAATGTTTAACGTTTAATGTCCATTGTGACCGGAGATCAACGACCACAACGTCTGATGCTAATGTCCTCTCCTCTCCTTTCTTCTCTCTTTCTCTCTCTTCTCCTCCTTCCTTCTCCTCCCCTCTTCTGTCCTTTTCTCTCTTTTATGTTCCTCTCCTCCTTTCTTCTCTCTTTTTCTCTTCTCCTTTCTTCTCTCCTCCACTCCTTTCCCTCTCTTCTCCTCCTCTGTCCTTTTCTCCTCCCCTCTGCATTTCTTTTCTCTCCTTTACTTTCCTCCCCTCCTTTCTTCTCTCCTTTTCTCTCCTCCCATTCCCTTTCCTCTTTCCTTTCTTCTCTATTTTTCTATCTTCTCCTGCCCTCTTCTATTCTTTTCTCTCCTTTACCTTCCTCCCATCCTTTCTTCTCTTTTCTCCTCCTTTCTTCTCTCCTTTTCTCTCCTTCCCCTCTCCACTCCCCTTCTGTCTTTTTCTCTCCTCCCCTCCTTCCTTCTCTTTCTCTCTCTTCTCCTCCCCTCTTCTGTCATTTTCTCCTCTCATCTGCTTTTCTCTCCTTTACTTTCCTCCCCTCCTTTCTTCTCTCATATTCTCTCCTCCCATTCCCTTTCCTCTTTCCTTTCTTCTCTATTTTTCTCTCTTCTCCTTCCTTCTCCTCCCCTCTTCTGTCCTTTTCTCTCCTTTACTTTCCTCCCCTCCTTTCTTCTCTATTTTTCTCTCTTCTCCCCCTTTCTTCTCTCCTTTTTTCTCCTTCCCTTCTGTCTTTTTCTCCCCTCCCCTCGTTTCTTCTCTCTTTCTTTCTCTTCTCCTCTCCTCCCCTCTTCTGTCCTTTTCTCTCCTTTACTTTCCTCCCCTCCTTTCTTCTCTCTTTTTCTCTCTTCTCCCCCTTTCTTCTCCTTCTCCTTCCCTTCTGTCTTTTTCTCTCCTCCCCTCCTTTCTTCTCTCTTCTCCTTTCTTCTCTCCTTCCCCTCCCCTTCTGTCTTTTTCTCTCCTCCTCTGTCCTTTTCTCTCCTTCCCCTCTCCTCTCCCCCACTCCTCTCCTCCCGTCCCTTTACACCTTTGACTTACTAAACAAAAAAACATGTAATCTCTTCAGGATCAGGATCGGGATCGGGACCTGTACTGACCTGGAAGGGGGGGCTGTACCGACCTGGAAGGGGGGGGGGGGCTGGACTGACCTGGAAGGGGGGGCTGTACTTGGTGACCTCCACGGTGAACTGGTCGGACACCGTGGCTCCGTGGTCCTGCAGCGTCACCAGGCAGAAGTAGGCCAGGCAGGGGGAGTCGGCCGGGTGCCACGCGGCCGCCAGGACCACCAGACCAGACCTGGAGCAGAGGAGGAGGAGGAGAGGAGGAGGAGGAGAGGAGAGGAGAGGAGGAAAGGAGCAGAGGAGGAGAGGAGGAGAGGAGGAGAGGAGGAGAAGAGGAGAGGAGGAGAAGAGGAGAGGAGGAGAGGAGAGGAGGAGCAGAGGAGGAGAGGAGGAGGAGAGGAGGAGAGGAGGGGGAGGAGAGGAGGAGGAGAGGAGGAGAGGAGAGGAGGAGGATGAGAGGAGGAGAGGAGGAGGAGAGGAGGAGGAGGAGAGGAGGGGGAGGAGAGGAGAGGAGGAGCAGAGGAGGAGAGGAGGAGGAGAGGAGGAGAGGAGGGGGAGGAGAGGAGGAGGAGAGGAGGAGAGGAGAGGAGGAGGAGGAGAGGAGGAGAGGAGGAGGAGAGGAGGAGGAGGAGAGGAGGGGGAGGAGAGGAGAGGAGGAGTCAGCTGGAGGTTCGTTCCTGCTATAACTGGTTGTGTTTGTGTTATACGTTTAATTTTAATGCATTTTAAAAAGGGCTGTCCTGATTAATCGATGACGTCGATGATGTAAATACGTCGACAGGTACAACACACCGCCGGGTTGTGAACCACAGACTGTAACGTGCAGCAGAAAAACACGGCCCGTTCATTCATCTCTGCATAGCGCTCTTTCACCGTTATTGACGCTCTCTCTCTCTCTAGCTGCGTTCCGATCCACAGTTTCCTTGGACAGAGCCCCCTACTCCCTACTCCCTGCTCCCTGCACAGGGAATCTGCCCTAGGAAACTTCACTTAACCGATATAACTCCAATCGGAACACCCTGCAACGTCACAGCTGTTTCTGGTCGAGTTTAAAAATAAAGTTTTTAAGTTTCAAAATGTTTCACGCCCTATCACCGTTTAGACAGATCTGAAATGATTGAAGAAACATTACTATTTCTGTGTGTGTGTTTTGTGTTGCTATACGTGGTATTTATTCAGTTTGGGGGCATCAGGGTGTCTAGAAAGCATCAGTGGCTCAGCTGACAGGGACAGCTAACGGTAGCTAAGCTAGCGGCGGTAGCTAAGCTAACGGCAGCTAAGCTAACGGTAGCTAAGCTAACACCAGGACGTCAGCTGTTAAAACCCTCCCGTTGTGGGACACGACATGAAACTACTCCAGTTAGCTCAGTCATGTTGGAACTCAGATATCCGCTGGAGAAAATATTTTTTCATGGAGCGTTTATTGAGTCACTGAGTTATTAAAGTTAAACAGGTAGCTAACCGTTAGCCCTGCCAATTTACGCAACGCACGTAAACGGAGCGCAATGGCTGATGGGTAATATCGGTTGTCAACATCCGGTGAACCCGGACGCAGCACAGCAGCAGATCATATGTGAGGGTGATGTCCTGCACCCCGGCTTAAAAACCATCCTAGAGGAAACACTGGTCTGCTCCATGACTCTCGGATAAATGTGCCTATTCAGAATCATTGTGCTAATATTTCAGTGTGCACTCTGCTTTATCCGTCTGTTTTCCACGTTAAAGCAAACTGATGTGGCACAGTTTTTCCCCTCCAAAGAAAAAGAATATTTAGAGGAATGCACACCAGAAAGTGTTCAGGTGTGTTTTTTTGAAAATGAGTAATCATCAACAGGAGAAAAC